>NC_132795.1:23842857-24454285 GCF_048418805.1 Vulpes vulpes
CAGAGATGCCTGGATGGCTCAGTGGTTGAGCATCTGGCTTCGGCTCAGGGTGTGATCTCAAGAGTACCAGGATTGAGTCCCACATCAGGCTCCCTTCATGGAGTCTGCTTCTCCCTTTGCCTATGTCTCTGCGTCTCTCTCTCTCTCTCTCTCTCTCTCTCATGAATAAATAAATAAATAATTTTTTAAAAAATTTTGTACATCAAAGAGTGGAAAGTCAGTCTATGAACTGAGAGTAAATATATATCCAGAATATATAAAGAACTCCTACAACAATAAAAATAACCAAATTTAAAAATGGGCAAAGGACTTGAATAGGCATTTCTCCAAAAATGATACACAAATGGCCAATGAGCATATGATGTTCAACATCATTAATCATTAGGGAAATGCAAATCAAAACCACAATGAAATATCACCTCATACCCACTTAGGATGGCTACTTTTTAAAAAAAGCTACAAAAAACAAGAGTTGTCAAGGATGTAGAGAAATTGGAACACTTGTACACTGTTGATGGGAATGTAAAATGATGAAAACACTACAGAAAACAGTATGGCCATTCTTCAAATAATTAAAAATAGAATTACCATATAATTCAGCAATCGCACTTGTGCGTGTATATCCAAATATATATAAAAGCAGGATCTTTTTTTTAAAAGCAGGATCTTATATAGATATTAGCACATCCACATTCATAGCAGCAGTATTCACAATAGCCAAGAAGTGGAATCAACTCAGATGTCCACTGATGGATGAATGGATAAACAAAATGTGGTATATGCATACAATGGAATCTTATTCAGTCTTAAAAAGAAAGGAAATCCAGCATCCCTGGTGGCTTAGTGGTTTAGCACTGCCTTGGGCCCGGGGTGTGATCCTGGAGATCTGGGGTCGAGTCCCACGTTGGGCTCCCTGCATGGAACCTGCTTCTCCGAACTCTGTCTGTGTCTCTCTGCCTCTCTCTCTGTCTCTGTCTCTGTCTCTGTCTCTCTCTCTCTGTGTCTCCATGAATAAATGAATAAAATGTTTAAAAAAAAAAGGGAAATCCTGTTACATGCTACAAGATGGATGAATCATGAGGACATTAAATGAAATAAGCGAGTCACAAAAAGACAAGTTGACCCAAGAACAACACAGGTTTGAACTGCACAGGTCTACTTATATGCAGATTATTTTTTTTTTACAAATATAGTATGGTACTGTACATGCATTTCTCTTCCCTATGATTTTTTCAAAATATTTTCTGTAACTCATTTTATTGTAAGAATACAGTATACAATACATATAACAGTCAAAATATGTGTTAATCAACTATGTAATTGGTATGGCTTCCAGTTGATGGTAGGCTATTAGTAGTTAAGTTTTTTTAGGGAGTTAAAAGTTATATGCAGGTTTTTGTCTGCATGACTCCCAAATTGTTCCAGGGTCAACTGCAATATATAATTCTACTTGTATGAAGTATCTAACATAGTCAAATTCAGAAGCAGAAAGTAAATTTTAATATGTACATATATATTATCTTTGACATAGAACCTTTTTTATTTTGACATAGAACCTTTTTTATTTTTTTTATTGTGGTAAAATAAACATGAAATTTACCATCTTCACCACTTTTAGGGGTACAGTTAGTGGCATATACTACATACACATTGTTGTGCAACCATCACCACATTATATACAGATGATTATAAGCATATAACATAGTGGTAGTATGGAACTAAAATAATCAAATAATATTAATCATTAATATTGCTCACTGCTGAGCATCTGGTGAAACTACAGAATAATTGAATTATTTTCAAATATTCTATATTTACTAACAACTTAAGTGCCTTTTGAATTCATTGAGTACCTTTTAGATGTTGGCTGCTGCACCACTCCACTCTGGGATGGTGGCAAGATCATTGACAACAAGGAGAACACTGGCTGCCTAAATTGCTCAGCACTCTAACCCAGCACTCCAGCTCCAGGAGAAAGGGCTTTTCCCAATCCTCAGTTCTTGGTTTCTGGAGTTTCCTTCCAAGCAGGGATGCCAGAGTAGACTAGGTGAGACAACATGGGACCAAACAGTGACTCCAAGCATGTCAGTAAGGGGAAGCAAGGCCAGCAGGATGGAGAAGGTCTCCAAGCCTGCAGTCTCATTCTTTATATGTGAAATTATCCTCTCCCAAATTTCTCCAGATTTCACTTAAGATGGAGCTAATTACACTCAATGTAACTCCACCTCTCATTCCTTTTCACCTCATTTTCTATGTGGTTTTCTCATTGCAGTGTTAATAACACAAGGAATATAGAATGGGGCCTGAAGCTAGAGTCTTCTCAAGTGAATATGACTTTTAACTCTACCAGGTTGGATTCTTACTAGGTTCTTGACCACCTTCACTTTTATAATCAAAAGAGTAACAATTCCACAACACTGCTTGTGTGTTCTTTGCCTGTTGTGTCTCTCTCTAGCAAGTCCTAGATAACCTACCCATTTGTTCCCGAATTTACTGGCTAACTTTTGTGGTTTCCTTTAGCTCACCTTGATGGCTTTCCCTCCTTTATGCAATAATTTCACCTCATAGTTCCCTTTATGAACAGTATTTCCAGCTTAACATAATAACCTAGGAAAATGCAGGGCATAGAAAGAGAAATAAGGCAGGATCCTTATTCCTTATTCCTGTTAGACTAGAATTCTCTAACACGAAAGACAAACATAGAAACACGTAACTATAATAAAGTCTGAAAGGGAACTAGGAGAATCCACAGCACAGAGGAAGAAGTGATTAACCAGGCACAGGGAGCAGGAAAAGAAATCAAGTTCTGGCGGCATGAAACAGCATGCGAAGTTCAGGAAGTGCAGTACTGCAGGCCCGCCAAAGCAAGAAAGAGGCCAGACTATGAAGATTCTCTGGTATCACATTAAAGAATTTCCCCTTTCTACAATAAGCAACAAGGTCCACTAAAAGACTGCATTTTTAAAAAAATTTGTGGAATTAGTATATAATTCTAAAAATGAGGTTATGTTTCATTCCTTAGACTCAACAGTTTATTCTGTTTTATAGTCTTTCCTTTTCTTTGGAAATCAGGGTAGGTAGTTAAAATACTTAAAAAGTAAAACCAAATGAATCACGGAGTGATTGCCACACAACCACGCAGAACACGGCTGTTTTGCAATGAATCCAGCTGTTTCTCCAAAGTCCAGGATGATTCTCTTTGGTTTTGTTCCTATACAAAATGATGAAGAGAAAAAAAAAATGAAGAAGAAAATATATTGTAAGTAGATTAGTATAAATACAAAAGATGATCAGAATTTGAGGAAATGGGCAGCCCTGGTGGCGCAGCGGTTTAGCCCCGCCTGCAGCCCAGGGCTGATCCTGGAGACCCTGAATCGAGTTCCAAGTCCGGCTCCCTGCATGGAGCCTGCTTCTCCCTCTGCCTGTGTCTCTGCCTCTCTCTCTCTCTCTGTGTGTGTCTATGAATAAATAAATAAAATCTTAAAAAAAAAAAAAAGAATTTGAGGAAATGGATTTGTCTTGGTTTATATGACTATTCTATTGTTTTATTTTCTTTTGAGAAGTTGGTGTGAATACCCAGTGTTGGTGGATTTCTGTTCCATCACGTGGATATTAATGTAAGAGGAGGTGGGGATTTCCTCTGACCCTTCTTCTTTGTCTGCTTCTTAACCTCCTTCCTGTGTTCAGGCAATTAGCAGCAGTTCTTTGCTAGACACCACTGACCAAACTGACAGAAAGCCAACAGGCAGCATTGCCCATAATTTCATATGTTTAGTTACTTGAGATAATCAAATTGCTGGTCTGTTTCTAGATATTAATTCTTGACTGCTTTCCAGAAAATGAGAAATATTGTTACAGAAAATAAAGTTGTTTTTTAAATTAATTCTGCTTGAACATTAAGAACATTTTCCCAGGGGCACCTGGGTGGCTCAGTGGTTGAGAATCTGCCTTTGGCTCAGGTCATGATCCTGGGGTCGTGGGATCAAGTCCCACATCAGGCTCCCTATAGGGAACCTGCTTCTCCCTCTCCCTATGTCTCTGCCTCTCTCTCTCTGTCATGAATAAATAAATAAAATCTTAAACAAAAAAGAACATTTTCCCAAATAACACACCCTTTTCCTTTTACTAAAAACTGTACACATTGTACTGCTCTATAGTTTCTAGAGGTTTGCCCTGCTTCAAAGGGATAATTCAACTGCTTATCAATTTTGCATTTAAAGTTCCTCTACATTTAGGAATTTTACTTACTAAAAAAGAACTTCTGGGGTGCCTGCGTGGCCCAGTGAGTTAAGCATTCAACTCTTGATTTCAACTCAGGCCATAATCTCAGGGTTGTGTGATTGAGCCCCTTGTCGGGCTTCATGCCCAGCTTGAGATTCTCTCTCTCTTCTGCCCCTCTCCCCACCCTTTCTCTTTCTCCCTCTCTCCTAAAAAAAAAAAAAAAAAAAGCATTTATGTAAGTATTGAAATCAGTATTATGTTAAGCAAAATAAGTCAAAGACAAATACCATATTATTTCACTTATGTGGAATTTAAGAAACAAAACAAATGAACATAGGGGAAGGAAAGGAAAAATGAAATAAGATAAAAACAGAGAAGAAGGCAAACCATAAGAAACTTTATACTTAAGAGAACAAACTGAGGTTTGGGGCAGCCCCGGTGGCTCAGCGGGTTAGCACCGCCTGCAGCCCAGGGCCTGATCCTGGAGACCCGGGATCGAGTCCCACATCGGGCTCCCTGCGTGGAGCCTGCTTCTCCCTCTGCCTATATCTCTGCCTCTCTGTGTGTGTGTGTGTCTCTCATGAATAAATAAATGAAAACTCTTTAAAAAAAAAAACAAACAAACTGAGGTTTGCTGGAGGGGAGGAAGGTGAGAGGATACACTAAATGGGTGATGAACATTAAGGAAAGCATTTGTTGGGATGAGCACTGTGTGTTACATGTAAGTGATAGAAACAAGCACTGGACAATTCCTGCATAACATATCATTACACCCACTTTTAATTTTTATATTTGTATGAATTTTATATTAAAAATTATTCATTTTATCCTGTTCAGAATTGTAAAAACAATTGGATCTTCAACTTAATATTGTTTCTCTTATGTATGTCTTCAGTATCGAGTAATAGAATACAGTCACTCAAATGAAATCCTAAAAATAGAGCTGCCTTAATTGAAAAAATTACATAAAGCATTTCTACTTTAAGACATATCAGTAATATTACATATCTATAAGCTTATGAGGTTACTTCTGCTTTTTTTCTGGAATTAATTTAGAAAATATGTAATTCACATTAATGTAACCTTGAGATTAAATCATACGAATATGCTTCCTGTTTATTAGCATAATCACATAGAAAAAATAACATTTTATAAAATAGCATTTCATAAGTGTGCAAATTTCTCATTGTGTTTGATATTTCAGCTTCGCCAAACCCAGAAGTCATCAAGATAAATTCAATTCCAGATATAGTAACAAAAGTGGAAGACTACTATCTTAAAGGATATATTGTTGGAGCTATTCATCCTGTTATACAACCTGTGGGGCAGCGAAAACACCTACCTGCAAGTTACCTGTACAGGGTAGTGCTATTGCGCTTGAAATTAAGGTAAGCCTGGTACTCAAGGAAGCTGTTGAGATAGTTTTCTTGGGAAAAGAGAAAAGAAAGTTTGAATGTAGTGATGGGGAATAAAGGATAATTAGGGGGTTTGGTTTAGAGCACATTTTCTGGTAGTTGAATCTGGATTGAGAAAGGAAACTTAAACCTCCCTCCTTTTAAAACTCCTTATTGACTTTAGCCCCTGCAGACAAATGGGTTCGAGGTGAGGATGTCAGTAAACAAAGGAAAAGGAAAATAGATTCAAGAAGTACCTAGAAACTTCACCAGATGAGAGAGTAGCCATCAGCTACAGGTGCTGTCGCTGAGCTAAAAAAAAAAAAAAAAAAACAACTGACTGGACCAATGAAGTCCACTTTCACTGAATGCCTTTTTTTTTAACTGTCCTATATTATTAATAGTGGCAACAGAAACTCTCTCCCTTTTAGAACTTTTACAGCAGAGAGACCTACCTGCCAAGTTTTCACAAATCAGATAGACTTCTTATCAGCTTTTTCCAAAATAAATAAGATGTAAAAACCATCTATTTTAGTTTTTCTTTTCATTTTTGTTAGTAGCTGCTTTCCCAAACAATACTGCCACCACTTTTGCCAGCCTACCTTGTAAGTTTGATAGTTTTCAAAATACCATTGCCCTTTCCAATTCTTCTTTCCAATGAAGAATTAAAATAACCAAACCAATGTCTTTAACACATGCTTTTTTATACATCTCTTAAACTATATCAAGCCACCTCAAAGACCAGGGTAAAAACTGTTTTCTCTTTTTAGTGATGGACTAATAATCGATCACTTTAACTAGGAAAGGGCTAAGCAGGGAAAGAAAAATGGAATAAGAAGAGAGAAAACAAGAAAATTGAAAAAAAAAAAAAAACAATTAAAAAAGGACTTAAAAAATCCCAATTGTGCTTTTAAGGAACACTGCCTTGCTACTGAACAATTGCCAACTTACACATTGTCTGAGAGGGTTTGTACGAGCCCCAGATTTCACCATGAGATGGAACCTCATCCAGTATTTCAAGCATTACTAAGTAAACATGCCATTTAATGGCACAACACTGATGTCCTAATTACCAATCTTCTAAACCATGTATAAATTATTTTTCCTCTTTTAGCATTACTTCCAGTGGACTTAGCAGTGCTCTGACAAGGCTAAGAATAAGCAAGGGGTAAAGATCAGAAAAGAAAAAAAGGAAAAAGGACAATATTTATTTGCATTTAAATGGGACCTTTACTTGTGCTTTCAAACAAAAATGAGATGTAACAGTAACCTAAAATCATTTCTCACAATTTTTATTAAAACAACTGATGAATTTGTTTTCTTCCATATTAAATTAAAAATTAAATTAATAGAGGTTTAAACTAAGAAAATTTAAATTAATAGAAGTTACTGTGTTTTTCTGGTATTTTTACCTAAGAAGTCAACCATTAGGCTTGGAAAAATACAGGATTCTCTTGATCTTATTTTTGAGTTGCCCTCTCATTTTTACATGAGCATATTAGCTGAAAATGATCAACTGACTTCCAACCATGAATATATTCTCTGTTACAGCCCAAAGCATTCGGCAGTACCCAGTGGACAGAGACGCCCAAGGCTTGTGATTGAGGAATGTCCTCTAACTTATGAGACACAAACAAATGACATAGCAAAAGAACTGATAGAAAAGGTACTAAATGTATACATTTTTTCATGTGATATCAAGAAATATTTAGTATTTCTTTATCAACTTCCTTTCTTACTTTTAAAAGAACTGGGAAATGGTGAGTGACTTCTACTAGAGGTTAAAACATATTGAAGCACACATACCAAATTGTACAGTTAGAAACAACCAAGTTGTTGTACAAGCCAGTGAAACAGAATGGAAATGCCAGAAATAAATTTACACACGTATAAGAAGTTTGATAACAAACCTGATGAAATAAAATGGGGGAACAACCATCATTTAGTGAGTACTGCTGGGAAAATGGACAATTATTCTGTAGAAAATAGATTCCACACATTTCAAAAGCGATAAAGGGGTAATTTTTTTACCTATAAAAAATCCAGAAAAAAATTAAAGGATAAACTGAGTAGACATACTCAATTATGAATAGGCTGAGGAATTGGAATATATAAATATAACACATATCCTAGGAAAATTAAGCCTTAAAATAAGAATGGGGGAGGAATCCCCAACAAATGTGTCCTATGGGAGTTTCTTTTAGAATATATAGTAAATTAATACAAATGCATGAAAGCACTGTCCAGTCTCAAATGGATAGACAGATTCTATGCACAGCAAAATACAAAAGGAAATACCAACAACAGACACTGGAAAAAGATTCAAGCTAACTAATAATTTTTTAAATAAAATAACTCACCAATATTAACTGAGAAATTAAATCAAAGGTATTAGAAGAGCTTTAAGAAAATATTCATATAGGATCCCTGGATGACTCAGTGGTTGAGGGCCTGCCTTCAGCCCAGGGCATGATCCTGGAGTCCCAGGATCGAGTCCCACATCGGGCTCCCTGCATGGAGCCTGCTTCTCGCTCTATGTCTCTGCCTCTCTCTCTCTATGTCTCTCATGAATAAATAAATAAAACTCTTAAAAAAAAGAAAACATTCATATTTTGCAATTGGCATTGTAATGAACTAGAATGGTGTTTCTGAATATCAATCTGGTCATAAAAATCATAAATCCCATTTTATTTTTTCTATTAGCATCTATTCCAAGAAATTAACTGAAAACAGAAAAAGTTGGGGCACCTGGGTGGCTCAGTCAGTTAAGCATCCAACTCTTGATTTCAGTTCGGGTCATGATCTCAGGGCTTGGGATAGAGCCCCAAGTAGGGCTCCACGCTCAGTGGGGACTCTGCTTCTCTTCTTCTCCCTCTCCTTCTGCCTCTCCTGCTGACATGCAAGCTCTCTCTCTCTGTCTTAAATTAAATAAATAAATAAACCTATCTATCTCTCTAAAAAAAAAAAAAAAGGAAGAGTGCCTGGGTGGCTTAATGGGTTGAGTGTCTGCCTTTGGCTTAGGTCCTGGGATCAAGCCCTGTATTGGGCTCATGCCTCAATGGGATGTCTTCTTCCTCTCCCTCTGCCCCTCCACTCATGCTTTCTCTCTCAGAAATAAATTAATTCTTTAAAAAAAGAAAAGGGAAGAAGTCAAGATAGTTTAATGAACTATTTTTAAATCTTTTTTAAAAAATCAAGAAAAATTTTACATTCATAAGTATTCTAAATTTGTAGGATTTTAGGTGAAAGTTTGTTGTTGTCTTTAAGATTTTATTTATTTGTCCGAGAGAAAGAAAAAGAGAGCACAAGCAGGGGGAGAGGCAGGCAGAGGGAGAAGCAGGTTTCCCACTGAGCAAGGAGCCTGATGTGGGACTCAATCATGACTCAAAGATCATGACCTGAGCTGAAGGCAGACGCTTAACCAACTGAGCCACCCAGGCATCCCTGAAAGTTTATTCTTAATTACATTGATATATTTGTAAGGTTTTAGGTTTTATTTAAATGAATAGAGCCAAAAACCTAAGGCATTTCAAATAAGAAACTGTAAAATTTATTCATTACTTCTATTGTTGCCAGGCTTTAAAAGGCCATTTGTGTCAGATTATCTGTAGCTTGTGTATAACAAGTTATAACTGCTAGTGATATTTCCCTTTTAGGTATAAAGTCACCATTCAATAAGGTTTTCAGGAATAGTCTTTGACACTAGATTTTTATAAACAAGCTACACATACTGTTTACTACTACTATTCTAGGAAATTTCAATTTGTTTTTCTGGGAATAAATTCACTCCAAAAAGTTTCTTCTAAAATAAAAATGTAACTACTAATTTAATCTTAATAGATCACCATCAGAGCCCTTGTTTTGCATTTGACTTCCTGGACACAGTTAAAGATCTATTTAAACAGGAAAGTTCTGTTATTTCAGCAATTAGAATAATGGGGTTATTTCATGAAGAAAAAACTTTAGGAAACATTGCACATGAACTATTTGAACATTGCCCCATGTATGAACAAGAGTAATAGATGAATGCCAAATGTTATTTTGGAACAGCTGTCTCACATAAAGAGCTTGTTGTTAAATAGATTTTGTCATTTTAACATATCAATATTTGCTCTATTTTTAAAATTAGGTTTATAAGTGTTTTCCCTAGGATTTTTAAATAAAAATAACATTTACAAAATATCAATCTTCCAATTTAAAAAATGGAAAAAACATTAATACTCGGTTACCACACTTTTACAGATAAAACTTTCTAGTAATGAAAAAAGCCTTCTACACTTTTTCATTCAAATCAACTAATTAGGCCTAGGTAAGAACTGACAATAAATTTACCCATTCCCACATGCAGCGTACCATGCTTCCTTACCACCTCCCTCACCTCTCCCAAGGACTCCTGATATAAAAGACAATTTGTGGTTACTTTTAAGGTTTTGTGCATTGTTACAACCTCCATATGTTCATTTATAGGAGTAAATGATACAGTGTCAGTGTCATCATCTATTCTAGGTCCACACACCCACACCTCTTTCCTGCTCAGAATTCTCCTCATTGCCTGGAGCTGAGTGACCATTGTCCCTTTGAGTGGGCATTGCTCTCTGGTTGTACCCCAGTTGTTTCTGGCCCTTTTCATTTATTTCATTTCTCATCATGAGTGTTTGCACTTGCAATCTCCACCATAAGTCTTTTTTCCTCTCCCAGGTAACATTTAAAACATTTAATTTAGGGGATCCCTGGGTGGCTCAGCAGTTTAGCGCCTGCCTTCAGGCCAGCGCGTGATCCTGGAGACCCGGGATCGAGTCCCACATCGGGCTCCCTGCTTGGAGCCTGCTTCTCCCTCTGCCTGTGTCTCTGCCTCTCTCTCTCTCTCTCTCTGTCTCTCATGAATAAATAAATAAAATCTTAAAAAAAGAAACATTTAATTTAGGGGCACCTGGGTGGTTCAATCAGCTAAGCATCTGCCTTTAGCTCAGGTCATGATCTCAGCAGAGCCTGCTTCTGCTGCTCCCAGTGCTTGTGTGCTCATGCTCTCTCTCTCTCTGTCAAATAAGTAAAATATTTTTTTGAAGATTTTATTTATTTACTCATGAGGGAGAGACAGACAGAGGGAGAAGCAGGCTCCATGCAGGGAGCCCAAGGCGGGACTCAATCCCAGGTCTCCAGAATCAGGCCCTGGGCTGAAGGTGGCATTAAACTGCTGAGCCACTGGGGCTGCCCAAATAAATAAAATCTTAAAACAATTAATGTATCTTCTTTATTAATTAATATGTATTTGGTAATGTCATTTTGAGGATTTCTTGGAATAGTTTTTAATTTTGCTTCAGTGGGAGAGACCATTGTTAACAAATATGCAAAACTCATGTTACAGAATTATTAATTCTTCCCAAATAGTTACTTACCTTTTGAAGAAACACATGATTCGTGTTTTCATAATTTCTGAAGTGTATCAGTTTTGTTCAAAGAAGTCACAATAATAGTTTGACAAGAGTCTTAGGAGTAGTGCTTTATTAGAAGTTACTAATTCGTGTATGAATGAGCCTTCAGTTAGTGGTTAATTTACTTCTTATGGATTTCCTTAACAAGCCTACAGGTTAATTGTTAATCAATGTAAATGAATTTTACATTTTGTTCTACAATCTCTTTTCAGATTAATATAGCTGCTAAGAAAAGAATGAAATTTGTTGGATTCATATCACAGCCTCATCCACCACTTAAATTCTGCAATGGAACCAACCATGATGGAGATACAGAATCAACACTACCTTCAGAGGAAAACTGTAAAAGTTGGAATGAAGGAACATTAAGTGGGCAATCATCTGAGAGTGGAATTGAGGAAGAACCTCATCACGAAAGTGGACAGTGTCAAATGGACCAAGATGGCGGCCCCAGTTACTCTAAATCCAGAAAGGGAGAAGGTAATAGACAAGATGAGTAGAAATAGTACTTTAGTTTAAATTTAGCAAAAATAAGTTTTTGATATTTTTTAGAAATGTGAGGCAAAGTAAGTTTCTAAAGATTATAGATTAGATAAACTAATATAAACTCGTCTTGATTTTTTTAAATTATTACAGCCAGAAATAAGGTAGGGCAGTTTTTCAAACAATTGTCCCTGGCATGGCCATACAATGTCATCCACATAAGGAAATTTTGTTTTGAAAATTGGTTTCCATTTAGTCATTCACCAGCTCCCCTGTAAAATGGAGGCTGTGCGTGTATACAGAAAATGATTATATAAATATAGAAAGCTGTTCTGACTTATGTTTGTTTTTACAAACAGTGTGTGAGAATTTTAGTTTTGGCCTTTCCCATTTCATGGATGGTTTTAGCCTTTGAAGTTAATTGGCTTTCTTTGATCATCAATTAGAATATGAAAATGTACATCATGATGAAACAATTAATATAACAATAGTGCCTGCATTGTAAAATAGCTTTATTTTTTATTTTTTTTTATTTTTTTTTTTGTAAAATAGCTTTAAATGATAGTTTCATTCTACTTTGCCAACTAGCAAGTCTTCCCAAGAAATTGAGACTAATTTTTCACGTATTTTGGCCTGCTCAGTTTTCTGCTATCTTTGCAGGCATGCTCTAAAAAGCACTACTGGAGAAAAAAAGAAAAAAAACACTACTAGAGAAAGTAAAAAACGATGCATATCTTAGAATTGAGAGCTCTAGAGTCAGACTGCCTCAATTTCTTCATAGAAAGGGGGTTGTTGTGAGATGTAGCTAAAAGATAAGACACTTAGTCCTGTGCCTGCCACGAAATAAATTCTGTATTAAGTTAGCTGCTATGGACTGATCCTGTGATCCATGTCAGAGCTGAAGCTGCACACACATACGTCAGCTTTCCAGGCTGTAGTGAGATGTGCTCAACATTCTGAGGATGGCAGAGACTCACTCGACTATGATCAACACAATCTTTTTAACAACGAACCAGGAGCATTTTCTAATTCACCATCTCACCCCTCCTCACCACCACCAGCACCCTCCCACTTTCTCACCAGCTCCCTAGCTAACAACCACCCACTGTTACCCTGCAGTATAAACATTTTAGGAACAAGAGTTGTTGGAACATGGTCAGAGACCTATTTGCTATCTTCCACCCAATGATACCTTTAAATTCCAGCTGGTTCCCATCCTAACTTTGATTAGACCTGGTGTTTATTCTCAGTTCTTTTAAATTCCAAATCCAATATGCTACCTACTTAATTTAATTATCAATCTTTAGATTCCATTTTCTTTTTTAAAGATTTTTTTTTTTTAGAGGAGGGATAGAAGAGCAGAGAGAATCTTAAGCAAGCTCCAGTCCCAGTGCAGAGCCCAACCCAGGGCTTGATCTCACAACCCTAAGATCATGACCTGAGCCGAAATCAAGTCAAATGCATAATCAACTGAGCCACCCAGGTGCCTGTAGACTTCACTTTCTAAATAGCTTAAATCATGTACTTCTTAATAATTTGTGTATGGCAATGGTTCTTAACTTTGTGTGCAGGGGTGAAGTTGGAGGAGGCACACACAAAAGACTTCTTGGAGAATCTGGTGAAATCCATGGAGACTCAATCCAGAAAAATGCACATACGGGCACCTTAGTGGGTCAGTTCCTTGAGCATTCAACTCTTGGTTTCAGCTAAGGTCATGATCTCAGGGTGATGAGACTGAGTCCTGCATCTGGCTTCACACTCAGCATGAAGTCTACCAGAGATTATCTCTCCTCTCCCTCTGCCCCTCCCCACCTTGGCTGTCTCTAAATAAGTAAATAAATAAAATCTTTTTTTAAAATGCACATAACATACATACTCCCAAATACTTTTGCAATACAAGTGCTATTAGACTTCCTAAACACAACTATGGAGGTGGATCCACCAGACTACTCCCCAACTTAAGAATTTGTCAACTTGGGGGATCCCCAGGTGCCTCAGTGGTTTGGCGCCTGCCTTTGGCCCAGGGCGTGGTCCTGGGGTCCCGGGATCGGGTCCCACGTCAGGCTCCCTGCATGGGGCCTGCTTCTCCCTCTGCCTGTGTTTCTGCCTATTTCTCTATGAATAAATGAATATTTTAAAAAAACAGAATTTGTTAACTTGGGATGCCTGGATGGCTCAGTGGTTGAGCTCTGCTTTCAGCTCAGGGCCTGATCCTGGAGTTTGGGGATCAAGTCCCACATTAGGCTCCCTGAGGGCCACCTGCTTCTCCCTCTGCCTATGTCTCTGCCTCTTTCTGTGTATCTCATGAATAAATAAATAAAATCTTAAAAAAAAAAAAAGAATTTACCAACTTATGGAAAACTAGAAGGTAAGACCCAGCAGTTCCATGTTTAAGTATATATATTCTAGAGTCATTCCTACAGGTATATCTAAAGAGACATCAATAATGCTTATAATAACAAAATTTTGGCAACAATGTTTCAACAGAAGCATAATTAAACTGTAATATTATGTAGCAGTTTAACTAAATGAATAAAGTCTAATTGTATTAATCCCACTTAAAGCATAAAAAGATCAATTTATAAGAGCACCTGGGTGGCTCAGTTGATTAAGCATCTCCCTCCAGTTCAGGTTATGATCTCAGGCTCCTGAGATTGAGCCCCACGCCAGGATCCCTGCTCAACAGGGAATCTGTTCCTCCCTCTCCCATTGCTCTTATCCCCCTATACTTGTGCTCTCTCAAATAAATGAATAAATCTTTTTTAAAAATCAATTTATAGATGTATATATATAATATCATACTGCTTTTTAAACTGCAAAACATAACATATATTAATGGATATGTAAGTGTGTATTAAAAGAGTAAAAGCTTGAATAAGAATAATAAAAACCAAATCATTATAGCAGCAATTTCTGGAGAACTGGATTAGGGAAAACTATAAAGTGAGCTTCAACTACATCCATTTCTCATTTCCTGGAAGAAAGTCTGAAGGAAACATGGCACAAGGTTAACATTTAATAAAGCTGAGTGGTGGGTAATTTTATTATTCTCTATGTTTGTCTGTTTACTTGACATACATGAATAACAAAAAATGAGGAATCCTTTCAATAAATGAATAAATAATTTTTCTTCTTTCTGAACACCTATCCCCAGATAACAAGCTATATACAGTATTCAATGTTTTTGATGATGAGTCAACCTGCTGGACCTACCAGGAAGGCATCCTGTCGATGAAAGTAACAAGAAAAGGATCTATCATTAGTACACTTGATGCCGATTGGCTGGAGTTAACGACATTTTATTATAAACAAGGCTTGTCATTAATTGATTCTTTTGTATGCTGGGAAACATCTAAAGGTAAGTTTTATATTATGATATATTGATATCTAAAGAATTTGAGCTCTATCAGAGTTGGTGGAAATGTTTTTGCCTCTCAAGATCTGTGGCTAAAAGGACAGTAGATTCACTAGGAATTAGATTCCAATTATTACACAGCTATATAGCTTTAATTTAAAGTTTTAAAGCAGAAATAGAGTATCAGTTTTTGAACCAAAGATTATCTTTCTTTTATGTAGGTGTGTGTATATATATGTGTGTGTGTATAATTTTTAAAAGATTTTATTTATTCATAGAGACAGAGAAAAAGTGAGAGAGAGAGAGGTAGAGACACATCTATCATGCTTTCCTGCTGCCACTGCTTTTGGCAACCATGAAAGGAAAGAAAAACAGATGACAGAATTTCCACTAGACCCAACTAGCACTAAAGAAGACCTCCCTCTGAGCAACATGCCCTGATGACCCAGATTTTGGACAGTAGGGCACATCTGGTCTGGGCCAGTGACTAAGAAACCCAATTTCATTTCAGTTTGTACAGCATGGGTTGGCATGACCATAGGTGAGAACATCAAGGTATAAGCAGTAAGACCTTTCCATATACATGTGAAACAAAGGCCTTCAAGCTTAGCCTCGTTTAAGGGATGACCTATGATCTGTCTCCCAGCCAAACACAAGTTTGTGAGGGGAGCTCTGAGAACACTAACTAACTGGAGGACCCAATGCCCTCTGGTCCCTTGTGCCCTTCCTATGGCCTTTTTTGCAGAATGTAACTTGACAATAAGCTGAAGGGAACATCTTCCAGCCCTGTCTTTCTGTCACTAGAGCTGCATGCTCCTCCCTATGGCTCAGACTTCACTCCTGAAGGATCTGATGCTCCCAGAAGCTGGGCATAGATTATCACTGTGAATCATAATAAAGATATTGTGATGCTAAATGAAATAAGTAAAAGCTTAACTGTCGTGTGTGGTAAAAATATAATATAATGTTTGCTATTTGGGTTGTAACTCTCAAGAATAGACAAAACACTGATTGACTAGGATTTTCCAAATAAGATGTATTATAACAGCCTGGTTACGGGATCCCTGGGTGGCACAGCGGTTTGGCGCCTGCCTTTGGCCCAGGGCGCGATCCTGGAGACCCGGGATCGAATCCCACGTCAGGCTCCCGGTGCATGGAGCCTGCTTCTCCCTCTGCCTGTGTCTCTGCCTCTCTCTATCTCTCTGTGACTATCATAAATAAATAAAAAAAAATATTAAAAACAATAAAAATAACAGCCTGGTTAGGAGGATTATAATGGCATTTGATTGTTACTATTCAAATGTATACACTATCCCAATTTCAGGCACTACCTACCATGTTCTCTAGTCTACAGCTGACTCTAAAATTTGTATAGAAAAATCATCTTTGGGGGGCACCTGGGTGGCTCAGTTGGTTAAGCATCTGCCTTCGGCTCAGGTCAAGAAGATCCCAGAAAATCCTGAGATAGAGCCCCACATCACCTGGCTGCCTGCTCAGTGGGGAGCCTGCTTCTTACTCTCCCATTCAGCTCCTCCTGCTTGTGCACGCTCTCTCTCTCTCTCTCTCTCTCTTTCTGTCAAATATGTAAATAAAAATTTAAATATAGGGCAGCCTGGGTGGCTCAGTGGTTTAGCGCCACCTTCAGTCCAGGGTGTGATCCCAGAGACCCAGGATGAGTCCTGTGTCCGGCTCCCTGCTTGGAGCCTGCTTCTCCCTCTGCCTGTGTCTCTACCTCTCTCTCTCTCTCTCTCTCTCTCTCTGAATAAATAAATAAAATCTTTTAAAAAATTATATATACACATACACTCACACATGTATACAGACACATAAAAGAAAGATAATCTTTGGTTCAAAAACTGATACTGACTCTATTTCTGCTTCCCCTTTATCTTTCTTTTTTTTCTTTTTTTTTAAAGATTTTATTTATTCATGAGAGACAGAGACCCCGGCAGAGGGAGAAGCAGGCTCCATGCAGGGAGCCTGACGTGGGACTCGATCCCGGGTCTGCAGGATCAGGCCCTGGGTGGAATGTGGCGCTAAACCGCTGAGCCACCCGGGCTGCCCCCCCTTTATCTTTCAACTTCCTCTTTTAATTACAATAGGATATGTAATCATTCATGTCTATCACAAAAACAAACAAAACTTCCAAAAAATTACTTTCTAGGGAAAATGTTTTTAAAAAGAGATTAGTGCTAAAAGAAAAGAAAAATTCATAGTTAGACTTGAAAAGTAAATTAGGAAGGATGAAGGCAATGAAAACCAGGATAATTAACTAACTCAATGAGGTTAGAGGAAAGAATAAGAAAGCTAATAAAATGAAACCTCAATATACCTTATTATCATTAAATCAGACTATCATTCAGTATGGAGGTTCCTCAAAAAGTTAAAAGTAGAACTACTCTATGATCCAACAATTGTACAACAATTATACTAGATATTTACCAAAAGATACAAAAATACTGTTTGAAGGGACACATGGACCCCTGTGTTTATAGCAGCATTATCAACAATAGCCAAACTATGGAAAGAGCCCAAATGTCCATCAACTGATGATGGATAAAAATGTGATATATATATATATATATATATATATATATATATATATATATATATACATAATATTCTGTTGGGTATATATATACATAATATTCTGTTACTCAGCCATCAGAAAGAATGAAATCTTGCCTTTTGCAACAATGTGGTTGGAGCCAGAGTATATCATGCTAAGCAAAATGAGTCAGAGAAAGACAAATGCCATATGATTTCACTCATATTTGGAATTTAAGAAACAAAACATGAACATAAGGGAAGGAGGAACAAAGAGGGGGAGGCAAATCATAAGAGACTTTTTTTTTTTAAGATTTTATCTATTTATTAGAGAGAGAGAGCATGGGGTGGGGCAGGCCAGGCAGAGAGAGAGGAAAAAGCAGGAGCCTGACGCGGGGCTCAGTCTCAGAAACCTGAGATCCTGACCTGAGCAGATGCTTAACTGACTGAGCCACCCAGGTGCTCCATGAGACTCTCAACTACAGCGAATAAATTAAGGGTTGCTGGAGGCGAGGTGGGCAGGGAATAGGCTAAATAGGTGATGGGTATTAAGGAGGGCACATGTTACGATGAGCACTGGGTGTTATATATTATGTGATGAATCACTAAAATTCTACTTCTGAAACCAATACTACACTATATGTTTAACTAACTAGAATTTATTTATTTATTTATTTATTTATTTATTTATTACTAACTAACTAGAATTTAAAACTTTTTAAAAATTGAAAAAAGAAAATCAGCTTATCATTAAGTCAGAGATACCTCAACTAACAGAACTAAAGACTTTGGATAATTATCTAAAATTACCAAGAATCATGGTCCAATAGGTTCTTTTAACTAGAAACCAAGAATAAAGATCTAGCCCATTGGAACACCCAGAAATATGGCCTATAACACACAGCCCATAGCAAGTGCTCAATAGATATTCCTTAGTGTTTTTGGTTATTAGAAACTTCTTCCAAGTTGGCCTTTTATGGAAAAAGCAAAATCCAATAAGAAGAACATGGACTTTAGGATCAGATAAACCAGGTCTTAAATCCTATGTCCTCTACTTATTAACTGAGTGATCTAGAGAAGTTAGGGAACTTATTGAGCCACATTTTCCTAAAAGGACGAATAAAACTATTCCCTACTTTACTGCTGTGAACATTTAGTAAGATACAGTACGTACAAAATGACTCCACAGTGCCTCGCCCACTGCCAGAGTTTAGTTTCTGCTGTTAGTTTTCTTCCCTGTGGCTTGCTGTGTACAGTCACAGTACTTTCCGTATGGATCACCTACTTAGGGGTCAGTTTATGTTTCATGTCTTTCTCTCTCTCTTTCTCCTTCTCTTCCTTCCAAAAAGTCTAAGTTGGAGCCATTTCAAATTTTGGTTTGTGACTAACTGCTGAAGGAAAAACGAAAAATACTCTTTTCAAAATCTCTTTCAGACATCCCCTGCCTTGGGCCTTGCCTGGTGAAAATAAAATTAGCCCCAGCAGTTGCCAGCCAGAGGCTCTGTAGGGCTTTTGTTCCCAAAGCCTCAGAAGCTATTTAGAGAGCCCAGGGGAGAATCTCTCCCTCTTAGCAGCTCTGGAATGTCTCATTAGACATTTTACATTGAGGGCCATGCCAAGCCCCTAATGAGCCACCACGGTCTGTGGGGTCTGGCAACTGGGTGTGTCACTCAGGACTTCCCTACGAGTACACAGGGAAGCTGCAGAGGGGAAATTGTGACCCATGCCTGTGTCACTGTGAGAAGCAAGTCAGAGGAAGCAGGGCTGAATTGGTTGCTTTGTTCTGGGTTATTTGATGCCTGACAGCTAAAGCACATGGAGGACAATGCGTATTTTGTTTTGTCTTGCTTCCATCCTCTTCCAAAATATTGTCAGAAGTCAGCCTATCACAAGGAAAAGAAGTACAAAACCAGACATTGCACAGACAATGTCTTTACCCCACAAATCTCATTTTATAAAGTATCTTCCTCTAGAAACAGGGAGAGGGAAAACAAAACGTTTTAAAAAGTTTTCTCCTTAGCTGGGGTCACAATGGAGAGGTTGTAAGGTCTGTGAAATTCTTCCTCAGTGCCCTTTCCCACGCACTCTCAAAGCCTGTTCCGCTTCAAAAAAGCCCCACACGAGAGGCACCCAGCAGTCCTCTCGCTGTTCTTGCAGCCTGAGGGTTCCCACTGCAGTGGCCTCCTGTATCTGACCTCCTCCAGCATCCCTGGGCCCTCACCAAACTGGTCCTCTGCTGGAATCACTGCATATGCACAAGGGGCTTGCACTGTAGGGTTAAAACCTCCAAATGGTCCCAGGAGAGTCTACAACAGATTTCCCCAGTTGAGCCAACAAAGACAAAACACTTTATTTTACCAGAATGTGTAGAGGCCCAGTAGGCTGAGATGAGCAGCTTTGCCAGCTGGTATAAAACACACACACGCACACACACCACCATGAGTTCCCAATACTTTATTAGCCTATAAATGCCCCTATCATTGCCAGAGAATAGTCTCTTCCCACCTTTAGTGCACCCACATCTTAAGGCTACATTTTGATTTTTTATGAATTATCAGACTTAAATTCATTTTGATCTCTTCACCCCTATAAAAATGCTTGTGTGCAGCTAGCAGGCAAACTATCAGAATGAGGACTGTATTAATTCACTTCACTCATATATGTATATGCCAGGCCCTATGCCAGGCACTGGGCTTACACTGATAAGCAAAATGGACGTCTTCCCCACTCTCAAAACGTTGGCCATGTGGCATAAAGCAGTCAGGCAGCAATGGGTATGGAAACATATGTCTAATTTCAAAATTAAGAGAAGTTTTGTGACATTACCCAACATGATATCGTAAGGAGGGGCAGGACGTCCCACCCGATGAGGCACCAATCACACTGAGACTGGGAAGCCAGCATTCAGGAGCCAGTGGTAGACCATTCTAGGCAAAGGAAACACCCCCAGATGTTCAAAAACCCTAGGGCCAGAAAGAGGAACAGGGAAAAGGCCTGTGTCACTAGAGCAGGGTAGGAAGAGAGAATAACTCCAGACAAGGTGGAAGAGGTAAGCAGCAGCTGGACTTAAAATAATGCAACAAGAGCTAGCTAGGGGCACCTGGGTGGCTCACTCCGTTGGGTGTCTGCCTTCGGCTCAGGTCATGATCCCGGGGCCCCAGGATCAGGTCCCACATCGGGCTCCCTGCTCAGTGGGGAGCCTGTTTCTCCCTCTCCCTGCTACTCCCCCTGCTTGTGCTGTCTATATCTGTCAAATAAATAAAATATTTTTTTAAAAAGGACCTAACTAATATGTATTTGTACTTACTATATACCAGCACTGTTCTCAGCACTTTACATTTATGACTCATTTACTCCCCACAGCAACCCTATGAGTTGGTATGATAATGATCTTCCTTTTACAGATGAGGAAGCTGAAGTACCGAAATATTTTAAAATGTACCCATGCTCATGCAACTAGAAAGTTTTGTGGCAGGAGGGCACCTAGGTGGTGTGTGTGGTCTTAACCAATTTGCCATCCTGCCAGGATTGATTTTTTTTTTTTTTTTTTTGCCATCCCACCAGGTCTTGTTTTGTTTTGTTTTAGATTTTATTTATTTATTCATGAGAGACATAAAAAGAGCAGAGACACAGACAGAGGGAGAAGCAGGCTCCCGGTGGGGAGCCTGATGTGGGACTTGATCCCAGGACCCCAGGATCACGCCCTGAGCTGAAGACAGATGCTCAACCACTGAGCCATCCAGGTGTCCCATCCTACCAGGATTTTTATTCCAAATCAGTCATTGAAGATTTAAGAGGGAGTTATGACCTGATTTGCATTTTTCAAAGAACCTCTTTGGCTTCATTTTGGAGAGTGGATGAGAGAGGGCAAGAATGGAAAGGCAGGTGCTATTAAGAGGCCATTGCATTGGTCCATAGAGAGAGGATTGTAGAGACAGAGAAAAATAAACAGGCTGAGATTTGTTTTGAAGAAAGAATGTTTATGAATGATCTTCAACTGAGAGCTGCTGTATGTGCTCTCCAGTTCTCAGACATGGTCCAAGGCCCATCTCTAGGCAGTATAATGCCAAAAAAAAAAAAAAAAAAAAATTACAAATGGACCAAATATACTAAAACAGAATGTTACCTTTCCTTACATTTACAGAAATGTCAATGTCATATGTAGCTGACATGAATGTGTCAGAGCACATGTCCAGACAAGTAAACCATTCTCTGAGAATCCTTTAAGCTTGTGCTTCTCAAACCAGGGTCCAAGTACCTGGAGGTATTTAGCCTTGTTCTAGGGAGTACAAAGGTTCACAAGATAAACCTCTTCCTAGAATCTCACTCGCTATTACTTAAGATGGGGAGATGGAGAACTGTACTTTTTTACGTAATAAGAATCTATTTGAAAAGAACGCAAAGTTTGCGTGGATTTTAAGATATAACATTAGGCCTCCTTTTTTTTTTAAGATTTTATTTATTCAGAGAGAGAGAGGCAGAGACATAGGCAGAGGGAGAAGCAGGCTCCCTATGAGGAACCTGATGGGGGACTCAATCCCAGAGACCCCGGGATCACAACCTGAGCCAAAGGTTCAACCACTGAGCCACCCAGGTGCCCTAACATTAGACTTTAAAGAAACCCTATTCTTGCCACAAATCACTTCAAACTGTAGTTGGAGACCATCCTTCAAGGATACAGAAATAGGTATACTTTCATTTGCTATTGGTATTTGGCTAAAAAAAATTAAGAAACAGTGTATCAGGCCAATGCCTTATAACTTTTGCATATTATGTGCACATAGAAAATGGTAATATTATAAGGCATACAGGTATAAGAGGATAAAGCTTCTCTGAGCTGCAGGGGGCACCCTATATCTTGGCACTTCTGTGACAGGCTCTCAGCATACCTGTGGGGCAAGGCAGACTGGCTGAGAAGTTCTGGAATTTGTACTGCTAAGAAGTGACTCAGTTCGGGAACAGTTAAGTAATTGTTTAGATTATCACCTCACTCAATTACCTGAAAGGTTTATCACACCAGGCACCCAAACAGTCACCCTCCATTAGACCTTCCCTTCCACCCTGCCTTGCCACCAGTTCTTTCTCCTGTGTAAGTATCCTTCATCAGTGGCTCTGGGGATTGGCATGGGCCCATGGACCAACAATGGACCATTTTACTGATGGTAATTGTTGAAATTTTCCTGAATATTTGTCTATAATAATCTCTAGCCAGAAATCTACTGTCTAATCTTAATCTTGCTAATGCTAACCTTATGCAGATTTAGTAACAAAATTTAGTTTTAATACCAAACATATACTAAATCTTAAAAAAATATGTTTTGATTATCTTCTTTGGGTATTACCTATAACATGACCTGTGAGTATAAATTCCTAAATGTTATTTTTAAATAAGCCTCAATTTGAAAATAAAAATTTTAGGAGGATCCCTGGGTGGCTCAGCAGTTTAGCACCTGTCTTCAGCCCAGGGCCTGATCCTGGGTACCCGGGATAGAGTCCTGCGTTGGGCTTCCGGCATGGAGCCTACTTCTCTCTGTCTCTCTCTCTCTCTCTCTACGTCTATCACAAATAAATAAATAAATCTTTAAAAAAAAGAAAATAAAAATTTTATATGCACAAAAAATATATAAAAATAAATAAAAAATAAAAATAAATAAAAAGAGCCAGGTCGGCCCGGGCTCTGGGAGCTCTAAAGTGAGAAGGAGGAACCTAAATTTATGTCCAGGTAGTAAAGTGCATTAATCTTTTGTGTACAACTGAATAGAACATAAATGTTCAAGATATAGACTCTCTTCATATGTTAGTTATGTGTCAGTAAAGCTAGGAGGAAGGGATGTAGAGGGGGAAAAATGATACAAAACATTTGCAACATCCCAGAAAATCACCTCATGACCCTTCCTAGTCAATATCCTCCCACCCAGAGTAAGCATTATTCTGACACCCATCACCATAGATTGATTTTGCCTGTTTTTGAACTTCACATAGGTTGAAGTATACAGTATATATACTTGAATATACAGTATATATATACTTTTGTGTCTGGCTTCTTTTGCTCAACATAGTATCTGAAATTCATCCATGTTGCTACACAGCTTTTTTATTCTTGTATAATATTGCATTGTATGAGCCTACCACACTTTCATTCTTTTAAGCCAAAAGAAATTTAAAGGGGTGTCTGTGTGGCTCAGTCGGTTAAGCCTCTGCCTTCAGCTCAGGTCTGATCCCAGCCCAGGGTCCTGGGATCAAGTACCACATTGGGCTCCCCACTCAGCAGAGAGTCTGCTCCTCCCTCTCCATCTACCCCTCCCCCCTGCTCACAGTCTCTCTGTCTCATGCTTTCTCTCAAATAAATAAATAAAATCTGGGGGATCCCTGGGTGGCGCAGCGGTTTGGCACCTGTCTTTGGCCCAGGGCGGATCCTGGAGACCCGGGATCGAGTCCCACGTCGGGCTCCCGGTGCATGGAGCCTGCTTCTCCCTCTCCCTCTGCCTGTGTCTCCGCCTCTCTCTCTCTCGCTCTGTGTATCTCTGATGAATAAATAAATAAAATATTTAAAAAAAAAAAATAAAAATAAATAAATAAAATCTTTTTTAAGAAAAGAAATTTAGAAGTATTAGGGCCCAATAGCGAGAATAAGAAAACGTAGAGCCACGAAACTGATGGTTCTCACATTATATAAGGCCAAAGTAAATAAGAGGCAGATTATAACTAACTACATAATTATTACAGTATATAGTTATTTCTAAAATTCATACCCCCATTCTAAAAGAAGGGCTTGGGGCATGCATAGTTTTAAAGATAGTCTTGTGATGCTCTAAACTTACAATCAGAAAGATTTACATCCCCTGGTCACTTTGGTGTGACAATGGATAAGTACATTTAAAGAGGGTAGAATATGTACATATACTGTAATTAGAAAACTAATTCCAACTAGTAAATTAAACTTTACTGGGTTTTTGGGAGCCAGTCTGAACAATGTAAGTGCTTCTTATAGTAAGTTCCCTAACTGCAAATGATGGAAATAATATTCAGGATTTTCTTTTAAAGTTTATAGGCTGTTAATAAAAAATCAAAACTGAGAATTACACTGAAATTATGTTTGTCTTTTTTATCTTTAAACCTAAGAGGTCACTTGAAAACTTCATAAGTTATAATTTAGATAACCATCCAGCCCGGAGACTTTGATACGACACCATGCAGTATAACAAACCAAAATGTTTAACCAGCACATGACCGACCATGGGAAAATTGTCTCCTATTGCAAAATAAGAGACAAAAGAATGTCCATAAAATCAGTTTAGTTTTCACCAGCTGGTTATTGTCAACTATTCAAGAAAATGTCAGAGAGGCCCTCCCTTAAAACTTCCTTCCCAGCAGGAATTCTTTTGACAATGACTTCTGTTTAGTATTTTCCTGTTACCATTCTTTTATTATTTTTTTAAAGCATCATGGAAGAATTGTTTTGTGTTTGTATTTTTTGAAGTAATCTTACCTCACATTCTTTTTAATATCACAACTGTAATTTCAAGGATTAACATTTTTTATGTTTTCTCTCTTAATGGTGTGATTAATATGCATAAACATACAGATTAGAAACCAAAATTTGATTTCAAGGTCAAGATCATTTCCCGATGCTTTTTTGGCTCAGGAAATCCACTTGCTTCTCATTGTACAATATTATTTTATCTTGTTTTTGTTATTGTAGTTTTCATATTTCCAGTGTGATTTTAATTCAGTGAAGTGCAAAACTGTCTTGAACTCCCCCCCCCAAAAAAATAATAACCTTCAAAGAGAAGGAGGAGGATGTTATTGATTCAGGCAATACAAGTGCTTTTCTTTCAGCTTCCTAAAACAGTTATCTAGGGATTTAAATGATCTTAAGAGATACTCAGTATTTGCATCTTTTCTTAATTGTATCCTTTTCCTCACAGGGGACCATTTGCCTAAATCTTTGGAAGGATTCTTTATCTATGAAGAAGAAGGTTCTGGAGTTCCTGGTTCCAGTAGGAAAGGAAATGATGCCATCGTCGTAGAACAATGGACCGTTATTGAGGTAAACTGCAGTTTTCTGACAATTTAGCTTTAATTTTATATTTAGTTTTACATGATAAAGATCTTCATTGCCTAATACATGCAGCATCCTTCCTTCAAACATGTGTTTGTGCAAGATTCACAATTTCATCACAAGTGCAAAAACAGACTTTGTTCAGATTTGTGAAAGGGTGATTTCCTTTACTCAATGTTCAACTTTGTTATAAGATAGCAAAATAATTACCTTTTTCTAAATAGCAGTAGATTCCCAAAGACTTGACATTCTAATCTAATCCTAAGCAAAGTTCCCTGGCACTGAGATTCTCTTTACACATGCCATGACAACTGGCTGAAACTGAAAAAAAACTCAGTCAATAACTACCATTTTATCTCCAAGCAACCAATGTGACTGACTTTTCTTTACCTTGTGAATTGACTTTCAAAGGCAAAAATATCCAAAAGGTGTTCTCTCTCGCCAGGCCAAATATGTACACACAGCATTGTCCTTCCTAATCAGAGATGACATTGCTGCTGATGTTGTGCACTCTGAATTCAGATGTCCCCGAATGGACTGCCCTTGAGGTGTACAGACTGAATTCAGGTATATTGTGTTGTGTGTATGAGGCCCTCACTGACAGGCTCTTCCATGAACACGATTACCTCTCTGGCCTTATAAGGGCATAGAGAGAGGTTTCAAAGAAATCAGAAATCCCACTGAGGGGAAGGAAAGGATTTGGGGAAAGAGGTAAAGCTCCAAGTAAAAATCAATTCCAAATGAGTAAAAAGCAGGGAAATGACTCTGCATCTAAGCCCCATTCACCTTTCACTCCCCCTCCCCCCCTTCACTTCCTACTCTTGTCCTCACTTCCCAATCCCTTGACCTGTGTTTCTATTACTGTGGTCTGTAAACTACTTGGATCCAAATCACAAGGGAGCTTTTTAAAAATGCCGATTTCCAAGCCCCATACCTTAAAGACTGATGTCTATACAAGACCAAGGGAACAAGACAGAAGGAAGACCCAAACTCTGGAGAACCATATGGTAACCTCTCTCTACTCTGATCCCCAGTGTTTCTGCCTTGGTTCAATGGTTAGAAAGCAGCAAGTAGCAGAAAATGAAGCCCAGGAAGTGCAGCTGGTGAAATTGTATTTCATGGAGCATGAACTCCCTTTACCGTCATACCCATCACCCTTTATTGTAATCACCTGTGTAGCTGGTTGTCCTTGCCATTAAGGCTATGAGCTCCTATGCTTATTTACTCAGGGGTGTGAAATCAAAACGGATTACGGCCCTCTGCTGCACACTCTGGCTGAGTTTGGATGGCTCCTGACAAGCGTGTTGCCTACACCTATACTGAGACATGACAGGTAATGCCAAAAGATCCTTACAAACCCTCATTTAATCCTAAAATATAGCTCTTTTTTTAGATAACTCAGTTCAACAATTGCTTATGTAATGTCTACAGAAAGCATTTCATTGAAATTCTAATCTGATTTCATGGACCTTGGAGATCAGCTGCCCTAATCCCCTCAAGTTATAGATGTACAAGCTATAACCTCTCCTTCCTGGGGGCATGCTCAGGTTCCCACGGCCCAGCCATGCAGGGGCACAGGAGACTGACTCCCAGCTTAGGGCCACTCACAACACTGACCGTGAAGTGAAGGTTGAGTCTATATCAATCTGCAAACAGAACAGTTCAGCCTCCTCTGTAGACCTTTCATCCTCCTCTTCGGCACTGTGTGTGCAAACACACCCTCCCCATGGTGCACAGCCCTGGTCAGTGGGGGCCAGGGAGGCCCGGATGCAAACTCACAGGCACTGCTGCCTCCATTCCTCCTCCGGTGAGGGGGCTGAGTCCCTCTCACCCCCACCCAGAGCACAGACTTGTTAGCTATTTCCACTCAGATGAAGTGCCCACATTAGAACCAAAATGCCATCACTTCACCAACCTTTCCTTTTCTCCTTTTGCTAACTTTCCCCATTTCCTTTCCTGGGAAGGAAAAATTGAATCGTACCTTTTTTTATGAGAGAGAAAGAAATCAAGTAATTCTTCTGTATAAAGTGCTTTGCTATCCTCTGGACTCAGAGATGTTCCCTCTACCTTCTTTGGCTTCCAGAAAATGCTTGAGTGCCAAGGCAGTCCTGCATAGGCCAAGGCTGCCAGCAGAGAACAGCACAGTCCCACTGGCCGTCCCCTTCAGCAGCCTCAATGACACTCAAGTTAACATTGTTGTCAGGTGTAGCTAAAGGCGGCAACGCCTCCTTTCTCCGTCTCACCCACCCTCCAGCCTTCTCTGCTTTTCTCAGTTTAGCAATTCACTCCTGCCCAGTATCCCAACTTCCCCACAAACTTTATAATAAAACCACATCTTCTTCAGGCAGGAAGAGGGACGAAGGTTGATACAGAGTAAAGGTATTCAGGCTTTAAAAGGAGGGGTTAGAAGTAAGCAATTAATCTACTTTTCTTCTCAGAGATCTATTGGTAACTATTCTCAAATTATGAGTGACAACTCCCTGAAGCATTGTTTCCCAACTTTTAAAAATCTATGACATACCTGTCAGGTCACAGTACAGCAAATCTTAAGATTTGGTCTTCAGACCAAGCAGCATAAACCAGCTGAGGAGCCTATGCTCATACAAATGCTGGAGGCCCACCCCAATGGAACAGTCAGAAGCTTTGAGGGTGAGACCCATGAATCTGAATTTTCACAAGCCCCTGAAGCTCCTTTACTTTAGAGGAATTTTGCAGGAGGTAGTGAGAAAGGAACTCCTCTTCCCTGCCTTTCTACCCCTCACAGTCATGCCCAAGCATTGATCTATCCCACTCTTCACCCTCCCTCAGAATAATTTGTTTTTGGGCTTCTCATCTCTTTTTGATGGTTCTCATAGGTGTATAATTTAGGGGGTCATCTAGCCCATTACAGTTAGCTCTTCCTAAAAGTACTATGAATTCTGAACCTTTCCTGTTCCTTTTTCCCCAATGAAAAATACATTTATCACCTCCCTTCCATTTTAGGGATTCTGCTGTCACGAGTCTAAATTTTTCTTGAAGCACCTGGCTGGCTCAGTCAGTAGAGCATGTGACTCTTGACCTCAGGGTCTTGAGTTCAAGCCCCACGTTGGGGGTGGAGCCAACTTAAAATAAAAATGTCAAAATTTTTTCTTAAAGTGATACGAATGACTGATTGAGCACTGATTAGGTAGCTAGCCTACAGGGCTGGGTGCTGAGCCAGAGAACATGGGCTGGAGCCCCTTCAACATCTCCTGCTTCTGGTTGGTTTGGGAGTGAGCCCAAAGATGGGAAAGAAGAGGTCTCAAATCTAATGTGAAGCAGGAGGGTGGTGGAACCTGAAGCCACACCTGACTTAACCGCCTTGTCCTGAGTGTCAAACTGCATAAGGTCATAGGCTGCCCCCAGTGAATAGGAGCCTTGCAGGAGTGAGGAGTAGCTGTACAGTTGTTGTTGTTGTTGTTGTTTTTAAAGATTTTATTTATTTATTAGAGACACAGAGAGAGACACAGACACACAGGCAGAGGGAGAAGCAGGCTCCATGCAGGGAGCCCAACGCGGGACTCGATCCTGGGTCTCCAGGATCACGACCTGGGCCGAAGGCAGCACTAAACCACTGAGCCACCCAGGCTGCCTGTACATTGTTTTTGAAACAGAGGTAGCACCACTATCTCACCACTATCCCAGCTTCCTCTACCCCTAGTACCCCTTGAGGTACTGTGGGGTCAGAGCAGCACTTTCAGGCCCTCATCATGAGGGCTCATCTTTAGGAATACTTAAAACTAACAAAAGGACTAGTTGCAGGACTGCTCATTAAATAACAGTTTGTAATAGCAAAAAATTGGACACAATATAAATGTCTATCAAAAGGAATGGTGTAGGTGATCCCTGGGTGGCTCAGCAGTTTGGCACCTACCATCAGCCCAGGGTGTGATCCTGTAGACCTGGGATCGAGTCCTGCATCGGGCTCCTTCATGGAGCCTGCTTCTCCCTCTACCTGTGTGTCTGGGTCTCTCTCTGTGTCTCTCTCTGTGTCTCTCATGAATAAATAAATAAAATCTTTAAAAAAAATGGAATGGTGTATATGAAGGCTAAAAAGCTACACAGAAAATTGTAGTGAATGGTCAGCTCTTGGGATTGTGGGCGGGGAACAGGGAAAGTGGGGATTTCTACTTTGTCTTTATACATTTTCTGTGATTTGACTTCTTACAAGGAATACATATTTATTCTGTGATTAAAAAAAAGCAATTTGAAAAGTAAAAAAATCAACCAGTTAATAGAAAGATGTGTAAGCTATATATAGTGTCTGTCCTAAAGGGGCCTAGGCTAGTTAAGCTAAATTTAGTACATAACCAGGGTTACATTCGGGTTGAGGCAGGTCAAACCTATGTACCTAAGCAAGTATAGGTTGTACAGGAGCAGTAAAATGAAGAATACAGACTGTCAAAGTTAGATGGAACCTTCACAGAATAATGAGATCTAAAAAGCATCACCATTTAGAATCTGCAATTTACCCTGGATAGAAAATAGTAGAAAAATGCTTTTTAACAATAATCACACTTACGCAACATGACATTCTAGAACAAACAATGTCTACTGCTCTTTCATATGCCAGGAACATTGTGTAATGTTGATGTTTATTTTGTTCCTTTACGTTTTATAACTTGGGTCCTTTCAGGTGCCTATAAAGTAGATGCCATAAGGTGAATGTAAAATTTCATTGTTATTATCTGGTAACAAAAAATATTGATGAAACCTGTTAATTCTCTGCCTTCTTATTCTTGTCCAAATATGCTCTCTGTGACAGTCACATACTTTTCTTAGCTGCTTAAGTAAACACAAAGGTAGTATTCACTGTCAGCTATGTCATCTTTAAATATAAAGAAAAATACTACATACAGTTCATCTTGGTCTAGATAGAGGATGGAGCCAGAAAGTTTTTAGTCTAAAACTAGAACAGTCTAGGCTGCAAGCTAAACAGATCTCATTTTAATTATAGCTTTACCATGAACTAGCCCTGTGAACTTGAGAGGTCACCTATCCTCCTTAAGTCTCATTTTCCTCATTTGGGAAATGGTACAATAATATCAACTTTACTGGACTATCATGATGATTAAGTGAGACCATACCTGCAAAGTACCCATGCAGGGGCTATGGAAAGTAGGCTAATAAATTAGAGCTGTTCTGTGGGAACTAATCCTTCAGCAGAACCAAAATCCCCAAGAAGTTGAAACCCATTATGCAACGGTGATCCTGTCCTAAATCAGGATATTTTAGAAGATGTAAATACTGTAGTTTACTATACACTAAATCAGCACTGAGGATTATGAGCCAATAAAAGGAACATATATAAATAACAACACTGTAAAGATAAAAGCTTATAAGTATACTCATATCCAGAAAAACCAATATGTGTCATGAATTTTCTTTTGGGACCCACATGTCGGAAAACATGTAGAACCATTGCCAGTTAAATATTTTTGTCTCTTACACAATAGTGTCTTAAGCAATTTCAACTTTTGCCCACTCTCCTGTTACCTAAACCATAACTTGAATGGTCTATACATAAGGCATTTTGCCCTCATTTCTTTCATTACTCAAATATATCCTGTTACTGGATTGCATAAAAACATTTTCGTAGTGTGTCCTTACACTAAGGTTGTTGCTTCATTATCCTAGGCAATATCACACCACCAATGTTTAAAGCGACATTGCCATGGAAACATCATAATGTGGTAATCAGATAGCACTACATTATTCCAGGGTTATTGTTGTCCGCTGTGAAAACTTGCCAGCATCCCCTCTTAATCATTATCACTATGTAATTATACAAATAGACCCAATCCTTTTCTTTTCAAGAAATCAAGGTGAAAATTGACATTAAACTCTTCAGGGCAAATCTGGTAGAGGATCAAATTAGCTGAACCAGCAGATAATATTGCTAACCCTAAAATAATGACCAGAGTAAAATGCAAGAGGAAAATGCAAGAGGAGCCAAAGTTCCCTCTGTGTGGCTTCCTCAAACAGCAGGGTCATTCCCCTCTCCTTGAAGAAAAATCAGGAAAAGAATGAGGGGAGGGAACATTTTAACAAGAACCCAAGGTGATTCTCATGTACTATCAGAAAGACTGGATTATAGCCTTACGGAGAGAAAAAGCATTTTAGAACACAATATAGAAAAAAACTGTAGACCCTCATTTATGTCTCAGAAGACAGAATTTAAAAGCAGGGGCTTTTGGGTACTATGGATCAAGTTATAATGTTCTGAGAATATCAAAAAAGTCTAGTCCTTGGGCAGCCCCAGTGGCCCAGCGGTTGGGCACTTGCCTTCAGCCCAGGGCATGGTCCTGGAGCCTCAGGATCAAGTCCTGCATCCGGCTCCCCGCATGGAGCCTGCTTCTCCCTCTGCCTGTGTCTCTGCTTCTCTCTCTCTCTCTCTCTCTGTCTCTCATGAATGAATAAATAAAATCTTACAAAAAAAATCTAGTCCTTAAGAACAAGATCTGAATAACAAAAGGAGAAAAGTTTTCTTGCTGTGATATTAGGGGCCCTGCCCCTCCCTCTGCATCCCCTGCTCCACCCCCTCTACTCTACAGCCTTGTGGTCACCATAGCCCAGAAACACTAGAATTCTATGTAGTCATATGAGACACTTAAGTGCCCCAATGATTTCCTCTCTGCCATTGTGTGGCAACCAAAGCAGGAGCCTCATATTTATACACAGTGGAGGGAAAGGCTAGGGCTTCATATCTAGTCCATGCTAATGCAGTTCTCTTCCCTTTCTAATTTTTTTAAGATTTTATTTATTTATTTATTTATTCATGAGAGACACAGAGAGAGAGAGAGAGAGAGAGAGAGAGAGAGAGAGAGAGATGCAGAGACACCGGGAAAGGGAGAAGCAGGCTTTCCTGCAAGGAGCCCCATGTGGGACATGATCCCCAACCCCTGGGATCACTGCCCAAGGCAGACCTCAACTGCTGAGCCACCTAGCCCTCCCTCTTCCCTTTCTAATTTAAATTCTATAGAAACAGTATGGTGTAATTCAAAGTTAAGCTCATGGTAAGCTTGCAATGACCAGCATTTTGATAATGCCATGTTTTACAAAATAGTCAATTTGTCTATTGTGAATACTTGCAGTTATCCCTTCCTCATCTGAACTTAAATTTTTAATATTTTATCAGGTGGAGAGGTTGGGAGGAGCTAAATTGTGGGAGTGCTCTTTTTAGTTTTTAAAACACTTATACTAATGTATGACCCTGAGAAACAAACCAGAGTCATAAGGCCAAGGAACTTTATGACTAAGTACATAGCTATAAAGGTGCATGCTAAAATGTAAAAGTGGGGATGGGGGCACATCTCACCTGGTGGCTCATCCAGTGAAGTGTCTGACTTTGGATCAGGTCACGTTCTCAGGGTCCTGGGAAAGAACCCTTGCATCTGGCTCTGTGCTCAGTGAGGAGTCTGCTTCTCCCTCTCCCTCTGCCACTCCACTTGCTCCTTCTCTCTCTCTCTCTCTCTCTCTCTCTCTCTCAAATTAATAAATACATAAAATCTTTTTATAAAAATGTAATGGGGGATGTGGGGAATTAGGAGAGAAATATCTAAAAAGTCTTCTTGAAGAAGCAATAATGAAGAGTTGCGCATAAGGCAGGTGAATATGTTTGAAGACTTCATTGAGGGAAGAGGTCAGGTCTGTGAAAACTGTGGTGTCTGAGGGGGACCTTTAGGAAAGAATAGATCTTCCAAAATCAGTTTTAGAGAGGGAAATACTCCAGTGGCAGATAGAGGTAACTATTTACTATTCCATTCCATCTCACATAGCAGCACTGATCTGTTGGTAGTGGCTGCCTGGAAAACTATAAAACCAAGGATTCTGAGACTAGAACCAGGGTTAGCAAAAAAAGAATGCAGTGATCAATTAGTGCTGTCTGCCACAGGCTTAGAAGGTGAAAAGTTGAAGTATGCATACCACAAATTATTTCCTCTCTCTGGCAATCTTAAGCAAAACAAAACAAAACAAAATAACAGGAAAGTGCAGGATATATTCAAAGAAAAGTGAATACAGGTGAATGAATTCCTAAAGACCTCTTCTAATTCAAAACCCAAAGAATTCAAGACTGATTTTTACCAAATAATAAATGTGAAAGGGGAGGGAGCGTTTTTATCATGTGTAAATCTACAGTCTCCCACATGTCACCATTGCACATAGTCTTAAAACAATTTGTCGTCAACACATACGTCGGAAGTGCACAAAACACAAATGGGTGGAATTGTAATCACTTGTGTACTTTCCACTGGACAAGAAATAGTCCATCTGTTGCTGGCATCTGAGAAGTACCCGTGTATTTCCTACTCCCTTTACTCAGAGGTAACATCCCAGTTTTTAGGATAATCACTTCCTTGCTTTGCCTAAGTGTTTGTTCACTCATGCATGCATACCTAAACAATACAATTTAGTTTTGTCTGTTTTTGAATTGTATACACATGGAGTTTTATATATATGTAAGTAAATATTAATAGACATATATATAATATATATATGTCTATTAATATACACGTGTTGTATCTTTTACTACGTGTTGTTTCTTTTACTTAGCGTTGTTTGTAAGATTTACCCTTGTTGCATGTAGCAATTTATTTATCCATCCTGCTTACTGGTGGCTTGGTTGCCTCCAGTGGTTGACTGTGGTGAGCAGTACTGTCCTGAACATGAGCAGGGATCCTAGTGTACATGGGCATGAGTTTCTCAAGAGTATAGATCTAGAACTGGAATTGCGGGGTCATAGAGCATTTCTTCAGCTTTATTAGATAAATGCCAAACTCTTTCCAAGTGGAATGTTGCAGTTTACACTCCTAACTGCAGAATATGAAGTTCCCATTGCTCCAAGAAAAATCTTGTCAGATTTTTAAATTTTGCCACCCTAGTGTGCATACAGTATGATCTCAGTGTGGTTTTAATTTTTTTACCTAGTGACTACTGAGATCGAGCACATTTTCATATGTATATTGGCCATTTGGTATTTTTATTTTGTAAAGCATCTATTTAAATCTTTTACCCACAATTAAAGTTCTATTTATAAGAAATTTTTTATTTATACTGGATATCAGACCTTTATTTGTTAGATATGTTGCAATTATCCTCCCTAATTCTTTGTGGCTTGTCTTTTTACTCTTTATGATGTCTTTTGATTAACAGAAATTTTTAATTTTAAAATAGGCAAATGTATCTATCATTACCCTTCTTAATATATTGTTTAAGAAAATCTTCCTCTTTCCTGAAGCAGCTGGGGAAGGGGAGAAGTGAATTATTTTTAAATTTGGGTGTAACTTGAGACATTTTAATATCTCTAATTAACATAAAATTGTCTAAGCTACAGTTATTATAAGCTGGTGTGCCTAAAGAGTAAGTTTTGTGAGGAGAAGAAGGAATAGTTAAATCTTAAAAGAGTCATACTAAATGTCATGAACATCACCTAAGAAGCCTTTTATTTCGCCTCTAAGACTTTGCTCACTTGTTACGATTTTTTTTGTGTGTGCATGTTCTGGACATCAATACATTATCACAGAAACCAAATTACCACTTTTTTATAAAGTCTTTGAGTCTTCAAATATTTACTGAGCACCATTTAGAAAGGGGGCTTTCTGCTAATTAACATGGAAGATGCAGAGATGGGGAGACAAGATCCTCAGGGAGCTTAGACCTTATAGGAGGGAAATGTGTACCAGCAACAACAGGACATGGTGGAGGGACTGAGCTCCTAATGAGGGTTCCATGGAAGGCCCAAAAAGGAGGTGTTATTCTTCAGTTAAGGGATCATTGAGGACTTTTTGAAAGAGGTCACCCTTGAAATGGATTTCAAAAGATGGGCAGCCTGGAAAAGAGGCAGAGGTGGTGGCTTGGGCATTGGGGTGGGAGAATGACACAAGTACGAATTCTGAGACTAACCATGAGCAACTGCGCAGACATGACAATTCATACAGGACCATTAACCATGATCTTGGTTTTTATATTCTAAAGAATATAGGAGGACTTCCTCCTACCCACCCATAAATTCTAAGTGCTCCAGCTCTGTTTCAAAGACGCTTGAAATCATAAGCAAATATTGGACCAAGCACAAGTTCGTGTTGTCCTCATAACTTCCTGCAAAAATCTGAAAGTCTAAATATCACTAAAGGTGACACCTGGGTGGCTCAGCGGTTTAGCACCACCTTCAGCCCAGGGCTTGATCCTGGAGACCCGAGATCGAGTCCCATGTCGGGCTCCCTGCATGGAACCTGCTCCTCCCTCTGCCTGTGTCTCTGCCTCTCTCTCTCTCTCTCTCTCTCAAGAATAAATAAAATCTTTAAAATAAATATATATACATATATATATAAATAAATATATATACATATATATCACTATATATATATACATAAATATATATACATATTATCAAACCATGATAGAACTGCTTTTTAATTTGTTTTTGTGCTTATTCATTTTAAGTAATGTTGTTCACTCTTAACTGAATTCCTGGGGCGAATCTTTTAAGGCAAAGTTTCAATGATCCATCTTATAAATGTGACACTTAAATGCTGTGGGTCAAGAAGTTGCTCCTGTCTCTTCTTACATTTGCGAAACACCAGGACCTCTGTGGTCTGTTTAAATAGTCTAATTTGGCCCAGGGGGAAAAATGAACACTTGCGTTTATTTCCTTCATTATTCTCCACTACAACTCATAAATATTAAAAGCTGAAATGATGCATTTGAGAGATGCTTACATAAATATCTGAACTTCTGCAAAATAGTCTGTGCTTATCCTTTCATTACAAAGTTTTCCAGTCAGAATGGAATTAAATTAGGCCACTCTTCCCTGTAATTAGGGCTTTACTGAGTTCATTTTACACTTGCTGAAGAGATAGTACGTTATGGGAAATAGAGGAGACCTAAGACAAAACTCTTAAAAATTCCGGGTCTCAATTTCCTTATCCCTAAAATGTGGAAAATAATATCTTCTCTGCCTACCTTAAAGAGCTTTCCTAAGAGGGTTGCCTTGCTGGCTCAGTCAGTGGAGCGTGCAACTCTTGATCTTGAAGTTGTAGTTTCGAGCCTCATGTTGGGTGTAGATATTTCTTAAAAATATCTTAAATTCAAAAAAAAAACCCTTAAATTCCTCTCAGTGAAATACTAATTTACTCAGTTAACTTTTTGAATGAAAATTGCTGTAGGAAATAGAAGACATAGGCCCTGTTCTTTGAGCATCCAGGGCATTTGAAACACTATTTGGTCTTGTAATGACATCATCCATCAAATCCTTTTAGAATCTGTGCTACAAGGCAAATATTCTTTTTTTTTTTAAGATTTTATTTATTTATTTGAGAGAGAGAAAGTGAGAGAGAGGGGTGGGGTTGGGGGGTAGAGGGATAGGGAGAAGCAGACTTCCTGCTGAGCAGGGAGCCCAGGTGCAATGCAGGACTTGGTCCCAGGACCCTGGGATCATGTCCCTACCTGAATGCAGACACTTAACCAACTGAGCCACCCAGGCACCCTGGCAAATATTCTATCCCAGCTTAGTAAATAGAATTACCTTAAGAGCACTAGAGACTATGAGGCACTCACCCTGCCAAATAGCTGCCCCCTCTGTAAGACTTCAGACCTCTTTCTTTTAATTGTACTATGGTTAGATTCTCTAGAGCAAAAAGAGTTCCACATTGGGACGCCTGTGTGGCTCAGCAGTTGAGCATCTGCCTTTGGCTCAGGGCATGATCCTGGAGTCTCTGGATCGAGTCCCACGTCAGGCTCCTTGCATGGAATCTGTTTCTCCCTCTGCCTATGTCTCTGCCTCTCTCTCTGTGTGTGTCTCTCATGAATAAATAAATAAAGTCTTTAAAAAATATTTCCATATCTCACAGATGTTCTGAAAATAGAAGGACACCTTTTTTTTTTTTTTGCAGGACACATTTTAAGTCAGAATGTGGCCCTAGCTCAGTTGGAAAAGCATACAACTCTTGATCACAGGGTTGTGAGTTCAAGCCCCACAATGGGTATAGAGATCACTTAAATATATTAATAAACTAAAAAAAAAAGAAAATATTAAAAAAATAAAACTTAATATTGTAAAAAAAAAAAAATCAGAATGGCCCTAAGAAAACCAGGGACACAGTGGTCTCAGACATATTTCAAATTGAGGAGCTTATTCTAAGGACGTCCCCAAGAGATGGGAAGATGCTGAACTTCCACTCTTACCTGGGCTTCTGGAGACTGTCCTAAGATAGTCAGCCTTCGAGAAGCCATCACTTCATTTACTGTTTTACCCTATTAGGAAAGGTCAAGAAGCCTGCTCTAGGTCAAACATCACATTCTAGGGCATTCAGACTTGCTCCATCCTATAATGGGTTGGAAAGAATTCACTCCAGGTTACTCACCATCCTATCCTGATATCCTCCTGCTTTCTATTCAAGAAGAATAATTCTGCCCTGATCCCTCCTCATCTTTGCATACTTCTAGGTCTGGTTCCCTCATGGGATTCTCTACCTGAACCACACACTTTGAACATTACCCAGAAACCTCCTCTGTATTCTTAGGTACCCTCTCCCTTGACTTTTCTCTCTAGAAGATAGTCTAGGGTCTGAGACATTTCCATCCCACTTAACTCCACCCTACCTTTCATTAAATGAATAGAAGAGGTGGAAGGAAATCACACTTGTTGTACTCCTTCTAGTGGCAGGCACAGAGGAGGTCTTCATACACATCAACATGTTTATCCATCACAAAGTCCCTGACAGGAAATGAAAGTCAGGATCCCTGGGTGGCGCAGCGGTTTGGCGCCTGCCTTTGGCCCAGGGCGCGATCCTGGAGACCCAGGATCGAATCCCACATCAGGCTCCCGGTGCATGGAGCCTGCTTCTCCCTCCGCCTGTGTCTCTGCCTCTCTCTCTCTCTCTCTCTGTGACTATCATAAATAAATAAAAATTAAAAAAAATAAAAAAGATTTAACTTTAAAAAAAAAAAAAAAGGAAATGAAAGTCAGAGAATTTAAAAATTTGTTAAAGTCACCAGCTATGAGGTGGTATCATCAGCTATTACGGTAGAGGTGGGATTTAAACCCATTCTTTGGCTCCAAAGCCACTGCCTTTCCTAGCATATTCTGTACTTCCCAAAGAACAGCCTATTCTGTATGCTGCTAGTCTCTTCTCTGTGTGCCTAAGTCATAACCCATGTCTCCTAATGATTGTTCCCAAAAGTTACAATATACAGTTGACTGTCGAAAAACATAGGTTTGAACTGCACAGGTCCACTTATAAGCAGATTTATTTTGATAAATATAGTACAAAACTGTAAATGTATTATCTCTCCCTTATAATATTTTTCATGACATTTTCTCTTTAGCTTACTTTATTGTAAGAAGACAGTATATAATACATATAACAGAGAAAATATGTGTTAGTTAAGTGTTTATATATTTGGCAAGGCTTCCAGTTAACAGCAGGTTATTAGTAGTTAAGTTTTTGAAGAGTCAAAAGCACATGCAGATTTTTTTTTAATATTTTATTTTTAAGTCATCTCTACCCCCAACCTGAGGTTCAAACTTACAACCCCAGGATCAAGAGTCACATCCTTTACCTACTGAGCCAGCCAGGCGCCCCCTATATGTGGATTTTTTTACTGCAGTGGGGAGAGAGGTTGATGCCCCTAACCCCCACGTTGTTCAAGGATCAAATATACTTCATCCAAGTCTTTTCTTCTAAGCAAAGATAAGGTCAAACTAGAATGAGATTAGACTGGAAGCATTCTTTTAAAAAGAAAAAGAAAAAAGAAACAGTCTCTTATTACCACTTTGGGGGAAATTTTGCCGTTTCTCGAAATTCAACAGTATCTGTAAGTTTGGGATTTTCAAACGGTGTGGAGTTGACATATATTGCTAGGACCAGAGTTTCAATGTTGCATTTGTTTTCCAGAAAAAGAGCTCAGCATAAAATGCAGCTAATAGTGAGGTTTTGTTTGGGTTTTTTGCATAATAAAAGTCGTAACTGAGCAACATTAGCTACAGACACTCCTCCCCATAAATCCATGGAGACTGTGAAAAGCATTTCAGAGAAATACAAACCCCAAGTAGTCTTTGGCAAGGGGTAATTTGCCATGATGATAGTTAAATAAGGAGAATACTGAGTAGCTGACTACAAAGAAGCATCTGAAAATAAAACTAGCTGTGGCTCAAGTCTCTCAATTGAAAATGTATATAAAATCTCTCACATGTGGCAGCCTAAATTGGTCTCTTCTTTTTATAAGGCAAATTTGACAATGCATACCAAGAAGCTTAAATCATACCCTTTTGACCCAATAATCCTATTCCTGAGAATTTATATCAAGGAAATAAGTCATAAGAATAAGGAAGACTAAAAAAAATTTTAAAAAAAGAATAAAGAAGACTATACATATTTTACAGCAACATTTTAAAAAATTTAGTGGAAAACTGGAAACAACCTAATTTTCCAATAATATAGGAAAGGCTTAATACGTTTTAGTATCTTAGTTCTTTGAGAGATGGCAGCTATTAAGAATACAATCAGTGTAAAAACAAGGAAAGGGTATTTAGTGAAAGGCATAGAACACAGAAATGCAAATATGTAGTAGTTACAGAACTGCAGAAATTCACATGTATAAAGACTAGGAGGAGGCAAAAAAAAGATAAAAATACTTACATTAGCACATTGAGATTACAAGTTTTAAACAAATTTTTCTCTTGTAATGACTATATTCAGTTTTTAGGGATTTTTTCTTGTTTTTCCAGCCACAATATTTATATAGAATAATATTTCATAATTATTTTTGGATCAGATTATATTACAAAGGATACATGTGGAATATTCTAGCCAAGTATGAAATTGAGAATTACTAATTTGAAAATACTAAAGCTGTTGTTTTCATTTGCAGTGAAGGGAATTTGGCTACAAAGCAAGTCGTGTTCCTTCAGAGACCAGTTATGTGGAATTCAGCTGCTCAAACACCAGAAGTGAGTAAAATTGATGCTTTATTAACTAAATATTTTTTAAAAGATTATTTGTTTATTTGAGAGAGAGAGAGAGAGAGAGGCAGAGGAAGAATTGAGCAGGGAGCCCAATGTGGGACTTGATGTGGGGCTCCATCCCAGGACCCTGGGATCATGACCTGGGCCAAGGCAGAGGTTTATGGTGCCCCTTAATTAAATGTTCTACTGAAGCATTTAATCCTTAAACTCTCCTTCTAATTGTAAATGGTGAATACAGATAAGGAAACGTGGACTTGATATGGAAATAGTCTCTAACCCACTTATAACAACAAAGGAAATGAATGTGTCAGTAACCAGGTGACACGAGACAGTTCTGAATGGGATCAAAATATTTTACTCCAAAATTTGCCATGTTGGCAAAGGATTCTTTTGAACTGAAGGCAATTAAGGAACACAGACATAGGAGTAACTTTCTATCTTTTCCCTTTCTGATTAAAAGCAGGACATAAATTTCCCTTTTTAAAGGTAACACAGGGGTGCCTGGCTGGCTCAATCCTTAGAGTCTTGATCTTGAACTCACCCTGACTCTTGATCTCGGGGTTGTGAGTTCAAAACTCCATATTCTGTATATAGATTTACTTAAAATATAAAATCTTTCAAACAAAAAGTAAATAAATTTCCATTTGTAAAGTTGTTCTCTCCTGTACTAGGGAGGGAAGACTCCTAATCACCAGAGATGACTTATTGCTAGAAATAGCATTGACTTGAGTCTACATATACAAACCTTACTAAAAATAACCCTTATCTTCCATTAGGTTCCCCACATGTGTACCTTTCCACAATCTGCTGCCCGTAGCAGCCCAGAGTCCTATTCCTTTGTCTAGTCACTTTGCTAAAATCATGTATGAATTCCCCGGTCTCACTGTCTCTTTGGGTTTTCACTTTTTCTCTGTGAAGCCCCCAAGGACATCCAAAATAAACCTTTCCTCCTGTTAATCTGTCTTTTGGTAGTTTAATTTGTAGGCCTCATGTACTGAGATAAGAGTAGAGGAAAAATTTTCTGTGAGTGTGTGTAATATTGCAACAGACATACAGATGGCCAACACACGCATGAAAAGATGCTCAACATCACTAATCATCAGAGAAATGCAAATCAAAGCCACAATGAGAGATCACCTCACACCAGTCACAATGGCTAATATAAAAAAAGATAAAAAATAACAAGTATTGGCAAGGATGTGGGGAAAAGAGAATCCTTGTGCACTGTTGGTGGGAATGGGAATTGGTGCAACCACTGTGGAAAACTCTATGGAGTCTCCTCAAAAAATTAAAAATAGAAATAACATATGATCCAGTAATTCCTCTTCTGGGCATTTACCCAAAGAATATGAAGATACTAATTTGAAAAGAGATATGCACCCTATGTATATTGCAGCACTATTTACAATAGCCAAGATATGGAAACAGCCCAAGTGTCCATCGATAGATGAATGGGTAAAGAATGTGTGGTGTATACAGACACACACACACACACACACACACACACACACACTGGAATATTACTCAGCCATAAAAAAAGAATGAAGTCTTGCCATTAGCAACAACATGGATGGAGGGTTTGATTTCACTCATATGTGGAATTTAAGAAACAAAACAAATGAACAAAACAAAAAAGAGACAAAAGAACTCAGACTCCTAAATATAGAGAACAAACTGGTGGTTCTGGTAGTTACCAGAGGAGAGGTGGGGGGGATGGGTAAAATAGGTGAAGAGGATTAAGAGCACACTTATCATGATGAACACTGAGTAATGTATACACTTGTTTAATCACTGTTTGTACACCTAAAACTAACATAGCACTGTACACTAATTATCCTGCAATTTTAAAATAATAATAAAAAATAAAAAGATTACAGATATTCCATTTATATGAAATTCTCAAAAAAATAAAACTGTAGTGTAAAGAACAGATCTGTGGTTACTAGGAATTAGGGTTTTGGGGAAGGGAAGTGATAGAGGGATCACATAGCAGGTTTTAGGGGGGATAATATAATTGTTCTGTGTCCTATTGTGGTTACACAAAACTGTAAATAGGTGTAGAAATTCAAAGAACTATATACTTTTAGTATATAATAATCTAGAAATTAAAAGATTGTTCTATAAATCACAAAGATTACATTTTTTAATGTCTTTGTTCTCCATTAAAAACTGTCCTTGGGGGATCCCTGGGTGGTGCAGCGGTTTGGCGCCTGCCTTTGGCCCAGGGCGCGATCCTGGAGACCCGGGATCGAATCCCACATCAGGCTCCCGGTGCATGGAGCCTGCTTCTCCCTCTGCCTGTGTCTCTGCCTCTCTCTCTCTCTCTCTCTCTGTGACTATCATAAATAAAAATTAAAAAAATAAAAATAAAAATAAAAAATAAAAACTGTCCTTGGGTAATGAAATTCTCATGAAGTAAGGCTATGAAGGCTATGCAGGATAATAAAGCAGAGTCCTTTCTATTTTGTTCCTTTTATCTATTTTTATTTTTCTTTCTTTTGGAGGGAGGCCTCTAAATGAATTCAAGGATGTGACATTCAGTAGGATAAGAGACTCCATCCAGGATTTTACCTCCATCTATTAAATGTTCTCAATTTTTTCTTCCAAGATCTTTTTCTGTTACTTTTGAAGACTCAAAACTAATCGAAATTTTTTATTACCTATAAGGCTCTATTTCAGTTAAATTCTTCAGCCCCCATTTTCCTTTGATAATTATATAAAAGAAACAAAGGCCATTTAAGAGTACTTAGTTTCCACAAACTCAGAGTAGTTTCCATTTAGTGGTGTTCTTAGGAGTAGAAAACATAATGAAAAATATTCCTAAAAAAAAAAAAAAATCCCTGGGAATGGGGTATGTGTGCACGCAGATATGTGCTTGGGTGTGCACACATGTACAAGCACACATCATGTCTGACACACTCTCCAAGCCTCCGTGTCCTCATCTATGAAATATGGACAATGTGAGTACTTACCACAGGGTTGTGAGGAGGATTCAGTTAGAACACATGTACAGGGCTTAATACAGTGCCTGGTCATATGAAATGTTGCTTTTGTTTTCAATAGAAATGTTTTCCTTTCGATAGTAGATGATTAAACACTACTAGCTCTATGGAGAAATTGAAGAAGAATCTAGAAACTCCTAATGACCCTCCATTGTCTCCAGATAAAAATTACCTTCAGCTAGTATGGAAGAATGGAATGTAGTGTATGGGTGTTTTTGATGTTCCAAAAAAACATATATATAAGAAATATGGCAAAACATTAACAAGTTTAGAATTAGGTAATGAGTATATGGTGTTTGTTGTACTACACTTTAAACCTTCTGTCTACTTGAAATTTTTCTTAATTAGAAAGTTGGGAGAAATTAAGTTAAAAAAGTATTAGTCATCAACAACTTTTTCACCAGTTATTAATTAGTAACTAATTAATTACTAAGATGCTACACCAAAAAGGCCCATAAGGAATGATTTAAATACAACAGAAGGGTCTCTCTTGTAATAGTCTAAAAATGGGCAGGCCCTCTAGGGTGGGTCAAGGCTTCACTTCATGACTGGTCAGCTCTGCTACCCTCAACATGCCACAGTTGTTGCCATGTCCAGCCAGCAAGAAGCAGGAAAGAGGAATTCCAGACATGCTTTTAAAGCACTGACCCCTAAGTCACATATTTCTTCTCGCATCCCATTGATCTGAATTTATTAATGCCGCCACAGGTGTCTGCAAGGGAGGCTGGGATATGTCATCTGGTCAACCATGTGCTGGTGCCACAGTGAAATAGCTTATGGCCAGCCAAAAATTGTAAGGCATTGGCAGGGAGGAGTTCTTTTATTGAAAGAAAGATGGAGAGAATAGACCCTGGGGAGATATAGGATTGTAATGTTAATGGTTCTGATTTTAATTTATTTTTCTTCTTTAGAGCAGTCTTACATCCAAATAATATTCTTTTTTTTAAGATTTTATTTATTTATTCATGAGAAACACATACACAGAGAGATAGAGAGAGAGAGGCAGAGACACAGGCAGAGGGAGACGCAGGCTCCATGTAGGGAGCCTGATGTGGGACTTGATCCTGGGACTCCAGGATCATGCCCTGAGCCGAAGGCAGATACTCAACCACTGAGCCACTCAGGCGTCCCCAAATAATATTCTTATCTTTAAAATATATCTCAAAATGAATGATTTTATGTGGTAAAGACTTCTTGAGCGCATCTGTTGAAACATTTCTCTAACACAAACCAAGAAGAAGCAGGAGCCAGAAAAATGTTCTAAATTAGATCTTTTCCTAGGTAGCTATAATAAAATCATATGAATACTACGAAATATTTAATGTACACATTAGGGGCAGCCCGGGGGGCTCAGCGGTTTAGCTCCTGCCTTCAGCCCAGGGCATGATCCTGGAGACCCGGGATCGAGTCCCACGTCGGGCTCCCTGCATGGAGCCTGCTTCTCCCTTTGCCTGTGTCTCTGCCTCTCTCTCTTTCTCTCTCTCTCTCTGTCTCTCATGATTAAATAAATTAAATCTTTAAAAAATAATAATAATAATGTACACGTTAACTTCTTTACCTTACAATGAGACAATTACTAAACTTTGTTCATACTTTTTCAATCATTTGAAGTTGATTTGAAATTATTTGAAAATCATAAGGGTCATACTTTATTCATTAACTCGTAGTATCCTTGATTGAAGTCCTTGTGAAAATAAATCAGGTGCTAGTGTAAACAGAGAATGTTGAGTATCTCAAAGAGCATTAAGTAAAAATCAAGATAAAAGCATTTTGCTTTTATATTTAATGAGGTTCTTCATCTAGGGAATGCTTTACACTCAAAGCAAATGGCCTTTTTCCTAATGTGAGCAGAAGAGGAAGAGTGGTCCCTGTTGCCTCAGAGCCAAGGTTCAGGCTGAAGAACAGCTCTCTTCTGGGTTACTCATGCTATTACCTATGGGTAATAGGACCATGTCCACTCCCAGGGGGTGTAAGAAACAGAAACTCTGCTCAGGTTAGCCTACGTGTGTAAGGACATTTATTGACTTCTAGATAGGAAGGATATTGGCATAGTTTATAACATCACAAAAGAGCTACAAGAACCCTCAGGTACTGACACCAGAGATTCAGCTTTGCCAGGATGTTCTCTTTTATCTGTTTCAGCTTCAATGTGCATATGTGCAAAGGGCTTCTAATGAGGTGAGTGTAGCCACCTCATCAAAACAGAAGAGCTTTTTAGAGTGCCTGGGTGCCTCAGTTAGTTAAGCGTCCAACTCTTGATTTGGGCTCAGGTCATGATTTCAAGATTCTGAGATTGAGCCCTGCATCAGGCTCCATGCTGGGTGTGGAGCCTGCTTAAGATTCTTCTCTTTTGGGGCACCTGGGTGGCTCAGTCAGTTAAGTGTCTGCCTTAGGCACAGATCATGACCTGTGGGTCCTGGGATCAAGTCCCATGTAGGACTCCCTTCTCACCAGAGAGTCTGCTTCTCCCTCTGCCTCTCCACCCTGCTCATGCTCTCTCTTTCTCTCAAATAAATAAATATAAAATCTTAAAAAAAAATTATCTCCCTCCCTCTGCCCTTTCCTTGCCCCCCCCAAAAAAAAAGAAAGAAAGAGCTTCTTTATTCTACAGTCCATAAAAAATCCCAAGGAAGGACACTGATTGGATCTGATTGGGTCACATGGCCACCCAGCAGCAGAGAAGGTGGATAGGAAAGCTGGCTGGAAAGGTGGTTGCCCTCTACACTCTTTTCCTTCTGCTTGAATGATTTTGACAACCCCAAGCTGGGATGACCCAGGAACAAGTTCTGTGAGCAAGTAGAGATGGTGTCTTTCCACAGATTTTTCAAAACCTCTAACACCTCCAAGTGGTACTGGAGCTACACCTGAGCTTGCAGTGACTTCCTGATCCTTCCCCAGGTCAGAGCCACACAAGGTAGAGAAATCCTCAATGTCCACTCCATGTTTTTACTGCTTTATAAGCCATATTTTTTAGCTCTTCTTTTACTCTTTCCATCATAGTAGTTTCCAAGACAACACCATGTCTTAGGATTGCTGGTGTAATTCTGGTTTCATTCTTTCCTCTTTATTTTTAAGACACTGACAGTGAAAAATGGAAGCCAGAGTGATAGTATATCTTAAATTCAACTGACTTGTCACTGAGTCTCAGGGATTTGAAATGGGTCACCCATTTTTAGCAAATGAGAATGATTCTCAAAAATTAATAGATTTTATCAAGAATGGCATTAGATCTGCATCCAAATCTTGGCATAATTTTCTCCAATCTTATAGTAAAAATATCAGAAAAAACTGAGGAGTTAAAGGAACAAACCTGGCCACATATCCTGGAAATTTTCTTCTTATTGACATAGAGAAATATTTAAAATAGAGTGCTAAGGGCAGCCCCGGTGGCACAGCGGTTTAGTGCCGCCTGCAGCCTAGGGCATGATCCTGGAGACCCAGCATCGAGTCCCACGTCGGGCTCCCTGCATGGAGCCTGCTTCTCCCTCTGCCTGTCTCTGCCTCTCTCTCTGTCTCTCTATGAATAAATAAATAAATAATCTTTTAAAAATAAAATAAAATAAAATAAAATAAAATAAAATAAATAAAATAAAATAGAGTGCTAAGTAGAAAAGTGAGTTGTACACATCTATGTGTGCATATGCAAATACACACATATTTAAAGAAAGAAACACAGTAAAATATACCAAATTTTAACAATGGTATCTCTGCGAGATAGGATTGTGGGTTGGTTTTACTGTTTTGTTTTTACCAGATTTTCTAACACTGAACGTGTATTATTTTTGTAACTGAAGGAAAATTGTATTTGGGAAACACACAAATCTTTGACCTTAAGTCTACTCATATTTTTGCAGCTGTGGGTAATATAGTGTGCAAAGAATGAGACAAGATCCTTGGGATCCAGTCTGAGACCAGCCGCTCCCTGACCTTGAACAAATCCTGTCTTCTTTCTGGGCCTGGGTCCTACCTCTGTAGAATGAGGGGTTGTGGTAGGTGATTTCTCAGGACAGGTTTGGCTTCAGACTCCGGCACTCTAAGTTATAAGAATATTGCAGTTTGACCTGTTGGAAAAGCTATTAGTTCAGGTGGTGGAGAGCAGGGTGAGGGAGGCAATAGCGTTGCTGAAGATGTATTTATTAAATCCTATGGTAAAAAAGAAAAGTGTTTGTTCTGAAATCTTTTTTACAGATTACAGTCTGTAATCTTTTTTACTAGTTATTGTGTCACCTTCTAATATTTGAAATTTACATTTGGTGACTGTTCACTCATCAATATTTATCTAAAAGTAAATTACTACAAATATCACTTATTACTACAATAAGGAATTTATTGCAAAATTTACATTTGGCCCTGTTGCTGGTGAGTAAGGAAAGTTCCAGGCAGTCAAGTGCTCCCAGGCATCTCTGCCTTCCTATTTTTCTCTCAGTCAACATTGAAGGGTCATTCAAGAGTGAACGCAATCTTTATGCCTGTGGGAAAGGGAGCCAGTAGTCAGGCTTGAGAAAGGAGCCCGGTCCGATGGTACCTGTCAGCCCTTCCTACAGCCACAAGGCCATATCTTCACTGACCAGAACCCCAGTGCCAGAGAGAATGTTCCATTCTCAAATCCAAACCTGAAGAGAAAACCTGTCAGATTCCACGGCTTGTATTAAATTCAATACTTCTGGCGAATGAGAATAAAAAAAGAAAAGGATTTAAGATCTGACACCTGCATTTGGTGACTCCAGGGGGCCAATGGAAATGTCACCACCCCAGCCTCATTGAGGCAGGAACTACTTGTCTCCTTACACTTGCCAAGAACTCCAGTAACTCAGCCAAGAAAAGAACATGCCTTTCTAAGCAACATGCTGAGGGCTGCTCTTCCTATACAAACAATATCATAAATGGTGATTACATTCCATGGTAGCATACTCGGTCTAATTTAATTAAGGCTTTTGTTTGCTTTGTGTATTTGCCATGAGAACCAGTAGAAAATACTTTTGTATTTTATACACTACAGTTCAACAAACCTGAGTTAACAAGCTTTTATGAGACTGGCCTGGGCATCTGGCTTCTACATTTTTTTCCCCTAAGTTTTTATAATTGTAGCTCTTGCATTTAAGAAAATGTAATCCTAGTTCCTAACTAATATATAAATGAACTTCCAAGAAATAAATGCTCTGTGAGTTGGGAAATGATTGTGCTTTTTTTTTTTTTAAGATTTTATTTATTTATTCATGAGAGACACAGAGAGAGAGGCAGAAACATAGGCCGAGAGAGAAGTGGGCTCCCTGCAGGGAGCCCGACATGGGACTGGATCCCAGGATGCTGGGATCACGACCTGAGCCAAAGGCAGACACTCAACCACTGAGCCACCCAGGTGCCCCTATCTTTATCTTTTTTTGTTTATCCTTGCTCAGATTTTTGTACCTAAAAGTATGTGATCATATTCTAATATTTCACGTTACCAGTATTAAAAACACGCTTGTAAGGAAATCTCATCAGGAGTCTGAACATCCACCTGTTCAGTTGCTACAGTTTTCTCCCCGAGGATTCCTTTTATTGACTTATAGACCTTATTTTGACTTGTTACCTTGGCAAAGACCATGTCCTCTTTACTCTAAACTGCACCAAGGACATTTTTAGCCCTCCGTAAATATTTCACAGTGAAAACATCCACCGTTTATCAGATAGTCTGCAGAATGAGCTGGTCCAGTTGCTGAGCATTCCTACTGCATCAGGCAGAGGCGGTTCGTGGCTGGACAAGGAGGGTGGCCTGCTTGATCCAGGGGGACACTCTAGCCATTCTTTCTTTTTTTTTTTTTTTAAATAAAATTTTTTAAAATTTATTTATGATAGTCACACAGAGAGAGAGAGAGAGAGAGGTAGAGACACAGGCAGAGGGAGAAGCAGGCTCCATGCACCAGGAGCCCGACGTGGCACTCGATCCCGGGTCTCCAGGATCGCGCCCTGGGCCAAAGGCAGGCGCCAAACCGCTGCGCCACCCAGGGATCCCCATTCTTTCAATATAAATATGGTCAGAATTATTTGTGACTCCTCTGTATAGTCTGCCCCTATGTGAAATGGGTGTAAGGTGGCCGCTGAAGCACTTTTTCTGCTGCCTGGATCCCAACTAACACCAGATAGGAAATGGAACCTCTAATGTATTTCTGCCCTCCTTTGTTCCCCAAAGTAAGATCCCAACAGGTTTCTCTCCCCAGAGACATCCTCCAGGGCCCAGAGAGGTACACAACCACCTGTCAATGAGGATAAGGTTGTGCCAGGAAGCTCTGCGGGCTGTGAAACAGAGGGAGCTCATCCTGGGGGCACAGGCAGGGCCCATCTCCGTAACCCCTGGTTACGAAGGCCAACCTCGTGTGTTTCAGAGGAAAGCCAGCCGGCACGGCAGAGGGGAGGACAGGAGCAAAGTCTCCAGCAGGAGCATTGGATTGGACACGGCCACATCACAGCCCACAGAGAGCAGCAACCTGCCCGAGGAGCGCCTCCCGTCTCGCTCCAGAGAGTGCTGGACCAAGGAGAGCAGGCCGGGCCCCTACAGCAGCTTCTCGGGGTTCAGCAGCGGTGACAGCGTCCTGCGGGAATTCGACGACGGACAGTTTGACCAGGAGGACGGAGTAACTCAGGTCACTTGTATGTGAGCAATGAAGTAAAACAACCCAAGACCCTGTAAATAGTTATTAAAATAATCGCCAACTGACTTCGTTGTATTGCTTTCCCTGCATTTCTGTAATACTCTGAATTTTTCCAGACTCAGGCTTTCCTCTTATCTGCATAAACTTTGGTTCAACCTCCCAGACAAAGAAGAATAACCAACAGAACTGTAAATTTAGAATCGTGTTTACGCTTCTCTCAACTAAACATCTGTTTAAGCAGGTGTTCTCTTAGGTTATTAACCAACAATCTACTTCAGTTTCTCATGAATATACAAGATCTACTTTTCTTTCAGTTCCTGGTGAGAAGACTAAATATATCAACGAGTATTTCACCTAAGTAGAAAGTCCTCAGGAAGTCAGAATCTTACTGAAGGTAAAAAGCAATCTCTCTCTCTCTCTCTAAATCCCTCTCTCTCTTTCACATACATGTAAAGGGCTAATTAATGAAATACCTGTTTCCTGAATATAACAGTCCAAATTTTGTCTTTAATGATGACAGGTATATACAAAGCAAGCTCCCATTTGTTAAAATATTCTTCAAAAACTTCCTTTTTGTATGTCTTTGCTTTTAAGGGAAGGGTCACCATGTTACCAGCCCCATACTGATTCTTTGAGCTTAAACATTATTGCTTCTAATAGCCTAGAAATAGAGCAAAGCAGCATCCCGTAAAACTCAATATGAAAAGAACCCAGAATCTCAACATTTAAAGACCTTAGTAGAGAAAAAGAATTTTCTTCATCTTAAACTGCAAGACAGAAAAGTATTCATAGCTCCAAGTGTATGGAGACACACCGGTTCCATCTCTGCTTTTCTTGCTCTGCTAGTAGGGATGGCTTTGCCTTGCCCAGCCTTTAATAGGCAAAGATTAAAACTCTACATAATAGAGGATTTTCATCTATCTACAGAAGGCTTACTTCGAAATGTGGGTATCTTCAAGTGAAATACAACTGACTTTGCCATTGAGGAATTCAGCCTCTATTTTTATTAGCATTGGTGTTGATATTATATCATTTGAATAATAAAATGTCATTTGTTATTGGGCTATCGTTTTTTTTGACACAAATGATCATAATATGTTTTGTACACGTGATGGATAATGTATTACATGTTATCAAATATATAGTGTAACTAAACCAGGACAATCTCCATGAATTGTTGGTAAGAGCAACATGGAATTATTCCACTTCTACAAGGCAGAAGCATCACCTTTGTAAGTATAAAGGAACTGAAGAATATTTTGCTTAGTGTTATTCCATGGAAATAGCTATCAACAATATTTGCAGAATTGTTTTTATGTTTTGATTTTCAGATGAACCTGACTTCCATATTCAAGGGTTGGTGAATTTTGGGTAGAAACGAGCATTACTTCTGGAGGCCACAAAATGCCACGAGTTATGAAACACAGGGAATGTTCCCAGGTCAGTTATTCTAATGCCAGGGTCTATGAGGGGTAGAGACCCCTGTGTCATTCTGTCAGTATACAGAGGGGATTTGAAGTACTAAAAACAGACATAGGAATTTATATTTCTAATTTAAAGGAAAACTCAGGAATATACCAATCATCTAATTTTTAATATTTGTGCTAAGCATCCCTTCTTTTACAATTTGCTTTTAAGTGTTATTTCTTCTTGTTGAAAAAAACTTCTTATAAAAACTTAGCAGTCATATCCTCAAAACCTATTTTATAAGCATTTACTCCAACAACTGCCCTTAAGTTATGTGGCAAATCTGTATTACAATGAATAAATAATAACCAAGTGGTTCTAGAGCATTTTAAATGTATATAAGTAGCTCTGAGTCTATTCTTTGAAAAAAAGTAATAATACTTGGAGTCGATGTGCCTAAGGAGTTAAATGTGACTAACCATTTTCTGCCAACTATATATTTAGTTCTTTTCATACCACTATATAATCTAGGGGCCCTGGCATATGAATTACTAATACCAATAAATTATAATAAAAAAGGTATTATGATCATAGATGTGAGTGTCGAGCTTTGCCATTTTCCTTGGTGCAGTAGCTCCAGGACTCTGTCTCAGGTCTCAATGACCACCCATTAGTTCCTTCCCATTTGGATTGAATGTCACCCTGTTATCTTTCATGGGCAACATTTAATACCTACTCCCCAGAGAAATCACCTCTGAGCTAATGAGCAGCTCTATCAATGGCACAACAATTCCCTTTGATATAAAATAAATGAAAAAGATAAATGAGCCTTCAGGAATCTTCAGACACCTAAAAGCAGGAGACAGAGCTATAGTCAGTCCAAATCACAACTATCTCCAAATCATTTATCAGGAGCAAGTGTTTATATATTTGCTTTATATTTGTACCAGATGCATTTTCATTCTGGAAGAGCTGAGGTGCTGTCTCATTTTCTAGCCTTTCCTTACTACCTTGATTCCTCACCACTCTCCTTTCTGGGCTAAAAAAGATTTCCTTCTCGCAATGACTCAGGGCCCCAAAACATCCCTGTATGGAGAGACTAATCAAGTAAGAACCCAAATGGAATAGGTGCTAACAATGGAGAGTGTCTGTCACTAAACATGTTAAATCAATTTACTGGTGGGTTTGTGAAAGCTAGCTAAATGCAAACCATCAGAATTTAGAGCACATTCATTTATTTATTTATTTTTGAGCACATCCATTTAAATAATATTTGTTGTGATTTATCATACCCTGAGAATGAAATTTATTTGTGCAATTACCTAAAGTTTATAGAGCCAGTTCTGACAGATTATTTAGTTCTAAGATGGTGTTTGAGGTGGAAAATTAGGTAAAACTCTAAAGTAATGAGCCTGGTTTCTGCTATGGTCATAAACTTTTTGTGGAGATGATTCCAAAAATGTTTTGAGCATTAATATCATTGTATGTATAAATATCAAGATGATTCTTTGTAGGCTTATATCAACCAGCATTCCTGGTTGCAAGCAACAGCAGTTAACCTTGGCACATTTAGCATTAAAGGAGTTTATTTTAAGAGATACATAGAATCGGACTTCTTCAAAATTTAAAACTTCTGTTCAAACAATAGAAATTTACTTCTCGGGGATCCCTGGGTGGCTCAGTGGTTTGGTGCCTGCCTTTGGCCCAGGGCGTTATCCTGGAGACGCGAGATCAAGTCCCACGTCGGGCTCCCTGCATGGAGCCTGCTTCTCCCTCTGCCTGTGTCTCTGCCTCTCTCTCTCTCTCTGTATCTTTCATGAATAAATAAAATCTTAAAAAAAAAATTTACTTTTCACAGTTCTGGTGGCTCAAAGTCCAAGATCAAGATGCCAGCAGATTCAGCATCTGGTGAGCCTGCTCCCTTGTTCATGGATGATTGTCTTCTTTTAAAAAAAATTATTTAGGGATCCCTGGGTGGCGCAGCGGTTTGGCGCCTGCCTTTGGCCCAGGGCGCGATCCTGGAGACCCGGGATCGAATCCCATGTCAGGCTCCCGGTGCATGGAGCCTGCTTCTCCCTCTGCCTGTGTCTCTGCCTCTCTCTCTCTCTCTCTCTGTATGACTATCATAAATAAATAATAAAAAAAAATAAAAATAAAAAAAATTATTTAAATTCAATTTTATTAACATATAGTGTATTTTTAGTTTCAGAGGTAGAATTTAGTGATTCATTGATTATGTATAACACCCAGTGCTCTTTACAACAGTGCTCTCGTTTATGCTCGTCACCCAATTACTTCATTCCCCCTCTTCCCCTCCAGCAACCCTCAGTTTGTTTCCCATAGTTAAGATTCTCTTATGGTTTGTCTCCTCTCTGGTTTCATCTTATTTTATTTTTCCTTCCCTTCCCCTATGTTCATCTTTTATTTTTAAATTCCACATGAATGAAATCATCTGATTTCTCTGGCAGACTTATTTTGCTTAGCATAATACCCTCTAGTGCCATCCATGTTGTTGCAAATTGCAAGATTTCATTCTTTTTTGATGGCTGAATAATATTTCAGAGTGTGTGTGTGTGTGTGTGTGTGAGAGAGAGAGAGAGAGAGAGAGAGAGAGGGATCTTTTTTATTCATTCCTCTGTCGATGTACATCTGGGCTTTTTCCATATTTTGGTTATTGTGGACAATGCTGCTATAAACATCAGGGCGTATGTGCCCCTTCGAATCACTATGTTTGTATCCTTCGTATAAATACCTGGTAGTTGTATTTTTAAAATTTTGAGAAAGCTCCATACTGTTTTCCAGAGTGGCCACACCAGTTTGGTTTGCATTCCCACCAACAGTGTGAGAGGGTTCCCCTTTCTGCACATCCTCACCAACGTCTGTTGTTTCTTCAGGTATTAATTTTAGTCATCCTGATTGGTGTGAGGTGGTATCTCATCGTGGTTTTGATTTGTATTTTCCTGATACTGAGTGATGTTGAGCACTTTTTCATGTGTCTGTTGTTCATGTCCCATTTGTATGTCTTCTGCCCATTTCTTGACTGGATTTTTTTAATTTTGGGTGTTGAGTTTGATAATTTCTTTATAAATCTTGTATACTATCCAAGACATTTGCAAATATCTTTTCCCATTCCATAGGTTGCCTTTTAGTTTTTTTGACTGTTTCCTTTGCTGTGCAAAAGTTTTTTTATCTTGATGAAGCCTCAATAGTTCATTTTTCCTTTTGTTTCCTTTGCCTTTGGAGACATGTCTAGCAAGAAGTTGCTGCAGCCAAGGTGAAAGACGTTGTTGCTTGTCTTCTCCTGTAGGATTTTGATGAATTCCTGTCTCACATTCAAGTCTTCATCCATTTTGAATTTATTTTTGTGTATGATGTAAGAAAGTGGTCCAGTTTCATTCTTCTGCATGTAGCTGTCCAATTTTCCCAGCACCATTTGTTAAAGAGACTGTCTTTTTTCCATTGGATATTCTTTCCTACTCTGTCAAAAATTAGTTGACCATAGAGTTGAGGGTCCATTTCTGGGTTCTCTATTCTTTCCATTGATCTCTGTGTCTGTTTTTGTGCCAGTACCACACTGTCTTGATGATCACAGCTTTGTAATACAGCCTGAAGTCTGGAATTGTGATGCCTCCAGCTTTGTTTTTCTTTTTCAACATTTCTTTGGCTATTCAAGGTCTTTTCTGGTTCCATACAGATTTTAGGATTGTTTGTCCTAGTTCTGTGAATAATGTTGATGATTTTTTTATGGAGATTGCACTGAATATATAGGTTGCTCTAGTTAGCACAGACATTTTCACAATATTTATTTTTCCAGTCCATGAGCATGGAATATTTTTCTATTTCTTTGTGTCTTCCTCAATTTCTTTCATGAGTGTTCTATAGTTTTCAGAGTACAGACTCTTTACCTCTCATAGGTATTTTATGGCTTTTGGTGCAATTTACACCATTTGGTACAGTTTACACCAATTGTAATTGATTTATCTTTCTTCTATCTCATTACTAGTATGTAGAAAGTGCAACTGACTTCTGTGCATTGATTTTATATCCTGCCACTTTGCTGAATTCTGTATGAGTTCTAGCAATTTGGGGGTAGAGTCTTTTCAGTTTTCAACATAGAGTATTATGTCACCTAGGAAGAGTGAGAGTTTGACTTCTTCATTGCTGATTTGGATGCCTTTTATTTCTTTTTGTTGTCTGATTGCTGAGGCTTGGACTTCCAGTACTATATTGAACAACAGCAGATGGCCGTCTTCTTGCCGTAACTTCACATGGTAGAAAGGCAAGGGAGATCTCAGGGCTCTCTTTTGTATGGGCATAAAGCCCATTCATAAGGACTCTACCCTCATAACTTAATCACTTACCAAAGGCCCACCTCTCCACACCCTCACACTGGTGATAAGGATTTCAACATTTGAACTTTGAGGGGACACAGACATTCAGTATATAGAAACTATAAAGGCACACAGGGGAACTTTCTGGGGTGACAGAAATGTTCTATATCTTAATTTGTTTGTAAGTAACACGGTGTACACAATTGTCAAAACTCATTGAACTATATACTTAAGATAGGTACATTTACTACGTGTAAATTATGTCTTAGTGAAGAAATACTGAGGGGCTCAGTTAAACATCTACCTTCAGCTCAGGTCTTGATCCCTGGGTCCTGGGATCAAGCCCTGTGTTGGTTTCCCTGCTCAGCACGTAGTCAGTCTGCTTCTCTCTCTCTCTCTCTCTGCCCCTCCTCCATGCTCACTCTGTGTGTCTCTCAAATAAAAAAATAAAATCTTAAAAAAAAAATACTGATTGGAGAATTTACAGAGTTGTCAGGACTAGAGAACCAAGCTCAATGCTAAACTTCCAGGACAAAGTGCAAACCTGCACAAGAGGACAAGCCTGTTGCACCAAGTGCCGCTGCCAGGAATCCAGCTGTCCAGTTCACAGCTGCAACTTTTTTTTAGGCTCTTGCTGCCCCCAAACCCAAATGTTTCAGCAAAATGCCCTTTGTTCAACCTTCTTCCTCCCCTGACTCAGAACATGAGTATTGTAGGTAGCGCTCCTCAGGCTCAAGATACCCCAAACCCAGCACACGTGTTTATTTGTGGTGCCAAGTCAAACTTTGATTGGACCTTAAACAAATGATCAAAGGTTAACACCACCAATAATGGAACAAACCAACATCCTGTTATTCCTAATATATGCTGAGGACACAATATCATTTCTGTGGTAGTCTTGGCAAAAAGTCCACAACCTGCATGAAATCATTAGGAAGTGCTAGATGAACCCAAACATTCTGTAAAAGCAACTGGTCTACATAGTTTTAAAAATGTCCAGGTCATGAAAGACAATAGGAACTGTTGACAAGTAATTGCAATATATGACCCTGGACTGCATCCTAGATGGAGAGGAGTGGTGTGTCAATAGGAAGTTATATAACATAACTTAGCTTATTAGATTATAATATTGTATCAATGTTAAATTTTTTTTAAGATTTTATTTATTTATTCATGAGAGACACACACAGAGAGAGAGGCAGAGACACAGGCAGAGGGAGAAGCAGGCTCCATGCAGGGAGCCTGACATGGGACTTGATCCCAGGTCTCCAGGATCAGGCCCTGGGCCGAAGGCGGTGCTAAATCATGGGCTACCTGGGCTGCCCTCTTTTTTTTTTTTTTTAAGTAAATTCTATATTCATCATGGGGCTCAAACTCACAACCCCAAAATCAAGAGTCTCATGCTCCACTGACTGAGCCAGCCAGGTACCCCATGACAGCTTACCTCGCCACTACTAAACTGTCTACAAATCAGTGTTAACAGAGACCCAAACTCAGAAAGTTCCCTTCATGACTAACCCTTCCAGTGCCCTCACAAACCATGGTGAGTCAGCCAGGATGGCAAGACACTTAGTGGAAAATTCACTCAATACTTTTGACTGATTAGGAGGAAACTCAAGAAGAACGTTAGTGATTGGTCATTCCCTAGCAGTAAAAGAAAAAGAAAGGAATGAAAAGAAACCTACTATTTATGAAAGGGGGGAAAAACATAGGAACAAATTAAAAAGGAGGTCGCCACCCAGGAACATAGTTGAGAAGTGATGTAGACAAGATACTATTTATCTGCCAACTGTATTTGGACAAGTTGTTTAATGTCTCTAAGATTTTATCTATAAAACGAGGATGGTAATAGTATTGATTTCATTGGGCAGTACTGAGGATAGCCAAACACAGCAGCTGCCCCACTTCCTTGTTATATACCAGAAAGCAGCTTCAAAAGAAAATCAGCTCTAGTAATACAGAGAACAAGTCTGGGTGGTTTATTTTTTTCACTTCCATCACCTACTGAGTCCTTTCCCTGCAAAACAGTATCTCAGTTGCTGAAAAAATTCCAAGGCATGTGCTAAGGCATAAAAGATCAATGAAGCAAACCAATAAGAAGTGTAAATCAAGTTATTCTTATTTTCTCATCAAAAGTGGGATTACTAAATAAAACAGCAAGGGAACTTAGAAGGCTTGCCTCCATGGAAAGAATTTTTGAACGGATCAACGAGTTTCCATTTAGCGTTCACTGTGCCCTTCTAGTTAATCATTGCTGTCCCGGAGCCAGTAGACTTGGCTCCCTGGCTTGGGCTGGCCGAAACCACCCAAATAGACATGTGGAAATCTGAAGTCCGGGCTTTCTAACGTAAGAATTTTTTTTGTTGGTTACACAAAAGACTATAAATACATGTAATTTAACGGGCATGCTAATCTTTAGGGATGAATTGTTTTCAACATGTTAAATTTTCTAAAAGAGAGAAAACAATTCACATCACTGTAATACATGTAGTTAGTACAGTCTTCAAGTAGGTCTTTTAATTTCAGTAATTAATATAAAACTAAAACACGTTTGGGTATTTTATTTACATTTCCTTTTTCTTTCCCAGACTAGAGGCATAGTTGGGTTTGTTGGGGTTTTTTTTAAGATTTTATTTACTTATTTATGAGAGACACAGAGAGAGAGAGGCAGAGACACAGGCAGAGGGAGAAGTAGGCTCCATGCAGGGAGCCGGATGGGAGACTTGATCCCAGGACCCCAGGATTGCGACTTGAGCTGAAGGCAGACGCCCAACCATGAGCCACCCAGACATCCCTAGAAGCAATAGTTCAATGTTTATACTACACATTCGAAAAAAATGGGTTTTAACATTTCAGTTTCAGTGTTTTTTCTGAAAACATTAGTTCCTTAACCACATACCATTCTTTTGAATTTGTTCTTCTGGGAAACTGTGTTTCTCGAAATTTTCATTTTTTAATCCACTCCAAAAGTATTAGTTGAGTCCGTTTTTTAAAATGTCCAGCTTTAGGGATCCCTGGGTGGCGCAGCGGTTTGGCACCTGCCTTTGGCCCAGGGCGCGATCCTGGAGTCCTGGGATCGAGTCCCACGTTGGGCTCCCTGCATGGAGCCTGCTTCTCCCTCTGCCTGTGCTCTGCCTCTGTGTGTGTGTGTGACTATCATAAATTTTTAAAAAAAAAAAAATTGTGGGACTTTAAGGTCTTAGGCAGCACAGGATCTCAGACCATGTGAAGCAGCAGATGGCTGTGTCAGGACCTGGGATGAGGGGATAAAGATGGGTCCTTTTTTAAAAAAATTATTTGAGCGAGAGAAAGCAGCGATGGGAGGGAGGAGTAGCAGGGTGTCTGCTGAGCAGGGAGCCTGGCACGGGGCTCGACCCCAGGACCGGGAAATCATAACCTGAGCCAAGGAGATGCTTCACCTTCTGATCGCCCAGGCGCCCCAGGCTGAGGCCTTAGCAATAGAAGCAGGACATCACAAGCCCTAGAAGAGGAGACACTCGGGATTTGCAGGATGGAACTTCTCCGTAGTTTGAAAGGACGTGGAGTCCAGAGGACTCTAGACCTGTCACCCTCCACCCGCCTCCCACCCGCCGTCACCACTTCGTTCCCAGGCCAGTCTACAGCCGCTTTTCCTACTCCGTTCTGATGCGAGCCAAGTGAGGACTTTTATTACGAGTAAGTGTACAATGAGCTCTGGGCACTGGTAAGGCCTTGGCCGGCGCCAGCGAGGAGTGTGGGGGGCCAGGCCATGGCGCCTGGGGAGGGGGGGAGGCCCGTGACCACCAGCAGGACCCCTCGGAGGCACTCTCCTGATGGGTTCTTCTCATGGCGACAGCTCTACATCTGGAACTGGTATTGCATTATAAAAACAAAAACTTGATCTCTACCCCTGCCCTAAAAATTGACATTTTATTCAAAAATAGCAAACCTTATTCATTCCAGCCAAAACTCTCACCACCACCACCGAGCTCATTTTGCCACACACCCAACTATTTCCCTTGCCCCGAGCAATGCTTGAACGCTCCCTCTTCTTGGGACAGACGCCTGGGTGGCTCAGGGGGGCTGCCTTCAGCTCAGGCCGTGGTCCTGGGGTCCCCTTGAGGCGCCTGCTTCTCCCTCTGCCTGTGTCTCTGCCCCTCTCTCTGTGTCTCTCATGAATGAAAAAATACAAATCTTTAAAAAAACAAAACACAAAAAAGTCCCTCCTCCTAATTCCCCTAAATTATCAGTTTTAGATCCTGTTGTATTAACACATTTAACTATGATCAGATGTTCAAAATAAGCACAGAGAGACACACTACCAAAGAAAATGGATTGGTAAATGGACAGAGTATAAGTAAAGCTTAGAAAAAACTCCCTATTAATGAGAGTGAGCAAACAGGATATCGTAACAAGGTTGCTGCCAAGGCCTCACCCCTTTAACTAGAGGTGATAGGACAGTAATAGAAGCTGTGAGAGGAGGCCTCCGCATCTGCAGGGGGACGTCCCATCTCTATCTGTAGAAATCCTGGACCAGCTTTTCATTCTGTGGCCTTGGTGTTTTGTTTTTGGTTTTTTAAAAGATTTTATTCATGAGACACACACACACACACAGGCAGAGACACAGGCAGAGGGAGAAGCAGGCTCCACACAGGGAACCCGACACAGGACTCGATCCCAGGACCCCGGGACCCCAGGTCACGCCCTGAGCCAAAGGCGGCACTAAACCGCTGGGCCACTCAGGCATCGCAGCCTTAGTGTGTTGTAGGGGTTTTTGTTGTTTTTAAATCTGTGACACGAGGACAAGGGGGACTCAACTCACTAATTCCTAAAGGTCTTTTCTGGCTCTAAATAGATTTTATCTTTTTCCTGGGGATTTGCTAATACCAGCACAACGAGTCCCTCAGTTGTGCTAAGAGCTCTTTTTTTTTTTTCTCCATGCCGGGAGCCCGATGAGGGACTTGATCCCGGGATTCTGGGATCACGCCCTGGGCCGAAGACAGGTGCTAAATCACTGAGCCACCCAGGGATCCCTGTAGAAGGCATTTAAGAAAATAAACATTTTCGGGCAGACCCAGTGGCTCTGCGGTATAGCGTCGCCTTCAGCCCAGGGTGTGAGATCCTGGAGACCCAGGATCGAGTCCCGTGTCAGGTTCCCAGCATGGAGCCTGCTTCTCCCTCTGCCTGTGTCTCTCATGAATAAAATCTTTAAAAAAATTAATGAATAAAAAAACAAAACTGTAACATGGTCCTTGCTAACAATGTAATCATGGATTTCTAATTTGATATTAAAAAGCGTTAACTCATTAACTGAGAAATGCAACTTTAGAAAATGTAGATACACAAAAGAACAAAGATATCAACAAAAACAAAATATTAAAAGTTAGCTACTTTTCCAGAAATGATAGGTGAAACAGTGAGTTGATTACAGGATCAAAATAATTTATGGAAATAAAGTTTTAACTTTTGGATCTGTCAGATAATCAAAAGTGCAGCCTAACTTCCTTATTGCACAAAACTGAGTTTTCTATACTCCTCTTAGAAGATTATCTAAATCAATCCTTTGCTAGGCTAATTTTTTAAAATAACACAAGTACATACATGTGTATCTTCTAAATTCTGTACACAGTATTAAGGAATAACTGTTTCATTTAGGCCTTTCCTCAGACAGTGAACCAGTTTCATAGTATAATGACTATGAATGAGATGTCAGTATGAACACAAAAGCAAGCCTACAAACTGATTTTTTCTTTTTGGTTTTTTGTTTGTTTTATGATCAGTTCCAAACACAGTACAGGGAAAATGGAAAGAGTAAGAAAAAACATATTTTATTTCCCCGTTAATACCAAGTCATATTATCCAGAATGTGTTTCAAAATACTTAGCCAGATCCCCAATCCCAGCCACTGCCTTAGTTCAAATGTTCACTAAGAAAATAATCAAGCAACAGAAATCCATTGTGAGACACCATCTACAGAGAACAGCTACATTGCTACATATAATTTATTAACTTAGTAGTTTAGTCTCTCAATATTTAGCAAGTTTGTGTAAAAATTACTATTCCCATTGGTTTATAGTGACATTAATATAAATGCATAATTTCAAAGTCAACATTCCTTTCACTATGAACATAAAACTTAAAGATAGTTGTGGGTTACAGTAATGACTGACCGCTGGGATAGCACTATTCAAGGCCAGATACCCTGGCAGGCTTGGAAAGGCAAAAATATATACACACACTCTGCTACCATATCCCACATTTCTGCTATACATCCTTGTGGTATAAGATGGTATAAACTATTTCTTCAAATGTGGAAAAAAAAAATCAAGATGAATACATTTTCATCTTCATTTCAAAATAACCGTTTTAAATGAAAGAGAACTGTTAACTCTGTTCGAGATGGATTTAAATATTTTCTTCTCTGTTCGAGATGGATTTAAATATTTTCTTCACTACATGTATAATTCTTTTTACCCTATCTTAGTGCCTCATTACAACCAGTTTAGCAATAAGACCTCCAGTGCTTTGTTGAAAATTGCATTCAGTAGATTAAGGTTGTAAAATCTGCAGTTGAATCTTTAAGACGCTGAATAATAACAAAGTCCAAAAAAATGTATCATTCAACACCCTTGGAACCTATGAATTATTGCAAAAAAAACCCCTCACTTGTGCATATAATTCAAACATAAACTTTGTGGGGAAGGGATGTAAAATAAATACTACAATATTTTTCAACTCTACTTAAATGTTGCTCAGATGCTTAGATGAAAAGATTACTACTACCAACAGGAAGAATCGAACTAAAGAGTGCTTTCCAAGTAATTAGAACAATTTTGCAAAAAAAGATATAAGCAAGAGCCTATGCCAATACGTATTTCCTGTAGTGTAATGTAATTGCTAATATGAGGTATAATCTGTAAGCAATTAATACAAATATAAATAGGTATAAGCCACACTAAATCACAGTCTGGTGAAAAGCTTCTCAGCTACTGTAGTCTGGGTAGGGAGATAAATGAAATGGGAAGAGGAGGACAGGGCAGGTTTCCAGTAGGAACATCATTTACATGCCTTATTATCATCTTGCATGTAACAGTCCACTGTTGAAGAAAGGTAAGTCCTTTCGAAGTACTCTGGTCTAGAATACACTTTATGGAGCACAGTAGGATTATTTTAGTACTTACTAATACCTCATTTGCACTTATATTTGGATTATACACATAATTATGTGTATCAAAAACTATGAATGGAATTTTAAAACATTTTCATCTCATTTTTGAAAAGTTAACAGTAAGACTGAATTATGTACTACAGAATTTTCTAGAATATCTAAACAAGGGGTAAAACCAAAGGAAAACATTACTATTTCTTTAGTAAATGGCTTGTGCGAAACCTCAAGCTCACTCATCTTTTTATAGATGGGTTTATTTGATGAGGATTGTGATCCAATGATTGTTTAGCAGCAATTTTACCAAACTGTAAATTCTTTTATTAACAGGCATTATAAACAGATACTAATCTTATTTAAAAACCATGAGTGCCACACTGGTGAATATACAGCTCATGAATAACTTAAAAAGTATTTCCCATTTTAAAAGGCAACACTCAGCATACAAAAACCTATACTAAACAAAGAAGCTATAATATGAATACATGATTGATGTGTCTAAAATGATATATATACAGTACATAATCATTGTTAATTATGTGATCAGTACATTTTTTCTAGATGATTCCCTTCATGCTTCACTTTCTCCAGAAACTGAATTCTGAACTTCCTCTTCTAAAATTGGTACAATCAGGTTATCCTTGGACATCAAATTGTATTTCATCACAAATTTAGTAAACCGGTGACACAAAAATGTTTCATTCTATAGAGAGGAAGAAAAAAAATTATTTTAATTTACTACTCAAAACCAAAAAAACTAGACATAACATCAACATATATTATTGTCATTCTGATAAGAATGCATCAGATAATTAGTGTAATATACTTACTTCATATTCATCAAATATCTGCCGATGATGAAAATAAGCATGTGAAAATATTCTGTAAATCCTACGGCATACTGAGCCTAGTTTTGCTACAGATGATTCCTTTATGCTAACCCTAGAAATAGGAAAGAAATCAGATTCATAGAGCTGGACAGATCTTAGGAACAATATAGTCTAATCTTCTCAATTCACAAAGGTAGAAACTTACAGCTAGGGAAAAAAAAGTGACCACTGCAAGGTCACAGTGCTAGCAGGTGGCAGGAACCAGGCTAGGACCCCCGTTCTTTACTCTTGGGCCGGCGCTCTATCTAATCACAGTGCCTAAGAAATTCAGCATTACAAGTTTTGAAACTTTGTTAAAGTTCAATGCAATTAAAAAATCAAAATTTACTAAAACTAATATTGACAACACTATGTCCACTACAGATGATTAAAACTACTAAAGGGAATTTACTGTTTTATCCTATACAACTTGATTTTTTAAAAATAAGAAATGCCTAAATATTTTCAACAATAAAAAAAAATGGGGGTGACTGGCTCAGTTGGTGGAGCATGCGACTCTTGATCTCAGGTTTGTGAGTTCAAGCCCGTGTCAGATGTAGAGATCACTAAAAAAATAATATATTTTTAAAAGAAGGTATAGAGGACACTGAAGCAAAAAAAAATAATAATATTTTTAAACATACTTTATCTCTCTTTGGAGCTAATGTGAGGGGGGAAATCTCCAAATCTATCCACCTGATAACAGATAATAGGATAAAAGGCCAGTCAACAAATCTTGCCAATTATATATAGAAGCTTCTTCCCAAATCTTAAAAACCTGTACGCAAAGATAAAGAATCCTCCAAAAATAAGAAGTCCAACTTAGGAAATTCTGCTCTTTAGCCATGCTGTGTAAAAGGAGATTGCTTTATCTCAGAGATCCAAGTAAGTGTGTAAATATCCCAACTCTAACGCATCAGAGCCCTGGAGAATGACACACAGCAGGAGGGCCTACCTTTGACTAAACTGGCTTGTGAGCTTTGGGAGCCAAGTCCTGTTGCTTTTAGTTTAACTACAAACCCTAATTTTGAAATTTGAGTAATTTTAAACTAGCTAAATATACAACAGCTTAAAAAAAAAAGTTCAAAGAATATAATGGATTAACAGCAATCTAGTTTGTTTCAATACAAATATCAATCTTTAATTAAATCCAAAAAGTTTAACACTTAAGTTTTATTTACCTGCTGGGAAAATATTTATTGCTATTCAGAAGACATGCAGCACCGTCAAGTGTATGTCTAGTATAGTCTATTGCAGGACACTATAAAAGAAAGGATATAAACATGTGTCATACCTCTTACATGAGGTCTGTTTATTATATACTTGTCTTATTCCAAAAACCTGAGCATGTTTGAAAAAAGTTCTCTTACAATATCAGAATGACCGTAAAATTCAGTTACAGCATATTAAAAAAGTAAAAAACAGGTGAAATTAATTTTAACGATATATTTTAATTCTATATAGCCAAAATTATGTCAACATATAATTGATATAAAAATTGTCAATGAGCTTCTCTGGAGTATCTAAAACATAAGATGTAATTCACATACCATAACATGTCTCTTAAAATGTACAACTCAGTATATTTACAAATTTATGCAAAAATCACCAACTACATTCCGGAACATTTTAATCACCCCCAAAAGAAACCCAGTAGCTGGGCAGCCCCAGTGGCTCAGCCGGTTTAGCACTGCCTTGAGCCCAGGGCGTGACCCTGGAGACCACAGATCCGAGTCCCACGTCAGGCTCCCTGCATGGAGCCTGCTTCTCTGTCTCTCTCGTGAATAATATAATCTTAAAAAAAAAAGAAAAAAATTAGCAGTCACTTCTCATTCTCTCCTCCCCCTAACTTGAAGCAATTATCTGTCTGCCATAGATTGCCTATTCTAGGTATTTCCTAAAAATGGAATAATACGGGGATGCCTGGGTGGTTCAGTCAGTTAAGTGTGAGGCTCCTGATTTTGGCTCAGGTCATGATCTCAGTTGTGAGGTTGAGCTCGCACTGGGCTCTCTGCTGGATGTGAATTTTGCTTAAGATTCTCACTCCCTCTCTCTTTCTGCCCTCCCCCTTCCCCACCCTTGCACACCCACACTCATGCACTCTCTCAAAAAAAAAACAAAAAACAAAAAAAACAAAAAAAAACAAGATGTGTATGTGGCCTTTGGTGTCACTTAGAATGTTCAGTCCATACTGAAGCATGAATGAATGAATGAGTACTTCATTACTTTTTCTTTTATTCAAAATTGCTTTAGACTTTAATGTTTTTAATATACACAGAAATGCTGTAATCCCTTATAGACTTCATTCCTTTTATAGCTGAATAATATTCCACTGTGTGCATATACTACATTTTGTTTACTCACCATCAGTTACTGAACTTAGTTGTGTCTATGTCTGGGTATCACGAACAGTATGACTATATTAGAGTCCAAGTTTTGTATGGACAGATGTTCTCACTTCTTTTGGGTATATACTGAAGAGTGGAATTGCTAAGGCATATATACTAATCATTTTAAGGAACTTCCAAATCGTTTTTCCAGAGTGGCTACAGTATTTTACAGTCCTATCAGCAGTGTGAGGGTTCTACTCTCTTAACATCCTGGCCAACATTTTTTATTATCTTATGTATTTTAATCATTCTAGTGGATGAAGTGTATGTCATTATGGGTGTATCTCCCCACAGGAAGCCCAATGAGGGACTCAATCCTGTATCCCAGAGTCATACCCTGAGCTATTCAGGCGTCCCTATAAAAATATTTTTTCCCATTCTGTAGATTGTTTTCTCACTTTCTTGACAATGTCTTTGGAGTAAAAAAAAAAAATTTTAAGGTTTTGTTTATTCATGATAGAGAGAGAGAGAGAGAGGCAGAGAGGCGAAGACACAGGCAGAGGGAGAGGCAGGCTCCATGCCAGAAGTCTGACGCAGGACTCGATCCCGGGACTCCAGGATCGCACCCTGGGCCAAAGGCAGGCGCCAAACCGCTGAGCCACCCAGGGATCCCGAGTCAAAAATATTTTTAATTTTGATAAAACCTGATCTATATTTTCTTCTATTCTTTGTGCTTTTGGCATCCTATCTAATAAATCAGTGCCTAGTCTAAGGTCACGAATATTTACACGTTTTTTTCTAAGAGTTAAATTTTAAGTCTAGTTGTTATTATTTGGGTCTTTGATCCATTTTGAGCTAATTTTTGTATAAGATAGGAGGTAAACGTCTAACTTCAATTTTTTGTATGCAGATATCCAGTTATCTCCTAATAAGATATCTGACATGATCTTTTTATACAAATTATTTAACAACTCAGAAAGTCTTATTACCTGACAATAAATGTAGTCTGATAGCAGAATCAAGAGATACTATGATGGTTTAAAGGCAAAGTAACTGGGAGGGTGGGAAATGGAATCATTCTGTTTTTGGAAATAGTAAGTTTCCAATTTGAATAAAGTCTAAATATACAAATTAGAGCTCTAACCATACAAAGGATAATTGTCAAAGAAAGGTCAGTTCAGAACCTATTGTTTTTTGGTGGGAAACCCATAGTAATTTGTGTGTGTGTGTGATAACTGGATTTAACAGTATTGCATGTCCAATGAACAAGTTCTATCAGGGATCTCTATATTTTGGAATCCCAGTATTAATCTACTACAAGTAAATATTAGCCCACCCCTATCTCTAATGACACAGATGTTTCTTTCTAATGAATTGACCATTACATTTCCAAAGTTCTGAAATGGCCAACAGACCATAGAAAGACATTTCTTTAGGCTCCTGCTTGAAACCAACAGCTTCAGCAAACTGTTGGCCTTGATTCAGGGCCAAATTTGTACTAAGTCTTCAAAATTAGTACTTTATTTTACACTAAGAGCACATCTCAGTTTGGACTACCAGCATCAAATGCTACATAGCCACATGTGGTTCATGGCTATTGTTGCATCAACATAACTTTATTATTTTTTTTAAAGATTTTATTTATTTATTCATGAGAGACACAGAGACAGAGGCAGACACACAAGCAGAGGGAGAAGCAGTCTCCATGCAGGGAGCCCAATATGGGACTTGATCCCGGAACTCTGGGATCACGTCCTGAGTTAAAGGCAGACGCTCAACCGCTGAGCCACTCAGATGTCCCATATCAGCATAACTTTAGATCAATTGGTTTCTGAAAAAAAATTTTTTGGAGTGGGGGTAAAAGTTTTACCTTGTTTTAGCTGCTTCCCTCCACTTCTCCCCAATTAATTCTCAGTTAACTCTCCTACTTTATATCATTTTTAACAGCAAAAAGTTGGCAAAATACAGGTTACAAAATGGTAATGTGTTCATAAGCTTTTATAAATTGTTTTGCCAAGTATATATGTATAATGCTACTGCAGTATGCATATGACTGAAAGGGCTACCAGATGATAACAAGTGACAACCTCTGTCACAGTAAGTGTCACTTATCACTGTGTACAATTAACGCTCTTTGCTGCAATGAGTCTCTTTAGTTCTTAAGAACATTGAGTGGCCAGAGTCGAGAACAGAGGCCGAACTCGGGATCTGACAAGATGGCTGGGCTGCCCCGCGGGACTATCAAGGAAACCCAGCGTTTGCTGGCAGAACCAGTTCCTGGCATTAAAGCAGAACCAGATGAGAGCAACACCCGTTATTTTCATGTGGTCATTGCTGGCCCCACAATGGATTCCCCCTTTGAGGGAGGGACTTTTAAACTTGAACTATTCCTTTCAAAAGAATACCCGATGGCAGCTCCTAAAGTACATTTCATGACCAAAATTTATCATCCTAATGTAGGCAAGTTGGCAAGATTATGTTTAGATATTTTGAAAGATAAGTGGTCCCCAGCACTGCAGATCCGCACAGTTCTGCTATCGATCCAGGCTTTGTTAAGTGCTCCCAATCCAGATGATCTGTTAGCAAATGATGTAGCGGAGCAGAAGACCAACAAAGCCCAAGCCATAGAAACAGCTAGAGCATGGACTAGGCTATATGCCATGAATAATATTTAAAATCAATCTGATCAAGTGTGATCACTTCTCCTGTTCTGCCAGGACTTCTTCCTTTTTTTGTTTGCATTTAATGGACACAGTCTTAAGAAACATTACAGAATAAAAGCCCAGACATCTTCAGTCCTTTGGTGATTAAATGCACATCAGCAAATCTATGTCTTGTCCTGATTCACTGTTGTAAAGCATGAACAGAGGCTAGAAGTACCATCTGGATTGTTGTGAAACGTTTAAAAGCAGTGGCCCCTCTATGCTTTTATTCATTTCCCCCATCATGGTTTAAGTATAAAGCACTGTGAATGAAGATAGTTGTCAGGGTTAGCTGCAGGGGTGTGGGTGTTTTTCTTTATTATTATTTTTGAGGGGGAGAGGTAGTTTTAATTTTATGGGCTCCTTTCCCCCCTTTTATGGTGATCTAATTGCATTGGTTAAAAGCAGCTAACCAATTCTTTAGAATATGCTCTCTAGCCAAGTCTAGACGCTGTAGATGGACAAGCTTGATTGTTTGAACCAAAATGGAAACATTAAACAAACATCACAGCCCTCACTAATAACATTGTGACTTTGCTGTCATTGTAGAATCCTTCCTTCAAGAAAAAGCTTGTGACCTTTTTGTATGGCTTGTCTGGAAACTTCTGTAAATCTTATGTTTTAGTAAAATATTTTTTGTTATTCTTAAAAAAAAAAAAAAAAAAGAACATTGAGTAAAAATCATCACTGGTGTGGAGTACCCTGACTCTTCCACTTCAGAATCTTCCCCATTCTTTTAATAAGAGCAATTCTCTTAGCTACTAATCTATAGTTGCTATTACTTCCTGCCTGCACAATTATTCCAAGTCTTCAGAAAAATGTCCTTTCATGATTGTTTGTATTTTTACAAAAATCTCTTTTCAGACAACTATCATTTGAGAATTTTATCATTCTTCCTTGACACATGGACAATCCAGTGGAGTTGGTCTTAGCAGACAATGTTGCAATTTTGAGACTCATTCACAAGACCTAATTCTGATGATCATCCTATCTTACATTTAATATTAAGCAAGAAAAAAGCAGATGTGACAATGAGAATATATATAAATTTCATAATACATCACAAACTGGGTATCTTTTCTACTCTATATATGAGAATAAGGTATACTATTTGTCAAAAAGAAACTAGACTTCTTGATTCAGTTTCTTAATTGCAATTATCACATAATTCATGATACTTACTATGCAGCCCAATTTCAGTAAATTATCAATAAATTGCTATATGGATTTTCCCAGATGTAAAATGATACACAATCTTAACACTGCTTCCATTAACTAACACAAAAAAAGTAACACCCTGAATGAAATGAAATCATTCTTCCAAATAAGTACTATTTGCTTAGACAGGTACCAGACACTATTTAGACACTACCAGACAATATTTACAGGAAATATTAATAAAATGTAGAATAAAAAGTTTTGACCTATAAAGTCAAAAAGCTCAAAAGCAGCATTTCATTAACAGATTAAGCATCAACTAGTAGTCACCAACAGTTACTCCTATCAAAAGAAATTATGACTAAAAAAAAAAAAAAAAAAAAAAAAAAAGAAATGATGACTGAACCAAAAAACTGAACATGTATATCTCATCCATTATACATTAGGTATCAGCATGATACGATAGATGCTATTCTGTGATAACCAGTGAATCATTAAGTGAGTTCTAACCCAAGATACTGCCCAGTTACAAAAATGATACTCATCATAAAAAAACCTAAAATAGCACTATGGCAATAAACTTGCAACAAAGAACTCTAAACCAAATGGCAAAATAAACAGTGAACTTAAATACTAAAAAAACTTATCTACCACTCTCTTGGAAAGATTTAGGTTATGATGATTTTATTAGTCATTCTATTTCATAATTTCGTACCTCTTTTGGAGTTTTATGAGCTGCACAAAGAAAAATCCATTGTTCAGTTGCTGTCATCTGAGTGCATGTATCTGGATGGCATTCACTCTGTTAGAAAAGGGTTATATTTCTTAATATGGAAAATAATGAAAAAGTTTATCCGTTGGGTTACTACATTACCATGTAAAATTCTAAAATAATAAGAAATATTGGATAAGTCTTTGTAAACACCTAAAGTTACAAAAACAGAAAAAAATCACAACTTCCAATTATAGCTTTAACTTAAAGAAAATATTACCTGAAGTTTGACAGCAAGTCCATTTAGTTCAAGACAGAATTGCCTAAAAATGCAAATATATAAATGAAAAGTCTTATCCATTTTCCATATTATTTTTAGAATATTAATTATAAAAACAGAATCCCATTAGTATCATCCTTCCTCTCTCATCACAATTTTCAATATCATCTAAATTTACATGGCACATTTCTTACAAAGACATAGAGATTAGTAAGCAAAACCCAAAACTAACAACCCTAATAATGTTCAGTATCAGAGTTCAGTGAATTGATCATACTTATACACTGGAAATTCACACAATTTTTCTGAGAAGTAACTGGAAATATTTACTAAGACCCTCAGGGAATGTATATTTTTTTACTAAGTCATTCTTCTAAGAATCTATTCTGATAAAATAATCAGAGTTCCATGCAGATATATGTACAAAGACATTCACAGAAAATATACATAAAATTTTTTTTTGAGGGACGCCTGGGTGGCTCAGTGGTTGAGCATCTGCCTTGGCCCAGGGCATGATCCCGGAGACCTGGAATCGAGTCCCGCTTCAGGCTTCCTGCATGGAGCCTGCGTCTCCCTCTGCCTGTGTCTCGGTCTCTCTCTCTCATGAATAAATAAATAAAATCTTTAAAAAAAAATTTTTTTTTGAGACATGCCAAATAATCAGCAATTGCAGGTAGTAAAATGTTTGGTAAAAACATAAATAAAGGATAAGTGTCTATATTCACAATAAGATTCCAGTTATTGGAGCAGCCCAGGTGGCTCGGTGGTTTAGTGCCACCTTCAGCCCAGAGCGTGATCCTGGAGACCCGGGATCGAATCCCACGTCGGGCTCCCGGTGCATGGAGCCTGCTTCTCCCTCTGCCTATGTCTCTGCCTCTCTCTCTCTCTCTCTGTGTGTCTCTGTGTGTGACTATCATAAATAAAAATAAAAAATAAAAAAAATAAAAAATAAAAAATAAAAATGAGAAAATATCTACATATTCATACTTTCAATTACCATGCATTGAGAAGTGGTTTTATTTTTTTTGAGAAGTGGTTTTAAAAAACTAAATCAGGGGCACCTGGGTGGCTCAGTGGTTGAGCATCTGCCTTTGGCTCAGGTCGTGATCCCGGGGTCCTGGGATGAAGTCCTGCATCAGGCCCCCCACAGGGAGTCTGCTTCCCCTCTGCCTATGTCTCTACCTCTCTATGTCTCTCAAAATAAATAAAATTTTTTTAAAATAAATCAGGGGTGGGATCCCTGGGTGGCGCAGCGGCTTGGCGCCTGCCTTTGGCCCAGGGCGCGATCCTGGAGACCCGGGATCGAATCCCACATCAGGCTCCCGGTGCATGGAGCCTGCTTCTCCCTCCGCCTGTGTCTCTGCCTCTCTCTCTCTCTCTGTGACTATCATAAATAAATAAAAAATTAAAATAAATAAATAAATAAATAAATAAATAAATAAATAAATAAATAAATCAGGGGTGACTGGCTGGCTCAATTGTTATTCTGGGAGTTGTGTATTTGAGCCCCAGGTTGGGTTACAGAGATTACTTAAAAATAAAATCTTAAAAAAACAAAAAACAAAAACAAAACCCCTAGATCAAGTTGTCAAGTGATTTGTCCAAGAAACTGGCAGAGTACAAAGAAGTCTCAGCATCCTGATATTGCTGAACTGTTAGGACATTATGTCTTAGCAATGTCTAGCAGGAAATGTGGTCTAATTTGTTTAGGGAAAGCCCTATTTCTACTCCACTTACTACTTAAAAATCAACTCAAAAATAACACACTGTGATAAATATATATTTCATGCTAAATTTTTTATATTTACCTATTAACTTATCTCCGCTCCCATTTACAGTGGGAAGTTTGTAACTTCAAAAAACAACTTAGTAACTTCAGGATTTAAGCTGTTTTTTTTTTTTAATATTTTATTTATTTTGATAGTAAGTGAGAGTGAGAGAGCATGCCAGTGAGTGGATGAACAAGAGGGACGGGCAGAGGGAGAAGCCAGCTTCCTGTTAGCAGGGAGTCCGATGTGGGACTCAATCCCAGGACCCCCGGATCATCACCCCAGCCAAAGGCAGTCACTTAAACCATTGAGCCACCTGGGCACCCCAGGATCTAGCTGCTTTTAAAGTTAACTCTAGTCATTTACCAATCAATTCCCTCATTCAAAGAGCATCATGAAAAGTGCCCAAACTCCTTACTTGAGAATTACAATCTTTAAAGATTTAAGATTTGAGAGTGCTAGCGTGCACACATACACTTACAAACCAGGGGGAGGGGCAGGACAGAGAGAACCTTCAGGGGACTACCCACTGAGCACAGAGCCTGGGGGAAGGGGTGCTTAATTTTATGACCCCAAGATCCTGACTTCAGCAAAAATCAAGAGTCAGATGCTTAACCTACTGAGCCACCCAGGCCCCCCAGAATTATAATTAATATTTACCACAGGGAGGCCTAGAGGTTTACAGAGGCATCATCAAATATGAAGCCTACACTAGGACCTTCTTGTGAAGAGGAATAAAGTTTATTGAGGGGACAAATAGAAATAATTCATTTGTGGTTAAGAAAAACTGCATACAGGTAGGTGCCTGGCTGGCTCAGTACATAGAGTGTACAAATCTTTTTTTTTTTTTTTTTTAAGATTTTATTTATTCATGAGAGACAGAGAGAGAGACAGAGAGAGAGAGAGGCAGAGACACAGGCAGAGGGAGAAGCAGGCTCCATGTAGGTAGCCCGACATGGTACTCGATCCCGGGTCTCCAGGATCACGCCCTGGGCTGAAGGCAGCACTAAACCGCTGAGCCACCTGGGCTACCCGAGTGTACAAATCTTGATCCTGGGTTTTAAGTTCAAGGCCCACATTAGGTGTAGAGATGGGCTTCTCAGTCTGCCCTCCCTCCTACGCTCATCCATCCACTCACTCGAATGCTCTTTCAAACTATCCTGTCATAACAGTTCAGCAATATTAGGATGCTAAGGCTTCTTTGTACTCTGCCAGCTTCTTGGACAAATCACTTGACAACTTGATCTAGGGGTTTTGATTTTGTTTTTTTTAAGATTATATTTTTAAGAGAGAGAAAGGAAAGGAGGGAGGGAGGAAGGAAGAGGGAGGTGGAGGGGAGAAAAGGGAAAGGGACAGAAAAAAACGAATGAATGAAAAGCTGTATAAATAGGTAATAATGCCTATATCCATAATGAAGAAAATAATCAGTAAATAACAAAGTTAAGGGACGCCTGAGTGGCTCAGTGGTTGAGCATCTGTCTTGTCTTTGGCTTGGGGCATAATCCCGCAGTCCTGGGATTCAGTTTCACATCCAGCTCCCTGCGAGGAGCCTGCTTCTCCCTCGTGCCTGTGTCTCTGCCTCTCTCTGTGTATCTCCCATGAATAAAGACAATCTTTAAAAAATATATAAATAAAACTTTATAACACTGAAAACACAAAAGCTTTAAAATGTGATTTTTCAGTCTATGAATCATTATGTAATCACAATCATAAATATTAAAGGTTATTTTTACAAATGGAACTACTATAATTATTTTGATGTATCATGAAGATTTACCTTAAATGTTCGTATTTCCATACACCTTCATCTTGGCCTTCAGGTGGTTCAAGAATTTTGTCAATATTGGAACAATCTGCTCTTATATTTTGCTGAATATACTATAAACAAAAAAGTTCTCATAGTTAATTACACTTCATGATAAATCTTATGTTAAGCATATTTAATTTTTGAATACATGACTGCTGTTATGTTTCAACTTTTTTGGGTTATACACAAAATAGGAAACCAAGTACAAAATAATTGTCACTAATACAGAAGAAAGGAGGCAACCCTTACCTATGCTTTCTCCAATTCAACTTCTTTGGGATAAGATCTACCACATAAACGCAGATGTGGTACTTACCAGGCCTGGATGTGGGATCAAAACAGTAAACTGTAATTTTCATAAGAACATAAAATCTAGACAATATAAATACAACCATGGTATATATAATATAGGATTCCATTAATATGAATTATCTAGAACAGGCAAATCTATAGAGACAAAAAAAATAGTAGTTGTTTAGGACTAGAGAAAGAAGAGGAGATAAAGGAGAAGAGAGGTAGCTAATTAATGTGAATGAGATATCCTTCGGGTGGGGAATAAAAAGATGTTTTAAAATTAGATTGTGGGGATCCCTGGGTGGCGCAGCGGTTTGGCGCCTGCCTTTGGCCCAGGGCGCGATCCTGGAGACCCGGGATCGAATCCCACATCGGGCTCCCGGTGCATGGAGCCTGCTTCTCCCTCTGCCTATGTCTCTGCCTCTCTCTCTCTCTGTGTGACTATCATAAATAAAAATTAAAAAAATAAAATAAAATAAAATAAAATTAGATTGTGGTGATGGTGTACAACCCTGTGAATATACTAAAAACCACATATGTATATTTCAAATGGGTGATTTATACAATATGTGGTGGCCAATAAAGTTTTTAAAAAATGACTAGCAGGAAAAACTAAGTTAAGAGAAAAAAGGCATGAACATTCACTTTTAATTCATGTAAAATAAAGTACGGGCGCCTGGGTGGCTCAGTCAGTAGGCCGGTTGGGCATCTGCCTTCCACTTAGATCATGATCCCAGGGTTCTGGGTTCAAGTCCTGCATTGGGCTCTCTGCTCAGTGGGGAGCCTGCTTCTCCCTATACACACTCTGTCAAATAAATAAAATCTTTAAAAAAATAAAAATAAAAACAAAATAAAACTTTAAATTTCAGATCTAATGTTTTATTCAATCTCTGATTTAAATACTCTGAAATTTGAATTGGCTAAATTACACTTAAATGCCTGATTACAGAAACCAAATAACTACAGGGCCTTGTTACACCTACCTATTATGTCCATTTTTCAGTCAACATTTCTTGACTATTTTCTCATGTCAAAAGCTTGCTCAAAAGATTTCAATGACTCCCTATGGCCTATTTAAAAACCACTCTTCCTGATTTTCTAACCCCATCCTAAGTTCCAAAGTTCTGCATGAAAATGATTCTCTCTCTCCTCAAGCAGATAGAACCAAATTCTTTACCTTTTCCACTGGCCACCTCAAATTCCATACAATCCTTTCCAAGTTCCCTCTCCTCCAGCACACTCAAAATCTTTATTATTCTAGTACTCACAGAACTCCCTCTGATTTCCTACATTTGTCACTATATAGTCTCAATTAGCAATTTGTCTATGCACTCTTACTTTTCCTGCTCCCATTATACCTCCTATAGAACTCTTACAAGACTTTATTTCTTCATGAGAGAGACACACACACAGAGGGGGGGGGGGGCAGAAACAGGCAGAAGGCAGGGAGCCCGATGTGGGACTCGACCCTGGGATTCTGGGATCAAGAAGACAGAATGCCAAAGACAGATACTCAACCGCTGAGCCACCCAGGCTTTCCCCCTCCCCGCCAAAAAAAGACCCTTACAAGCACTTATTTAATAAATACCACTTACTTATTTTCAAGTGTCTCCCTCAGACAAAAATGCAGAGACTTAGCTTTATTTTAAATTTTATTAGCATCTGGTACATGAGGTTTTAAACAAATTTTTACTGTCTTTTCCTAAACTATATTACTTGAAGTCAAGGATAAAAACATGTAATTACCTGAAGCCATGGATTAGGAATGAAAAAATTTACCAAAAATGGAGTATAGACCCTGATTCTTTAGTATTCTTTGGTGACCCCAAAAAGTTTATTAGTTAGGCACACAAAAATATATTCTCTGCAATGATTTGTCCATAATCAATATTAATTTTTAATCACATATTTAATAATTGGATTTACTTATAATTATATTTTTAAGTAGATTTAAAAGCTGTCAATCTTTAGGGAAACTGGAATTCTTTTATTAATGATGATTTACATAAAACATTTAAAAGAACAGAAGAAATCCTTAACTTTGAAAGAAAGCAAAAATGTCATTATGTTTTCTGAAGTGAATCCTCCATACTTTTATGCAAATAGAGACAGCTATCCTTTAAAATGACCTATGAAAATTAACTGTCTTAACGTTCACAGAATTTAACTTTTACCTTAGGAAACTCTTTATGTTGTTTCTGAGTTAGTAATATCAGAAATTTGTTTATTCTGGAAAATTATTTTTATCACTCTCTAAAACATCTGAAAACGAAGGATTTACAAACTGCAACATGTTTCTCTATCCTGTCACATATCATAATGTGATGTAAATCTAAACTAGGATTAATTTTTTCATGTGCATCACAAGATAGACAAACAAAATAGGAAAAAAAGAATTAACTCTATCATGAAAAGCTGGGGGGATCCCTGGGTGGCGCAGCAGTTTGGCGCCTGCCTTTGGCCCAGGGCGCGATCCTGGAGACCCGGGATCGAATCCCACATCGGGCTCCCGGTGCATGGAGCCTGCTTCTCCCTCTGCCTGTGTCTCTGCCTCTCTCTCTCTCTCTCTGTGACTATCATAAATAAATAAAAATTAAAAAAAAAAAAAAAGCTGGAATATTTTTTAGTACCTTTTCAACATTATGTTTAGTAATTCAGCTAAACGGAAGAGCATTTACCATTACTACTTAAAACTTCTGCTTCTGAATTTTAATGCTAACAGTTTTTGAAACTGAGTAAACTCTACAGCTATTATTTTAAAAACTAACTTTGTGATTGTTAAGCAAATCTACAAAAAAATATGTTCTTTATGCCTATAAGAACTTTAAAATCCTTACTACAATTTCTTGAAAAGAATCTTTCTCAGTTAACTTCCAAAGGCATTACCACTTCTATGTGATACTGGCCCCTTGATCAAGCTCACTAGCATTTCAGATGCTCTCAGTATATACTCACTTCCCAAGCCTTTCAAGTCTCTTCAGTACAGGAATATACTATACCAGATTTTAAACTAAGTCAAAAAGGGACGCCTGGGTGGCACAGCAGTTGAGCGTCTGCCTTCAGCTCAGGGCGTGATCCTGGGGTCCTGGGATCAAGTACCGCATCGGGCTCCCTGTGTGGAACCTGCTTCTCTCTCTGCCTGATGTGAGTAGACTGTAGGAGCCCTTCACCACTATATAACCAGCAACTGGCACACAGCAGGTACTCAAAACAGATAGAGTGTAGTGTCTCTGCCCCTCTGTCTCTGTCTCTCTTTCTTTGTATCTCTGCCTCGTTGTGTCTCTTATGAATAAAATCTTTAAGTCAAAAAGAAAACGTGAAATTCTTCTTCCATTTGTTATGAAAAAGACAAATATATCTTTCTAGTGATTTTTTCCTGTGGGCTATTATTATTAGTAATTACAATGATCTGTTATTGTATTTTACATAAAACTGTTTTCCCCCAAAGCAGTTTTTAGAAATCATTTGGGAAGAGTAAATTACCATGGAAAAGCATTTTATTGCTTCCATTTCTGTGTAAGATGGAGTAAACACATATCAACTTTCCTCTCCCACTGAACAATACCACAAAATCTGGACAGAACTCACAGTGCAGCAATTTGAGGCCTCTGAAAAGCAAGTATCAGAAAGAGGAGCGGAAAAAAACAACAGAATTCAAAGTATCACTGAACCGGCAGGGAGTTTGTTGTGTTTCTTCTCTCCTCTGGTATCCTCTAGCCTAAACTCAATGCAGGATAAAACCCAAAAATGAGCACTGCTGGTGCTGACAGATACAGGAAAAACTACATAGTTCTGTCTCAAGGAGTGGAAAACAGCACTCCTAAAACTGAAAAAGACTGGAAGAAAGCTCCCGGGATTTGCCCTCTGCTTTTTCTCCATTTTCATAGTCTATATCTGAGACAATTCCAGTGGCAGTAAAAGCAGCTGGCAACAGAAAAATGCAAGAGACAAAATTCTCAGGAAGAGAACTTTTCCATTCTATAGTGGTGGGATCAAACCTTATTTCTTTTTCTCTCTTCACCTTCCCACAACTATAGTACAATTCTACTAGATGGTTTCTGGCTGGAGGACCAGAAAGGTGAGCCCCAGGGAATCAGAACATATCAGATATTAGACAGAGTAAAGCTCAGAAAAGTGACCCCATAAAGGTGCTTATGAACTCCTGGGCTCAACCCTAATCTCTGCATGCCTACATGCATCAATCTGATCATAAATAGCATATGACAGACTGAGAACTGAGCTAATGATATACCTCCATCCAGGCTGACCATGATGAGTTGGTACACACAGAACAGATTCAAGGAGTAGCACAAAAACTTTGAAAACTGAGCCAACACTGGAACCTCAATCTGTTTGGAACTTGCAGCCTATATCTAACTAGGTCAAATGCCTGCTAAAACAAAAATATTGGGGCACTTGGGTGGCTGGCTCAGTGGCTCAGAGCATGATCCTGGGGTGCTGGGATCGAGTCCCATATTGGGCTCCCCATGGGGAGCCTGCTTCTCCTTCTCCCTCTGTTGCTCTTCTCCTGTCCCCACTTGTGCACTCTCTCTTAAATAAAATCTTAAAAAAAAAAAGACTATATTTGCAGATGACATAATCCTATATATATAAATATCAAAGAATCCACAGGAAAGCTAATGAAGCTAATAAAGAAACTTAGTAAAGTAGTAGGATACAAGATCAATATTAAAAAATCAGTTGTGGCTCAGCAGTTGAGCATCTGCCTTTGGCCAAGGGTGTGATCCTGGGATCTGGGATGGAGTCCCACATCAGGCTCCTTGCAGGGAGTCTGCTTCTCCTTCGGCCTGTATCTCTGCCTCTCTCTCTCTCTCTCTCTCTCTCTCTCTCTCTGTCTCTCATGAATAAATAAAGTATTTTTAAAAATAAATGAATAAAAAATTTAAAATCAGTTGTGTTTGTATATACCCTCAATGAATAAGACAAAAAGGAAATTAAGAAAGCAATTCTAGGGATACCTGGGTGGCTCAGCGATTAAGCATCTGCCTTTGACTCAGGGCGTGATCCCAGAGTCCTAGGATCAACTCCCACATCGGGCTCCCTGCATGAAGCCTCCTTCTCCCTCTGCCTGTGTCTCTGCCTCTGCCTCTGCATGCGTGTGTGTGTGTGTGTGTGTGTCTGTCTGTCTCTCATGAATAAATAAAATCTTAAAAGAAAAAAAAGAAAAGCAATTCTAGGAGTGCCTGGGTGGCTCAATTAAGCATCTGACTTTGGCTCAAGTGATGATCTCAGGGTCCTGGGAGCAAGCCCTACGACTAACTCCCCACTCAGAAGGGACTGCCTCTCCTTCTGCTCATATTCTTACTCTCAAAAAGAGGAAAAAAAAAAAAAAAAGGATAAAATCTTAAAAAAAAAAAAAAGATTTCCATCTACAACAGTATTTGAAAAAATAGAATACCTAGGAATAAATTTAAGGAGGTTAAATACTGAAAACTACAAAATTCAAAGTGTTGGTAAAAGTAATTAGAAAAGACAAAAAAGACATCTTGTGTCACAGGCAGGAAGACGATATTAAGATGTCAATACCACTTAAAACCATCTATAAATTCTAGCACTCTCTATCAAAATTCCAACAGTCTTTCTGCATAAATGGAAAAGCCTATTCTCAAATTTATATGGAATTGTGGGGGTACCAAGTAGCCAAACTAATCTTGAAAATCATAAAATTCAAAGTTGAAGGACTCCTACTTCTCAATTTCAAAATTCACTACAAATCTCCAGTAATCAAAACAGTGCAGTATCAGTATAAGGACATATAGACCAATGGGATTGAATGAGCACCTACAGATAAACATATAGTCAAATAATTTTTTATCAGGGCGCCAAAGTCATTCAATGGGATAGTCATTTTAACCATTTTTAAGTGTACAGTTTAGTGCCATTAATTACATTCATAATGTGCAACCAAAGAAAAGTCCTGGACCCAATGGCTCCACTGGTGAATTTTACCAAACATCTGAAGAACACCAATCCTCAAACTCTTGCAAAAACTCAAAGAAGAGGGCATACTTCCTAACTCATTCTATGATGCCAGCACTGCCTGATACCAAAGCCAAAGAAAGACACTTGAGGAAAACTAAAAACCAATACTCCTTACAAACATTGATACAAAAATCCTAGCAAGTTGAATTCATCAGCAAATTAAAAACATTATACACTACGATCAAGTGGGATTTTTTCCTTGAATGCAAAGATGGTTCAACATGAGAAAATTATCAATACACCACATTAACAAAATGAAAGGGGGAACCCACATGTTCATCTCAACTGGTGCATTTGACAAAATTCAACAGCTTTTTAGGATAAAAATAGTCAACAAACTAGAAATAGAAGGAAACCAGTAACATAATAACTCAACAAAGGTCATATATGAAAAATCCCCAATGCACCTCATATTCAGGGTGAAAGACTGAAAGCTTTCCTCTCAGATCAAGAACAAGTTAAGATGCCCCCTCTTGCTACTTCTGTTCAAAGTAATACTGGAAGTTCTAGCCAAACAATTAGGTAAGAAATAGAATAAAAGGCATTCAGATTAGAAAGGAAGAAGTAAAATTACCTGTTTGCAGAGGGCATGCTCTCAATATGTAGAAAACTCTCAAGAGTCCACAAAAATACTGTTTGAACTAATAGATTCAACAAAGTACCAGCACACAACCTCTACTTTTTTTTTTTTTAAAGATTTTATTTATTTATTCATGAGAGACACCGAGAGAGAGAGAAGCAGAGACACAGGCAGAGGGAGACACAGGCTCCATGCAGGAAGGCCGATGTGGGACTCCATCCAGGGACTCTGGGTCCTCGCCCTGAGCCAAAGTCAGCTGCTCAACCACTGAGCCACCAGGCGTCCCCAACCTCTACCTCTACGTTTAAAAGGAGTATCTGTACATTTTTCCCAATTTGCAGGCATAAAGCTCCAGGTTTATATTTTTGTATCCTCAATAAGGCCTATCTCATTGCCCAATAAATATCTCCTGATTGAACAATACATTCTTGAAAGGCAAAGAACAGCCATTCATTCATGAATGCTCTTCCATTTCCTGTGCTAAGTATCTAAATATTATACTGAGTCCATTCTAAAGGTTTTTAGTATTTGTTAATATCATGAATTGTTTTTTATGCTCAAAGAATTCAACTGTATTCCTATTTCAATTTTTTTTATTTTTTTTTAATTTTTATTTATTTATGATAGTCACAGAGAGAGAGAGAGAGAGAGAGAGGCAGAGACACAGGCAGAGGGAGAAGCAGGCTCCATGCACCGGGAGCCCGACGTGGGATTCGATCCTGGGTCTCCAGGATCACGCCCTGGGCCAAAGGCAGGCGCTAAACTGCTGAGCCACCCAGGGATCCCTGTATTCCTATTTCATTTCCCAGGGTCTCCAAACAACACAATAAATCCAAATAGCTCTCTACATTTATTATCTAGCCATCAAGATAAAGCCAAAAAGCCACTCTTTCTTGCATATTTTTTCTTTAAATATGGTAATCAATGCCTAGTACAACATACTAGTCTACCCTAATTTTAAGTCATCCTTTTAATCCCTCAAAACAACCTTTTTTATAAAGATTTTATTTTATTTTTAATTTTATTTATTCATGAGAGACACAGAGACAGGCAGAGGGAGAAGCAGGCTCCAGGCAGGGAGCCTGATGTGGGACTCAATCCCAGGACTCCAGGATCATGCCCTGGACCAAAGGCAGGCACTAAACCACTGAACCACCAAGGATCCCAAGATTTTATTTATTTTTTTGATAGAGAGAGAGAGAGAGAGAGAGAGAGCGCGCACACAAGCAGGCGGAGTAGGAGAGGGAGAAGCAGGCTCCCCACTGAGTAGGGAGCCTGATGCAGGGTTCAGCCCCAGGGACCTGGGATCATGACCTGAGCCCAAGGCAGACATTTAATGGACTGTCACCCATATGCCTCTTAAGGTAACTTTTTATAATTAGCTATAGAAACTATTTTTCCTCAGATTATAAATTTTATTCCTTTTGAAAGAATTGCTACATTTTTTAAAAAATCTAATTGAGTGGGGCTCCTGGGTGACTCAGCAAGTTAAGCATCTGCCTTCAGCTCCGGTCATGATCTCAGGGTCCTGGGACAGAGCCCCCATGGAGGGGGGTGGGGGGTGGGGGTGGGGTAGGGTGGGGTGGTCTGCTTCTCCTTTTCCCTCTGCCCCTCCACCCTGCTTGTGCTTGCTTGCCCTCCCGCTCTCTCAAATAGATAAAACCTTTTGAAAAAAATACCAAAACCCAATGAGTACATAATGTTTGATTCTCAAATAAGAATGCTCAAGAATCTCTTCAGGGGCTTTTCAAACCAAATGTGCTATTAGAAGCCCACCCCCTTGATAAATCATTGCCTTAGAAGCTACTTGACAGTGGCAACAACCTAAAGGGAGACATCTTAGCCCTCAAATATATTAGAGAGGCACAAATATTAAGAACTAATGGTAACTTTTAGTAAATTTAGATACATGTTCTCAAGTGTTCAGTCACCAACTAAGTACACTTTTTCCCTAATTATGTTATTCTAATTTAGCATTCAATTAACTTTGAATTACATTCATTCTAAAATCAAATTTGGTACCCTATTTTGGTAGACAATAGATATTAAAATGTACTTAAACTTCATTATAGTTTACTATACTACCTTAAAATGGAGGTTGATAAAAGCTTTAAACGGGCATTCTGTTATTTCCATGGATTCTGACTTGAGCTAAAGATACAGGAATATCTATGCCAGGAAGGTTAAATTCTTAGGTTATTGAGTTACAAAAGAAACTACTGTTATTACCTGCTGAACAGCCAGTGTACTGTCCATTTCATCAAAAGATTCATCAGGCCAATTATAGAAATCCTATAAAAAAAAATCCATTGTTAAAGCACAAAGTCACAAAGAAGCAACATTATTGTGATTAACATCAATTCTTAATAAAGATCCAAAGTTACACTAGAGAAGAAAGCTCTTCATACTGTAAATAACACAATTATCAGTGAATAAGGGAAACTTACTCAATGTTTTTAAATAAACACCAAGATTTTATTTAGGTGACAAGTCACATTTTTTTCAACCCACAAATCCCTCAAACAGGGCTCCTATAAACTTTTCATGTATTACCTGAGGAGATAAATCTATCATTTTGTTGTGTTCATGGTTGTTAAATATCTCAAAAAGTTAAGCTAAAAAAGAATCTCCAAGCACTGATTCAGTTTACCAAAAGAGAATAGTTTGTGGTGGTGGTGACGGTGGGAAGGGGTAGTCATTGTTCCATAAGTACTATTTTAGACAGACATTATAAATTATTATTCCAAATTCCAAAAGATTTTTTAAATTTCTAAATCAAAATATGAGCTCCATCAAAAAGTAGTCATCCAGGGGCAGCCCGGGGGGTGCAGTAGTTTAGCGCCGCCTGCAGCTTAGGGCGTGATCCTGGAGACCCTGGATGAGTCCCACGTCAGGCTCTCTGCAAGGTGCCTGCTTCTCCCTCTGCCTGTGTCTCTGCCTCTCTCTCTCTCTGTGTCTCTATGAATAAATAAATAAGTAATATTTAAAAAAAAAAAAGTAGTCATCCAGCCTCGTTTTGAGGGCGATGGATACTTTTCTGGATCACCTTGCACTGCTTCTGAATTCCTCTATAGATAGTCCAGTTCACAGACATTCCCCTAAGTGATTACGAACCTTCCTGATTTTTTTCAGCGAAGTCTACCTATGTATCCTTAGCAGGCAGCACAATGCCTGACACAAAGTAGATGTTTGATAAATGTCTCTGAGGTGAAACTGGGGGGAAACAGTACTAGTGAAACAATGATCTATAACCTTGTACATTGCAATCAACATGGGGTAGTCTCCAAAACACCTTAAGCAAAAACTGGAGACGACTGAAGAAGTCAGTGTATGATACCACGTGAATAAAAGTTTAAGAAATCTAAGGCATACTTATAGATATAATGCATAGATAGTAAACGCATGAAGAAAAGTAATGATAATCACCATTATTGGTTGGGAGGAGTAAGAAGACAGAAGAATGTGATAGATTTATCTATATTAGTAATGTCTTAGTTACAAAGGTAGGTGATGGGTGTACCTTCTTAAGTGTCTTAAACTTTTCATATTTTTCTTTTTTATAGTTTCCCTGTATGAACAAAAATGAACTTTAATATGTCAAGAAATAAAAACAACTTTCTGGAAATTGTTCCAGGATGTCTTTCCCTAGATATCATCCAAATATTATTGAAGACTAGTTTTTTAAATTCTTCCTATGTAATTTATACTGAAACTTGTTTCTATCAATATGCTTTGATTATTCTTCCCTTTAAAGAAATTAGTTTGTAAAATATTTCTATTTGAAAATATTAGAAAACACATATAGGAATATCCACAAAACTGTTAACTGGTAATCAAATGTTTTGTCTCATCATAATTGTCATATACTTAAAACACAAAACCACAAATCCGTTTAATGAACATTCTCATCTACTTCAGGTAATAAACACTCATTGAAAACCAACTATGTGCCTAAATCCCAATCTATTAGAAAAAATAAGTAGAAAAAATAAAGTAGGAAGATACTCCACTTTCTATTATAGTTCTAAATAAAGCATTTAGAATAGACCTGTTTCACTGAAGGAAAGTAGTGTGACAGACAAGGAATAATAAAGAATGCTGCTTAAGCAGGTTTGTTTTTTTTTTTTAATACTGACCTTTCCTGTGACATTTTATTTAACAATAAATCTAGGACAATGTGGAAAAACGCAAAGGTTTCTTAGATGTGACTTATAACATAGGAAACAGATGAGTTACAATAGTAACTTAAAATATTTTTTTCAAAATTAAGACCTGAATAAATAAAAATGGATGGTAATTCTCAGAAGGTCAGGTACAAAAGTTAACCTCTGAATATAAAAACATAAAAGCGGATCACTTAAAAGAAAAAAATGTTTCCACGAAATAAGAAGTAAACTTATCTGAGAAAAAGAGCATCTACAAAGAAAGTCTGGAAAGGTAAAAAGAAACCATAAATATATAAATTCCCAGCAACATGTTCACAAAATAGCCATAAGTAACTGACTGATAAATGTGCCTCTATAATACATTTAAGCTAAGTTGTCTAAAATCCAGTACTAACAAAAACTTGTTAAATAGAAAAGGTGGGGGACACCTGGGTGGCTCAGCGGTTTAGCGCCTGCCTTGGGCCTAGGGCGTAACCCCGGGGTCACCGGATCGAGTCCCGGGTGGGGCGCCCTGCGTGGAGCCTGCTCCTCCCTCTGCCTGTGTCTCTGCCTCTCTCTCTGTGTCTCGTATGAATAAATAAATAAAATCTTTATTAAAAAAAGAGAGAGAGAGAGAGAGAGAAAAGGCGAACTCAGAACCCAGAGACTCTGTAACCTGAAGCAAATGCCGTCGATTCTCCGGGCTTCGTTCTCCGGCCCCGTAACACGGATCTAGGGAGGTGTCTGGGCCCGAAGGACACTGAAAGAACTCCCTTCCCAAAATTCCATGCAGGATATTAAAATCTATTTTCCGGCATATGGTCAGAGCTCCATGGCTTTTTCCTGTCCCCCCCCCACACACACACACTTATATCACTTTTTCTTTAAAATTACACTTCAGCCCATCTCTTCCGATTTTAGACCATATATTCAACCGCAATCCACTTCAGCGGGTGCATTAACCGCATCAAACCTGAACGCCTGTTTCTTTTTCCTTTTTTTTTTTTAGAATGTGAGGCATCCCGTCTTTTGAAAACCCCCAGAATCAATACCTAGGCGAACACCAACTCACCCCAAATACCGCCCTACTGAGAGTCGACAAAATCCTGGTCAGTTAATTCCGGGGCTGTGCCTCCCAGAGCCACAAGGAATGACGTCTGACGAGAGCAACCGGGCGACGAAAACCTGCTGGGCAGGGAACGGCCGCCGCGAGAACCGGCCGCAGGCGGGCCGCGAGGGGAGGGGAGGGGACGCTGCCGCCCCGGCCCCCGTCGCCCCGCAGGCGCGCCCCGCACGCCGCAGGCGCGCCCCGCACGCCGCAGGAGCCGGAAGCCGGAGGCGGTTGGCGGGCTCTGCGCCCCTCCCGCCGCGGCCGCCTCGACCCTCACGAGAGCCGCGGCTGTCGCCCGGCCGACCGCGCCCCTCCGGCCACCGTCCGCTGCGGCGCCCACACGCCGTCGCTCCGACAGGCCCCCGCAGGCCCCTCAGCCCGGGCTCCGCAGGCCTCGGAGCCGCCGCCGCCGCCGCCTCAGCCCGACGCAGCGGCGGCGGCTCCGGAAGAGCAGGCCGGGCACCGGTGCCCCTGCCGCCGGCTTCCCGAGCCGGCCCCACCTTCTCTCAGCCGCGGCCAGCTTCGCCGCCGAGCGGCCCCCCCGCAGGCAACGCGCAGACACCGTACCTGCGCCTTGGTGCCCGGCCTGTTCCGCCTCAGCACTGCCGTCCCCTCCGCCATGACCATAGTGCCAGAGTCTGGGCGGCTGGAGTCGGTACCCGGATGTAGGGGAAGGCGGCCTGCGCAGGGCCGCGGGGGGAGGAGCGGCGCCCGCTGACGGATCAGCCGGAGCCCGCGCGGGGCAGGGCGGGAGGACCCGGAGGAGGCCCGGAAGGACGCGCTGGCGGAGGGAGGGGCGCGCGAGGAGGAACAGCCGGCAACTGGCGGCCGCGACGTGCGCGGGGGGGCGGCCTCGCGGGGCGCGTGTCCTCGGGCTTAAGGGAGGGGCGCGGGGAAGACCGAGCCTGCGCGACGGTGACCCGGTCGGTAGCCCGCTGTGCGGGCAGGTGCCGGGAGGAGCATCACCCTGTGTCCAAATCCGCAGAGACGGGCGACGTGGGAAACAGGCCGGCCGCCTGGAGACGCTCCACAGACCCCGCGTGAAACTGACCCAATCCTGGAAGAGACCGGGGGGTGGGGGAGGGCAGCCCGGGGGTGCTCAGCGGGTTAGCGCCGCCTTCCGCCCGGGGCGTGACCCCGGAGACCCGGGATCGAGGCCCACGTCGGGCTCCCTGCGTGGAGCCTGCTTCTCCCTCTGCCTGTGTCTCTGCCTCTCTCTCTCTCTCTGTCTCTCTCTAATAAATGAATAAAGCTTTAAAAAAGAAGACACACACACAAAAAATTTTTTTAAATAAAAAAGTAGAAGACACTGGGGCTTAGATTGCCCGATGCTTCCGCCAGCCACTGACTTTAAAGCCAAGGACCTTTTCAAGGACAAGCTTGCGTAGATAAAAGACCCCGAGGCGGGCGAACGAGGAGGGAGCGCGGACAGGGCCCCTGAGCGCTGGGCCGACCAAACTAGCTGGTCTTTTTTGCAAGTCAGAAGCAGGAGGAGATAACGAATGCCCCCGCAACGGAGGGTGGGAGTTGTACATCTTTACAGGATTCTAAATCTCCTTTGTTGCAAGTTTTAAGTGTTCTCGACATTATGAGATCATTTGGGTTTGGGCAGACTTCTTGCTTCCTGTTGAGAAACGTTAAATCTTTGATCTGGGGTGGGGGAGGCCTTGGTAGGATGCCAGCTCAAAGGGGAAAAAAAAATGCATACACACACACACACACACAAACCCTGCATATCCTAGCGTGATTTCCATAGGAAAACACCAGATATCCCATCAAAGCCACCTGAAGGTGTGTTGAGAATGCTGAGAATTATATCACAGACGGTCTCCAAAAATGAAGGGAGGAATCAAAGAAAGGCTGGTTGAATTGGGTGAGTGAAAAACTGGGTAATTGTCAGTGACTGAGAACTTTGCTGGAAGGGGTTAGACAAGAAGTTGGTCTGCCTTTAAGTAAGATTCCTTCTTTCTCGAAGATGTAGAGAGTGGTAACTTTTCCAAAGCAAGAAATTTAATTCCATCACTACTTCCTTCTATATTAAAAGATTTATTCACTCAACAGATATTTAATTTACTAAGCCCCCACTATGTGTTCCACACTGAGATACAAGTATGAGAAGGCCCAGTCTTTATCTATAAATTGCTTAGAGTCTAGCTGTGGGGACAGATGGATAATCACCAATTTTCTTGCTAAATATTGTAAGAACCTAGAACAACTGGCACCCCAATGTTGCCTCCCTGGGAGATGTGCAGGGGGTCTGGGAAGAGCAGAGTCCTAGGTAGGCCTTTAAGTCTGTGAACAACTCTACCTCACTCCAAGGATTAAGTTAAAATTTCCCAGATTATGTGGTAGTGTCCCTGATTTGCAAATATCAGTTACCTCTAATTGAAGGGGCTCATCTTAATGTTCTCTTAAATCCAGATTTGTTATATGATTTCACCTCATTTGAAAAGAACAAGAGAAAAAGTTAATAAGTAGATACTAAATTCAGGAACAGAGGGATGCCTGGGTGGCTCAGCAGTTGGGCGTCTGTCTGCCTTGGGCTCAGGGTATGATCCCAGGTCTGGGGATCAAGTCCCCCATCGAGCTCCCTTCCAGGAGCCAGCTTCTCCCTCTGCCTATGTCTCTGCCTTTCTCATGAATAAATAAATAAAATCTTTAAAAAATTATAAATTCAAGAACAGAATAGGCATATTTATCTCTGAAAAGTCTGATAAAGTTGCATTGTGATGTCAACTCTGGCCTTGTTCACAGGAACAACCTTGTTCTTTAGGGTTGAAATGTTCTAGCTTGTAACCTTCACATTTTAATTCCTCTGTCCTTCTGCAGATTATGACCTCCAAACAAAAACAATTTTCTAACCAGCGTTAATTTGGGAGGTGAGAGAGGAGAGGGAAGAAGAAAGAGAGCATGAGCAGTAGTAACAATTATATATAAAATGGGTTACTTGGATATTTTGGTTAAAGAAGGGATAGTCTTTTAAAGGTAATACGGACGAATGGAAAAGACTCTAGGTTGGGATTCAGAAAATCTAGATTCTTTTGCCTGTTGACTGTAAGACTTTAAATGAACTACCAAATAAAAGTTTCTTTATTTGTAATGAAAATAGTGCACTTCTTTTTCTCTACCTCATAGAGGATGATAGCAAGTATAAAAGTAAATATTCCTGGGATGAGTTAAAACCCCAAATTGGGTATACAGATTACTTAAAAATAAAATCTTTTTTTTAAACTAAATATTACTTGTCTTCTATTAAAGTTTTAGAAGAAAATGTTTTGGTTTTTTTTTTTTGGCTTTAGGCTTGGGAGAGGCAAAGGTGCAACTGTCTTCGGTCGTCCCGAATTCGGGTTCATCCGACATTTTAAATCTAAAATATAAGTAATTTCCAAAATATCTATCCCATATGAAATTCTCTTTGAGGAATGTTAAAATCCAAGTACAATAGTGAATGCCCATTGTGTGTAGGACAACAAGTAAATGCTGAGAAACATGAATAAGACATATAAGCTGCTTTTCTCAAAGAACTTACAAATGAATTGGGAAGGGTGATATTTAGCTTATTATACTACAAAGCAAAATGTTGGGGCACTCTGGGTGGCTCAGTCAGCTGAGCGTCCGACTCTTGATCTCAGCTCAGGTCTTAATTTCAGGGTCATGAGTTTAAGCCCTGTTTTGGAATCCATGCTGGGTGTGAAGCCTAGTTGAAAAAAAAAAAAAAAAAAAAAGCAAAATGTCTTAAATCTCTTACTTTCTGTCTGTTCCCCTTCACAGATCTTCTTTGATCTTGCTCAGTATCCACCTCTCCATATATGACCACAGAGGTGTAAACCCATCTATCTCTAGCTGAGGTTTAAGTCCTAAGCCAAGGTTTAGGTAAAGGGTAAGCATCCAACTCCATTTTAGGATAAAGAACTATATAAAAGGATATCTGTGGGATCCCTGGGTGGCTCAGTGGTTTAGCGCCTGCCTTCTGCCCAGGGCGTGATCCTGGAGACCCTGGGTCGAGTCCCACATTGGGCTCCTTGCCTGGAGCCTGCTTCTCCCTCTACTTGTGTCTCTCTGCCTCTTTCTGCATGTGTCTCTCATAATAAATAAAATCTTAAAAAAATAAAAAGAAATTTCCTTTAAAAAAAAATAGAGTTCAAACTTAGATAACTTTGACTATAGATGAGTAAGATACCAAACCCCTATGGCACTTCACTTTTCTCTCTATAATGATAGAATATTTGACCAAATTGGTGATTGTAGTAGCCAGCTGCCAAGATGGCCCCCAAAGACTATCCTGGTATGTGCATCTTTTAAAAATTATTTTTGTAGTTACCTCTACATCAAATGTGGGGTTCAAACTCATGACCCTGAGGTCTAAAATTGCATGCTTTTCTGATGACGGAGTCAGCCAGGTGCCTCTCTGTTATGTACATATCTGTGTGGTTCTCTTTCATACTAAATTGGGCTGACCTGTATAATAGAATATTATAAAAATTCTGTTGTGACTTCTGGTGTTAGGTCATAAAAGACATTATGGAGGGGCACCTGTTGGTTAAGCATGTGCCTTCAGCTCAGTTCATGATCCTGGGGTCCTGAGATTGAGCACCACTGAGCACCCCATCCAGCTCCCTGCTCAGTGGGGAGTGGGGAGCCTGCTTCTCCCTCTCCTTCTGTCCCTCCAACCCACTTGTGCACTCTTTCGCTCACTCTTGCTCAAATAAAATCTTAAAAAAAAAAAAAAAAAGACATTGTGGCTTTTGCCTTGCTTTCTTAGCTTACCTGCCCTGGGTGAGAAAGCTACCATGTGTGACGACACTCAAGTAGCCTTATGAAGGTTCCTGGTGAGGAACTGAGGCTCCCACCAAAATCAAGCAGCAACTTGCCAGCATGTGCCTGAACCATCTTGGAAGTATAACCTCCAGCCCCAGATAAGTCTTTGGATGATGGCAGAGACCTCACTACCACCACCCAGAGCCATCCCAATAAGATACTCCTAAATTTCTGACCTACAGATACAATGTGAGATGTTCATTGTTAAGGCACTACATTTGGGGTGATTTGTTATGTAACAATAGATAATTAATACAGTGGTTCCTGAACCTTCAGGAAGAGAAAATGTGATCAGAAGAGACCAGTCACAACAGACTACTATAATTTCCTGTTTTCAGTAGAGCACCTATTGTCTTTCATAAAGTTAGCAGCACTTTCTAGATTTTCTCCATGACCTAAAATTGTGCTGGGGAACCTGACTGGCTCATTTGATAGAGCATGTGGCTCTGGATCTTGGAGTTTTGAGTTTGAGCCCCATGTTGAAGATTAGAGTTTACTTAAAAAATAAATAAAATAAAATCGTGCTTTTGATTTAGTTGTTTATTTCTCCCTCCTCAACTTTATTCATTCTGGTATCTCCAAGCAGTGCCTGGCACATGTTCAAAATAAAAATGAATGACTTCAAAGGCCTTTTTGAACCGACACTCAACTACCCAATGATGCTTTTTCCAAGTCAAGTCTCCAGGCTAAATGCTACTGAAAGACCATTTTGCAAGACTTGGGCTAAAATTTAACATGTCTTAAAGAACTAGACTTAATCTCTTAGAGGGAAGGGGGAGGGATCCATTCTGTATGTCTTATAACAGGAAAATCTCCAGGTAAAGCCAAGACTGAAATAAAAAACCAACAACAACTGTAAAAACACCTATAGAAACCATGGAAGAACTTTTAAGTATTGGAGAAGACTTTTCAGTTTGATATAATACCCACAAGCCATAAATGGAAAATATTAATTCAGCTATACCAAAATAACTTCCTGCACGTTCAAAGTATAAACAGAATCAAAGCCAAAATGATAAACTGGAGGCAAAAACTAATCACAAAGAACCAATTTCTCTAATAAGGATATCGGGCAGCCCGGTGGCTCAGCGGTTTAGCGCCGCCTTCGGCCAGGGGCGTGATCCGTGATCCTGGAGACCCGGGATCAAGTCCCACGTCAGGCTCCCTGCATGGAGCTTGCTTCTCCCTCTGCCTGTGTCTCTGCCTCTCTCTGTGTGTCTCTCATGAATAAGTAAATTAAATCTTTAAAAATAAATAAAGATAACACACAAATCATAAAAGGCCATTTGTCCAGTAGAAAGAAAGAGGCAAAGATTATTCACAGTCAATAGGAATAGTCAGTTAACAGTAAAGGAACCAGAAGTGACTGTCAACACGAGATGCTAATTCTCATAGTAAGAGTAAAATGATAAAATTAAAAACCTTTATAACATTCTCTATTATTGAGGCTGGGAAGAAATTAGTCTCATACATTGCTGTTAGGAGGACTGTTAATTGATAGAACTTCTATAAAGGGCAACATGGAGATGTGTGTGTGTATATATACACATATATTTTTTTCTTATAAATTTTGCCAACATATAGAATAACACCCAGTGCTCATCCCGTCAAGCGCACACCTCAGCATCCGTCACCCATTCACTCCCACCCCCCGCCCACCTCCCCTTCCACCACCCCTAGTTTGTTTCCCAGAGTTAGGAGTCTTTCATGTGCTGTCTCCCTTTCTGATATTTCCCACACATTTTTTCTCCTTTCCCCTTTATTCCCTTTCACTATTTTTTATATTTCCCAAATGAATGAGACCATATGTTTGTCCTTTTCCGATTGACTTATTTCACTCAGCATAATACCCTCCAGTTATATATATACATATGACTAAAAAATCCACATACCCTTTGTCAAAGCAATGACGTGTCTAGGAATTTCTTACAGATATACTTGTTACCTGAGAAAAATAATTTATGCAAAAATTCTATTCACTGAAGAAGTGTTGCTAATAGCATAAGACTATAAATATTTGGGCAGCCAGGTGGCTCAGTGGTTTAGCGCCTGCCTTTGGCCCAGGGCGCGATCCTGGAGACCCGGGATCGAATCCCACGTCGGGCTCCCGGTGCATGGGGCCTGCTTCTCCCTCTGCCTGTGTCTCTGCCTCCCTCTCTCTCTCTCTCTGTGACTATCATAAATAAATTTAAAAAAAATAAAAAAGACTATAAATATTCATCAGTGGAAAATGCTTAAATTATGGTTCAGTCATCTAATAGAACATTACACAGCTATAATGAAAATTTAAAAAGCTCTTTATATTCTTCATAGATTCATTCCAAAGACAATTTAATACAAAAAGAAAAAAGGGTGGCAAATGGCATGTCTGGAATGTTATTTTTTTAAAAAAGAAAAAAATGAATATATATGTATTTCACAATATAAGATCCATATATATATATATATATATATGCCCTTGAGCACACGCGCGCGCACACACACACAAAATGTATACTAAGATACCCCTAAAAATATAAAATGTAACACTAGTTGCTTCTAAGTATAGGACAGTGGCTGGGGGATAGGGAATGGAAGGATATTTTTCAATGTGTTTTATAGTATATATCCTTTTCAATTTTTAACTAAGTGAATCTTACCCATTTTTAAAGAAAATCAAAGTTTAAGGAAAAAAAAAAACAGGCTTGACTCAAAATGTTAAGGGACATCTAGTGTCCTCCTTTTAGTTAATTCTTAAACCGAGAGGAGTTAGTTTGTCCATGTCACATAACTAGTATGTAAGCAACACAGGATCAGAGCTTAGATTTGATTGGGCTTTCTATACAAGGTTACTTAAGGGTAAAGAAAACCACGTAAGGAACGCCTGGGTGGCTCAGCGATTGAGCGGCTGCTTTTGGCTCAGGGCGTGATCCTGGAGTTGTGGGATTAAGTCCCACATCAGGCCCCCTGCATGGAGCCTGCTTTCCCCTCTGCCTGTGTCTCTGCCTCTCTCTGTGTGTCTCCCATGAATAAATAAAATCTTAAAAAAAAGAAAAGAAAACCATGTAAATACTCTTCACATAAATAAACCAAGAGTTCAAAACTCCATTTTGGTGTGGATGCGGTAAAAACAACAAATAACTTGCTGGAAGAGACACGTTAAGATTTGGTATCATTCAGGAGAACAATCTGGCAGCCTTTATCAAGGTTAAAAGTGTTTATGACCAGGCAAGTGCATGGGAAGACTTGCCTTGTCAGATCTCACACTTAAATATAAAAGTCTATATTTAGGGGATCCCTGGATGGCTCAGTGGTTTAGCACCTGCCTTCGGCCCGGGTCGTGATCCTGGAGTCTCACCATCGAGTCCCACATCGGGCTCCCTGCATGGAGCCTGCTTTTCCCTCTGTGTCTCTCATGAATAAGTAGATAAAATACTTAAAAACAATTTTTTTTTAAATAAATAAATAAAAGTGTACACCTGGGTGGTTCAGTGTTGAGCATCTGTCTTTGGCTCAGGGCGTGATTCCGAGGTCTGGGGATCGAGTCCCACATCGGGCTCCCTGCTTTGTGTCTCTCATGAATAAATCTTTAAAAAAAAAAAGTTTATATTTATATTGAATACAATGTGGTAGAATAATTAGTGGGAACAAGACTGTAAAATCCACAAGTAGAAGGGTAGATGCCAGGGACTAAGGAAAGGGGAAAATGGGGAGCTGCTAATCAAGACCTAATGTTCCAGATAAGCAAGATGAAAAAGTTCTAGAGATGTGATGTACAACAATGTGCCTATAACAAAACTGTATTGTACACTTAAAAATCTGTTAAGAGGGATCCCTGGGTGGCGCAGCGGTTTGGCGCCTGCCTTTGGCCCAGGGCGCGATCCTGCAGACCCGGGATCGAATCCCACGTCGGGCTCCCAGTGCATGGAGCCTGCTTCTCCCTCTGCCTGTGTCTCTGCCTCTCTCTCTCTCTCTCTGTGACTATCATAAATAAATAAAAATTAAAAAAAAATATTATAAAAAAAAAAAATCTGTTAAGAGGGATCCCTGGGTGGCGCAGCGGTTTGGCGCCTGCCTTTGGCTCAGGGCGCGATCCTGGAGACCCGGGATCGAATCCCACGTCGGGCTCCCGGTGCATGGAGCCTGCTTCTCCCTCTGCCTGTGTCTCTGCCTCTCTCTCTCTCTCTCTGTGACTATCATAAATAAATAAAAAATTAAAAAAAAATCTGTTAAGAGATTTTATTTTATTTTATTTTTTTAAGATTTTATTTATAGAGTGAGACAGAGAGAGAAAAGCAGGCTCCAGGCAGGGAGCCTGACATGGGACTTGATCCCGGGGTCTCCGGGATCAGGCCATGAGCTGCAGGCAGCGCTAAACCGCTGCGCCACCAAGGCTGCCCTGTTAAGAGATTTTAAATCACATGTTGTGTTATTGTAAAGTAAAAATGAAATCTTATAATTCCTAACTTTTAAAGTTTTTGTAAAGCCAACATTTTCTGGAATAGGAGGAAAAATATTAAAGGTAATACTCATATAACACAATAGCTTTCTGATCATTTTATTCGCAATTTCCCAGATCTTTTGTGTACAAGTTTAAGGCACTTTTTTTTTTTTTTAAAGATTAAAGATTTTATTTACTCAAGAGACACACAGAGAAAGGCACAGGCAGAAGGAGAAGCAGGCTCCATCCATGCAGGGACCCCATCTCAGAAAGGGATCATGCCCTGAGCCTCAGGCAGACACTCAACTGCCAAGCCACCCAGGCATCCCAAGGCACTTTAAGATTTATTCATTGAGATATATAGATGTCATGGTAAGGGGGGCAGAGGGAGATAATCTGACTCCCCACCATGTATGGAACCCTCACAACCCTGGGATCATGACCAGAATCCCAATCAGGAGTTGGATGCTTAACCAAGTGAGCCACCCAAAAGCCCCTTAAGCACTTTGAAGTCAGACTAACCTGAATTCAATCCCAAACTATGACTTAAAAGTGAGGTTACCTTATAGAAAGCAAGGAGTAACTGCCTCACCAAGTTCCTGTGATTTCGTTATTTAAGAGTCTGTTAAATGCCTAGAACAATGCAGCAAATGCTCAAAAATGGTAGTATAATCATTAAAGTTCCAGTTGGAATTTTATCTTATTTGTTGGCCAAAAGGCAAACAGCATCCTGTTGTGAAAAAAATGTGGTTCAACACCCTCAGCACCCTTATTTTTGGCTTAAATTTCTCATGCCAAAATTATTTTCTCTATTAATTTCTAGTATGACCTCATAATCTAAAATTATTTAACAATTCTGCTAGACAAGCATTATGGACCACTAATATGACACAAAAAAATTCCCCCATCCTTTTAATTTAGGAGATTATAAAACGGAGTTCTGAAGTTTTAAAAACACCAGGTAATTCTAAGGATGAACCAAGGTTTATGAACTATTGCTTTTAATCTCAAAATTCATTTGCTTGGGTGTTTGAAAAACAGAATTGGGGATCATATGCCTAACTCTACAATTTACCAGCCACAAAACCTTGAAGTTTCCTATCTCTTCTGAGTCAGTTTTCTCATTGGTAAAACAGGGAAATCCTGCTTAACAAGGTTAAAAAGAGCAAAAGCTCTTTATAGCAAGGCTATCTAGCTGTGCCTCAGGAACAATAGGAAACTGATGACTCACTAGGGTTCTATAAATTCTTTTAATCATAATTCTTGTACTGAGGATGACAAAAATTAAGCCTTAGTATACCATAAGGCACTAACACGTGATTTACATAAATATGTACATACTTTAAGGACGACACCAAAAGTTGGGGCTGTTAAATTCTATGCTGTTTACAATTTCAATTAGGTTTCAATTCCACAAGACTAATCTAGGGCATAATTCTTCAAGTCTGGTATGCGACTGTTTGGGTTCAAATCTTCTCTCCCTAGCTACTATAGCTAAATCAAGCTCCAACTCCATTCCCTATTTGTTAAATTCAACAAATTATGAACTAGATGTAGATGTCCAAATCAACCAGGATTGAAATGTGCATGGAGTCCTTAAAATTATGACCTAGTAGCCACAGACAAAGCACCTGGAGGTGGAATGCCTTATGTCCAAATCCTGGCTTTGCCACCTCCTACTGAGTGTGTGCTTGGTTATTACTCAACCTGTGCTTGTGTGTCTCTTACCTTCCTCCTTGGCAAGATGAGAATAACTACCCTAGAGGGTTGTTGAAAGATCAAGACGAGTGATATACACCAAGTACCTACAACAGTAGCCAGGGAGTAGAAAATGCTCCTGAAGTATTAGCCGCAGTCACTACCACGCAAGACCTGGCACATGAAAGGCATTCAAGGCTAGTAAACCTTCCATTGACTTTTTGCAAAGTAAGTTATGTAGTAGTACCAAGTACTAAAAATGGGAAAACTTATAGGATCCCTTAAGTGAGAAACCATACTTCAACATAAGCTGGTTATACATTAAGTTAAAATGTTTGCTTTCATTTTACTTTATTTTTTAAAAGATTTTATTTATTCATTCATGGGAGACACAGAGAGAGAGGCAGGCTCCATGCGGGGAGCCTGATGTGGGACTCGATCCTGGGACTCCAGGATCACGCCCTGGGCCGAAGGCAGGCGCTAAACCACTGAGCCACCCAGGGATCCCCGAAAATATTTGTTTTTAAAGATTTCAGTTGTTTATTCATGAGAGACACACAGAGAGAGGCAGAGACACAGGCAGAGGGAGAAGCAGGCTCCATGTGGGAGCCTGACGTGGGACTTGATTCCGGGACTCCAGGATCACGCCCTGAACCAAAGGCAGACGCCCAACCACTGAGCCACCCAGGCACCCCTAAAATATTTCTACTTTTAAAAATAAGAGAAATCCATGACTTTGTATCAGCATCAATAATTTACTAAATAAAGCTAAATACAATGTGAAAATTGGAAAGCCCCTTGCCCAGAATTCTCTGCAGGTTACTTAAAACACTGGAAAACCCTAAACCATCTTAAATCACCAAATAAAGATTAACCACTCGTTTATGTATTTTTATTTGCTCATTTCTGTATCAGTACACTAAAACTAAATTTTAGAGACACTGGATATCATTAGTTTGGATACCATTAGTTTATTATAAAAGAGAGACATGAAAATTATTTACATGATGCAAGATTTCACAACTTCACTGGAATGGGCAGCTTCGCTTCATGCCGTTTTAAGAATGATTTCAGTCCACATACTTTCCAAGAATGTCACCATCTCTAAATAAGAAATAATCCTGCAGACAGGGAAAACCATTACTTAAGAAAACTGTATTAAGTATTTGTTACTTAACTTTTAAGAAGAAATAAATATTAAATTTACACACCTTGTCATCTAGGACTACTTTGGTGCCTCCATATTCTGGGAGAAGAACTTTATCTCCAACTTTCACACTAACTGGTTGAATCTCTCCACCCTTAAGAAAATAAGGATATTTATTAGAACATAGTTCACCAAATATTCACACCTTTTATTAATTAAACATGCTCACTCAAATCAACTGCTAAAAAAGGATTTGGTGGCCAAGGGACACGCTTTATCCTTTTACTGTAGTTCTTTGCTCAAGAACAGCACTGTTATAATTATACTTTGAAACAAGGCATACAGGGATGCTTAAACTAAAACCTAACTTCAGAGTACAGTTTAAAGAGTTACATTGGAAAAGCTAAGGTAAGCTAACTTTTTGGTTAAATATTAACATAACCTCCAGACTACACAAAATCTGTTTTTGAAACTGCATATGTGGTGGTCATGTTTAACTTCTTCCAATACACAAAAATTCAAGAGGTACTGCCAGAATTTGGAACATATACTTCTTTTATGATTCAATTTCTTTTCCAACAAAGTACAGATTTGGGCAGCCCAGGTAGCTCAGCGGGTTTAGCGCCGCCTTCAGCCCAGGGCATGATCCTGGGGTCCCAGGATAGAGGCGCATGTCGGGCTCCCAGCATGGAGCCTGCTTCTCCCTCTGCCTTTCTCTGTGTCTCATGAATAAATGAATTAAAAAAAAAAAAAAAAAAGTATAGATTTAAGAGACTGCAGCATAGCGCCCCTGCCCCAAAACCTTCCTGGTCCTGACTCCAGGATACACCTCCTTGCTAGAACTTTCTTCCTTACAGACAACTAGAACAATACAATTAATCTATCTGATATCTGACCCCAAGGCATTTGTGTATTGTGTCCGACTTGGAGGTCTGAGGTCTAAGCAATCAACTGGAGAATGCCTCTAAAGCTAGGTCCAACCTGTTCCTTTCATAAGCACACCCACTAAGGCCAAAAAGAGTTAAAAGATTAGGGCAATTACGATGTTAGAGGTCAAACCTAGAGTTTAAATTTTCCCCAACTTGTAAAAGCACCCACGGATCATCATAAATACGGTTTTTTGGTTTATCAAAGACTTAGAATTTGAAGAAAAGGCCGATCATACTCAGCCACCAAATGGCTAACTACTTTTAATAATCGAGATTTCCTTTTTTCCCCCTCCACTCCACATAAAAACGGTTCAACGTTAGCCCCACTTACCTTTCCTTTGGAACCCGATCCAACAGCCACTACTGTTGCTTGCAACACTTTCCCTTGAGATTTTTCTGGTAGCATGATACCTCCTTTGGTTACAGTTTCAGCTGCACTCCTTTCGACTAAAACCCGGTCAAACAGGGGAAGAAACTTCCTAAACGCCTGCCCTGCCTGTAAGAGAGGAAATGGGACGTCAAATCTGAAATAGCAGTAGTTATGCGGTTATATTCTCAGCGTTACTCGTCAAAAAAGCACGTGCGTGGCTTTCAAAGTTAACGCCAAGGCTCAGATTCGTTTAAAGGAAAAAAAAAAAAAAACACGCCACTTGAGTGTTTTGCTCTCATGAGTCTAATTTCCCGTTCTGCAGCTGTTAGGGGTGGCTGCTGCTGCTGTGCTCAGCCCTCGGACGAGCTTTAAGGGCAACCTTGGTTGACTTCAAGGTCAAAGATTTTCCTTCCTTGGGTTTCTCCGGGACATTTCTGCAAAAGCCATCAAGGCGCGCGCCTGCAGCCGGGCTTCCGCAGATGCTGCGCGGGCAGAGGCCCCGCGGGAGGCGCGCGTCCGTCCCCGGCCCGGCCCGGGCTGCAGGCGAGCCGGGCTCCCGCGTGCAGGGCTCCCGCGTGCAGGGCCCAGGCGCCGGCGAGGGGCGGTGGGCCCGGCCTCTGCGCGGCCCCTGCAGCTGAGCCCCTTGGGGCCCCCTCCCCTCCCCGCACGGCTGCCCCCGCGCTTCGGGTAGGGCCGGCCGCCAGCCCCGCGGGCCTCACCATGCCTCCGGCCGCCGCAGTCCCACTCGCTCTGGAGCCGCCGCCGCCGCCGCCAGGAGACCCGCAGTCCGACCCCCAGGCCACGTGAACGTGGGAAAAGGCCGCCCGGCGCGCATGCGCGCTCGCTCCCGCGCCCCGCCCCTCCCCGCAGGAGAGGGTGGCCGCGCCAGCGCGCGCTGCGATTGGCCCCCGGCCCCGCGCGCCGGCCGCTGACGCGGGGACGCCCAGGCGGAAGGAAAGGGGACTTCTTTCTAGGCCTTTCCAGGCCGCCCGCGGAGGTGAAAGTACTACCTCCTCGCCCCTCTCCCGGAAATGACGCGCCGTGAACCTTGACCCCCCCAGAGAGCGCCGCGCTTCCCGGAAAGTTCTGGAACCCAGCGCAGCCCGGGAACTAGCCTAAGCCGGCCGGAGGGGGCTGAGCCCGCCGGCCTGGCCCTGCCGCGGGTAGCGAGGGGCGGGGCTGGCGCGGGGCGCGTGCCGATTGCCGGGCCCGGGCGGGCGGGCAGGGCTGGGAGGCGCCGGCGCGCGCGGGGCCGCGGGGCGGGGGGAGGGCGGCGGAGGGAGGGGACACTGGCTCTTTGCCGTGCGCGCCGTGCGCTCTGCCCCTCAGTCGCCGCCGCCGGCCTGCCTCGCCGCCCGCACGCTCCGCCGCCGTCTCGCAGGTACCCCGCGCCCGCGCCCCGGAGCGCCGCGCCCCCCGCGGTCTGAGAGGGCGGCGGGCGGGCGAGGGCCGGGGCTCCCGGGGCGCGCAGCCCCCGCCGCCGGGCCAGGCCTCACGGGGTCCGGCGCTGCCGTCACGTGCGGCCCGCACTGCTCCCTGCAGGGCGCCGCGGGCGGGCTGGCCCGGGGTGGGGGTCGGGAGCGTGCTCGGCGGGCCCGCCCCTGCCGCCCCCGCCGTCCCCGCCGCCCCCGCCGCCCCCCGGGCCGTGCGCAGGGCGCCGCGCTGGGTGGTCGCAGCCGCCGCGGGCCGCGGGCCCCGCGCACACCGTGACCTTGCGGAGGGCGTCCTGGGGGAAAGACACGTGGCCGGGCCCCCAGCGTGGCGGCCCCGGGCTGCTCCGGGCACAGAGGCCCGGAGCCGCATCTTACTAAGCACATTTTTGTACCTTCAGGAATGGGTTTTTTTCCCCTCCTCCCTCGAGCGCCCATGCCTTTGCTGCAGACTTGGGTTTTCGGGAGCGCATTTTCTCTAAGCTGTTGAAGCGGTGAAAGGTTCGCTCGGTTTTAGCGGCCGCGGGGAAGGCGATGGGCGTGCTCTGCGCGTGCCGCGGGGTGGGCGCGCGGTCGGCCTCCCGTGGGCGCTGGCGCAGGTGCCCGCTGTGCCCCCGGGGGCAGGCCGCGCGGTATCCGGGTGGCTGCGGGGCACCAAGGGTGCAGCCAGTGTGGGAGTACTGCTAACCTGGTGCTTTCCGCCCCTCCGCAGACATGCTTCGGTTACCCGCAGTCCTCCGCCACGTCCGGCCAGTGTCCAGAGCCCTGGCTCCTCATCTCACCCGGGCCTATGCCAAGGATGTAAAATTCGGTGCCGATGCCCGAGCCTTAATGCTTCAAGGTGTAGATCTCCTAGCCGATGCCGTAGCCGTTACTATGGGGCCAAAGGTATCATTGTTTTTTATTTTGTTGGAATTTACAGTATCGTGAGTTCAGGAGTAGAAATTTAATTATGTCAGAGAGTCCCACCGAGCTGCTGAGCAGTAAGTACTTCCGTACCCATTGTTCACTCATTTAGAATCAGTAGGACTTCTCTAGATACTGGGACAGATGTCTGATTTGGGTCTGTAACATGTAATAAATTTAGGAGCCTAGATTTAGGTTAAGCTACTAGTATTTTCTTGATGGAAATTGCCCTACCTGTATTTGTCCTAATGACTTATGGATCCTGGGCTCCTCGTGCAGTCTGAGGAAGGTATTGCAATCAGAACCGCGTACTGACGGTAAAAGTCTCTGGAAGCAATAAAGTTGTCCTTAACCTTTAAAAAAAAAAAAAAAACTCCAATAAATATGTAAGAGTTCCCAATTACTGCTTACTCTTTTCTTTTAGGTAGATAACAACGGTCTTAAAACCGTTTCTTTAAAATTTGCGAAACTTTCTTTCCTACAATGTCTGATGTAATGGAGTGGTAACTCACAGCTCAAAGTGGATTTGAAAATGGGAGGTAGAATTAATCTTGCTTGCCTGCTTAAGGTTTGGATTTTTCCCTGGCAGTTCATACCATTGGTGGAAGGACTGTAATGAAGATTTTTGTCTCATTTAATATGAAGAGGGTGATGAGTGAAAGGGTAACCCGTTTTGAGGAGACCTTTGAAGGTGATGCACAAATGGAGTGATGCTTGATTGCAGGAAGACAGATCCAATATCAGAGTATTGATACATATTGTATAAAACGTGGCATTTGCATGCCTCCCAAGTAGCAGCTTTGGTTCAGATCCAGAAGCTGCCAATACTGTTTGCACCATGATTTGAGATTTAACATTGAATCAGCCCCTGGAAGAGTGAACTGTACTTGCCTTGCTTTTGGTATTTTATTTAGTAGCTAAATTTTGAAGCCTCTTTTCTTATTATTTTCATAGATAGCAGGCACTGGACAAAACTTAATTATGAATCATGTGAAGGATATTCTGAAATTTCATTATGAGCTACCAGGTTGTTTGGTTTTCTGTGTGTGTGTGTATGTTTTAATGAGATGACAACTTTAGTCTCTGGGATTTTTATCTTCCATAAAACCCTCATGCATGGTTATGCATTTGGCAACAGAAAAGGTCATTTTGTTTGTAAGCTAAGAACACTGATGGATTTGCCTTTGAGATTCTTGCACATTTAATAAAAGCGACAACTTGTGTTGAGGCTTTCAAGTAATTAAAAACTGTTCATTGTGTTTCAAGCTAAATGCACTCAGGTATGTGATTCTGTCACTTTTTTTCCCTCTAATTATAGGGAAGAACAGTCATTATTGAGCAGAGTTGGGGAAGTCCCAAAGTAACAAAGGATGGTGTGACCGTAGCAAAGTCAATTGACTTAAAAGACAAATATAAAAATATTGGCGCTAAACTTGTTCAAGATGTTGCCAATAACACAAACGAAGAGGCTGGGGATGGCACCACTACTGCTACTGTCTTGGCACGCTCTATTGCCAAGGAAGGCTTCGAGAAGATTAGCAAAGGTGCTAATCCTGTGGAAATCAGGAGAGGTAGGAAAGTCTCTTCATTGTTGCCAGTGTTTTGAAGTGTCTTAAAAAGTTAAGTCTTGTTTCTCCTCTCTCAAAAAAAAAGGTCTTAAATTGAGTTTTCCTTTGGCAAATAGCAATTAGATGCCTGCCTTATGCTATGGGTACTATGCTAGTTTTTTTTTTTTTTTTTTTTAAGATTTATTTATTCATGAAGGACAGAGACACAGGCAGAGGGAGAAACAGGGTCCCTGCAAGGGAGCCCAATGTGGGACTCAATCCTGGGACTCCAGGATCACACCCTGGGCTGAAGGCAGATGCTCAACCATTGAGCCACCCAGGCGTCCCTGGATTTTTTCTTTAAGTTATATTTCTCAAAATAAAGGGAAGAGCCAGAACTAATCCTACTCGTTGAACAAAATTGGGTTCTCATAAATCCAGGTTGTGATGCTATTGACTATTAAAGCAAATTTTTTGATTATATATTAAATGAGAAAATTTCAGATAATTAAAACCTGTAGGGGCATAACCCTGTCATACAGTTGAGGAAAGTGTTGGGTGACCCTGTTGGAAACATGCAACATGATGGATTGTCAATAGCTTACATAGAATGAGTTGAATGGTGAAATTCTTGAAATTATGCTCTTGGTTTTTTTCCTTTAGTCCAGTTTTCAAAATAATTTTGGCTTGTGAGTCTTCACTTACTAAAGTTCCTGTTTTGGTGCGTGCCATTCAACTCCTTGCAATTAGGAAAAGTGCTGGCATAGATGCATTATATAGGCCATTAACATTAAAACATTTAACACAAATTGAAATTTTTACTTGGTGTGGAGCCCTGAGAGAATAAGTTTTGTAATGGCATTTACTCTTGAATAAGGTGTGATGTTAGCTGTTGATGCTGTAATTGCTGAACTTAAGAAGCAGTCTAAACCCGTGACAACCCCTGAAGAAATTGCACAGGTAAGGATTTTTCATATTTTATGGTAAATGTGATTTTATTCCATAATCCTATACCAGTGTCAGAATAATGATACCACCCAGTCACTTGACATGGAAAGCATTTCTTCTTAAAAAACATCTGAAAATCATGCAGTGACCATAACTAGAGTCTTTGTGGTCACTTTAGTTTTACATGGCTGTGAGTAAAACTCATTTGTTTGTATGGAAGATGTTCTTCAGCCATTAATTGTTAGACCTATTAGACCACATCTGCTTGTCCATAGGTTCCCCCTGCCCCAATATTAATCAGTTTTGAAGTTACTAGGAAAAGGGAGGGGAGCTGACTGAGGATGCTGGCCTTACCTTTTAACTTGGAAGAGTAACTTGATTGTTTTAGGTTGCTACGATTTCTGCGAATGGAGACAAAGAAATTGGCAACATCATTTCTGATGCAATGAAAAAGGTTGGAAGAAAGGGTGTCATCACAGTAAAGGTAAGTGTTTTTAATGATAGCTTGAGATGAGTTGTCTGATCAAAACAGTTTTCAAATAGAAAAATTTATGCGTTTCATGCTTGATTCCTTTATGCATGTTTTAGCATTCACGTAGACTAGGGTATTTCCTGAGTTGTGTGTGAATTTTTTAGCCTTCCCTGTGACTGAGGAATCCGTTGTAACTTAAATGATACTATTCTTCTAGATGTAAAAATTCAAAAATGCATTTTTGAAATTTTTGCAGAATTGCAGTTTGATCCCCTAGGGCATTTGCATACTTACACGCCTGGATCCCTTGTGATCAGTGCGGTCTCCTAATCTGGTCTATAATTACAACTTTTTGTGTTTCTGTAATGAAATTCATACAGCTAAATGATTTTTATAGGATGGAAAAACACTGAATGATGAATTGGAAATTATTGAAGGCATGAAGTTTGATCGAGGTTATATTTCTCCATACTTTATTAATACGTCGAAAGGTAAGAACAAGTCAGTAAATGAAATTTAAAAAAATATACAGGTTGCCATGGGTCACACTGTAAGCATTAATCAGGTCATACTTCTAAAAGATAAATTTAGGTATCCCAAAAGTTATTGTAAATGAGAAATGAAGGGAAAAACATGAACTCAGTCATTTGAGATGTACTAAAACTTTGGTTTATAGTTTTTTCACTTAACTAAATTGCAGTTATTTTCAGGGTATTGTTATAATGTCTTAAGTTGGTTTGAAATGTTTATTTTTGCAGGTCAGAAATGTGAATTCCAAGATGCCTATGTTCTATTGAGTGAAAAGAAGATTTCTAGTGTCCAGTCCATTGTACCTGCTCTTGAAATTGCCAATGCTCACCGTAAGCCCTTGGTCATAATTGCTGAAGATGTTGATGGAGAAGCTCTGAGTACACTTGTTTTAAATAGGTAATAGGCTTTCGTATTTGGTTTACATTTCCAGATGAAAGGCAGTTTTTTTATATTGGTGTTTGAAATCCCCTTTATGTACCCCCACATTGCACCACTCATATTAGCATATATACAGGTATGCTTCGTGAGCTCTGTTAAAATGGTTTGTTTTTTTTTTTGAATGAGTTCTGCTTGAAAGTCCTTAATATTTTGTGCAAGTTTTTCATAAGACAGCCTAGTTTTGAATGTGATACCTATTTTTTAATTATAAGTAAACTATTGATTTCCATTTTAGGTCAAAACGTATTTAGTTACATAATCTGTTAAAATTTTAAGGGTGGCTCAATGGTTGACTGTCTTTGGCTCAGGCTGTGATCCCGAGGTCCTGAGATCAAATCCTGTGTCAGGCTCCCCATAGGGAGCCTGCTTCTCCCTCTGCTGAGAGGGAGAGGGTCTCTGCCTCTGTGTGTCTCATGAATAAAGCAAATCTCAAAAAAGAATTTTAAGTTTTTTTAAAATTTTTATTTATTTACGATAGTCACACACACAGAGAGAGAGGCAGAGGGAGAAGCAGGCTCCATGCACTGGGAGCCCGACGTGGGATTCGATCCCGGGTCTCCAGGATTGTGCCCTGAGCCAAAGGCAGGCGCTAAACCGCTGCGCCACCCAGGGATCCCAAAACTTTTTTTTTAAGATTTTATTTATTTATTCATGAGGCACAGAGAGAGGGAGAAGCGGGGTCCGTGCAGGGAGCCTGACGTGGGACTCGATCCTGGGTCTCCAGGATCATGCCCTGGGCTGAAGGCGGCACTAAACCGCTGAGCCCTCTGGGCTGCTCTAGAAGTAATAATTTTCCAATTGTAATGGAAATGGACAAACGAAATAGTTATATGGGAGAGTGCATACCTTGACACAAAAGCTCTGAATGAGTTGACTTATCCTTGAATGTTTGTTAGCTTGGATTTGCTTTATGGGTTATGAAAAGCTTTATGAGATTGTGGGATTTTAAGTCAAAAAAAAAAAATAGGCCTCCAGAGTTTCATTGAGCCATCTTACTGGTGTCTGTAGCTTTGGATGGCTGATTGATTTGGCATACTATGTTTATCTGTCCCTCTGATTTTTATTTGGCCCTTTAATAAAATAGACGAACTCTGTATTTAACAGTTTAAATACTCCTTTTTCACACAGTCTGGTCTCAAGTGGACATTCCTTTGATTATATATTCCAGATATTCATTACATGATAAAATCGCAAGTGAACTTAATGCTATTTATCAGCAACACTTACATATGTAAAGGAACTGAATTAAGAACACTGCTCAAACTTCAGTAGTAACTTGATCCATTACTAAATAGAACAAATAGGGTGTAGGGATAAATGCTTATTACATCTGCAAATTTAATATTTGGTGACTGTTCTAATCTTCACAATCTATAAAATAGTTATCACTGTAGTTAAAAGTTTTTTGCTTATGTTAGCATTTATTTCCTGGGTTCAGTTTAACCGTAAGGTCAACAATTTTTGACAAAGGTAATGGCAAGTATGGATGAATGGAAAGTTGCTCTTTCATGTCTTAATTTGACTAAAAGTTGGTAGGAAGCAAAAAATTGTAAAGTGTGGTTTCCAGGGGTGCCTGGGTGGCTTAGTCAGTTATATGTCTGCTTTCAGCTCAGATCACGGTCCTCGGGGGTCCTGGGATTGAGCCCCATGTTGGGTGCCTCACCCCCCCAACCCCATTCATGTGCTCTCTCTCTCCTTTTTTTTTTTTTTTTTAAACGAGATTTGATTTATTTATTCATGAGAGAGACAGAGAGGCAGAGACGTACGCAGAGGGGGGAAGCAGGCTCCCTGCGAGGAGCCTGATGTGGGACTCAATCCCAGGACCCCGGGATCACACCATGAGCCACTGAGCCACCCAGGCATCCCCTCACTCTCTCAAATAAAAAAAACCTTTTTAAAAAAGTGGTTTCCTAAGTAATCTTAGTACTAAGAACTTAAAACTAGACAACCATTTTAATTAACTTTAAATCTCATTCTTACTGTTCTTAACAGGCTAAAAGTCGGTCTTCAGGTTGTGGCAGTCAAAGCTCCAGGTTTTGGTGACAATAGAAAGAACCAGCTTAAAGATATGGCTATTGCTACTGGTGGTGCAGTAAGTAAAATATATGTGATGTTGGTTTACTGAATGTTATATACTTCCAGGCCTAAAATTTATAGGTAGATTTTAGGTTTTTCACAATCATTTATTATTAACTATTAATTTTTGTTTCTGTTGGATGTTTTCGAGGTAAAGGTTTGATTAAATGTGCCCAGGTCCCTTCTCGAACTTGCTATGAGTCTAGCCCAAGAATAGGATTATTTGACTAATCTGTGTTCAATACAATAGAAAAGACATAGGACTTAATTGTTTAGGTCTAAGGTCTAGTCCTGGTTCCACCAAAAGTGTGACCTCAGAGGAATTGAGTTTATACTTTTCTGAAATAAAGCTCATTAATTCTGATTGAGGATTAAGTGAGAAGTGGGAAATGCAGTGAAAAACTTGATCAAGTCTTCTCTGGACTAGAACTTGTCTTGAAATTTCACATTTCAAAGAAATAACAGTATTCTAAGATGTTTATCTCCTCAAAACACCCACCTGATGTATTACTGATAAACTTGGTATAATGAAAAACCAAGCTGCAATGGTTCATTTTTAAATATTTTTGTAGGTGTTTGGGGAAGAAGGGTTGACTCTAAATCTCGAAGATGTTCAGCCTCATGACTTAGGAAAAGTTGGAGAGGTCATTGTGACCAAAGATGATGCCATGCTTTTAAAAGGAAAAGGTGACAAGGCTCAAATTGAAAAGCGTATTCAAGAAATCATTGAGCAGTTAGATATCACAACTAGTGAATACGAAAAGGAAAAGCTGAATGAGCGTCTGGCAAAACTCTCAGATGGAGTAGCTGTGTTGAAGGTAAGATTCATTGCTGTAAATGAGTTTCTTGGGTTCTGAACCCAAAAATGATTTTGTTTCTGTGGTATTCTCCAATAGTGCCTGTGGTATTCTTCAATAGTGCCGTGTAACCAAAATGTTTTGGGAAATAACTTTGTCATGGAGATATATGTTATATAAAATTTTTTTGGAATACTCTCCTTAAAGCCAGAAGTGAACTTGGTATTGCTAGGGAAAAAGGTGTTTTGTTAATGATTGTGTGTTGGACTGATGTGAGACACTGCACTGACCCTATTAGCTCTTTAATCATGCAGTCACTTTTAACAAATAGGTGACCTTTTTTACATGTTTTTAATTGAACTCCGTGCTTTCAGTGAGTCTTGCCAGTCAGCATCTTGAATGGGAGAAACCCATACTAACTGGAATTCTTTTAATTGTTAGGTTGGTGGGACAAGTGATGTTGAAGTGAATGAAAAGAAAGACAGAGTTACAGATGCCCTCAATGCCACAAGAGCTGCTGTTGAAGAAGGCATTGTTCTGGGAGGAGGTTGTGCCCTGCTTCGGTGCATTCCAGCCTTGGATTCAATAACTCCAGCTAATGAAGATCAAAGAATTGGTAAAATTGCCTTTCATGAGTTGATTTGCAACCTGATTTTAGTCTTTTAGAATGCAGTTGCCCTTGCCCATTAAATAGAACAATAAACCACAAAGATTCCAGAATAACATTAGAAGAGCACTGATAATTAGAAAATAAATGAAAGATGCAATCATGTCCAGGGAAATTAGAAAAAAGGTGAAAGATGCAGTCATGTCCAGGGGGAATGATTTGACCTGTGGACAAATAGAATTGTAATTTTTACAAAAGAATGAAACTGGGGATGCCTGGGGAGGCTCAGCGGTTGGGCATCTGCCTTTGGGTCAGGGTGTGATCCAGGTTGTCCGGGGATCCAGTTGCGCATGGGACTCCCTGCAGGAGGCCTGCATCTCCCTCTGCTTGTGTTTCTGCCTCTGTTCTCATGAATAAGTAAAATCTTTAAAAAGAAAGAAAAGAAACTACAGTTTGCTAAACTTTATCTTCAGGTATTGAAATTATTAAGAGAACACTCAAAATTCCTGCAATGACCATTGCTAAGAATGCAGGTGTTGAAGGATCATTGATAGTTGAGAAAATTATGCAGAGTTCCTCAGAAGTTGGTTATGATGCTATGCTTGGAGATTTTGTGAATATGGTGGAAAAAGGAATCATTGATCCAACTAAGGTAAATAGTTGATCATTTTCTAAAAGTCTTGTTCATTTTCCCCTAAGGAAAAAGGTAATATATTTATCAAACTTCTTTCTTAGGTGGTAAGAACTGCTTTATTGGATGCTGCTGGAGTGGCCTCTCTGTTAACCACGGCAGAAGTTGTAGTCACCGAAATTCCTAAAGAAGAGAAGGACCCAGGAATGGGTGGAATGGGTGGAATGGGAGGTGGTATGGGAGGCGGCATGTTCTGATTCCTAGAATAGTGCTTTACCATTCTTAATGAACTGTGAGAGGAAGCTCAAGGCTGTGTTCCTCAACCATAACTTCAGAGAAGTCAGTTCAAGGAAATGACTGAAGAAAAGGCTGGCTGATGTTTAAGAAAATCGCTATAACCATCAGTTACTGGTTTCAGTTGACAACATATAATGGTTTACTGCTGTCATTGTCCATGCCTACAGATAATTTATTTTGTATTTTTGAATAAAAAGACATTTGTACATTCCTGATAACTGAGTGCAAGAGCCATGTACCAATGTACTGCTTTCAACTTAAATCACTGAGGCATTTTTACTACTATTCTGTTAAAATCAGGATTTTAGTGTTTGCCATCACCAGATGAAAAGTTAAGCAGCCTTTCGGTGGAGAGTAAGAATAATTGTGTACAAAGTAGAAAAATATCCAATTATGTGACAACCTTTGTGTAATAAAAATTTGTTTAAAGTTAATTGTGTTAGCCTTTCCGTGATCTAGAAGATAAATGAAAGCCAGTGGATGGAGGGGTAGAGTTTGGCACAAGTGTGTAAAACATTATTCTACCTGGAGTAGTCTCCTGTTTCTCTTTGCTAAAGACGATTATATTACGACATAGGTAATGGGAAGTTCCTGTGGGGACAGTATTTTGTGTGTTGAGGTCTTGTCATAAAGGGGCAATTTGTCCCTTATGGAGGTTATGATTCCTGCTTCAAAGCCTCCACATAGTAAGAAATGGGTTCCTGGAACACCTGTCTGGCTCAGTTGGAAGAGCATGGGACTTGATCTTGGGTTTGTGAGTTCGAACCCCACACTGCATGTGGAGATTATAAGAAAAATGGGTTCCTGTTAGGTGAGAAGGGAAGGGTTTGTAGTAGGAGTGTGTACTAAGTGGAAAGGAGAGAGGTGTGCCTTTCAAGCATCAGTAGTAGTGGGGAAGGGCATCCTTACTTGATAGGCCTGGCCTGATCCAGTATCTTCACCTTTATTAAGAATTTAAGGCAGGGGCAGCCCGGGTGGTTCAGCGGTTTAGCACCGCCTTCAGCCCAGGGCTTGATCCTGGAGACCCCGGATCGAATCCCACATTGGGCTCCCTGCACGGAGCCTGCTTCTCCCTTTGTGTTTCTGCTTCCCTCTCTCTGTGTCTCATGAATAAAATCCTTAAAAAATTAAGGCAGATTTCTGACTACATGCACTTGGTCTTTATTGGAGAAAATAGAAAGGAAATGTGGCTTTTTAAAAATTTTTTGTGTGGCTTATTTTTAAAACTGGCTGCATGTTTGGGGCAGAATGAGTTTTAAGACATAACTTTGTTTTCTAGATTTACTACATTATAAATTGAAAGCACAAGATCATGTTTAACATCTACATTCTTGCTTTCACCTGTGCCAAAGGACCTGCTCAGTTTGGCCTTGGGGCTGCCGTTTTAGAGACAGGGATAAGCTAGGGTTTAAGGCAAATGCCCTTGGTATGCAAAGCTCAGACAAAAGGAAAAATAATCACAGATCAAAAGCCAGTCACTTGAAATTTGCACCTAGAACTACCTGTGCTTTGCCCAGGTTAGAAACAAAATGACAACAGATTAAAGGGGACTAAATAAAAGGCATTTTAAGTGAGCAAGACATGCCTAGAATACAGTTTCGCCTGTAGAAGTAGCAAAAGGCAAAGCAATATCAAACGTTAGAGAAAAGGGTTTATATAGTTAATTACCTTAAAGGCCAAGCTAAATGATTGTAAGAAAAGGTAAGAGATGAAAAACACCTGGACTTTAAAAGATTATTAGAGCACGGCCAGCCTAAAGACACGAGCAGAGGAAAAAATTAGTGTTCTGTGCTAGACACTGAACTAAATACTTGGTTTAAGTCCAGAACCTTGGATTAGGGACTCCTTGGATTAGGGACTCCTTACTAAACCTATGCCACATGAAGGTAAATAGGCTGAAAGGTTAAGTAGCTTATACAAAGTCTCTGAGCTATCCGATGGGAGCTGGGTGTGAAGAGCTTACGTTCTTAGACCGAAGAGCCAGGCTGGAATGAACCGCTAAGCCAGGATCTAGGCAGTCGTAAACCTCCTTGGAAGTGGTAGCCAGAGACGTCCATACATTAGGAACCCAACTCTATCTTCTCTCCATCACTTACCTTCCAGAATGCCGGTAGCTAGCCAGCATTTCTACTCCCGTATTTCTCTAGGACAAGAGAGAATCATGTAGAAAAACAAAGATTTCTGATTCAGAGAGTCCCTCCGATGAAAAGGCTGGCGCACCCGATTGCTGTACAGTGAAATTCCGCAGCCAATACACTCGTAGTCCCTTGCTTTCAAATATTCATGGACAAACCACCATTAAGCCTCAACATGAAGAATAGCAAAACCAAAAGGGATCTAGAAGAAACTTCTTTTTTAAAAGATCTTATTTGGGATCCCTGGGTGGCTCAGTGGTTTAGCGCCTGCCTTTGGCCCTGGAGTCCCAGGATCAAGTCCCACATCGGGCTTCCTGCATGGAGCCTGCTTCTCCCTCTGCTTGTTTGTTTCTCTGTCTCCCTCTCTCTCTGTGTCTCTCATGAATGAATAAAATCGTAAAAAAATAAATAAATAAAAGATTTTATTCATTCATGAGAGACACCAAGACACAGGGAGAGGGAGAAGCAGGCTCCCTGCAGGGAGCCCGATGCGGGACTCAATCCCAGGACTCTGGGATCTCATGCCCTGGGCCAAAGGCAGACACTCAACCACTAAGTCACCCAGGCATCCCTAAATCATAGTATCTTAAAGATGAGATCCTGCTGCCATAAACCAAGGAAGCTAACAAAAAGGAACAATTAGAAAACATTATTGGAAATTAAAACTATGACAAAGGACCTGGAAAATAGAACTGAAATCTAAAAGATGGAACAAAAACATGGAAAATAGGAAAAACTAGATTTAATATGAGGGAGGTTGAATGTCTAGTTAGGAATACCTGAATGATGGACCCAGAGAATACGGAGAGGAGATTCCTCAGGGTTCAAGTAACTGAGTCTAAATGAAAGGCCCATAATTAGGACCAGGCAAGGGGCAGAGGAGCATGCAATTTCGGACTACCCAGGATAGGTAAAGAGTCGATTTTAAAAGCTTCCAGAGGGATGCCTGGGTGGCTCAGCAGTTGAGCGGCTGCCTTCAGCTCTGGGCGTGATCCCAGATCCTGGGATCGAGTCCTGCCTCGGGCTTCCTGCATGGAGCCTGCTTCTCCCTCTGCCTGTGTCTCTGCCTTTCTGTGTCCTTCATGAATGAATAAATAAAATCTTTTAAAAAAATAAAAGCTTCCAGAGACCAAAAAATGGACGCTACACAAAGCCCTGGGATTAACAACGGTGTAAGGTTTTTCAAGAATAGCATGTGACACCAGGATACAATGAAATCAGAGCTTCAAACTGGGATGAGAGGAGGGAGGATATTAACTAATGTAGAGTTCTAAGGTCAAGTACTGTTTTTTGTTTTTAAAGATTTTATTGATTTTATTTATTCATGAGAGACGCAGAGAGAGAGAGGCAAGACAAAGGCAGAGGGAGAAGCAGGCTCCATGCAGGGAGCCCAATGTGGGACTTGATCCCAGGACTCCAGATCACGCCCTGGGCCAAAGGCAGACAATGAACCACCCAGGCGTCCCTGTACTCAAGTATTGTATATAAAACAGTGATATATTCAGACACTCAGGGATTCTAAAAATTTAGCTACCACTTGACTTCTCTCAAGAAATCACTAAAGGATTTCCCCTGCATTTTTAAAGTAAATTAAAAATAGGAGGCCAGGGCACCTGGTGGCTCAGTGGTCCACAGGCTCAGGGCCTCCAGTGTGTTGCACTACATAAAGCAAAGAGGATAGTTACTGGAGCCAGAATGCCTGGGTATATTGTATCCTGCCTGTTCTGACCACAGTTAGGGAACATCAAGGGTTATTAGATGGATGGCTAGGATCAAGTCAATATTTGTATTTTTCTGGGCTCCCTCACCAAAATACCATCTACATACTTACATAATAGTGAGTTAGATCCCAACCACTAAGTTAGATTCTGAACCTGAAAGTTTATCTATAGCATTTATAAGAGTAGTAGTAAAATACAGGTTCTTATATCCATCAAAAGAAAATATATACAGGGATAAAAAATTATCTGAGTCCTAGGTCTGCCATTAAAAAAATCTTTTGTGGGATGCCTGGGTGGCTCAGTGGTTGAACGTCTGCCTTTGGCTCAGGTCATGATCCAGGGGTCCTAGGATCATCCCACGTCAGGTTCCCTGTGGGGACCCTGCTTCTCCCTTTGCCTGATGTGAGCAGACTGTAGGAGTCCTTCACCACTGTATAACCAGCAACTGGCACACAGCAGGCACTCAAAACAGATTTTTTTTTTTCAAAACAGATTGGAAAAATTGATGCAAACGTGCTTTTATGTAGAGAGCTAATTACTGAGGTTTCTTGTTGATGTGAAGAAACAAACAGCACTCTGACCGGAAAGGTAATGCAAGAGGGTTGTTGGGTATGGACTGAAAAGAGGGAAGATCACTATTAATTAAAGGAAGACTGAATTTTGCCCAGATTTGTTTCATGAAGTGCTACAGTGAAACTTTACTGTCTATATAAAATACACATTGAAATAATACAGGACGATTTCAATAACCAAAATAACTGTACAAAAAATAAACAAATTTACTTTATTAAGTTACCACTTCAGTCCTTTAGACATTGATTTGTTTACAAAAATATCAGTTTGAAATACATTACTGAAAGTGAGTACACACAATAAATAGAAAATTGGGATGTATGGTGCTAGAGACCTATCAACCAACTTATCTTCATCTGTTGCCCACTGCTGTAGTCAAAATTTGACACAATTAGCATTACCGAAAGAGTAGTCAGAGTATCTGGAAGAGGGCTGCAAACTACAAGAGAAGTAAGTAGCTTAAAGCTCTGGACCACTCACCAAAAAAAATATTCACTGTTTATCTAGGAGTTAATGTCACTACACATGGCACTGAATTACCTATTACCCATTAAGAACAATTTAAAAATAAGAAAGTGCCAGGGAACCTTCATTAACAGTATTTTTAAGTCAAAGTTTACTTTAAATATCTGATGATTACTCAAATATCCTAAGCCAAGAGGCAAGTCCTATGACAATAAGTTATAAATAGTCTGAATTTAATAACTTAAAGGTGATACGGTTAATATAATACATACTATGTGAACATCTCAACTAAACTCTTTCAAATAAGGTGATAATTAAAGGGTTTAAATTTAGTTTCAATTTCTGCTAAGAGTGATGTCCATATTCTAGCAATAGGAATGACATCCCATTATTGTAAATATGCTAATATATACATTACTTTGAATTACACTTGATTAAATTCTATATACATGTGGTTCCATATTCCAAGTGCAAATTCTCAACGGTGCAGGTTTATAATCAAAGCTGTGTTTAACAAATGCTCTCTGACTTCTGAAAGCAAATGAAAGCACTTCCTAAAAGTGAATACACTAAAGTTACAAGTAGGTGACCAGTTCCTTTTACGTGTGATGAACTTCATGAAGCATTAATTCCCGAGGTATATTTGTTTCTGGACCATACAGCTTACATGCTCTTCTTTCAAAGGCAGCTACCATCTGCTTTACAACTTCATCGAAAAACAGTGTGGCAAGCTGAGAGTGTAGAAGGGAGCGAAATTCGAAAGAAATCTGTAGGAAAATGTTGATTATTTTAGGAAGATCTTTTACTCAATCTCTACTTAGGGTGGTGGTACTCACATTGTGAAATGGCCTGCTTGGCCAGTATCTACCACACAGCTGTAGTACAGGTGTAGCTAGCTGAGATTTTTTAACATTCCTCAGATGATGGAGATTTACTTTCCACAATGAGCACAACTACTACTGGCAATAAGCTTAAGTAAACAAGGCCAATGAGTTTCATTTCAAGACATAATCTGCTTTTATTAAGTTAAAGAAAACCGCAAAAAAGCTGAATAAATACCATATGCTCTGGCTTCTTTTTAATGTGCCCCTTTTAGATCTATCCTACCTCGCCTATAAAAGAGGGAACTAATCCTCTTTTAGGGCTGCCCACACAGTGCAATTATTAAAGCCAGGAAGTTAAGAGAGAGTTAATGCTACTAGATAATAACACTAATACATAATCTACACAGGCCTTGGGCAGCCTGGGTGGCGCAGCGGTTTAGCGCCGCCTTTAGTCCAGGGTGGGATCCTGGAGACCTGGGATCGAGTCCCATGTCAGGCTCCCTGCGTGGAGCCTGCTTCTCCCTCTGCCTGTTGTCTCTGCCCACCCCCCCTCTCTGTGTGTCTCTCATGAATAAATAAATAAAATCTTAAAAAAATAAACCTACACAGACCTTAAACAAATTTCCCCAACCGTCCCATTAATGTCCACTAATTTCTTAATGTTATAATGAAGACAACTCAGGAAAACAAAACAAAACAAAAAAACTCCAGAGCTGACAACAGTAGCACATAGTAATTTAATCAAAATTATGACTATTTCTTGAAATGCAATGCCTGAGTTGCAAATACAGCTACCAACTCATGTCTTATCTGTTCAAAAAAAGCCTTAAGTGCCTTTAGGTTTTCTAGAGCTAAGGTGATGTGAACAAGAAAACCCTATATTTTAAAAACATATTTTCCAGACCCTAGATTTGAAAAATATATTTTCCCCCTTTGCACTTTATTTCTGCATCATAAATCAATATGTAGATTTCATTTGGGGTTAATAAACAGTTATTAAGCTCTTACTGAAATCATAATATGTGTCATATAATATATGGACCTGTAAAAATTAGAAAATAGAGAAGGAATAGCTATTCAAGGTTTTCAAGAAAAAAAAAGAAGATTCATTAGTATTCTTTCTTATAAAGTTGGTGTAGAAAAAGGCATTCAAAATAAATAAATAAATAAATAAATAAAAATAAATTAAAAAAAAAAGAAAAAGGCATTCAGTATTCAGAAAACTGGGATTTTCTGAAAGCAACTTTTAGTAATCACTATGCACATAATATTAATTACAGCAGCTGGGTTCTAGTCAATGGATTATACCTTCTTTACCAGCTTCACCTGATACTTGGAACAAACCAAGGGCTGTATGAGACTTACTGAAAAATCCAAGGTACAAGTTCTTGGGTAGCCAGGAAGACCAGGACTAAACCGCCAAACAGTCTCCAAATGATTGAAAAGCTTCCCATCCGTACAGGATGCCTAGAACAAAATGAAAAAATATAACTGCAGTAAAATACACTTAGACCGTCCAGAATCTACAACTGAGGATGATTTTTTTTTTTAATTTTTAAAGATTTAATTTTTTTAGAGTGAGAGAGCGCGCTTAGGGTGGGGGGCAGTGAGGAGCAAAGGGAGAGGGAGAGTCTCTTAAGCAGATTCTGTGCTGAGTGTAGCTACACAAGGGCTTGACTTCATGACCCTGAGATCATGACCTGAGCTGAAAATGAGAGTTAGCTGCTTAATCAACTGCACTACCCAGATGCTCCAGGGAGGATTGCTTTTTAAAAATATGTTTGTAGGTCAAATCACAGGTGTTAAACATGATCTTATTTTCAGCTTGGTACTTGGTACTAGGAAGTGACCTGCAAATATAGGTCATTTTCTTTTGTCCTGGGATCCCCAATATTTTCAGTTTTCACTGCTGTGCTTAGAAATTTCTCCTCCAGCAGCAAAACAGGCAGTGATTTTTCTGGAAGTTTATTTCCAGTCTTGCCACTTATAAGTAATCCTGAACAAGTTAATTCTCTGTATCATATTATCTTTTATCTATAAAAGGAATATAATACCTATTTTATACCAATCATTATGATATAGCTAAAATATTTATAAGATATCTGGCACAGATCCCAAGCATGATTCTAGAATTCTCCTTTCCTACCCAAAGATTTTTCTCTCCTCAGTCACATTTAGTCTTTCCTTCAGTCATTATTCTCTATTTCTTTTCTTTTTTTTTTTTTTTTATTCTCTATTTCTAAGGGGATTCACGGTTCCAGTTTTCCCGAAAGTCTGGCCCTGACCCATGTCCCTAATCCATTGATTTCTAAGCTGTAATCTCTTCAGTGCTCGTGTTTATCTTCTATGTGTATGTACACACTGAAACATGATACTCCGTGATATTATATGGCAGTGCATCTCGATATTTCTCTTTCGGTATTATTAAAAAGAGGCTGGTTGGGACCCACCAAGAGTTGCCTCCTGCGGTGTGAAAAATGGTGGCCAGATTGTTAGGACTGGTTATGACTTTGAATGAAGTTTAGCTTCTCTACTTACTATTCTAAGACGCTATCTGGGCCTTAATACTAGTAGACAACTGACCTCAACTTCCTCAGCAGCAAACCATCTTTTAGAACCTTGTTTCAAAGTCAGCACCGCCATCCCCAATTAAGCTTTAAGTTTTCAGCTCTTTTGGCATATTCCAGGGCCAATAAATCATCAAGCCTCTCTACCCATTCTTTTCTTGAGAAAGAGAGTGAGAGAGGGAGTGCACTCACGAGCAAGGGATGGGGGGAGGGAGGGCAGAGAGAGAAGCCAGGTGCCCCTACCCTTTTTCTTTGATAACTTATTTCCCTCAACAGTTTCTGCTGTCCCTCCCCTGAGCCTATGCACTACAGATTAGCAAAAAGGACTTGCATCTATCAGTAAACTCTTTTCCCCCAGAGTGTACTTATTCTTCCCTAGTTATCGCCTCCCTAAACACAAAATGCAGGATTAATTCTGACTGTATCTGGATCTCTCCAGATAGTTTAAACTGGAAGCCAAAGAGCTTAAAATATATTTACAGTTTATTCCTCACTTCTCCTGCAACTAAACTCTTTTGAGTCAATTATCAGATGAAAACAATGTAGAATCATTATAAAGAAAATCAACTGCATTCATACTAAAAAGCATTTACACAGACATGCTCTAAAAACAAAAACAAAAAACCACAAAGACATGCTCTATTTTTACACTCATAAAAGAAAATATTTTAATTGTTAAAATAGAAATCAATGAATGTTTTAAAATTTATTTAGACATGATAAAATAAGTCATCAAAATACTAATGGGGCGCCTGGGTGGCTCAGTTGATTAAGCATCTGCCTTCAGCTCAGGTCATGATCCCAGTTCTGAGGACTGAGTCCCACATTGGGCTCCCTGCTCAGCAGGGAGTCTGCTCTTCTCTCTCTGTTGCTCCCCCTGCTTGTGCTCTATCAAATAAAAAAATAAAATAAAATCTTTTTTTTTCAAATGCTAATAGCTAACTTTACTCACATTATGCTAAGTTACTGGAGAAAAGTGAAAATTTTTTTTCAAAGGGTTCAGTTTTATATGTAGTTCAATAATGACCGTCTAATTTTTTTTTTTTTTAAGATTTTATTTATTTATGAGAGACACAGAGAGAGAGAGAGAGAGAGGCAGAGACACAGGCAGAGGGGAGAAGCAGGCTCCATGCAGGGAGCCCGACGAGGGACTTGATCCTGGGTCGCCAGGATCACGCCCTGGGCTGAAGGTGGCGCTAAACCGCTGAGCTACTGGGGCTGCCCTGACCATCTAATTTGTAAAAGCTTCAAAAATCTATTACAAAATCTTATTTCAGTTACCCAACTTTAAGGCAACATATTCCTCCCTTCTTCACAATCATGTAAGAAGCTTATAGGAGGGGTGCCTGGGTGACTCAGTCAGCTAAGCATCTGACTTTTTTTTTTTTTTTAATTTATTCATGAGAGACACAGAAAGACACCACACACACACACACACACAAACACACACACAGGCAGAGGGAGAAGCAGGCTCCATGCAGGGAGCCCAATGTGGGACTCAATCCCGGGTCTCCAGGATCACACCCTGGGCCGAAGACAGCGCTAAACTGCTGAACCACCTGGGCTGCCCAGCATCTGACTCTTTTTTTTTTTTATTTTTTTTTATTATTATTTATTTATGATAGTCACATACAGAGAGAGAGAGAGAGAGGCAGAGACACAGGCAGAGGGAGGAGCAGGCTCCATGCACCGGGAGCCCGATGTGGGATTCGATCCCGGGTCTCCAGGATCGCGCCCTGGGCCAAAGGCAGGCGCCAAACCGCTGCGCCACCCAGGGATCCCCTGACTCTTGATTTTAGCTCAGTCATGATCTCAGGGTCATGAGATCAAGCCCCATGTCAGGCTCTGCACTGAGCACAGAGCCTGCTTGGGATTCTCTCTTAAAAAAAAAAAAAAAAAAAAAAAAGCAGCTTATAGGAAATTTTTTATTTTGCTTATAGGAAATTTAACAATGAAGGAGAAATAGCTATTGGGAATGCTCACTGCAATATACTCACTTCTTCTAATTACTTTTTCACAAAATGCGACAGTGCTGTATTCATATCAATAATCTAGCCCAGGGATCCCTGGGTGGCGCAGTGGTTTAGCGCCTGCCTTTGGCCCAGGGCGCGATCCTGGAGACCCAGGATCGAATCCCACGTCAGGCTCCCGGTGCATGGAGCCTGCTTCTCCCTCTGCCTGTGTCTCTGCCTCTCTCTCTCTCTCTCTCTCTCTCTCTCTCTCTCTGTGACTATCATAAATAATAAAATAAAAAAAAAAAAAAAATCTAGCCCAAGGGGCAGCCCTGGTGGCTCAGCGGTTTAGCGCTGCCTACAGCCTGGGGTGTGATCCTGGAGACCCAGGATCGAGTCCCTAGTCGGGCTCCCTGCATGGAGCCTGCTTCTCCCTCTGACTGTGTCTCTGCCTCTCTCTCTCTCTCTGTCTGTATGAATAAATAAAATCTTAAAAAAAAAATCTAGCACAAGGACCCACAGATATTTTTTTTTTAAGATTTTACTTATTTATTCATGAGAGACACAGAGAGAGGGGCAGAGACATGGACAAAGGGAGAAGTGGGCTCCTCACAGGGAGCCCGATGCAGGACTCAATCCTCAGACCTGGGATCATGCCCTAAGCCAAAGGCAGACGCTCAACCATTGAGCCACGCAGGTGTCCTGGACCCACAGATTTTTACTGTTTTTTTTTTTTTTTTTAGATATTGCTAAAGGTTTCATTACTAACAGCAAAGATACTAACCACAATAGGAGGTGTTATAGGATAACCAATGACTGGTTGTTCTGACTGAACTGACCCAGACCATAAAAACTATGACAGGTAAAATGTTTATACTGTGACCCAGGCAGTAATATTCACTGAACCAGTGCCTTTATTAAATCTGCTGAAAACCTTCAAGAGTTTCTGGTCATTACAGATTTATGTGCACTAGAATTACTAACATATCACAAGCATTTTTGGGGCAACTTATAATTTGCAGAAAAAGTCACATGGTTTCTGTTGCTCCCATGGTTATAATGATATGTATTCTATGCCACATGCATGTATTAGGTATTAAAATCTAAAACGTGAACCCAGGGACAACTGAAGGATGAACACACGTAGGTGTGTGGTTACTCTCAAACATATCTTCAAGGGCAGCCCTGGTGGCTCAGTGGTTTAGCGCCGGCCTTCAGCCCAGGGCGTGATCCTGGAGACCTAGGATCGAGTCCCACGTCAGGCTCCCGGCATGGAGCCTGTTTCTCCCTCTGCCTGTGTCTCTGCCTCTCTCATCTCTGATGAATAAATAAATAAAATTAAAAAAAAAAACATATCTTCGGGGATCCCTGGGTGGCGCAGCGGTTTGGCGCCTTCCTTTGGCCCAGGGCGCGATCCTGGAGACCCGGGATCGAATCCCACGTCGGGCTCCCGGTGCATGGAGCCTGTTTCTCCTCCCTCTGCCTGTGTCTCTGCCTCTCTCTCTCTCTCTCTGTGACTATCATAAATAAAATAAAATAAAATTCTTTAAAAAAAAACAAACAAAAAAAACATATCTTCAAACAATAAATTAGCACATTTAACGAGGTAGCTTATTTTAATGGAAAAATAGCTTCGGAATCTGACATGTATAGTGTAAATTTGCATAAGGTTCTTAATTTCTCTAAGCCTCATTAAATTGAGATACCAATGATCATTTAATAGATGTTATTATGAGGATTTTTTAAAAATATTTATTCATTTGGGGGAGAGAGAGAGTGTGCACACAGAGGGACAGAGGGAAAGAGAGAGAAATTCCAAGCTGACTCCATGCTGAACGCACAGCCTCAAGTAAGACTCAATCCCACGACCCCGAGGATCCCAACCTGAGCCAAAAGCAAGAGTCGGATGCTCAACCGACTGCACCACCCAAGTGCCCCAGAAGATTTTTTTTTTCCTGATAGTTTCTCCTTTCTCGTTGGCAGTGCTGAAAGTTGCCAAGATTATGAGGAACATCACCAGATCTGCAATAACCCAAGAACAAAGCAGTGAGACACTCATAAGCATAGACTCTCATGACTCCCATCATTGTAGTACTGGTGCTGAGGATACACAAAGATGTAAAAGAGGCGCTCCCGTTCACTCAAGTAGCTCAGCTTTGTCAAGCAGAAATCCAGATGAAGAAATAAATTTTCTTATAAAATGGTAAGAGAAAGCATGTACAAAGCCCAGAGGAATCACCAGAGCAGGACTGATTATATAAGGAAAGGGGGGAAAGAAACACCAGGCAAATTTGAAGGATTACTAGGCAGAGACATAAGCTCACTACAGGGAGAAGAGTGAGGAATATGCAGACACAAGGCTGTGCAGTAAGTGCTGTATAGTGCATTCATGGAAACTGAAGATAGAAAGTACTGCCTAAACATTAAGTGTAGTTTTTTTTGTATGTGTTGGGGAAGGGGTGGGAGTGATAATAAAGCAGAAGACAATCTTGTATGTGTTAAGAAGCAAGAGAAGGTGTGTCTACTTAAATTTAAAAAAAAAAGGGCCAGCAAAGGGAAGAAAAAAAAATCAGGAGGAGAAAATTGAAGTTTTCTTTCCCCCCACAAGAGTTCTTTTACTTAGATGCAGCATAACATATGAAGATTTAAGTTATAAGAGATTGAAGTCAGGAAATAGAAAAACATTTTATGAGATATTCACTGGTGTCTGAAAGACAGCCAGTCTTGGCTCTGTAACTTTGGGCAAGTTGTTTAATTCTTCTAAGCCTTAATTTGCTCAACCGTTAAGATGGAGAACGGTAACATTTGAATCTGGAAGGGCTGTTATGAAGATTAAGTGAATTAATTCAAGCAAGCACTACAAAGAACTTGATAAATGTTAGCTACTTGATGAGAGGCAGTGCAGAAGAACTCCAAAACTATGAGAAAAACAGGTGGAAACTTCAGCATGGTAGAGTTCCAGTGGAGCACAGCCTTTTAAGTGGAGTTCAAGTTTGAGAATAAGACAAGGGTAGACTTTCAGCTTCACTGGATAATAGACTCTCTGGTATGAGAGTTGCCACCTCCTTCAACGCCTAACAAGGAGCTGACAAAGGCACTTAGCTCTGGCCAATTACTAAGAAATGATATTCTGTGGGCATAAAAGACAACTAAGCTTTAAGTCTTTGATCATCAAACTCTAGGAATTAAAAGAACTCTATGGAATTCTGTCTTTTTGTGTGTTTAAACCTGGGTACCTTTTCAATTCAATGGCTCCTCTTCTGACAAGGGTCAAGATGATCAATAAAATACATGTAACAACACCTGGCATTTGACAGAATCAACATTTGGGAAATACTTAAATACAACAGAACCAAAACTATTACCTTTACCAAATGTGGTTTCACCAAGGTTACTACTGATGTATAGCGCTCCAAAACAGGTGGAAACCCAATTTCTAATCGTGTTTTGCAGTATCCGGTTCTCTTTGATATTACATCTGATTTTTTGCACCAAGGAACAAAATGTTTGTAATCCTCCATTCCTGATACCACATCATACATTTCCTGCATAGAATATCTTTTAAAAAAAATAGAGAGAGAGAAGTGTTAGCTGCACCTAGTTATATGGCATATGTATACTTTAAATTGTATACGAACAAAACTTCGTGTGTATGCATGAGCAATAAATCATTTGGCATACATGCTAACCCACACACTGAAACGAAGGACTTCAAAGCAATACGAAAAAATAAAAGGTAGCTAAATATTTGTATTAAGCAGAGGTCATAATCTGGCATACCACAGGTTGACTCTGGCTTACAGATGTGGCTTTTGAAATTTTAATTAGTGGCATTTAAAAATTGAGGGTTTGAAAAAAACAACTGGAAGCAACTTAAATATCCGTTGATAGACATTAATAAACGCTTAATAATAAATGATTAATAAATTATGGTATATCCATACTGTGAAACTCTGTACCAGTTATTTGAAAGAATTAGGATCCAATATATACTTTAAAGTTTATTTCTATTTATTTATTTACTTTTAGTAATCTCAACACCCAACATAGGGCTCAAACTCCTGACCCTGTGATCAAGAGTTGCATGCTCTTCTGACTTAGCCAGGCACCCTCTCTTTGTTTTTAAAGTTTACTTATTTATTAAAGATTTTACTTATTTATTCATGAGAAACACAGAGAGAGAGGCAGAGACACAGGAAGAGAGAGAAGTAGGCTCCCCACGGAGAGGGGAGCCCAATGCAGGACTCAATCCCAGGATCCCGGGATCACGACCTGAGCCAAAGGCAGACGCTCAACCATTGAGCCACTCAGGTGCCCCTAAAATTTATTTTATTTATTTTATTTTCTTAAGGGTTTTATTTATTTATTCGTGAAAGACACACAGAGTGAGAGAGGCAGAGACACAGGCAGAGGGAGAAGCAGGCTCCATGCAGGGAACCTGACATGGGACTTGATCCCGGGACTCCAGGATCACGCCATGGGCTAAAGGCGGTGCTAAACCGCTGAGCCACCCGGGCTGCCCTAAAGTTTATTTTTTTAAAGTTCAAATATACACGTTAGAACAAAGAGATTTATCATCTATTGTTATGTGAAATAAAAACATATTACAAAGCAGACAGGATATGGATGGTTCTAGTACCCATTTAAGAAAAATTATAAGTAAATACTGTATTTCCCACTTTTAATCATTTGATGTTTATTTTTCCTGAAACTTGTTAACAGAATATCTATAATGAAAAACTATTTTTAAAGCCTAGAAGGACCGAGATTAAACAATTAACAGTTTTTAATTCAAGAAAAAAGAAGTAGGAGTAAAGATAGTATATTGTTAGGTTTTTATACAAGCATGTAATATTTCTGTAATTAAAAAAAAAAGATACTATTCTAGAACACAAAAAAAGGAAACCTTTGGTTCTCTTTTTTTTAGTAGTTTTTTAAAATAAATTTATTTTTTATTGATGTTCAATTTACCAACATATAGAATAACACCCAGTGCTCATCCCGTCAAGTGCCCCCCTCAGTGCCCGTCACCCATTCACTTCACCCCACCCCCCGCCCCTTTGGTTCTTTTCATAAGCCAGCATAACACCCTACAAACCTAAACAAAGAACAGAAAAAATAAAATCTATAGATCAACATCACCTGTGATTACTGAGGCAACAATTCTAAATATCAGCAAATAAAATCCAGAAATACATATAAAAAAAAGCCATTAACAATCAAATGTAACTCTTTTAAAGATGCATGGATGGCTTAATACTAAGAATTATATTATTACAACCATATTAGCCAAAAGAAGAAAAAAGAAAAACTGTATAATTCCCTCCATAAATGGTCACATACCAAAATCATTCATTCACATTAGAGTTAGAAATAAGACAAAGATGCTAGTTGTCATTGTCACGTAACATTGTTCTGAAAATATCAGTTGATGTAATTAAATCAGAGCATGAAATATGAGGCATACATGTGGAAAAGAATTAGGTGAAATTATCAATTGGCAGGTCAATCAGTTTAGAAGAGAATTCAGAATTCAGTAAAATAACCTGTCACAGAACTTTAAAAATTAATGTCTTTCTTATACTAATAAGAACCAGATAGAAAACAGTAGCATAGAAATGTAAAATCCCTACAAATAAATTCAACAAAAAAACTTCAGAGCCTAAATGGAAAACAAACAGAAACAGTCTACGGTTACATGTAAAAGAAGAGTGAATAATGATAGTGTATTAGATAATACGTACTAAAGATACGTATTATTTTTTTTTTTAATTTTTTGATACGTATTATTCTTATAAAGACTCAACACTGTTAAAACAGAATTCATCTCAAAATGATGATATGGTATTTTAGACCACCGCTATGGACAGACCAACATGGCAGGTCTATAATTCTGTCTCCCCTGCTCTTTTTTAAAGACTTATTCATTCATGAGAGATACACAGAGAGGCACAGAGAGAGGGAGAAGCTGGACTCAATCCTAGATCCCAGGATCACACCTCTGGTTCAGGCAGTCGTTCAACCGCTGAGCCACCCAGTTGTCCCTCTGTCCCCCCTTTAACAAGTACATGGTCAGCATCAACCAGGCCATGCCCTACAACTACCCCGTACCCCTTCCAGATGACAGGAACATGGTCAAGGTACCCAACCGCCCCCAGAATCCCCCTGGGCCCAAGCTTGGAGTGGCTGAAGAAACTGTGAGCACCTCTAGTGGCAGGGAAGACACCTCCTCCCAGTTGCCAATAAAATGTGAAAAGGGAAAAAATATATATATATACAGTAATTTAAACAATCACAATCTAAATTACAAAAGGGAAGCTTTGGAGTAAGAGAAAATGAGTCTTGGGATCCCTGGGTGGCGCAGTGGTTTAGCGCCTGCCTTTGGCCCAGGGCGCGATCCTGGAGACCCGGGATCGAATCCCACGTCGGGCTCCCAGTGCATGGAGCCTGCTTCTCCCTCTGCCTATGTCTCTGCCTCTCTCTCTCTCTCTGTGTGACTATCATAAATAAATAAAAATTAAAAAAAAAAGAGAAAGAGTCTTTATGTATATTTAAATTAATCTTTATGATCATGAAATGAGGCCCGCAGCAGAGGAAAGGGAAAAAACTCTACCTCCTAAGTTTTTAGTGACTTTGAAAATAAATACTAAAATAAGTCCCATGAAGAAGTATAAAACTTTGCAGCCTGAAAGCTGCAAAGACTACTTTAAAGACTACTTTATTTAGAAGTAGTCTACAGCAACTAAGAAAGCAGTACAGAAAAAAATAAAAAGAAAGAAAGAAAGCGGTACAGCATAGGGGTCAAGGGGATAGACTTTGTAGTCAGAAAGGACTGTGCTCAAATACCAACCCTAAAATATAAAAAGCCACATGACCCTGGGTAGGTTAACAGCTCAGTTTTATTTTCTTCATCCATAACTGAAAAGTATTTCCACAGGGTTCTTTTGAGGGTTAAGTGAAATAGTTTTAGCATAGTGTACAGTGCTTAATAAGCATTTAATAAAGGGGTGCCTGCGTGGCTCAGTTGGTTCAACATATGACTTCAGCTCAGGTCATGATCTCAAGGTCCTGGGATGGAGCCCTGCACTGGGCTCCCCACTCAGCAGAGAGTCTGCTTGTCCCTCTGCTTCTCCCCTGCTCATGCAGGCATGCACCCCCCCCTCAAATAAACAAAATCTTTAAGTAAAGCACTTAATAAAGAGTAGCTAATATTACGTATTTATGTCAAATACAAGGAAAAAAGATGACTGGATAAGATCAATTTGTAATAAAAAAAAAGAACTTCAGCATAAGAAAGACTAAGGAAGTAACAATAAATAAATATGGTGGGGAAAATAATCTTAGGAATCATGACACTTAATGTGCATTATCTCCATAGGCTTCAGTTTCCTTATCTCTAAAATGGAATAACATTTGGTTATCAGTTGGTGGCTCATTTGGTTAAGTGTCTGCCTTTGGCTTGGGGCATGGGGCTCTCTGCTCGGAGGGAATCTGCTTCTCCCTCCCTCTGCTCCTCTCCCTGGGTCATGCTCTCTCTCATATAAATAAATATCTTAAAAATAAAATAAAATAAAACAGGATAACAACATCTAGTTTACATGGCTATTGTGAGAATTATTTATTTATTTTTAAGAGATTATTTATTTATCATAGAGAGAGAGAGAGAGAGAGAGAGAGAGAGGCAGAGACACAGGAGGAGGGAGAAGCAGGCTCCATGCTGGGAGCCTGACGTGGGACTCGATCCTGGGACTCCAGGATCGCGCCCTGGGCCAAAGGCAGGCGCTAAACCACTGAGCCACCCAAGGATCCCCTATTGTGAGAATTAATAAAACAGTAAATATAAAACACACAGCAATACCTGTCAAGTGACAGATACATAGTAAAAAGAAGATACTAATAGTGATTCAAAAGTAAAGCAGACCAATTCACTATATTTTTGTTGCCATTTCTTCTTTTCACAGATACCAGCTCTGGCAAAGACATCTATCTATCCAATAATCTAGGCTCACTTTACGTGGTATTGTTGCTGGAGGCTACTATTCCCAGTCCCCTTCTTGCATTTAGTTGGGATTACATGACTATTCTTGCCAATAATCCCTTCCAGACCAATAAGGTTTAGAATCAGGTATATCTTTTTAAGCGACTCTGAGGATTAAGGAATTACAAAAGGCACAAATTAGATGGAGCCTAGGTTCCTAAACTGCTACCCATGGATGGGGAATACCCACTTGAACTTTCTTATGCAAAGAAAGAAAGAAATTTTGGGGTTTTACCTGTACAGCTACTAGCATCAGCTTAACCAATACAGTGACTTAGCCAGTGACTTAGCCACTTAGTTTTAGTGACAAAAGCTGAGTCTGCTCAAAGTTCTTTACTACAGAAAAGTCAGAAGGAAAAACCAACTGAAAAAAATGAAATGCACTTTTACAAGAATTCATGTAATATTTAATGGCTTGTTGAGAATTAAGACCCCCTTGTAGAAATTCTCATATGAACAGATGCTGTATTTCTGGTTTATCAGGACTGCTGTCTCCCCATTCTCTTTTGTATATACTCCTAGATCAGGGGCCAAACCTGGCCCATTGCCTGGTTTTGCAAATAAAGTTTTATTAACACAAACCCACACCCATCCATTTATTACATATTATCTACAGCAATATGTCTTTTGGGCTACAACTATAATGACAGAGTAGTTGCTACAGAGACAGTATGGTCCACAAAACCTAAAAGATTTATTCTCTGGTCCTTTATTTATTTATTTTAAAAACACTGTACGTATTTATTTGAGAGAGAGAGAGGAGAGAGGAGAGAGAGAGAGTGCGAGAGCATGCACAAGCAGGGGGAGCAGCAGGCAGAGGAACATTTAGGCTCCCTCCTGAGCAAGGAGCCTGGCACAGGGCTGGATCCCAGTACCCTGGAATCACGGCCTGAGCCAAAGGCAGACACTCAACTGACTGAGTCTGAGCCACCCAGGTATTCCCATATTTACTATCTGGTCCTTTACAGAGAAAATTTGCCAACCTATTTTCTAGGTGGTAGGAGTCTCTTAGGACATTAGCATGTTATTTATCTATGTATGTCTATACATGAGGGAGCTATATAAACATTGAGCCCAACATACCACTAATGTTGCCTCTACAGAAACAGACTGTACAAAAATGCAAGTCATAATACACAGTTCAATTATTTCCTTTACATGTCAAGGCTTAAATCTATCCTATAAAGTTACTATGTAACTATGCTCATTCAACAAATATTTATAAAACAGCAAAAGCTACAGCAAGGCCAATCTAGAAAAACCAAAGCTTATTCTAAAAGAAGAAAATCCAGAAAAAAAAAAAGTCATGATGTTCTACAGAAAATTGTGAACATATGTTTAGCAGAAATCATATACAAACCCTATAATTCTCCTTTCTGAATATTCTTTTCTTTTGTTTATTAATGGTGCAGCGATTTTGAAGAAAGTTCTTGCATATATCTCCTTAGGCAAAATTGGGGTATGTAGTGGAAGAGTTCTGGTCATCAGTATACCACAGGAAGCTAAATATCTAAAAAGACAAAAATTACCTGATTTAAAGCAGCACTGAAAATTAAGAGGAAACACAAATTACAAATACAAAATACTATCACACTTTTTTTTTTTTTAAGTAATTTCTACATTCAACATGGGGCTTGAACTCATGATCCCAAGATAAAGAGTCACATGCTCCACCAACTGAGGCAGCCTGGCACCTCAGAAACTATCACACTTTCAGAGGGCTTCACAACATTAGAATATTCCTTTTTTTTTTTTTTAACATTAGAATATTCCTGAAAAAAAAAATACACACACACACACACACACACACACAGTTGTGCACACATGAATGCATAAGCACACAGAAAAAAATAATTTTCTTGAATACCATAAAGAAAACTAAAAATAGTATCTCAGTGTTAGAAGTTTCTGGCACAAACGGTATCTTTCCCAGAAAGTTGGCTTTCAGTCTACAGTCACATATTACAACATATTCTCCCCGTACATTTGCTAGAATATTGATCACCTATTTTTTTTTTTTTAAGTAAACTCTATACCCAATGTGGGGCTTGAACTCATAACCCTGAGACCAAGAGTCACATGCTCTACTGACTAAGCCAGCCAGGAGCCCCTCATCATCCATCTTCTAACTCATCTCTCCAGGCTGTCTTCCCAGCTAGATCCACAGAGGTTTCTTTTTTTTTTTTTTTTTTTAAGATTTTATTTATTTATTCATGAGAGACAGAGCTCTCTCTGTCAGAGACACAGGCAGAGGGAGAAGCAGGCTCCATGCAGGGAGGCCGATGTGGGACTCAATCCTGGGACTCCAGGATCACGTCCTGGGACAAAGGCAGGCACTAAACCGCTGAGCCTCCCAGGGATCCCAGGTTTCTTAATTCTTGATCTACTCTAAGATTTGAGATTGGAGATCTCATGGCCCTGTTGGAACTGTTGCTCTGTTCTCCTTTACTTTCCAAACTCCATTTCAATTGCATATATGTAAAAACACATGTCAAGGAAATTAGAATGTTCCCTGTCTTGGGTACTTCTAAATATAGATGCTGGATACATATTTTTTTTCAAATGAATATCTTTTATTTTCCCTAATGAGATTACTGCATAACTATTTTATACTACTATTCATGTATTAGTTTACATAGTTATTGAGCTCTTGTTCTGTGCTAGGCACTAGAGATACAATGGCAAAAATAAAAATTAACTTTGAGGATTACTATGCAGTTGAGGATTTTTAAAAAGTGCTAAGAAAGAAATGGTGGGAACATGTCATTGAGAGCTCCTTTAGATAGGACGGTCTAGGAAGTCCTCTGAGGTTATATTTCATCTGAAACATAATGGAAAAAGTTAACCATGTAAAGAGAGAAACAGGTATGTATGTACATAAAGTGTGTATGTACACATAGGAGAAGTAGACAGGGGGCATTCCAAGTAGTAGGGGAAAAGCCTGGCAGTAGCCAAAGACTGAAAAAGACTAAGTGTAGCAGCAGTAAAGCAAGCCAGGGGAGTACCATGAAATAATGATAGATGGGTTGGAGCTGGATCATGCTGGGAATTATCAGCTGGGATAAAGTAATTTGGAATTTATCCTGGGGATGCCTGTGTGGCTCAGCGGTTGAGCATCTGCCTTTGGCTCAGGGCATGATCCCAGGTCCAGGGATCAATAAAATAAAAATTTTTATTATTTTATTTTTTAAAGATTCCACTTTTTTATTCATGAGAAATACAGAGAGAGAGAGAGAGAGAGGCAGAGGGAGAAGCAGGCTGCATACAGAGAGCCCGATGTGGGACTCAAACCCGGGACTCCATGATCACGCCCTGAGCCAAAGGCAGGCGATCAACCACTGAGACACCCAGGTGTCCCAGTAAAATTTTTTTTTTTAAAAGGAATTTATCCTCAATGCGAAGCTGTTGAAGAATTCTAAGAGTGCTATTTCATTAAATGAAATCTTCAAATTATTATTTCAAACAGTATTTTAAAAAGATTTATTTTAAAGAGAGAGTGTGTGTGCTGGAGGGGCAGAAGGAGAGGGAGTGAGATAATCCCCCCCCCTTTTTTTTGTGAGAGAATCCTGAAGCAGACTCCATGCTCAGTGTAGAGCCCAAGGTGGTGCTTGATCCCAGGATCCTGAGAGCAGAACCTGAGCCAAAATTAAGAGTTGGCCACTCAATCAACTGAGCCACCCAGGTGCCTCCAATTTTTTTTAAGTATTTATTATTATTTTTTAAATGGAGTGGAGATTGGGAAAGAACCGAGGCACCCAATCCCCCTTTCCATGTGCCTCTCCCAGGACACTGACTGCCAACGTCCAGGTATGGGCCTGACATTCTAGCTCCATTTGCTTTCAGGGCTAGTTGATTTGGCAGGTAAATTGTTACACACTCCTTAGTGGACCCAAATTATTTTTAAAAAAGGGAATAGATGGTCTGGTGAAAGCTCCTATGTCATCATATATATCATTTGCCTTTTAAAGTAGGACTTACTTATAAGTAAAAGTTCTTTAAGGACATAAACACCCTACAATTCCCCTGAGGAGGAAGAGTCAATCAAATTAAACAAAGAATGGTTGAAGAAATTGGGAATATTCAGCCAGAAGATAGAGAGGATACCTGAGGATATGGATCCAAAATGTAAAACAAAAGTCCAATTGGATGGAGAGAAATTTGGGCTCCATAACAAGAAAGAGCTTTTGAACAATTAACATTCTTTATAAAAATTAGATGGGCTTATTCCAGAGGCAATGAAATAGAAGTCAATGAAAATGGTTAAGCTAAATGCTGCACAACTATTAATTAAAATATAATGGAAAAGAATAAAACATATTAACTATATGGATGAACTTATTGGTGCCTTTTAAGACTAGGATTCTTATGTACCCAGCTGTAAATAAAATTGCAAAAAATGAACAATTGAGAAAATACAGTAAAACAAGACAGTTTTGTGAATTCTAGGTTTCCTAGGACATCACAAGTAGTATTTGATTTTATAATGATGGTAACAGCATATATATTTTTAAAAATTTATTTATTCATGAGAGAAACAAAGAGAGAGGCAGAGACACAGGCAGAGGGAGAAGCAGGCTCCATGCAGGGAGCCCGACATGGGACTTGATCCTGGGTCTCCAGGGTTACACCCTGGGTTGAAAGCAGCGAGCCACCTGGGCTGTCCTATGTTCCCATTTTAGATAGATTCATCTCCTAGAGAGATTAAAAGTGTTAGTGTTCCCAAAAATCTTTAAAAATATGATTTATGGGACGCCTGGGTGGCTCAGTGGTTGAGTGTCTGCCTTCAGCTCAGGGCATGATCCCAGGGTACTGGGAACAAGTTCCGCAAAGGGCTCCCTGCATGGAGCCTGCTTCTCCTTCTGCCTAAGTCTCTGCCTCTCTCTCTCTCAAGAATAAATACAATCTAAAAAAAAAAAAAAGAAAAGGAAAGAAAAAAAAGAATAAATACAATCTTTAAAAAAATACATGATTTATGTGAATCTTATTTTAAAGGCAGAGATAATAAAATAAGCCCATTGTGATTTTTCTTTAGAGTAAACCTACTGAGTTTGCTTTTATTGGTATATAATCATACCAATAAAAATAAATGACAGTGGGACGCCTGGGTGGCTCAGTGGTTGAGTGTCTGCCTTTGGCTCAGGGTGTGATCCTGGAGTCCCGGGATTGAGTACTACATCGGGCTCCCTGCCTGGAGCCTGCTTCTCCTCCCTTTGCCTATGTCTCTGCCTGCCTCTCTCTCTGTGTCATGTAAATAAATAAATAAAATCTTAAAAAAAAACAAAAACAAAAAAAAGAACGACAGTTACTCTGCTAAATGAAGCAGAACAGTGGAAATGAAATAATTATAGTTAATTTAGCTTCTCCCCTTAAAAAAGAAGTCACATAATTCAGGATCTCTGTTGGTTGTATTGATTACAAAAACCAAATCTGGTATACAAAATACCTAATCACATTTCCCTTTTAAGACATTCTTTAGATGACTTTGTTGTAACATTTTTACCTATTGCCCCCACTTTTTGTATAGATACCTTGTTACCTGTTATTGGAAGCAACTATGTGACAGCGATTAAGCACACTTAATTTTCTGATAAATCAGCATCAGAAAAGGCAGCATCTCTGAAATAAACCTTTATTTTAAAAAGATAAGGCTGTTGCCTCTGAAGAGGTGAACTGGTGGTCTAGGAAGCCTACTTTTCACTGTACACAGTTTTGAATTTTGTACTAAGTTTATATAATACCATCGCTCCAAGGACTCCCCTTCTCCCTGCCCCAAAAAGCCCCACAAAAAACCTTACACAATCTGATTACAATCATAAAGGAAACACCTGTGTTTAGAGCAAGCTAATAGTTTTCCCAATGAATTTCCATACTATGGTTATAAGCGCCGGATAGTACATCTATTTTCACACATTATCAAGAGTAATTTCTTCAACTGCAGTGAGGAGCCATACAGTCATGTGTATCATTAAACCATTAAATTAAAACTGAATCAGATGAAGGACAGCTTTTTGTCACTAACCTTCCAATACTACATCCCAAACACTCCACTAGAATAAAGGCCAGAACCTATGTTAAAACATTTCTGCCTAAAAATGAGCTCATAAACTCCCTCTCTCTTCATTATTACAAACAGTAAATGTGTGTCTTGGAATTTAAGCCTTAATTTGATCTTTTTAAATTTTTTCTTAACTTGATCATTAAAACAATCAAATTTTTTCCCCTAAAAGTAACACTTTTATTTGCCAGCCAGCATTTTACAAGAGTAACACAAGCAGATCCAAAGCCTGATAGGCTATATGCTGCTTAGAATTACTTTCTCAGGTTTCTTTTCTTTTTTCTTTTCTTTTCTTTCTTTCTTTTTCTTTCTTTTCTTTCTTTCTTCTTTCTTTCTTCTCTCCTTCCTTCCTTCTCTTTTTTAAATCTCAGGCTGTTTCCTTAAGCAGGACTAAACGATATGAGACACTATTTTATTTCAATCTCAACCAACATTTGCCTAAAAGCACCTAGAGCTGGCTGGGGTTTGGTGCTTGAGAAATTCCTCACTAAATCTAAATTCCTGCAGTTCCAACGTTGGTGCTTTCTTCCCTTCCTCTCGTACTGTTTACAACCGACATTTTAAACACTATATAATTTTCGGGCATAATTCATTACAAAGTCATTAGTAAGAAGAAAAAAAAAACTAAGCGGTGGAAAAAAAAAAAAGTATGGAATCATTCCTATCTCCGCCTCCGCCCAGCAGAAGGGAACCAACCGGGAAAACCGAGGGCTGGTTCAAGGTTACAGCGGCTCTAAGTTACCGTCGGGGGACGGGGGTGGGGGTGGGGGTGGGGCGGGGGGCCCGGCGCCGCGGCCTCGCCCACGTTAGTCTCGCGCGAGCTCGGGGCGCGGTCCCAGGCCCCCGCCGGAAGCAGGTCGGGCCGCCAGGCGCGGAGGAAGCTCGGGGGGCTGCGCGCCGCCCACAGACGACCCCGCCCGGCAGGGGGCCGTAGGGGAGCCCGGAAGAGCCCCGACTCCCCGTCGCCGAGCTGCTCTACCAGCCGCTGCTGCGGCGGCTGAGGTGGCTCGGCCCAGGACGCCCTACCTGTCGCCGCGGCCCCCCACACCCATCGCCGGGGACCTTCTCCCTTCAGAGACGCGGAACGGCATCGGGCCGGGCCGCTCCGCCCCTAAGTCCGCGCTCCCACCGTCGCCGCACCCCCCGTTATTACCTGACGTGCCGCGCAGGCCCCTGCGCCGGAGCCGGGGTTCCGGCCGCTGCCGCTGACGTCGGGCGGCATCCCGAAACTAGCTTTCTTAGCGCCCTCTGACCGGACCGAGCTGCCATGATCGTTTCGCCGAAGCCGGCGGCCGCCTCCGGGACCACGCGGACGGCGCCGCCCTCCCCGCCGACCGGCTCCGGCGCCTTCCAGCCAATCGGCGGGTCTCTTGGGCCGCCAGACACGCCCCCTTCCCCCCCCCCGAAAGCGCGGAGCTGACGTCAGCCCCCCACTGACGTCAGGCCCTCCGTAGACGCTCGCGTCACCCCGCCGCCCAATCAGAGGGCGCGCGGGGCCGCCCGCACCCACCCCTCTCCGCCGCGCGCCCCGGGGCGCCGACTTGGGACTCGCGGGGACGGCCTGCCCCGCCCCCCGCGCCTGGGGCTCCTCCCCTGAGTCGCCGCGGCCGCGGTCCTCCTGGCTGCGGCCGGTCGCGAGGCATGGCGCGTGAGGCCAGCCCCGGGGTGGGAGGAGGCCCGAGCTTCTGGGTGTGACTTGCGTAACTGTCCAGACCGGTGAGTGCCGTCGCTCCTGGCCGCGGGGTCTGGCGTCGGAGTCTGGCTGCTTAATGACTGACTCGGTGCCGGCCGTGCTTACGCCAGGAGGTGGTTGCGAGGACAAGGCCGTGTCCTTAGGGACCAGATTCCCTTCTGTTCGCCCTGCCCTCGTGTGGCCAGCGTTCTAATGGGTGTTCGTGCATAGTGTGGGTTTCCCGTAGTCCGGACAAGCCAGACAACTTCGCTTTAATTTACCCCGTTTCAGGAATCAGAGCATCAGATCCTGACATTGTTTTCTCCTCCGTTTGTTCCCAGGTCCTCGTTTAACTTTGTGCCTTTCCTGTAAGCTGGATAGCAGTACTACTTACTGAATGCGGCTTTAAGGGAATAAATGAGATGGTTCATTAAATATAGCCGACAAATATTGGGCACTTGTCATAGAAAAAAAAAGATAAATCAGGTGGAGAGGGGTAAGGTAGGGTGCTATTCTGTACAGGATGGTCGTTTGGTCTCGCGGGCCTCTGAGGAGGTACTGAACAAAGGCCTAAAGGAAGTGAGGAACCATGTGAGTATTTGGGAGGAAAGCAACTTCAGGTGGAATACCAAGTGCAAAGGCCCCAAACAGAAAGCATCTTACCCTGTTTTATGAAGAGCGAGGTCCTTAAATCACAGTGAGTGAGGAGGAGAATGCTGGGAAATGAGGTTAGAGGTAGTGGGAGGCCATGGTACCAACTTTGGATTTTATTCTAAGTATGAAGGGAACTCCTGCAAGTTCAGAGGTCAGAATAGTGACTTGACCTAATTTACGTTCACACATATTGCAGCTGCTGTGTGTATGATTATTTGGGGGTGGTGGTGACATAAATAATGACATAGGGCCTTAATATTTTTTATTATTTTCTACTCTTTGTTCATTGCAGTCATGCTTTATGGAGTTGAAATCACCGGCTACAAACTTTGTCACTTATCAGTACAATGCAGAATATGTTCGTTGAGGTGGTTCTGTAGCTGCACCATTTAATTCTATATTAAATTACCTTCAGCTATAGACTCCGTGCACTTCCTGACTTAAATTATTTCCAGTAACATCTTCCTTAAAACACATTTTTATCATATCACTCTCTGCTCAAAAACCAGTTGTTACCTGATGTCTCTAAAATATAAGCATTACACCGCCACCTCTTACTAAGTTCTATTCTGAACTATTGGTATTGTTAACTAGGCCTGTTCAACATAATTTTTCAGTACAATAATATATGATGTGCTTATATACTTAACATAAAGCCTTCATTTATTAAATATGCCAAATATTTTCACATTCAACTCTTCCCAGACATTTGAAAATACTTACTGAATTAGGTCATCTAATTGAATATAATTTCCCAATAAAAAAATTTAAGGCAGATAAATTTTTTTAAATTTTTTTAAAAATTTTTATTTATGATAGTCATACACAGAGAGAGAGAGAGGCAGGCTCCATGCACCAGGAGCCCGACGTGGGACTCGATCCTGGGTCTCCAGGATCGCACCCTGGGCCAAAGGCAGGTGCTAAACCGCTGCGCCACCCAGGGATCCCCCCAAAAAATCTTTGTAAGAGATGACAGTACATGGTACTCATTTGACTTCTCAGCAAAGGAAATAAAGTTATAAGCTTAAAGGTGATAATAAACTCTGGTTCAGTTTCAGTAGGTGACAGTGCTTCCATAAATTGGGGGTTAAAAGGTCTATCAACATAAAAATATAGGTAGTAAATAAAAAAATCATATCTGTGAGAAGCAGTCTCTTGGAGGCCAAACCAACTGTGCTGTTAAAAATACATTTGACATAATACCACATATTAAACATTCTTTTTTTTTTTTTTTTATGATAGTCACACAGAGAGAGAGAGGCAGAGACACAGGCAGAGGGAGAAGCAGGCTCCACGCACCGGGAGCCTGACGTGGGATTCAATCCCGCGTCTCCAGGATCGCGCCCTGGGCCAAAGGCAGGCGCCAAACCGCTGCGCCACCCAGGGATCCCCATATTAAACATTCTTGCAAAATAATTGAATCTGAATCTGCTCAAGCTTTTAGATAAGCCAGTTTATACAGGGGATAGAAGAACAAGTTAAATGACACCAAGGAGATGCAATCTGCCAAATTATATGGCAAATTTCATAGGACAAATCACCCAATTTCTTCAACAAATGTCAAAAACAGAAGGAGGAAGGATGGGGCGCCTGGAAGGCTCAGTCAGTTGGGTGTCTACTTCTTGATTTTGGCTTGGATCATGGTCATGGGATCAAGCTCTGCATTGGGCTACAGGCTGAGCATGGAGCCTGCTTGGGATTCTCTCTCCAGAGAGAATTTGCTCTCCCTCATGCCCTCCTCCTTGCTGATGCTCACTCTCTCCCTTTCAAAAAAAAAAGAAAAGAAAAAGGAAGAAAAAGAAGGCAGGGGACTGTGGTAGATTTTTTTTTTTTTTAAGAGGGAGGAGGGGTAGAGGGAAAGAGAATCTTAAGAAGACTCCCTGCCCAGTGCAGAGCCACATGCAGGCTCACAACCCTGAGATCATGACCTGAGCAGAAATCAAGAGTCTCAGAGGCTTATCAGACCAAGCCACCCAAGGGCCCCTATTTTTTTTTTCCTTTCAGTATTATTGATACACAATGTTATGTTTCAGCTGTACAGCACAGTGATTGGATAAATTTATACATTATGCTATGTTCATGGTAAGTGTAGCTACCATCCATACTGATTAGATTTAAGAGATTTTTGGGATTTTGTTTTGAACAAACTAAATATAAAAGACATATACAAGACTACAAAACTCAAGTGAAATCTCTACTTCAGTAAAGATTCATACTGAAGCTGTTACAACTGAATAATGACATTTGTGATATGCTTTAAAATAATCCAGTTGAGGGGATCCCTGGGTGGCTCAGTGGTTTGGCGCCTGCCTTTGGCCCAGGGCATGATCCTGGAGTCCCGGGATCGAGTCCCACGTCGGGCTCCCTGCATGGAGCCTGCTTCTCCCTCCTCCTGTGTCTGCCTCTCTCTCTATCGATCTATCATGAATAAATAAATAAATCTTAAAAAAAAATCCAATTGAGGGTGAAGAAATAGAGTGGATAAAACAAAGTTGGTCATTTGTTGATAAGTATTGATCGGGATGATAGGTAAATGAGTTTATAATATTTAATGTTCATAAATATCTGAAATTTTCCATAATAAAATTATATATGTGTGCATGCACACCCAGACATATTTAATTTATACTTTTCATGTAATCTTTCCAAATGAAATCCTCCTTATTGACTTCCACTTAGAATCTCACTTTGACCTTTTGCTCATTTCAGACTATAGACTGAACAGAACTAGAAAGGCTTCAGGTAAATAGAGATGGCTATGACATTGTGCTACTATACATAATCAATCCTCCAGTCAAAATGAATATTGGATGAATTTTAACCACAGAGAAAAACCTTTACCTAAACATTACTTATATTTTTTTACTGAAATAAAGCAGATTTTAAAAATTAATCTCATTACTGGTACTTTTTTTTTAAAGATTTATTTATTTATTTATTTATTTATTTATTTATTTATTCAGGAGAGACACACAGAGAGAGGCAGAGACATAGGCAGAGGGAGAAGCAGAGTCCCCACAGGGAGCCCGATGTGGGACTTGATCTCGGATCCCAAGATCACGCCCTGAACCAAAGGCAGACACTCAACCGCTCAACCACCCAGGCATCCCTTACTGGTACCTTTTTGATCAGTAAAATAATATTTCTAGTGTGCTAAATAACTTCATACAGGGATTATCTTCATGAATTGTTCGGTTGAAAGAACACCTTCCTTGACTGAATGAGGAACTGAGTTATAAGAGATTAGTTCTCTAATTTCTTATGGTGTTATAAAAGATTAGTTGCTGATGAAGTTGGACTACAAAAGATTAACTGGACAATCTGCCCTTACTGACTGGCTCTATCAGTCAGGGACTAGTCAGGAAAATTACACCAGTTATTTTAAACAGCAAATTTATTTTTTTATTTTTTATTATTTTTTAAAGATTTTATTTATTCATGAGAGACACAGAAACAGAGAGGCAGAGAACACAGGCAGAGGGAGAAGCAGGCTCCATGCAGGGAGCCTGATGGGGGAATCGATCCCAGGTCTCCAGGATCACTCCCTGGGTTGAGGGCGGTGCTAAACCACTGAGCCACCTGGGCTGCCCTAAACAGCAAATTTAATATAAGGACATTGTTAAACAAGGATTGCAGAACCATGGTGATAAAAAGTGGATACTGGTAACTCCAAGAAGTAGGTACCACCTCTTGTCCCCAGGACCACTGGTAGGTTTGATGGTCTGCTGAGAAGACTCATGGACTCAACATATAGTTGTACTCAAGCTATAATTTATTACAGCAAAAGGATATAAAGCAAAATGAGTAAAGGGAAAAGGAGCATGTGGGAACTGGGTGAAACTTCCAAGGGTCCTTTAACCTGTGAAGTAGAATCATACATGACATGCTTAATTCTTCTGACAATTCTGACCACATGTGTGAAATGCTGCCAACTAGCTAAGCCCATTAGAGACTCAGTGTTCAGGGTCTTTATTGAGGGATGATCACATAAGCCTTCTCTACCTGTCATGTATCCAAATTCCAGACTCCACAAGGAAAGCTGATGTTCAGCGTAAACCATATTGCTTGCACAGTTCAAGAACAGCAAGTATCAGTTCTGGGAATGGTGAAAACTTACCTGGCATACAGGTTTTCAAATGCTAAAGACCAACCTTGTAAACAAGTCTTTAAAGAATAGCAGGCAGGCCTGACTTTTCTGCACGCTGCCCTCCTGGAAGGGAACAAGGAAGAACTTGAGGTTATCAGAACTTAGAAGCTTAGTGGAGGGAATCCCAAAATGATGGGACTCAGATTTCTGAGAGGAGGCCACTGTTTAGCTGATACTAGTGCCTGAAAAGCATAAAGGTGACACATCCCCTACTCACAGAGCTGGGATTCAGCTGAGGAGGAAGCATTGGTTGATATTGGTGCATCTGAGGGGGTGCAACAAAGACCATTTGATCCAGTCCTTCACTCCCTAAGAACATAGGAAACAGGTTTAAAAATAAGTAACTTGCACAAACTAGAAAGCAACACAGTCAGCAACTGGAACAGTTGCCTTGTGACCTTGTGTTAGAATGCTGCTTTGTATTCTATGACTCCTTGAAAGATGAAACAGCAACTTTGTAATACTAAAATATTAGAACTGTTTTTAAAAACAGCTCAATTAGGGATCCCTGGGTGGCGCAGCGGTTTGGCGCCTGCCTTTGGCCCAGGGCGCGATCCTGGAGACCCGGGATCGAATCCCACGTCGGGCTCCCGGTGTATGGAGCCTGCTTCTCCCTCCGCCTGTGTCTCTGCCTCTCTCTCTCTCTCTGTGACTATCATAAAATAAATAAATAAATAAATAAATAAATAAATAAATAAATAAATAAATAAAAACAGCTCAATTAGAGCAAGTCAAAACTCAGTACTTGAGCTAGTGATTCAAACCAGAAATGTGACCAAGAGAAAAGAGGATAATTGACTACCCAGGAAGGGTCACAAAGCATAACAATATAGTTTAGGGGCTCTTCTCAGCTTTCCAGATTCAGAAATTTTTAGGGCATTTAGAATTTATAAAGAAATTAGACCTAGTTATAAGCAGCTTCACATCCAATCCTAGAAGTCCCCTTTTGCTACTCTCTGCCACACACTGTGGCATCTAGTCACAGAATTGCTTCTAGATTCTACAGACACCATTGTGTTTGTTGCCTAAACTGTCCTCTTTTCCTAGACGGTTCTCCTTCATATCCTCTATTTCCCTTACCCCCTTTCACCTGGCTAATTCCTCCTTCAGCCTATGAAACTGATCCAGTGTCACCCCATCCAGAAACACCTCACCCTAAGAATTATATATAGCTATAGATAGCATGGTTTGATATTTCTGTAGAGTCCCCAAATCCCATAAATACATCTAACTATTCCAACCACTTTGTATTATAATTATTTCTATGTATCTTTCTCCCAGCATTGGACTATAAAGCAGCTGAAACACTATAAAGCAGCTGAAATACTAGGGTTTCTGTGGTATTTCTATAATATATGAAAACAGCAGGCAACATATTTTATATTAGGATTACCATTCAAAAAATCTGAGACATAGTTTCTATTCTCCTGTCTTTTTGGTATGAAATGTTCTTTCTTTCTTTCTTTTTTTTAAGATTTTTAAAATTTATTATTCATGAGAGACATAGAGAGAGAGAGAGAGAGGGAGAGAGGCAGAGACACAGGCAGAGGGAGAAGCAGGCTCCATGCAGGGAGCCCGACATGGGACTCCATCCCTGGTCTCCAGGATCCCACCCTGGGCCAAAGGAAGTGCCAAACCGCTGAGCTGCCGGGGCTGCCTGAAATGTTACTTCTTTAGTCAGTTTAGCATATAGTATAGCATATAGGTTTCAGATCTTTAAACTCTTGGGTTCTCCACAAGTAGCAAATTTTGTTAAGATTGCTTTTTATTATTATTTTTTAAAGATTTATTTATGAGAAACACAGAGACATAGGCAGAGGGAGAAGTAGGCTCCATGGAGGGAGCCTGATGCAGGACTCCAGGATCCAGGACTCCAAGATCACGCCCTGGGCCATCCAGAGATTCCCTTGAGATTGCTTTTAAAGGTGCTTTTGTTACATTAGCAAGTTCTGTTTGCATTGGGATGTGGCCAACCACATGGCCAACCGGATGTAGTTGGTTTAGGCCAGAACAACTGCTGTCACTTAGAGCTATCAGTTACTCTCTTACTGATACCTCACTTCATTTCAATTAAGCCTATTTCCCTCTTATATTTTTTCCTTTTACTTTTGAGATTATTTTTCTTCACAGAAAAGAAACAAATGAGTTGGAGAGTGTACTTTGTCTTCAGTTACATTGAGCTGTCTACCTCAGGTAACAGAACTAGTTTTATTATTGTTGCTTCAGACAGAAAGCCTTTGTATTTTCCTTAGCATTTCATCATAAGCGTCAGCTCACTGAGAGTTTAGCCTCTCTCATACTATTTTTCTAGATTTTTGCCATTTTAAAATTCTTCTACTTTCTTCCTACTCAAAATCTCATTTTTATAAGTTATTAAGTTTACAATGTGCTAAACATTTTACTCAAATGTGGGAAAATGGCCTGTCCAAAGCACAATAAAATAATTATATGAAAAGAAAAAACAAAAATAATCAGTCAAAACAAAATTATTGTAGGGCAGTACTTAAAATTGGTAATTCGTATTTTTTTTAAAGTTGCATACTTCAAAAAAGTTATATAGCTACAAAATGATTCGTTTCTGATTAACTGTTTAGCAGTTTTAAGCAGAAATAATTAACAAATTGCAATTATTAGATAATCTTAGATTTAATCATAATGTAATTACATAACTTGATTTACTCTTTGGGCTGCATTCTGATATTGTTACGTCTTTATTTTTTTATAAAGATTTTTGTGTATGTATTCATGAGAGACAGAGAAAGAGAGGCAGAGACACAGGCAGAGGGAGAAGCAGGCTCCATGAAGGGAGCCCGATGTGGGGACTCGATCCCGGGGACTCCAGGATCACACCCTGGGCCAAAGGCAGGCGCTAAACTGCTGAGCCACCCAGGGATCCCCCATGTCTTTACTTTGAAAAATTAACATTTTAACTTTCTTATGTAGAAGTCTATTTTCCACTCATAGAGGAAAAAATAAAAACTTGAGATTATGATCTACATTCAGAGAATGTTTTACTGCTTAATTACTTAGTTTCACATTTAGGACTTTAATGTATAAGAAGTAAATTATTGGGGGCGCCTGGATGGCTCAGATGGTTAAGCATCTGCCTTCAGCTCATGTCTTGATCCCAGGGTCCTGGGAGCCCCAAGACTCCTTATTCAGCGGGAAGCCTGCTTCTCCCTGTCCCTCTGCCTTCCCCCTCTCAGGTTCTCTCCCATGGTATCTTCTCTGTCTCAAATGAATAAATAAAAAATCTTAAAAAAAAAGAAAAGTAAAGAATGTGGTGGTTTTCAATTTAAGAAGAGATGATTGCAGAAACATCATGTTGGGGAAAATAGATTCCAAACTAAAAAATGAGTCAAAACACAACTAGTTGCATAGCTTTAGGGAACTTAATAATAAATGAACGTTTAAGTCAGTTAATGTTGGCATCTGAATACAAAATGTTTATCAGTATTACCTATGTAGATGACTATCAGGGGATGTACAGATTTGTCTAAATCCTCAAATGTTTTTAAAATGCATGTTACTGAGTTCTGTATGATTGTCCATCTCTATATTACTGAATCTTAAAGAAGTCAGATTTCTGGCTGAGTATGTCTTCATTTTTACTTTTGTTTCTCGAGTACAGATCTTCATATCCTCTTACTTTTTCAGGCATCTTCAAAAAACAAGAAAACCTATAAAAGAGGAATCTGATGCTTAATCTAAAGGGTGCTCAGGGCAAGATCTGTTTATCTTAAACCATCAGTGCAGCCTTTATGATATATAAACAAACTAGATATATATAGATAAGGCGGTCATGCTTTAATATTGCCCTGCTGCCGTTCTTCAAGGCATATTGCAAATTCCTCAGCATCTTTACTCAGTACATCCTTAGATTACCAGTACATTATAAAACGTTTTCTTAGGAACACCCAGATGCAAGAAATGCATAGGGCAAGGTGTGTGGGAAGGGGAATCAGAGCTTCCACTCTCTGAGTGTGCCACTTTTCCTAGTGGCCATATGTTTACTAACCCAGAGGTTCTCCTGATTTATTTATTTATTCTTTGTAGGCCTCCTTTCATATTTTGTCCTTTTTGCTAAAGCCTAATTTTACCAGGAAGCTTATTCATATTAGCATCTTTATGCTTGAATATTTGTAATTATTATAGTGTGTAATTTTTGCCAACACCCACCTTCTTAAATAGTCTTCCCTTTAAGAATCTCTGGTGTAATAGAAAATATGTATACTGAATATATTTATATATATATGTATTAATAAATACATAAAACACTCAACCCTTGAGGAATAAGACAAGTGAGGAAAGATTTTTACTTTTCACTTAATATCTTTGGAGGGATACTTTTTAAAAAAGATTTATTTGAGAGAGACAGTGAGCAAGAGAGAGCACATGAGCAGGGCAGAGGGATAGGGAGAAACAGGCTCCTTGCTGGGTGGGGAGCCTGATGTGGGACTCAATCCCAGGACCCTCAGATCACGACCTGAGCCGAAGGCAGACACTTAATTAACTGAGCTACCCAGGTGCCCCTGGGTGGGGTGACACTTCTGAATAATTGGTAACATACTTTTTTGGAAGCAAAACTAAATTACCCATGACATTGGACTTGTCAATGATTTGCTGAATAGGATATCAAGTGCACAAACAACAAAAGAAATAAGAAAAAATTTTACTTCGTCAAAATTAAACATTTTGTACATGAAAGGGTACTGTCAATCAAGTGAGAAGTCAATCCCTAGTGAGTTAGAGAAACTCTTGTGTGTCTCCTTTACTACCCACACAAAACGCTTCACTGCTGTTTGCCAAATGTGTGGAAGTTTTTCCTACACCAAGTAATTCTGTGCAATACCAGCTGGGTGTTATTACCATTTAAGTCAATTCCAACACTACCTGTACCTGGAGATAGTGTCAGATCCCACAGGTCAAGGGCTTAGTCCCTCAAGACTGTTCCCATCTGACTTCAGATGCCAGTTACCCACAACTTCTGTCTCATTTGGCTAGAAATCAGAGGTTCTACAACCCTCTTGGGTTTGAGGTTTACCAGTTTCTTAAAGGATATGATAAAGGATACAGATGAACAGCCAGATAAAGAGATACATAGAGCAAGTCTGGGAGTGTCCCAAGTACAGGAGCTTCTATCCTGTGGAGTTGGGGTGTGTTACCTTCTCAGTGTGGATGTTTCCTAGCCTGGAAACTCCCTGAACTCTGTACTATTGGGATTTGATGGAGTTTACAGACACAGGCATGATCAATTATTAACTCCATTTCTGTCTCTCTCCTCTTTGGACAGGTTGGGGGAGTAGGGCTGAAAATTCCAAGCTTCTAATTATGGCTTGATCTTTCTGGTGACCAGCCTCTCTGTCTAGGAGCCCATCAGAGTCTCCTCAATGAACAAAAGATGCTCATATTGCTCTCATCACTTAGGAGTTCTCAAGGGTTTTAGGAGCCATGTGTCAGGGATGGGGTCAAAGAACAAATATTAGAACAAGAGATATTCCTACTGCTCTTATCACTTAGGAATTTACAAGAATTTCAGGAGATCTGTGTTAGGAACTGGAGACACAGACCAATGTACAATTGTTCTATTATCTCACTTAGAGAGTGAAAGACGATATTTGCAAACCATATATCTGAGAAGGAATTACGTTTCAGGATATATAAGATGTCCTAGAATTTAACAGGAACAAACAAAACTCACCTCAATTTAAAAATGGGTAAAAAGGGGCATATAGCTGGCTCAGTTGATAGAGCATGTGACTCTTGATCTCCAGGTTGAGTTTGAGCCCCACACTGGCTGCAGAGATTTAGGCAAAGACTTAAAAAAAAAAAAAAAGAAGAAGAAGAAAGAAAATAGACAAACACTTAGACATTTCTCTAAAAGATGTACGAATGGCTAATATAGGTATATGAAAAGATGCTTAACATCCTTAGCCAGTAGGGAAATGCAAATCGAAATTACAATGAAACACCACTTCATACCTACTAGGATGGTTATGAAAAATGTAGACACAGAAAATAAGTGTTGGTGAGGATATGGAGGGATTGGATTCCTCATGCATTGCTAATGGGAATGTAAAATGGGGTAGCTGCTGTGGAAAACAGTTTGGCAGTTCCTCAAAAAGCTAAACACAGAATTATCATATTACTCAGCAATCCAACTCCTAGGTATAGATATACCCAAAATAATTATTTAAAGCAAAGACTCAAACAGGGTTTTGTTTTGTTTTGTTTTTTTAAGATTTTATTTATTCATGAGAGATACAGAGAGAGGCGCAAAGACACAGGCAAGGTGAGCCTGATGTGGGGACTCCATCCTTGAACTGGGATCATGCCCTGAGCCAAAGGGGACTGGAAGAGGGGGAAGCCACTGAAAGGTTAAGAGTGACTAATCACTTATTAAAGGTTAAGTGTAAAAGCTGGAGGGCATTCTTGGCAGTAAAGAGTCTCATTGGTTGGAGTTAGCAAAAAAAGGCACTGGGTGGCTTAGTCAGGTGTCTGCCTCTAGGTGGGTCATGATCTCAAGGTCCTGGGATCGAGCCCTGCATTAGGCTCTCTGCTTGGCAGAGTCTCCTTCTCCCTTTCCCTCTGGCCCTCCTCTCTACTTGTGTTCTGTCTCGAATAAATGAATAAAAGCTTTAAAAAAAAAAAAGCTGATAGTCAGCAGTTTAGGGTTTAATATTAAGAGTAGCAGATCTCCAAAACTTGACAGAATTTTCAGCTTTAGCATATCTCTTAGATAAAGTAAGGGCCCTGATTGGGAAAGACTGCAATCCTAAGAAATAGGGCAAGGACATCTGGGTCAGTGCACTCAAGAATCTTGAAATCCTAGATTTCTCTGAATCCTCTAGGCCTACAGAAGTAGGCCTAATTGTCCTTGTTAAAAAGCTTGAAGGACATACAAGACTTTTGACTTATAAGACGACAGGTGTCCCACTCAGGAACTTTCTATATGTTCCCTGCTGGACACTAGACCAGTAACTGGGGTTAAATCATACTTCACCTAGCCAGGAAAATGCTGGATCTGCTAAGGGAGGAAAGGAACATCTCAAAGGAGCTGAAGGCCCCAGGCACTATCAGGAATTGAAAAGTGGCATAAGGAACTAAAATCTGAGAGTCCTAGATCAGGGGAGAGGGGTAGGTAGCAGAACAACATTGGTTAGGAAGGATTTATCACTATGAAAGCACTATCCCACGATATGAAGTACCCTGACAAGGATCTAGGAAGGCAGTACTAATGCTGCTAGGGTGGCTCTTAGAAACTCAGAGAAAGTAAAGGCCCATATTGAGTGGCAGGAATGGCAGGACTACAGTGGAAGATGGTAGAAGAGGGGATGACTAAAAGAGTCAAAAAAGTGGCTATGCTAGAGTAGAAATTCAATGTGAAAGCCAAAAAACTTAGCAGATAATTATGTCCCATGGGAAGGCTTAGAGGCAATAAGGAATGTGAGAGAGGCACCAACATCACTGAACAGGACTGAAACTAGGGTGAAGTGAATGAGGTACTTGCCTTAGGTGCAAAATTTAAGAGGGTACTAAAAAGCTTAGTAACCAATATGATCTTTGATATATTTTTAAAAATCAAAATTAATGCATAAAATGCAAAAAAAATTTGGTAAATTAAGATTTACCAAAATCTTAAATACAGGATCAATATAACTGATTTTTCCTTTGTCTCCGACTCCAATATGGCCAGGGAAAGCACTGTTAATTATGGTGGCTGTCTCTAAAAGGCTTCAGGTAATAGTACCAGTTACAGAGCTGAGCTCTATGATAACAATGGGAATGATGGGATCCCAAAACAGAGGCCAAGTAGTAATGCTGAACCATCAGAAGCAAGGTGAGCACAATTATAATTAGCACAGAGCTGGAATGGCTGCCTGGGGAGTCCTAATCTGAGTGATATATAGATGGTTAATACAGTAGGATTTCCTTAGAAATTGATGAGCTGGGGATCCCTGGGTGGCTCAGCGGTTCGGCGCCTGCCTTTGGCCCAGGGCACGATCCTGGAGTCCCAGGATCGAGTCCCGCATCCGGCTCCCGGCATGGAGCCTGCTTCTCCCTCTGCCTGTGTCTCTGCCTCTCTCTCTCTATCTGTGTCTATCATAAATAAATAAATCTTAAAAAAAAAAAGAAGAAATTGATGAGCTAAAAAAAAAAAAGAAAGAAATTGATGAGCTATACAATGGTGTTGTTCAATCTATTAGAACTAGGAGAAATCAAGGATTGATGTTCAGGAGGCTGAAGGCAGCTATTGGGGAAAAAAAAAAGTGGTTCTTTAGTTTTCAAACCTGAGCTAGTTTTCAACTTAGAATGATTTGGTTTCAGACCATCTGAAAGGGAAACTAGGTCCCCAGGAAGGATATAACACAAAAGTATGTGTTAATGAATCTCCTAGTACTTCTCCAAAGGCACCTATCATTTGCTTGGGTAACTATACATTGGGAAGAGTGGAATAATCTAATATTTTGAGGGCCATGAACACATGTCCAAGTGGACATTGATACCCAAAGTGTCACAGTGGCTTGTTAGAGTGGTGGTGGATGGGGTCATAAATGGAGTCCTGGCCCACATCTGGCTCATAGTACCAAGTGTCATTTCCAAAATTCTTAAATGTATAATTGTAACAAACATACTTAGAAGTTGGCCAAACTCCCATATAGGTTCCATAGCCTATAGAATAAGAACATAGTGGGGAAGGCTACTTAATAGCTCCCCCATAGCCTTCCAAGATTGTAAATAAAAAATATTATTATATTCTAGGCAGAGATTAGTGCCTTAAAGACCTACAGCATGCAATGATGGTGATCCATATTATATAAGTCAGGTCCTTACAAAGGCTACACAGATCCTAGAGGACAATGGTGAGTTATCACATTCAACCAAGTAGTAGCTTCAGTTGCAGTTGCTGTGCCAAACATGGTATCTAGAGCAGATTAACCGATTAACATGACCTCAAGTATATAGTATACCAGTAACGCTCAACCAGCTGAGCCACTCAGGTGCCCCTCAAATAAATACACATTTTAAAAAAAGATTGTTTTCCATCCCTAACAATGAGGAGGATTTAAAAGTGTGATTCTCCTGTACTGGACAGAGGTACACATTTTAAGTTTTACCCCTGAATTATGTTAACTCCCCTACAATATAATCTATCATAATAACTACCATAATATATTTTTTAAATATTTTATTTATTTATTCATGAGAGACACAGAGAGAGAGAGAGGCAGAGACACAGGGTGAGGGAGAAGCAGGCTTTATGCAGGAAGCCCGATGGGGGACTGGATCCTGGGACCTCAGGATCACGTGCTGGGCTGAAGGCGGCGCTAAACTGCTGAGCACCCAGGCTGCCCCTAACATAATCTTAAAAAAAAAAAAAAAATTGAGAGAGAGAGAGAGAGCAAGCAAGCGCCTGCAAAAGTAAGGTGGAGGAGCAGAGGGAGAGAGAGAAGCAGACTCCTCACTGAGCAGGGAACCTGATGTGGGGCTCGATCTCAGGACCCTGAAATTATGACCAGAGCCAAAGGCAGACATTTAACCAACTGAGCCACCCATGTGCCCCTAGTCTTTTTTTTTTTTTTTTTAATAGAGTGAGCATGAGCAGGGAGGAGGGGCAGAGGTAGGGGAAAACGGACAAGTAGACTCTCCACTGAGCAGGAAGCCCAATGTAGGGCTCTATCCCAGGACCCTGAGATCATGACCTGAGCTGAAGTCAGACACTTAACTGACTGAGCCACCTAGGTGCCCCAATTCTATCATATAATCTTAAGCAATATGGACATCTGGACGTACAGCAAAACATTATTGATGCACTGTGTTCATCCTGTTAATAAGACTAGATGACCAGCAAATGGTAATTACTTGGGAAACCTTGGAAAGACATTTTCTCCAGAGTGTGGAAAGTAAACCCAAAGAAAATAGAAGGTCTGCTCCATTAGTGATATTTTTAGGGCAGGATTTCTCAACTGTGGCGCTATTGACATCCTGTGCCAGAAAATTTATAGTTTTGGGGAGCTTTCCTGTACAACATAGGATGCTGAATAGTGTCCCTGACCCCTAGATGCCAGCAATTTCTCCCTTTAAGTTGCTCTATGTATTACAGTCCAGTTTAGGGAGACAGACACATAGAAACAATGATAATACAAAGTAATTACTTAGAAGTCTGTGGCATTGGGATCCCTGGGTGGCGCAGCGGTTTGGCGCCTGCCTTTGGCCCAGGGCGCAATCCTGGAGACCCGGGATCGAGTCCCACATCGGGCTCCCGGTACATGGAGCCTGCTTCTCCCTCTGCCTGTGTCTCTGCCTCTCTCTCTCTCTCTGTGACTATCATAAATAAATAAATAAAAAAAAAAAAAAAAAAAAGAAGTCTGTGGCATTTTAGGAGCATGGCACAGAAATATCAAAAAGCATGTAATCCAGATCTCACTCCTAGGGTTAGGTTCCTGGGTAGGGTGACACTGGGCCATTTTGACAGGATGAGAAGTTAGCCAAGTGAAAGATGGAAGAGAAAATGGGGGTGGAAATAGGGAGGAGGACCTCTAGGCAGAGAATAGAGTTGTGACAACCAAAAATGTCTCTAGACTTTCAGGGAATCCCTAGAAGACCAAATCATTTCTAGCTGAGAACCACTGTTTTAGGAGCATAGTGGCCTGGGGGGTGCCTGGATATCCCCTCCAAAGTAAAGGACAAACTATTGCATCCTCTATCTCCTATCATTAAGAAGGAAGCACTACGCTTAGTCTCTTTGGGTTCTGGTGCCAACAAAAACTGCTGGCTTTGTACTGTAGCTGTTACTATTATTGCCAACTTGTTGACTCTGGTACCTGCTGACAACAGAGCACCTGTCACTGACCTAAGGATCCTAGTCTTGACCCAACATTCTCAGCTCTCCTTCACAAATTATATTGTTTTTCTGGTCCTCATATGCCCCGTTACTCTACTTCCTACCAATTTCTTAGTTCAGCTAGTGACAGCAGGTAGCCTAAGGTGAATCAATAATGACAATGTTTCCTGCTTTTATGTACATCTACCATGGAGAATCCAACAGCAAAAATTATGTGGCTGATACCCTTGTATTAGCTAACAGAGGCAATACAGAGCAAGAAAGTTTGGAAGATAGCTTCATTTAACATTGATTCATTCATTCATTCACTCAACATTGTAGTAGTACTGCCAGTACCTGTGGTACTATCCTGCCTCATGCTGTTTTCCCTCACCCCTTACTTTACTCTGGACACATATATAGACCTCAAGCTCATTCCCACTGTGGCACATATGCGCTTACTATGTCTGGAATACTCTTCTCCCCCAGTCCTCATTCCCTTATTTCATTTAAAAAAATTATTTATTTACTTAAGATTTTATTTATCCATTCATGAGAGACAGAGAGAGAGACAGGGAGAGGCAGAGACACAGTCAGAGGGACAAGCAGGCTCCATGCAGGGAGCCCGACGTGGGATTTGATCCTGGGTCTCCAGGATCAGGTCCTGGGCCAAAGGCAGGCGCTAAACCACTGAGCCACCCAGGCTGCCCCCGTATTTCATTTTAGTATCTGTTGAAATGTCATTCCCTTGGAGATCTCACCTTTTCTGTTCCACCTATTCTTCCATCCTGCCCGCTCTCCGTTTTTTATATTTTTTCTTCATAGTATTTGACAGTACCTGAAACTATATACACACATAGTTCTTAATCTCTCTCCCTCAAACAATCTAAGCTCCATGAGGACAGTGTCTTGTTCACCATTGTATTCCCAGAATCTAAAATAATGTCTGCTAATTCTACTACTGGGTATTTACCCAAAGAGTATGAAAACACTAATCCTAAAAAAAAATATATGCAGCCCTATGTTCACTGCAGCATTATTTACAATAGCCAAAATATGGAAGCAATCCAAGTGTCTATCAATAGATGAATGGATAAAGAAGATATGGTGTATATATACCATGGAATATTACTGAGCCATAAAAAGGATTAAACATTGCCATCTGCAGCAACATGGATCTAGAGGGTATAATGCTAAGTGAAACAAGTCAGTCAGAAAAAGACAAATGCCATGATTTCACTCATATGTGGAATTTAAGAAACAAATGAACAAAGAAAAAATGAACAAAAAAATCAGGCTCTTAAATATAGAGAACAAACTGGTGGTTATCAAAGGGAAGGTGAGTGGGTGACTGGTGAAATGGGTAAAGGGATTAAGAGTACACTTACCCTGAAGAGCACTGAGTAATGCATAGATTGTTGAATCAGTGTATTGTGGACCTGAAACTAATATGACCCTGTACGTTAATTATACTTGAAAAAAAAAAAGTGATAGCTATACACAAGTTATAGAGGACTATAACTAGGATGATTCTATTTACATAAAAGTTTAAAAAGCAAGCAAAATAAAACTACATACTTGATGATTACATACATAGGCAGCAAAAGTATAAAAAACTATGAGGGAATAATTAACACAAAATTCAAAACAGTGGCTATTTCCAGTATGACTGGTAGAGCTCTAATTGAGGCAAGGAACATTGGAATCAGCACACAAAAGGCTAATTAATAAGGTTCTTGGGTAGCAGCTGCATGGGAAATTGTAACGCACATATACAATGTATATACAGTGTGTATACAATGTGCTCCCTAACTTAAAAACTGGTGTACAATAGGTATTCATTAAATATGTATTAATAGGTTCTCAATATTTTTTGAATGAATGATTGGTGAGATTTTCCTTTGTCATTTATTTTTTAAAATATTTTTTTATTCATTTGAGAGAAACAGAGAGAGAGCAAGTGAGGGTGGGAGCAGAGAGAGAGGGAGAAGCAGACTCCCCACTGCGTAGGGTGCCTGACATGGGGCTCTGTCCCAAAACCCTGGGATCATGACCTGAGCCAAAGGCAGACACTTAGCTGACTGATAGAGGCATCCTTACCTTTGGTATTTATGTCAATCAGGTTTTAACTGGAGAAACAGATTGGCAGGAGACACATATTAAGAGATTTCTAACAGGAAATTGGTTTATGGAGTTGTGGACATTGGCTAAGAAAGTCCAAAATCTGAAGGACAGACCATCAGTAAGGGCAGGCTGGAATTCTCCAGCATAAGATGAAGCTGCTGTCCACAAGTAGAATTTCTTCTGCATCGGGGAAGCCTAAGTTCTGCTGTAAAAGCTTTTCAACTGATTGAATTAGATCCACCCAGCTTATCTAGGACAATTTCCTTTACTTAAAGTCAATTATTATGGACTTACAGCACATCTATAAAAGCCTTCATAGCAACACCTAGGTTGGTATTTGAATAGCCAAGGGCTGAAGCTTAGCCAAGTTGACATCACAGTGTTCCAGGCACCTAATGCTTCTTTCTGTGTCACAATCCCTTAGTTGTCTGGGATACCTATTCAGACTTGATTTATATGTGTTCTGAATCTAGATATTTCACCATTATGAATCAGGGAGAGCTCTCAGTTGACTTTCAACTAGAAAAAGAGGCTAGTTAACGAATTCATGCTGAGATGTTAATATACTGCTGTTCTGTTCTAGTTAGGCCTGGCATAGCTGGAAGGAAGAGAAATCTATCCAAGTTAGTTCAAGAAAAGCAGTACTATTTAAAGAATGGGCCATTAGTTTGGGGCTGGAGATGGTTCTGGATTTAGGGTAGCTGTGGGGACTTGAGCAGCAGGAATTTGTGATTCCTCAGTCTTATGTCATTAAAGTGACGTTCTCCTTTGATTCTTTCTGTTTCAATAGCAACCAGCAAGTTCCTTTCATACTTCCAGTTCAAATTTCCAAGTGAAGGAATTTTGGCTTAGCCAATAACTTCTATTTTTAAGGGTAGAATGTCCTGTATTCCAAACCAGGTTCTATGTGGCTGGCCAGGTGCCTCTTTCTTCCAGGAGAACAACCCAGTTCTGTTTCCCTGAGCAGAGACTTTGGTGAGGTAAGTTGAAGCTAAAAGGAAAAGTCAGGCATGACAGGCACACTGACTTATTTAGAATATCATCTCAAGGTTATCTTTTATTTAATTGAGTAATGCATTAAATTTTCAAAAATAAGACTACTTTTCAAACTTTAGGCATAACTGAAAGGGAAACAGAAAGTTTTGGATTTAGGCCTTGGGTAGGTAGAGTTTGATATTCTTTTGATACCGGAGACTGCTAGGAAACATTACACATCAAGATTGTGGGCCATTTATCCATAACAGTCCTCCTTTTACCTTAGAAAAGATGGTCTTGATAAACTGTCAGTGGCATTCCCATAGCACAAAACTTTAAGGCCTTTATAGTTTCATTCCCCAAAGGTAAATTGAACAAGTTATATGTTTAACATTCTGCAAAATTATTATATCCTGCTTTTTTGCCCAGAAAAATTATGTATGCTTGCTACTTTGTAATATTTTTTTGAGACTCAGAAAAGCCAGCCTCCAAGTACCCCTGATAAGTAAAAGAATGGTGGTGCCTGGTTGGCTTAGTCAGTAGGGCATGCAACTCTTGATCTCAAGGTCATGAGTTCAAGTCCCATGTTGGATGTAGAGCTTACTTCAAAAAAAAAGGAATGGATTTTCCTTAGAAATTGGATGACAGGGCAGCTCTGGTGGCTCAGTGGTTTAGCGCCGCCTTCAGCCCAGGGTATGATCCTGGAGACCTGGGATCGAGTTCCACGTTGGGCTCCCTGCATGGCGCCTGCTTCTCCCTCTGTCTGTGTCTCTGCCTCTCTCTCTGTCTCCAGTGAGTAAATAAAAAAAAAAAAAAATTGGATGACATCACTGTCAATTGTTTAGACTACAAAAGACCAGATCACCTTTTCTAATTTTTGAAACAAAAAGCTTCACCAGAAAAGGGCAGGAAATGTATTTTAAATGATATCTGAATATTATTTATTAATATTGAAAGTGGAAAGTAAAAGGTACTTGTTGAAAAACTTGTTACTTCCTGTCTGAATGTCCAAGTCATTGTTTTATTAAAGATAAATTAGTCTTTCGAAGACAACTAAAAGAAGGGAATCTCCTTTGGCAAATTTTCTCTTTCCTCACTATTCCATAGGGCCTTTGCCTTACAAAAGTTAACTTAAGGGCACCCCTGGTGGCGCAGCGGTTTAGCGCTGCCTGCAGCCCGGGGTCTGATCCTGGAGACCAGGGATCGTGTCCCGTGTTGGGCTCCCTGCATGGAGCCCGCTTCTCCCTCTGCCTCTCCGTCTCTCTCTCTCTATCTCTCTCTGAATAAATAAATTTAAAAAAATACTTACAAAAGTTAACTTAATACCTAGTAACCTAAAGAAATATGCATGTAATACAAAGTGGCCAGCAGATGCAGCTTCTATCTTAGAATGAAAAGGACATGTGACACCTACTTTGCACGTGCTTTTCATTTTTTTTTTAAATATAGTTTATTTCTAGAAATCTGTACACCCAATGTGGGGCTCGAATTTACCACTGTAAGATTAAGAGTCGCATGTTCTTTCAACTGAGCTGGCCAGGCGCTACATCTTTAATACATTCCTTTTGTGTACTATAAAAATAATATGTGCTTATAGCAAAGTATCTAGAAAATACTAAAAATTATTTTTAAAGTTCATAATTTCACCAGTCATAGGCATCCACTATTAACACTTTGGTGAATTTCCTTTGCATATATTTTGATAGGACAGTGATTGCCTTTTATATACAAATTTACCTTTCTTCTTTTTTCTTTCTTTTTTCTTCTTATTTTTAAATAAGAGCCAAGAAATGCCATGTCCTTGTGATTCTTTTTGTCAACATGGATTTTTTTAGATTGTTGATTATTGATGGATCATAACACCTTTCTGTAATTCTTTATTTCCCATTCATCCTTTTTTCATTATTTTAAAACATGCTATTTTATATATATAAAAGAATATGTGCAATCTATGTGTAGGTTATAAACCATGTAAGGAATATCTATGGGCACTCTGCCAATTCAACAACTAGAGTTTACCAATAATTCATATAATAATCTACATGTTCTTGGGATGCCTGCATGGCTCAGGGGTTGAGTGTCTGCCTTCAGCTCAGGTCGTGACCCCTGGGGGCCCTGGGATCCAGTCCCATGTCAGACTCCCTGCAGGGGGCCTGCTTCTCCCTCTGCCTATGTCTCTCTATCACTCATGAATAAAATCTTTTTTAAAAAAAAATAATCTACGTTCTCTTAACCCTTTCCTCCCTCAACTATTGTTTAACGTAAATTAAAACAATTGAAAATTGAAAATTTTCTCTCATCAAATGGATTTTTTTCATTGATACTAAGTCCCATTTTTGTTACTAAAGTTTCTACTAAATACTCATGTTGTGATCCTATTACACAGCCAGGCAAACTTTTTTGGTGATAGCTCTAACCTCAATCCTTACCTGTTTCCTTAGGCTGCTTCCTGTACCAACTTCCCTTCAAAGTTATGTTCTTTTTTAATCCTAAAGTCCAAGGCCAGTGTGACAGTTCAAAATTATGCTTTTGTAATTGATGCGTAGGAAGGAAAAAAGAAAAGCCATATTTGGAGCTTTTAAAAATTCCTGATTCAAGAATGACATTTAGGATTAAGAGAGGCATTCCATCAGTGTTAATGCTGACAACCCGTGGTTTTCTAAGAACCTATGAAATTAAAAGGCTTTAAATAAGGACGGCATAGTTCTTCCTGTGTAATTTAGTAAGGGTGTGACCTTGCATATTTTATATACACCCCCGCCCTAGTTTTCCTCTCCTTTCTTAAATGGGATTAGCAACAACTCGCTCACTTTCCTGGGTTATTTGTGAGGTACAACAGTGTCTGGAAATAATAATGTTGTGCACAAAACTCCTACCCAAATGGCAAGTAGTTCTTTAAAAAGAAAGAAAAATGACCTTGAATTTCAGCGCGAAGGACGTGACTGGTATGTGTCTCCACAACTACCCACTGCAGCCGCTGAGAGAGACGCTAAAGGAGCTCTCGCCTGGCACCGACACACCTCCGGTCGATGTGGAGGAAGCGAACTGGCGGCCTGAGGCTTCCGACGGGCCTGAAATCCAGCGTCTCTCGCAGTGACCATCAGCGGTCCTCGCACAACCCACTTTCCTCCAGAGCAGTCACCCCCCCACCCGCGTTAGGACTCGCTTAGACCTCCTCCTCCCGCCACCGCGAAAACCGCCTCCGCCCCGGGCCCTGGCTCCTCCCCTCCCCCACAATGCATCGCTCTGTTCCCTCTAGGCGGCTGCTCCGTCACGTGTCGCGCGGCGGCGCGCGCCCCCGCTTGGCGCACGCGCAGAGAGCATTCCCCAGCTATTTTTCTCCGTGGCAGCGGCGGCGAGCGGAAGTGCTGGGGAGCGCCAGTTCCGTCTGTGTGTTCGAGTGGACAAAATGGCGAAGATCGCCAAGACCCACGAAGGTAAGGCGTCTTTCCCGTGCTCCCGCGTCTTCTCTGCTGCCAGCCTGCCAAGACTCGATTTTACTCGGTTTTTGCCTCGGCCTGTGGTTTCTTTGGTGGGGTGCCGCGCCCGCGCGTGGGGGCCCTGGTCGGCTCCTCGGCGCTAGCGGCGCAGGCCACTGCCCCACGTAATGGCGTCCTACTCCTCCACCGCCGGCAGGCGCTTTGTTCCGCGTTTGGGTCCTGTTCTTTCAGAGTTGCTTCTCTTTTCCGAGCGGAAGGCCTCGTTCAGACGGCTCGCCGGGGGCGGGGGGGGGGGGAGTCCAGGGCCGCGAATCGGGGAAACGGGCGTGAAAGCCGGGAGTCGCCCTCGCCTCACGGAACTCTGGCGGGCGCAGTTCGTGCCCGGGGGAGTCGGGGGAGCCCGGGAACACGGCAGCCGCTTCTCGGGCAGCGCCAACTCGAGCGTAGCTTGCTTGAGGCCCGTTCCTCTTCTTCTCGGCTAATCAGGCATCTAAAATACTTTTTTTTTTTTTTGTATGAAGTGATTTGGACATAAAATCTGGTAGTTTTTTCTTCCCGTGATCACTTGTATATTGGTGTTTGCCCCCCCCCCCCCCTTTGGAGACTGATGATTGGTGGAAGAGGGAAAGGCACGTTATTATTCCCAGCGGTCAAAGCTTTCGAGGTACCTGATCGTTTTGTGGAATTCGGAGAACACGGAATTTAGGAAAATGCTGAGAAAAAGCCGGAGTTCTTGAGGGAGTATCCAGTTTCCAGAAATGACAGGAAATAGGGTCACTTCAGAGAAGATGAGGCATGGGCATTGGGAGGCGCGTTCCTTAAGTTTTTTTTTTTTTTTTTCTGACCTGGAATCTGAAGCGTTCGTCAAACGGGAGGCTTCCAGGAGTCACTTGCATTTTCACGGGTGGTTTCCAGGTGCCTGGCTCCGTGTGAGTCTGAAGTAACAAAGAGTAAGGCCGTGCAAAGTTTTACGGGCTCCTGGGGAGGCAGGTGTGTGTTTGTGTATACGTTTTCATTCTTTCATGAGGCAAATTAACGCTTGAATAGAAATACAAGCCGCATGTTCTGGGATTCTGGGTAACGGAGTGATTAATTTCTGCCTAGGACTCTTCCATAGAGGAGGTGACGTGTCCCTGGCCTAAACGGATCAATCCGTTTTAAATTAGGGGAGGACATTTAAGCCTGAGAGGACATCTTGTAACGAGGCAAGGAGTCCTGAAAAGTGTGTTTGAGTAGTGGACTGTGGCGCTGCAAGGAGGGAAGGTGTAGGCGAATCCGGAAAGGTTGGTTGGGACCAGGATGTGAATGCCCTGGAATAATTGTGTTCCCCGCCAGAACTGAAGTCGGGCTCTCTGCAACATGCTAATTAATGGGCAGTGACTTTAATACTCTTCTCGTTTTGGGGGTAGGTATTTAGGATTTATTTATTTATTTTATTATTTTTATATTTTTATTTATTCATGAGATATTTTTTATTTTATATGAGATATATATTTTATTTTATTTATTTATTCATGAGAGACACAGGCAGAGACACAGGCAGAGGGAGAAGCAGGCTCCCCGCAGGGAGCCTGATGCGGGACTCGATCCCGGAACCCCAGGATCACGCCCAGGGCCAAAGGCAGGCACCAAACCACCGAGCCACCCGGGCTGCCCGGTATTTAGGATTTAAACACTGTTTTAACCCTGAAGGTTGTTTAGGCACTTACTCTTCTGTCTTTAGACTAATCCAGATGTAACCTTTTGCAAAATAATTAGAAACTGAAGATGTTGCTCTTGTTAATTCAGGAATAGGCTGGTTTTTTTTTTTTTAATTTCATAGGTTTTATTTTTTTTATTTTTATTTTTTTTATTTATGATAGTCACAGAGAGAGAGAGAGAGTCAGAGACACAGGCGGAGGGAGAAGCAGGCTCCATGCACCGGGAGCCCGATGTGGGATTCGATCCCGGGTCTCCAGGATCGCGCCCTGGGCCAAAGGCAGGCGCCAAACCGCTGCGCCACCCAGGGATCCCAGGAATAGGCTGTTCATTGGGGGCAGTTTGTGGCTTTGATTACTTGTTCTTTGATATTTTTAATCATAAGATACTTTTGGACAGGAAAATCAAGGTTTGGATCATGTTTCTTGCTTTTTTGAGACCCAATTAAAAGCTTTGGTCTATAGAAGATTGAAGTTGATTGGCCAAGTTTGCTATTTTATTTGGAATCTTGCTACAGTATGAATTAACTGATGCTATAAAGAAAGTATAGGAGTATTCAGTTAACAACAGCACTGTGTATAAGACACAGTCTGTCACTGTGAGTTTTTGGTAAAGGATGATCAATGTTTAGTGGAAATACGTGTAACATTTACATAGAGATACTTTCCTAAAGATCTGGAGTGGTTCATGGTGCATCTCTTCTCTTTTCCCTTAATAAGTCATCTCTGATAACCTGGAGCAGATTTCTTGGTGGGTTTGTTTGTTTATTTACCTAGGTGCTACTGTAGCTCTTTATTATATTAGAATATTCTATTGTGCTAAGGTTTTTTAAAAAATATTTATTTATTCATGGGAGATAGAGGCAGAGACACAGGCAGAGGGAGAAGCAGGCTCCATGCAGGGAGCCTGACATGGGATTCGATCCCCGGTCTCCAGGATCACGCACTGGGCGGAAGGTGGCGCCAAACTGCTGAGCCACCCGGGCTGCCCAAGGTTTTCTTATCCACGTTGAGATTGATGTGTACAGGAACTATTTCTTGGTATCCCCAGTACCTAATGCCTAATGAGTATTGAGTATTAACATTTATTGAGAGATTATATTGGAAATATTAAAAGTTTCACAGAAAGGGGCCGCTTAAACTCACTTTTGAATGATTGGGTAGGTTTGGATACATTGTTTGGCTGAGGTAGGTGGGAAGTAGGACTTGTTAATGTATTGGGAACCTTCTGCGCTGAGAGGAAGAAAGGTTTGCATCAAATTAAAGAAGGCTTTGAACTCTAAGTTAGGCTTGACTTGGCTTTCCAGTGACTACAGAATAAAGTACCTACTTCTCCCAGGTGACAAGTTATTTCTGCATTTTGGGAAAGTCTTTAGTTGCAGTGTTGAAGAGTGGCAGTAAGAGCAGCAATTCTTAAGCTAGGCTTGAGTTTGAACCTCACTGTAGTAACTTTTAAAAATGTATATTCTTTGATTTTTGTTTTAGAGTTGTCCATCATCATGTGGTGTGTGTGTGTGTGTTTAAGCTATGGTCTTTTTTTTTTTTTAAGATTTTATTTGAGAAAGGGAATAAGAGAGGGAGCACAAACTGCACAAACAGGGGGAGAAGCAGGGGAAAAGGGAGAAGCAGACTCCCCACTGAACAGGAAGCTGTAATGTGGGCTCAACCCCAAAATTATGACCTAGCTGAAGGCTGACGCTCAACTGACTGAGCCACCCAGGCACCCCATCTTGTTGCTTTTTTAAGAAGATTATATAATCTTTTTATCCTAAGTAATATTGCTAGTAAGGAGTTTTCTTTGTTGTATTTTGTAATTTTTTAAAAGATTTTATTTATTTGTGAGAGACAGAGAAGGCAGAGACACAGGCAGAGAGAGAAGCAGGCTCTCTGAAGGGAGCCTGATCATGACTTGATCATGCCCTGAGCCAAAGGCAGATGCTCTACCGCTGAGCCCCCCAGGCATCCCTGTAATTTATTTTTAAAGTAATTGCTGCATCAGTAATTTTTACTTGAATTTTGTAAATATTGTATTCAAAGTGATAAAGGTAATTGTACCTTCCTATGTGTTGTTTTCACAGGTTATTAGTTAAGCATCATTGAGCCAAACTGATAACTTGTTTTTGTTTTTATGCTGTCATAGTCCTTTTTAATATTTCTGTTACGATCAGCCCTTAATATCCTTTTTTAAGCAACCTGATTGTTTTTTACCCTGGTGGGTCACATTTTCCAGTATTGAAAGATAAAAAGAACTGGACGGGTTCACATCAATAAAATCTTTTGAACCTTTTGGCATGTTTAGTTGTGTCAAAATAGCCAGTTACCACTGTGCATAATCTTGCTGTCCAGCAGTTCACATGTTGTTGACTTTGACAGACAAGGAGCACACTCTTTTTTCTCTTGCGAAGGGGGAGGGAAAAATGAACTATCCTTAAATTTAATATATTGGCTTGTTCTGCCAGTGCCTATTTTTTTTTAAAAGATTTTATTTATTTATTCATCAGAGAGAGAGGCAGAGACACAGCAGAGGGAGAAACAGGCTCCATGCTGGGAGCCTGAGGTGGGACTCACGCCCTGGGCCGAAGGCGGCGCTAAACCACTGAGCCACTGGGGCTGCCCTGCCAGTGCCTCTTGAATGGATTATTGGAGAGCATCATAAAGCTGAAAAGTTTATTTCCCTTAATTTTGCTTTGAGTGTCTGGGAATAGTCATGGTATTCATTTTCTGAGATTTTTATTTTTCTGTGTTCAGAATACTTACTGTTTGGTTTTGTAGACTTCCAGTGTGCATGTTGTTAGTAAAAATAAAAATGAAAGCAAATTGTTTAAAGATTTTTTTTTAAAGATTTTATTCATGAGAGAGAGAGAAGCAGAGGCACAGGCAGAAGGAGAAGCAGGCTCCCATCAGGGAGCCTGACGTGGGCCTCAGTCCCAGGTCTCCAGGATCACACCCTGGGCTGAAGGCAGCGCTAAACCGCTGAGCCACCCAGGCTGCCCAGGCTGCCCAGGCTGCCCCGCTTAAAGATTTTTAAAAATGTTTTTCTTTTCTGATTATTTAATAATAGATTTAAGTAATGCTAATTAGGGATTAATTTAATCACTTAGGAATTGATACCTTTAGTGTTCAGTAAAATAATTTACCACCATAGTTAATTTTCTGGTTGGAGTTCTGTTTAAGGAAAAGGATGAAAGTTGGGATACAGAACATACTTGGTATTTTCTGGATGACTTTTAGAGGTGTTATATGTGGGAAATCCTTGCTTACTACTTGCAGAAATGGACCAGACTAAGGTGTCAATGAGTAACATGAGAAGGCTGTGCCTCTGTAACATGTAATGAACAGTGATTAGAACATTGAAAACAATCTAAATTAAAAATGAGGAATAAAAAGACACATTGAGGAGAATATGCTGCAAATTGGATTTAGCAATATCTGGGACATAGAAAAAAGAAGGCACAAAATGGGAAACCAGTAGAGACAGAATTGGGGAGCAGTTAAACAGTTGAATCAGATGTGACCAGTGATGGTTTATCTCAATTTGATATTTAGGTCTTAGTTTAAATTATAAACAGTAGGTTAGATGTTGCCCATCTTTTTTTTTTTTTTTTTTTTTTTAAGATTTTATTTATTTATTCATAGACACAGAGAGAGAGAGAGAGGCAGAGACACAGGGAGAGGGGGAAGCAGGCTCCATGCAGGGAGCCCCATGTGGGACTTGATCCTGGGTCTCCAGGATCACACCCCAGGCTGTAGGCAGCACCAAACCGCTGCGCCACCAGGGCTGCCCATGTTGCCCATCTTTTAAAAGACCTCAGTTCTGCGGTATTCTTTTGAAGTCACATTCAACTTCCTACTAAAACATTTGATGTATTTGTCAAAAGTGTTTGTAATTTTAACAATTACCATTTTTCTGATTATAAAAGTAATGTAATTTTTAAGAAAATGAAAAATGGAAATCATTTTTGAATGAATTAAGATACCAAGTGAACTAGCTCCCAGGTTTCACTAATTCACACTGTTAATTAATATCTCTGTCTTCTAGGAAAGGATTTGTTCTCTGATAGTTTAAAGCATCCCTAGGATCAGAAATCCCTTCCAAAAAGAAAACGTCAATCGAATAATGGCATTTATTTTCTGTAGGTCATAGGAGCAAATTTAGTTTTGAAATTTATGTTTATATCTTAACATTTATTAAGATTTTATGTTACCATCAACTAGCAAAATAAAACCAGTGAAGGAAAAGAAATGAGAGAGATTGAGAAGAATGGAGACTTTTAAGATTGAAGATCTTATATAAAAGAGCTAAAAAAATTCTGTTTATATCCAGCAGAGGACTCCATTTCAAAGAAGAGAGAGCTTTTATTTTTCTGTTGGCATGGGGTAATAGGCCTTGGTTGCTGCTGCTGCTGCTGCTTCTTCTTCTTCTTCTTCTTCTTCTTCTTTTTTTATGAAGGTCTTGTTTACTTATTCATGAGAGACACAGAAAGAGAGGCAGAGACACAGGCAGAGGGAGCAGGCTCCATGCAAGGTGCCCAATGTGGGACTCGATCTGGGGACTCCAGGATCCCACCCTGAGCCAAAGGCAGACAGACGCTTAACAGCTGAGCCACTGAGGTGTCCCTAGGCCTTGGTTTCAAGGGGCTAGGAGAACCAAGAAGGAGAAAAAAGGGCAAAATTTAAGAGAACCATGCTTAAATTTTCTTTTACTTTCTATTGTAAACTGCAAACATAAGAACATAGAATAGTGAATTGAACCCATGTTGCACCCATCACCTAGCACAAACATGGGCTCACTTTTGTTTAATCTGTACTCTGGTCCCTTCCACCCTTCCCATCAATTTTCTTGGTTGCTTTATAAAAATTTTATTCAAAATTTTTTTCCAGTTCATTTGAATCAGGTTCCAAAAAAAAAAAAATCCATACATCAGTTAGTCTTAAATTTTTAGATTCTCACCACTACTGCTACAATTAAGATGTCTGGATTCCCACAGCAAGGGAAGCGTCAAGAAAATTGCTGGCTTTTGGAATGAACATAGTTCTGAAATCATACTTTAGGGTTAAGTTGGACCATCCATGGCAAGGAAATCTAACAAGGGATTTGCACCATCAGCTGCCCCTCCCACTATGATTTTAATGGCAATGAAGGTACTCTCAGTTTTTCTTACAGTTATTTCTATCTGAAATAGTTGTGGTTTTTTAAAAGATTTTTATTTACTTATTCATGAGAGATGCAGAGAAATAGGCTCCCCACGGGAGCCCCACGTGAGACTCCATCCCAAGGTCCCAGGATCACGACCTAAGCCAAAGGCAGACGCTCAACCACTGAACCACTCAGGGGTCCCTATCTGAAATAGTTTTGCTTGAGTAACCCTGTGCTGTTCATACCTCAAAATAGGAATACCAATTTAAGAAAAACCTCATTCTCAACAGTTTGCCTTTAAGGCTTCTCCTTTAGTGAGGCTCTTGCAGACTCTGGTCTGCTACTTTTTTTTTTTTTTTTAAAATTCGTGAGAGACACAGGCAGAGACACAGGCAGAGGGAGAAGCAGGCTCCATGCAGGGAGCCAGACGTGGGACTCGATCCTGGGTCTCCAGGATCACATCCCTGGGCCAAAGGCAGCGCTAAACCTCTGAGCCACCCGGGCTGCCCGAGTTTTTTTGTTTTTTTTTTTTTTTTTAAACACACACACACTGACATGCACTAGTGCTGCAAGGGGGGGTGCGGGGGAGCAGAGGGAGAGAGAGTCTTAAGCAGACTATGCTGAATGTGCCCTACATGGGACTCAATGCCATGATCTTGATCTTGACCCCACTGGAAACCAAGAGTTGGAGGGTTAACCGACAGGCGCCCCTAAGTACAGGCCTAATACTTAACTAGTACTTTGATGTCTAAGACATTTTTATATTTTTTTAATCACTACTAGATTGCCAACTCAGGATTTGAAGGACAACCCATAACTTCAATTTTAAGATTCCAAATTTGCTTTCAAGATAGGGAATTCCTCAAAGTAGGAATTCCCTACTTTGTTTTTAAGTTTTACCCATTAGTAACCAAGAGTCCTACTGTATATGCTCCGCCTCCTTCCTCCCACTCCATAGATTTTGCTGAAAATGGGGGAAGGTTGGGTGGGGAACAAAAGTGAAGCTTTCATCTGGAAAATCAGATTATTTATTTAATTGGTAAAAGGTTTTACTTATTTATTTGAAAGAGGGCATGCATGGGGAGGGGTAAAGGGAGAAGCAGGCTCCCCACTGAGCAGGGAACCAGACATGGGGCTCCATCCCAGGACCCTGGGATCATGACCTGAGCCAAAGGCAGATGCTTACCCGACTGAGCCACCCAGATACCCCAAGAAAAATAAGGTAATTTAGAAATCCACATTAGATATACCTGTCTCCTGATGCCCCTCCCCATTCTTAACACCATTAAGCTTGAATTTTACTAATCTCACTTATCCCAGCTCCCAGCTTTTCATTTTACTTAATTTCTTCCATTTCATCTCTCAAAATGATTCTTCCTCTTTTATACAGAATAATGCAACTTCTGTTCTCAAACTTGCGTAACTCACCAAAAGGACCTTGTAAGCTTTTTATAAAATTAAACATATACTACTATAAAATCCACGTAAGATATTTACCTATATAAGACTAGGTATTTACCCAACTGCTATTAAATCCCATATTTACATAAAAACCTATGTGAATGTTCTATAGCAGCCTTATTTGTAGTCTTTACAAACTGCAGGCAACCTGGATGCTGTAGTACCCTGGAATACTACTTTATTATGAGAAATATTGACACGTGTCATGAAGACTGGAAAATTTATGGGTTCACATGGATTAGAGTGATAGATCTTGGTAGTCCTGTGTGGCCACGAGGTTTCTTGTCTAATCACTAGCAGACAGTATCCATTTTTCTTTATCTTCACATCAGAATGTTTCAACTGCAGGGAGTCTGAACTGAAAAGGGATTAGACTGAACAGAGGATTTATTCATGTTGGTTATAATTGAAGTAGGAAGAGATTAGCATAAACATTTCCTCCTTTCTCCTCAAGTCTTTTATTTAATATTTGGGACCTCTGATTTTTTTTTATTTTTGGTATGTTCCCTCATTTTTTTTTCTATTGTTGCTAGCAAATCTTACGCATTTGTTGTCAGAAATTGTCTATTTGCTTGTCTTTAGTTAATATTTAAGAAAGTACAGGAATACCTGCATAACAGTAGCTATAATTTTGTGTGAGATACCTTTGAAAATAAGAAATTAAAGAGAGGGACACCTGGGTGGCTCAGTGGTTGAGCATCTGCCTTTGGCTCAGGTCGTGATCCTGGAGTCTCAGTGATGAGTCCCATGTCAGGCTCCCTTGCAGGGAGCCTGCTTCTCCCTCTGTGTATGTTTCTGCCTCTCTCTGTGTGTCTCATGAATAAATAAATAATCTTTAAAAAAAAAAAAAGGAAAATAAGAAGTTAGAGACAACTTTGTCTTTCCCAGAGATGCAAAATATTTATAGAATTTGGAAAAATTACTTTTAATGACTTCTATAGATTGAAAGTTACCTTTTAATTATGAAATAGTGTAATCATCCAGAAACATACAGGAAAAAATATAATGAACCCAATGTAATCCATTGCTCAGGTTTACTGGTTCTTAATATTTTGCCATATTTGTGCCACAAATTTTATTTATTTTGTAAACAAGATATCACAATTACCTTGTTTATAAATATAACAATACATTTGTTTGCTTGCATAAATATTTGAGTTATGTTCTGTTTTGGCACATAGTTTATTAGATAATTGCTGAGTTTTCTACTTTTTAATTGTCCTTTGCGTAACTGCTGAGTGTTGTGGAGGCTGTTATCTCAGTTTTGTGGGTAGTTTGATGTTTGTGTAAATATGCTGCAGTTTACAGTGCATAAACAAAACCCACAAGCTTTTAGGCTTTTATCCATAGTGTTTTTTTTTTTTTTTTTTAAGATTTTATTTATTCATGAGAGACACAGACAGAAGCAGAGACACAAGCAGAGAGAAAAGCAAAGATAGAAGCAGGCTCCATGCAGAGAGCCTGAAGTGGGACTCAGTCCTGGGACTCCAGGATGATGCCCTGGGCTGAAGGCAGGCACTAAACCGCTGAGCCACCCAGGGGTTCCTTAACTATGGATAATCGGGTACACATGTAGTACTGGTTTGCACATAAACATTGAACTATACAACTTGTAGGAATTTAGTAATGAATTCCCTTTAGAATTAACAACAAAGAGCTGCATAGTCCCTAGGTAATTTTTTTGCTGAATTTTATTTAATAGGAATCCAGTCAGATATGCATAAACTTTATACAAACTTAAATTTGAGATTTTGAGTACTTTTGTAATTAGAAAACTCTGTTGCTAATAATGCTTACGCAAAATCATCAGGTAAGATTGAATAGATGAAAGTAGTTCCTGAGTAAATGTATTATCCAAATAAAGGACTAGCTGCTTGGACTGGAAAAATCCTTTCAAAGGAAAATAAAACTGTGATGTATTAGTGTGTGGAGAGGGAGAACAAGCTGCACAATGTGTATAGTTAAGATTCAGGGTTTTTTTGGTTTGTTTTTTCTTTAAATCAACACTCCTTTCCCATTTGTTGTTGTATATGAGCTAGAAAAAAGTGTAACATGTCCTAAATTGGAAATTTTGGTAAGGGTCGGCCGGGGCTAGAAGTGGAGAGGGTCACGTATGAGTTTCCTGGGGTGTTTGTTACTAATGTAGAAACCTGGGCTCTTCGGTTGGAGGTTCCAACTTAACGTATATGAGGCCTGGAACAAGGGCCCCTGGTGATTCAGTGTAGGTTGTTAGTAGGCTATACTGATTCTGTAGAGGGGAGATTGCAGATTATTTAACTGGCCTGATTTACCCTTTGTGTGTCTTGTCTCGATCCTGATGGCAGTAGCATTGGTGGTCTGGTAGAGGAACCTATTTACTTAAAAATGATCCATGCATCTGGTGGGTTTTGTTTTGTTTTGTTTTGGCCTCACACATTTTAGGAATGCAAATGTTCAGAAAGAAAAAAATAGCTTAATCTTAACTCATCCCTTAACCAGTCTTGCTAACCACTGAGGTTTCTTCTGTATTTCAGGACAAATAATTCTGGGGGTGAGGGAGGGGAGCAAATGTGTATTTAAAACTTTTAAAAAAACATAGTTTGAACAGAAGCAAAAATAGAATAAAATAAACCACAAGCTCACATGAGGATATTTCTGTTTGTGATTGATCCTGGTGGGGACCCCTGACTGGCTGGGCTACTGTGACAGTTTGGAGGGGAGAGATGCTGGAAAACATAACTGTGGAGATAGTGGTACCTTGGATACAGGATAAGAATTTTGAGTTGTTCCACATTGGAGCTGCTCAAGTTCACTTAAACTTGTTCTGTTATTTTGAGTTTCTGAGACTTGCTCCCACTCTTATTGGGGAAATCTGGTCCAGCTGGGATAGATAATACATTTTCTGCTTTAAACTGCACCAATATTGAACTGTAGAGCTTTCTCCCTTTGCTGAGGGTGTGGTTTGGGCATTTGCGTTGTGTCATTTGAATCTTTTTCCTTTTGGTCCTTGCAAACTAGTAAATGAACTTTTCATCAAAGGTTTTTAATTCAGTTGAAGATAAGGGGCTGGCAAGAATTGAAACATCTATTTGTTAGGCCACAGAAATCAGGAGCTATAGAAACTCTTTTGTTTCTTATACATATGTATATTCAGGTTATAACAATGAAACATTAGTTTGTAATTTAAAGTACCTGGTGTCAGGAAGGACCTCAAAAAAGGTTGGAAGACTAATCTATTTATTTGTTTTATTTTAAGGTTTTATTTATTTATTCATGAGAGACACGAGGGGTGGCGGTGGCAGCCAGAGAGAGAGGGAGAAGCAGGCTCCATGCAGGGAACCTAACGTGGGACTCGATTTTGGGATCATGGGATCATGCCCTGAGCCAAAGGCTTATGTTCAGCCTCTGAGCCACCCAGGTGTCCCTGCACATTCTAATTTGAGAACCACTCTCCCCCCCTTTTTTAAGATTTTATTTATAAAATAGAGAGAGAGAGAGAGAGAGGCAGAGACACAGGCAGAGGGAGAAGCAGGCTCCATGCAGGGGGCCTGACGTGGGATCCCTGGTCTCCAGGATCACACTCTGGGCTGCAGGCGGCGCTAAACCGCTGCGCCACTGGGGCTGCCCGAGAACCACTCTCCATAGTACTGTTTTTCTGTTTCTGGTATTGGTTTAACTGATTTTGAGTTTTGTTCTTGGTCCTTAATCAACATTGACAGTATTTTTTTCATTTGGGGAAAGGTTTGGAATTCAACAATAATTTAAACTTTGGTAACCCATTCTTAAGAGTAATTTGTAGTTGATGAAATGCTATGCATCTTTTCTGTATACAAGCATTATCTGTTGAGGTAGAGATGTATTAAGTGTATTTTTAAAAAATATTTATTCATATTATTGAGAGAGACAGAAGCAGAGACATAAGCAGAGGGAGAAGTAGGCTCCCCAAGGGACCCCAATGCAGGACTTGATCACAGGACCCCGGGATCACACATGAGCCAAAGGTAAACCACTCAACCACTGAACCCACCAAGGCACCCCTTTATTAAGTGTATTAAAAATCAATACTAGATATAGTTCTAAACCCGTTTGTATTACATTTTAAAGTTCACGTATTTAGAAGTGTAGTTTGATAATTCCTACCAGAGAAGTGCATTGTGTTGGGTCTCTTTGGAAAATTAAAGTCTGTGTTAACTTTCTTACAGATATTGAAGCACAGATTCGAGAAATTCAAGGCAAAAAGGCAGCTCTTGATGAAGCTCAAGGAGTGGGACTTGATTCTACAGGTTATTATGACCAAGAAATTTATGGTGGAAGTGACAGCCGATTTGCTGGATACGTGACATCAATTGCTGCAACTGAACTTGAAGATGTGAGTTACTGTATACAAGAGTCAGACATTTTTTTGATGAACAAAAATATAAAGGAATTTTCCATTTTAGTTATCCTCTTTAATTTGAGAAGATTTGGGTGGTTGGGAGATCTTTCTTTTGGAGGATAAAGCTGTTGAAGGTGTTCTTCCTCTCTAAGGTCCAGAAACTTCAGGAAGTGATCAATTCTGAATCTTTAAGTTAAAACTAGTTTATCCAGGAAAGAACCTGGAAATCATTAATATTGTAAAATAAAGCCCTATTGTTACCTGTTGAGCTGTATCTGGAGTAGCCATGTGAGGTCTGACTTTATTGTAAATCTGTCCTTGCCACTTTTGATTTTTTTTCTTTTTTCTTTTTTTTTTTTTTTTAAGATTTTATTTATTCATGAGAGACACAGGCAGAGGGAGGCTCACAGGCTCTCTGCAGGGAGTATGACATGGGACTTGATCCCTGGTCTCCAGGATCATGCCCTGGGCCAAAGGCAGCGCAAAACTGCTGAGCCACCCAGGCTGCCCACCGCTTTTGATTTCTGACTTGTGTTTGATACTGTGTGTGTTTTTCCCTTGGCATTTTAATATGAATGGACTGTTTCTTTCTTTCTTTTTTTTTTTTTTTAAGATTTTAAAAATTTATTTATTCATTTATTATTTTTAAAATTTATTTATTCTGTGAGAAACACAGAGGCAGAGGGAGAAGCAGCCTCCATGCAGGGAGCCCGACCTGGAACTCCAGGATCACGCCTTGGGCTGAAGGCTGGCGCCAAACCGCTGAGCCACCCAGGGATCCTGAATGGAATGTTTCTTGTTACTGTTGCCAATGGCTTTTTTCAGTGACTCTGGAGGATGACCACCTCTCTTTTGAAGGGCATCCCTCAAAGTGTTTTTATATACTCCACATAGCTTATTTTGTCAGACCGTTCCAAGCATCCAAATTTGGTGAAGTTGCTGTTCATTTTTGCATGATTCAATAACAAATATTTTATGTATATAGATTTTATCAAGCTTAGGCTTGTATGAAATTCAAGCCACACTTTATTTTATAGTTGGCACTTTATTCTTTTAAGAAAAATTTTAAAGTTCCAGAGGTACAATTTCCAGAAGCTAAGGGGGAAATTGTGGTTTCGTTTTTGGATAAAAGTGGTGTTAAGATCTTGGTAGTTAACCTATTGTTGTACTACTTAAAGTAGTAAAGTAACAATATAACACTAGTCTGTTTAAATATACTACTAGGGAAACAAATGTATTAAAATTATTTTATTGGTGTCATTGCATCATGTTTAAAAAACCATGAGTTAGAAAACAAGGAGGGTTGTCTGGCTGCTGGAGACTCCTGGCATTGTGAGTTCATGCCCCATATTAGGTATAGAGGTTACTTAAAAATAAGATCTTTCAAGCAAGGAAACTGGAGAGTTCTAAATAAGCTTGTTTGCAGTTTCCAGATTTGAAAAACAAATGTCACTATGCTTTGTGTGAGAAAACAAAATCCTCAGGCTTTTCTAGTCTATACTTTTTTTTTTTTTTTTTTAAGATTTTATTTATTTACTCATGAGAGAGACAGGCAGAGGGAGAAGCAGGGTCCCCATAGGGAACCTGATGCGGGACTCCATCCCGGGACTTGGAACACACCCTGAGCCAAAGGCAGACACTCAACCGCTGAGCCACCCAGGCATGCCTCTAGTCTATATTTTAATTAACTTCTATAGAAAGCATTCCTTGTTTAATGCTTTTAAAGGAAAAGAGAGCTAAATTTAATTAATTTTTTAAAGATTTTATTTTTACCTTATTTAAATTTTTTTTTTTTAAGATTTTGTTTATGAGAGAGACATGAGCAGAGGGAGGGGCAGGGTCCCTGTGGGGAGCCTAATGTGGGACTGGATCCCAGGATCCCAGGATCCCGGGATCACAACCTGAGCTGGAGGCAGTCAACCGCTAAGCCACCCAAGTGCCCCCTAAATTTAATTTTTTTTTTTTAAAGTTTGAGTCGAAGAAAACCTGTTTACAAATTTTATGAACAAAGGTTTGGACGCCACTTTTGTCAATAAGTCTTTGATACCATGTTGAATCTATTTGTTCTTTCTAATTTTTAAGTTCTGGCATTTTATTTGTGGTTTTTTGGGGGGCGTTTCATTGCAGGATGACGATGACTACTCATCATCTACAAGTTTGCTTGGTCAGAAGAAGCCAGGATATCATGCCCCTGTGGCATTGCTTAATGATATACCACAATCAACAGAACAGGTGACTCTTTTTCTTCTCTCCTTCCACCCCTTTTTAAAAATTAAAACCAAAGTTTATTCGGCTAAGAAAACTGAATATCTCAATTCCTATGGAAGCCCACATATTTTAGAAATCACTTTATTAGAATGTCTTGAGAGTTGATTTGGGAGGTACAGAAATAATACTTTATTTTGTCAAGGTAATGGTTTCATGAAGAACTATGGAAATGTGGACATGTTTATTGTCTCATTTCTCTGTCTTATTTTTTTCATGTTAACATTCATCCATAAAATGATACAAGATTTTTTTTATGAGTAAGCATTTATTAAACATTTTTACATGTTTAATAATGTTTTTTTTTTTTTTTTAAGATTTTGTTTATTTATTCATAAGAGACAGAGAGAGAGGCAGAGACCTAGGCAGAGGGAGAAGCAGGTCCATGCAGGGAGGCCAATGTGGGATTCCATCCCGGGTCTCCAGGATCAGGCCCTGGGCCTAAGGTGGCACTAAACCGCTGAGCTACCTGGGCTGCCCAGTGTTCTGGGTTTTATGTATAATATTCTATTTGGTTATTTAATAAGGTGGGTATTAAATGAGACATACCTCTTTTCAGTATGATCCATTCGCTGAGCACCGACCTCCAAAGATTGCTGACCGGGAGGATGAATACAAAAAGCACAGGCGGACCATGATAATATCCCCAGAGCGTCTTGATCCTTTTGCAGATGGTAATTCTTTCCCACTTTTCTATAAGTTTTCAGGAATTTATTTGTCTTAAGTTGTCTTTAGCCCTTTGATTTTTTTTGGCATGCTTATGAATTTGCTTTTCTTTTTTAAAATCCCCCTTATTATAGATTTGTATAGATTTGGTTGAAGTCACAGATGCCATATTCTTCATCTTTATAATGCAAGTTTTCTTTCCAGGTAGAAGGACAAGAAAATAATGAGCCAATGCCATAGAAACGCAAAGGGTTAAAGGTTTTTCTTTTACTTTTGTTTTGGGTACGCTTTCTATACTTTGAACAAATGTGTTTTTCTGTTCAAAATACTTTCAAACTATTGAAAGTTTTCATTCCAAATCCTAGACTTTTGGGCTTGTTACTTTTGAGAAACTGTTTCTCACATTAGAGCTCCCCCCATATTGCTCTAAATATAGTTTAGTAAATGCACCTACTTTGCTCTAAGCATACTTAAAGTTAAAACAAAAGTATGTATACAAAGACTTTGATATTTTTAATAGTTGGAGTCTGTTTTGCTAATTTTAGTGTGCAGGTCAGCACAAGGGGCATAGTGAGCCTGATGGAAGCTTTCCTCAGGTGAGTTTCAAAATCAAAATTAGGTGCCTGTTTCTTAGAATTAGATTCTGCTGCAGGTTTACAAATTAGACTTTCAGCCTGCATGAATTAGTAGGGATATTCTTTTTTACTTGCATAATTGTAATTGATTTAAACATGTATGTCAGAATTCACAGGCCCATACTAACTGTCCTTAATTTCTTTCCTACAGCAGTACTGCTATATGCCAGTCCTGTCTGCATTCTTAAGGGTGCAGTTCAACACATCCTCTCTAGATTATGGTGAAAAAGTATTCCAAAGGAAGTCTTATCAGAGCTAGTGTCAGAAAGAATGACACTATCAATTGGGCATGATCTTCAGCATAGGAAATGTCTTAGAATTTTATTATTTTTTCCTAAATTGTGATGCTATACTACTTGTATAGCTAATTATCACATTTCTAAAACGTAGTGTGCCTCTGTGAATCTTGTTATGTACTGTTTGGGCTTCTTTAAGATATTTTGAAGTTTGAAAGCAAATACTGAAACTTTAACCAAGAGAACTAACACATCTCTTTGTACACCACTTTTCTTCTGTGTGCAACATGAGAACTGGTAGAAGTAATATATTTCAAGTAATATGTTTCCAGTTGTAATTTATACTTTCTAAGAAAATAAAAATGTTTTTGGGTCAACAAAACTTAAAAAGAATGAAGCCCTTTTTAGTAACATGACATCAGAGTAAGATTGTAGGTGTATTTTAAAAGTCAGCTTTTCTAAACTATAACTGTTTTTAGAACATTGTATGGAGAACTTATCTAGTTATAGTTATTTGTAGTCAGGATTTTAACAGCTTGCAACAGGTAATGTTTTGAATATAAATATCTTTCCAAAGTGTTACTAATGGTAAAGAGATAATTTTCTAGGCTTCTATTCTGCTGCTTGAAGTCAGAACTGCTGATGGAGACAAAGGCACGAAAGTGTACGTATTCCGGATTAGCAACCCAGGAACCCATCACTTCTGAAGACTAAACTGTGCTGTCATTTTGTTTTTATATGCATTAAAATATTTGTTTTAAACTGCTGTAGATATGTTTGTGTTCAAACAGGTTAAATTGATCAGCAAACTCAATAAAAAGTAAGATGTATAATTATTAAAGTTTTTCATCAAAAAATAAATTAAATGATTATGGAATAACATAATATTAGAGCAGGGCAGTTAAATCAGTTTAACCTAATTATCTTTTATTTATTGTACTCTTGTCCTGTTGCTGTTCTTTTCTGCAGGAGGGAAGACCCCTGATCCTAAAATGAATGCTAGGACTTACATGGATGTAATGCGAGAACAGCATTTAACTAAAGAAGAGGTATGTGAACCTAGTTTTTATTTCGGTGGTTGTGAAAGAATGTAAAGAGTTCAAATTGAGAGACTTTTATCTGCTGCACAAGTAGTATTTTTATAGTATTAATAAAAATTAAGTTGAGAAGGAAACCTTACCCAAAGTTCTGCCTCCTCCCAAATTAAACTTTTCATATTTCTGTATCTTCTAGCCCTTGGCCCTTTGGTTATCTGGGTGTGTATGCACGCGTGTGTGTGTGTGTTTGTACACACATACACACAGACATGTATCTTATGGTGGATATACCTGTGGGGAGCATTGTTGGTGTACGTCTGAAACAAATGGCTAAGGGAGAAGTCAAATAGTTAAATCATTCCTTGAAAAACCTATAAATCTCCCCTATAAGATTCAGTTTGGTTATGGGTGGAGAATTCTGAAAGACTCCTACCAGCCTTTACTGATTGCTAGTTTTAACAGTAAACCTCCATAACTTTATTATGAATGCATAATTTGTTATATGGAATAAGTGAGGTAATAGAACTTTACTTTAAAATCGTAGGGTAAATTAAATGTGCGTTCGTTATGACTACATTATATATAGTACTTGCATAGTTAAAAATTTTTGTTTCTACTTTTTGCCATTTTTCTCTTATTACATAGTCTGAATTGCTATTTTTGTGAGTTTTTGAATGAAAGCATTTTGGTTTTCCACTGTTAAAGATTTTACTTCTCTGACTTTTTAAATAGTGTGCTCTGTGTCACGAATTCTGTACTTGCTCATCTCTTGTGCAGAAAGACATTGTATAAAAACGAGAAATACAGAAAAGGAAATAAAGAATAAGACTCCCAGTAGCATAGAAAGTAGAATGAGTGAAGAAGACAATGACATTAAATTGAAATGACTGTGCTGATGATATGAAAATATGTTGAAAAGGTTTTAGAGGTACTCAGTGCGTATTGAAATATTTTTAGAGAGAAATTAGGCAACAGCTAGCAGAAAAAGCTAAAGCTGGAGAACTAAAAGTTGTCAATGGAGCAGCAGCATCCCAACCTCCCTCAAAACGAAAACGGCGTTGGGATCAAACGGCCGATCAGACTCCTGGTGCCACTCCCAAAAAGCTGTCAAGTTGGGATCAAGCAGAGGTAATTTATTTTTACTTATTTTTATATTTATTTTTATTTTTAATGATGATTATTTTTAGATTTTCTCTCTTACATGGAGTGTATTAGCCTACTCTTATTGACCTAAGTTAACACAGAGCCGGGTGGCTCAACCAATAGACATTTTTCTCACAGTTCTGAAGACTTGAAGTCTGGTATCAAGTTGCTGTCTGGTGAAAGTTCTCATTGTGGCTTGCAGAAGGTTGCCTTCTTGCTGTGTCCTCACATGGCCTTTTCTCTGTGTGTGCCTAGAGAGGGCAAGTGAGCTCTGGTGTCTCTTCTGGGGACACCAGTACTATCAGTTTATGCATGGCCCTAACCTTTCGACTTCATTTAACCTAATTACCTCACTAAAGGCCTGATCTAAATACCGGTACATTGGTAGTTAGGGCTTCAACAGAAGTTTTTTTGGGGAAGACACAGTTCAGTCCATAACCTGGAATAAAGGAATATCCTTTTTGGAATATTAAAATAGATACTTCAGTATTGTCATATTGTGGAGATTAAGTACAATATAGTGATCTTCATTTTCTAGGTGGATAATTTAAGTACCTGACCACTGGTGTCACATGGGCAGTGCTACCACATTTCCTTGGTCACTTTATTTTCCTAGAGAACATATTTGGGGGTTTTTATTGTTTCATTTGTTTGATTAAAATTTTAAAATATTGTGATATTAGTAATAAAATTTGCCCCATAACCATTTTAAGTGTATGATTTAGTGACATTAATTTTACAATGTTAATGTTGTACAGCTATCTCTACTAATTTCAAAACCTTTTCATTACCTTGAGCAGACTATAAGCAGTTAATTCTCTGTCCCCCTCCAGAGAAAATTTCAAATGAATACCCCCTAAAAAAAACAGATAAAAACAAAACAAAAAAAAACCCACAAATGAATATCTCCTTAACAGCTTTTTAGTTGGTGACTTTGTTTCCTGTTTTTCCTTTCCGAAGTAGAAACAATAAAAATAATAATCTGTATTCCTACTATGAAATCTACCAGTATGCCTGTCTATTCTCCTTTACTTGTTTCTTTCTGACTTGTCCATGCAGGTGAACAACTTCTGCTAATATACTATTTTTCATCCCCTTTTTCTCCTCAGAGATTTGTGTAATGTCAACTTTTTCTCTGTTTCAAGGTTATTATTAGCAAACACAATGTACCCATTTTCCTCTTTAAAAAACAAAAAACTGCAGGAAGCCATTCCTTGATCCTCACAGCCCCTTCTAGCTACCATTCCACTTCTTTCTCTTCACTGCAAAATGCTTTGAATGAATTGTAGAATTCATGAATTATAATTCATGAATTGTAGAGACCTGCAGTCTCCACTTATCTAATCTTTTGCTTCTGTTACTCCACAAAACCATCTCTTAACAAGGTCACTTGACCTCCTTTTGGTAAATCCAAAGGTCAGGTCTCAATCCTCATATCCTGTATCATCCTATCATACATCTTATTATATATATACATGTGTGTGTGTATATATATATATCAGTGGCATTTGCCCTAACTTGATTTCCTTTTTAGGTTCTGGACTTCAGTCTCTCCTGATTCTCCTAAAACTCTCCTCACTGACTCTTGTTCCTCAGTCTTATTTGCTGGATCTTCCTCAGCTTCCTTTAACTTTGGGGTTTTCTAGTGTTCAATCCCTGGACTTATTTTCCATCTAAATGCACTCCTTAGGATCACATTCTTGTCTTCATATACCATCTCTATAAGACTGCTCCCAGATATAGAAGTCTATCCCCTACATCTCTTCTGTTGTCAGGCCTGACAATTTTACTTGGATGTTTAATAGGCATTTCAAAACAGATTTTTCTAAAATAAAATTAACTGATTTTCTCTATCCACTCACCCCTTCCAGTCTTTTCCCATGTCTGTTGGCTCAAGCCAGATTCTTAAAGAGTCCTAGCAGTGTCATCCATTCTCTTATCCCATCTTCGTCTCTTATCCCAAATCTTATCCATAAATTTTCTTGGCCCCACCTTTTCTTTTCTTTTCTTTTCTTTTCTTTTCTTTTCTTTTCTTTTCTTTTCTTTTCTTTTCTTTTCTTTTCTTCTTTTCTGTTTTCTTTTCCTTTTCTTTTCTTTTCTTTCTTTCTTTCTTTCTTTCTTTCTTTCTTTCTTTCTTTCTTTCTTTCTTTCTTTCTTTCTTTCAAGATTTTATTTATTTACTCACAGACACACAGAGAGAGAGAGAGGCAGAGACACAGACAGAGGGAGGAGAAACAGGCTCCATGCAGGGAGCCCGACGCGGGACTCGATCCCGGGTCTCCAGGATCACACCCCAGGCTGCAGGCAGCGCCAAACCGCTGCGCCACCGGGGCTGCCCTTGGCCCCACCTTTAAATATATTCAGGATCTAACCACTTTTCATGGCCTCAGTCTCTACCACTCTAGTCTAAATCACTATTTTTTTTTTAAGTGTATTTATTTATTTTAGTAATCTCTACACTGGGCTCAAACTCATGACCTCAAGATCAAGAGTTGCATGCTCTTTTGACTGAGCCAGCCAGGTACCTCCTAAGTCAGTATTCTAGCATAGACTACTGTAGTTTTATTTACAGACCATGGCAGTATTTTCCCAAACCCCAAACTGGGTTATAGTAAACCTAATAATTTCCGAAGACTTCAGTTTAAGATAGAGTCTGAGGAGTTCCCATATGCTTGCTGATATATGAGAGGATTTGGTTCTATAGAATATAAATTATTACTAAATTTGGGACACCTGGGTGACTCAGTGGTTGAGCATCTGCCTTCCTGTTCAGGGTGTGATCTCAGGGTCCTTGTGGGAAGGCTGCTTCTCCCTCTGCCAATGTCTCTGTCTCTCTCTTGTGTTTCTGGTGAATAAATAAAATATTTTTAAAAATCATTAAATTTAATTCTGTAGTTAATAATGCTAATTTTAAAAACCAGGAAAGAGAAACTTCTCTATTTAATTGCGTGCTCATGAAAACTAGACACAAGAATTGATTGTGTGTCTTATAAAAACTGTATAGAATCAGATGATGTTTTCTTTCATTCTGGTCACTTAACACAGTTCCATCGTAATCAGTACTATGGGAATTACAGTGGATAGTAGAAAGGCCAAAAATGAAGGTTTTTTTTTTTTTTTTTTTTTATGATAGTCACAGAGAGGGGGCGGGGGCAGAGACATAGGCAGAGGGAGAAGCAGGCTCCATGCACCGGGAGCCCGACGTGGGATTCGATCCCGGGTCTCCAGGATCGCGCCCTGGGCCAAAGGCAGGCGCCAAACCGCTGCGCCACCCAGGGATCCCCCAAAAATGAAGTTTTAAGTGATTTATGTGCTTTACTCACCTAATGGACAATTTCTCAACCCTGAGTGACACATAGAATTTTTTCAAAGGAGAAAAGTACTTTTAGCCTTAATTTGTTATGGTATTTCTGCAAATTTACAAGTGTAAATTCTTAGGTTGGATAGAGCATCCAACTTTAAATATGTAAAAGTATATTACAAAACATATGGAATACTTACACATCTTAAATACAAATTTTGTTTTGGCTTACGCTGAAGCACCTATTACTTTGATACTATAGTGTCTGCACTATGCAGGTTCTTCTATCATGGGCTATCTAATGCCTTGAATCACCTACTCCTTGAGGTGATTTTCCTGGTCTCTGAACTAAAATGGAAGCTGTGATTACTCTACCTCTAATCTTTTCTTCATTAATCTTGTTAGCATCAGTTAGAATAATATTTCAAATGTGATTGCAAATTTCGGGGATTGAAATCATGCGGCAATATCTAGCTATAATTTCCCAGGTGATCCAAAATATACTTACATTAGTTAAATATGCACACAAAATTGAACAAAACCACAAAAATAGTGTTTCTTAGAACTCATAGATAGATGTCTCTAAGCCCAGTTTGGGAAGTATTTATATAATTAAAGCTGAAATTTTTTTATTTTAGATCTAGACAGAGAAGGCTTAGTGATTTTTCTCAAAAATAGTGGTGTATTCAAGACTCACACTAAAAATACATTGTGTGTATTTTTTTTTAAGCTAGGGCTTTTTAAAACTTTACATTGTTTTTAGCCAAACATACTTGCTATAAAGCAGGTATCTCTTAAGCAGAGTAATTCACTCTCATTTGTATAGAATAAGACTAAAACATTTGTTTACAATTTTTTTGTTAGAAATTTTCTAGTTATTTTTATGTGGGTATGTGAAATAAAGTTCTTTTTGCTTTGTTAAGACCCCTGGACATACCCCTTCCTTAAGATGGGATGAGACACCAGGTCGTGCAAAGGGAAGTGAGACTCCTGGAGCAACCCCAGGCTCAAAAATATGGGATCCTACACCTAGTCACACACCAGCGGGAGCTGCTACTCCTGGACGTGGGGATACACCAGGCCATGCAACACCAGGCCACGGAGGCGCAACTTCCAGTGCTCGTAAAAACAGATGGGATGAGACCCCCAAAACAGAAAGAGGTACATCTAGGGGAATCTTCGTGTGTGTTGGGGTAAAATATTGATTTGATGAGTGGTATGTTTATAGAGGAAATCTGTTCACAGCTCTAGTCCTGGGTAGAAGGGTAAATTATCAGCCATTTTGGGGATAAAGAACTAAGGAGATCATATACCTAATTCTTTTGCCTTCTTGAAAATATAAAATTTACTATTTTAACCATCTTAACTGTACTTAAGTACATTCACCATTACAACTAATCATTTCTAGAACTTTTTCATCATCCTGAACAGAAACTGTATCCATTAAACAACTCCCCATTTCCTCTTCCTCCTAGCCCCTCGTAATCTCTGTTTTTTGGTATAAATTTGCCTGAATCTCTTTATTTTTTGTGTAAACTATTTAAAGCTACTTTTTGTTAATTCTTTATGAGATTAGTTGTGACAAGTTAAGACTTCATAGTACATGTGTTATATTAAAATTTTAAAAAGAATTTTTAATGATATGAGAGAGTGCTTATTAACATGTGGATGAAAGAAGCAGTTTAGAGTTGTACATGCAGAATAATCTTGACTATACAGAGAAATCAGAAGTAGCTCAAGACGCATGCAGTGGCTGTCTCTGGGTTGTGAGATTATGCCTGGTTAAAAAAAAACTGTTTTCCTATTCCTTAGTGGTTACTAAATTTTTGTAGTCAGCAGGAAAGAAAGAAAAATCCAGGATTAATATGAAATGAAGGTTAACTCTTTAAATGGGTCTCCATTTTAAGAATATCCTGTTTTTGAACTTGACCAGTTTTAATACGTTAGCTCTTTGAGAATAAACAGTAATTTTTTTGACCATGGTTTAAGTTTTATATTTCTTTACCTTTTTTTTTTTTTTTTTTTAAAGATACTCCTGGGCATGGAAGCGGATGGGCTGAGACTCCTCGAACAGACCGAGGTGGAGACTCAATTGGTGAAACACCAACTCCGGGAGCCAGTAAAAGAAAGTCACGTTGGGATGAAACACCAGCTAGTCAGATGGGTGGAAGCACTCCTGTTCTGACCCCTGGAAAGACACCAATTGGCACACCAGCCATGAACATGGCTACCCCTACTCCAGGTAGGAAATCTCCCATTAGAAAGAATTATTTTCCTAGAAATATTTTGATTTCTTTTTTCTCTGTGGTATTCTGTGTGCTATTAACAACAATTTTTAGCAAGAATAATGGATTATAAAAAGCTTTGATTTGCATTTATAATACAAAGCCATTATAATTGATGTTAACGATTTTATATCCCAAGGACCTATGTAATGATAAAGATTTGCACTATGGATTTTTACAGAAATTTCCTCTTTTGGTAGGTCACATAATGAGTATGACTCCTGAACAGCTTCAGGCTTGGCGGTGGGAAAGAGAAATTGATGAGAGAAACCGCCCCCTTTCTGATGAAGAATTAGATGCTATGTTCCCAGAAGGATATAAGGTAATAACGAATATCAGTGTGGTGATATTTAGGATGTGAATTTTATTTAAATGTTTTTTGAAAAAGTTATTTGGTCAAGTTCATATTGGCCTTGCCCAAATTTACTACAGCTATTCCATTCTTTTAGCTGTTTCCAAGTATATTTCAGTTCCAAAAAGTAAGAGATGAAAAAAAATGAATGATATGAAGCTTTTATCACTTTTGGAAAGTGAGAAATTTCAAGGACTTCTGGGACCATACTTTAAGAACTGCTGCCTTGGTGGTATGGAATAGCTCGCTGCTTTAGTTTATCAACAGTCCCAGGATTAAGCTCACATTAGATCATCATTACTTTACTTCGTGCCTCACAAGATTTTGTATACTTAAGTTCATGGGTTGCAAATGAACACAGAAAATACTCTCAACGATAGCAAGTTGAAGTTGGTTTTCAATTTTCTACCTGGGACTCAGGAACCATTTGCTGATCTAAAGGTAGCTTGTGGTCATATAGTTGGAACCTATGACGTCTAGATGGCCTTTACAGAGCCTTATGTTGCCAGTGCCTGCTGCTTTTTTGAGTTTGTATATATTTGATTTTCTCCTTATTAGGTTTATATCAGAATGTTTTAAGTATGCATGAATTTTTGCTATAAACTTATAGCCTCCATAAAATGTGGGTATAGACACTCTACAACTTACTGTTGACTGAATGTCTTCTCAATTGCAGTCACTGATTTCCTTAATATCAATAGGAGAGAAAAGTCCAAGTGAATCTTAGGTGAAGTTTTTGGTTTAATCAAATGTCATATTTTATAGGGCTTTGGTAAATATTTTACTTTTGGTTTTTACGCATTTAGTTTTATGCATTTAACTTATTTTTGTCAAGCAACTTAAATATTACGATTTTTTTGCTTTTATAAAAGTGCAGAGATTAATGTGAATGGTTTTTCATTTTATTAAAATTAACCCTTTATTTGCATTTTGTGAGTTTACTTCGTTTATGACATACTGGCTCACCAACATGTTTATATGGGTTAATGTTTGAAAGTGATTAGAATTTTATGAGCCTGCCTCAGGTATCCTCATTTTCCCACATTCCTAATGTATTTAATTAGCAGATGAGAAATACGAATGGTTGTCATACAGATTTTAAATACAAGGTAGAAAGATGGGATCAATATTAATTCTTGTTTCCAAGCAAAAAGCTTCTAGCTAATAAACTGTAAGGTGTTTTAAGTGCAAGTACTATTCATTATGTTACTACTTTACAAAGTCAAGACAATCCTAAACTATCTTTTAACTGTATTAGGTACTTCCTCCTCCAGCTGGTTATGTTCCTATTAGAACTCCAGCTCGAAAGCTGACAGCAACTCCAACACCTTTGGGTGGCATGACCGGTTTCCACATGCAAACTGAAGATAGAACTATGAAAAGTGTTAATGACCAACCATCCGGAAATCTCCCATTTTTAAAACCTGATGATATTCAGTACTTTGATAAGCTTTTGGTAAGTGTAATAGAATTAAAATACTACTTTTTATTTAGGACTTAAAAATCGCAAGATCTTAATCTACCTTCGCATTTTCTTTCTTTTCACTATTAGGTTGATGTTGATGAATCAACACTTAGTCCAGAAGAGCAAAAAGAGAGAAAAATAATGAAGCTGCTTTTAAAAATTAAGAATGGAACACCTCCAATGAGAAAGGTAAGTACCAGTTCACTAAATCATTAGGTTCACTATAATTTTATGTTTAGAAATTTAAAATTAACCTCTTCATCTTTATCAAGGTCATAGTATAAGAGAAAGAAAGGCATGTGGTATGAGAGATTTAGCTTTTTGATCAATTATGTGCTAATAAGGATGTTGAAAAATGAGATTCTCCTTTTTGTTCTCAGGACCTTTAAAACATGCTGAAGACACTAAGGTAATTAGTGGAATTATGTGAGGAATTACATTAATACATGTAATTTGAAGATGGGCAGTCCTTTAGCAGACGTTAAGAAGGAGTTTTTTATTGTAACCTGTGGCTCTATTCTTTACCAAATTATCCTTTTTTGAATTAACTGAAAACATCGAACTTGAGTCACAGGAGTTCAAACTTCAGATAATTTGATGGGAATGTACTCATGCTACTATGTGTAAGATGTCTGTGAAACTTACACTAAAAAAATTAAGTTATAGAAAATCATGGAGTAATTTGCTTATTCAGAATGCTTTTAATTCTAAAGGAACACCTCTTACTCTTTTTATCCCCCAGGCTGCATTGCGTCAGATTACTGATAAAGCTCGTGAATTTGGAGCTGGTCCTTTGTTTAATCAGATTCTTCCTCTCCTGATGTCTCCTACACTGGAGGATCAAGAGCGTCATTTACTTGTGAAAGTTATTGATCGAATATTATACAAACTTGATGACTTAGTTCGACCATATGTGCACAAGGTTGGTTGTTTTCCTCAAATAGTGTTATTACTGGTTGAATATTTTGTAATATAAAAGGAATTCATGGATTTTTAAAACCAGCTTTTTTGTGAAATTTTAAAAATTCTGCAAAAGTAATAGCTGATGTATGCATTCACAGTAAAAAGGGAAATTTCACCCTCCTGCAAGACACTGAGTTAACCAAAACTAAATTTACATGTCGTCTTAGACCCTTTTCTTTGCATAAACATATATCATACATATACAAATGTATATGTATATATCTAGAAGGAACTTTATGTCATCTTTACCTTAATGGGATCATATTAATAATTTTTTCTTTCATTTCTTTTTATTGGTATTACACTAAGATGAGAAAAGATGTGTATCTGAAGCATACCATTTATTGTTAAGGACCCATCTTTTTGCTGGTGGTAATAATGGTTTAGAATTGTAAAATGAAGATTGATGTATACAGTTACTATTTTAAAATGTTGACTGTTAGCCTATAGATTAATAGTTCTCCCCAGTTTTTATATATCCTGAGATTGCATCATTAAAATTTTTAATTTGTCCCTTGATTAACAAAGTACCCTGGTAATTATAAATTTCCTGGTAAAATATGTTTTGTATGCTTGTGTGTTAAGTAACAAATGCTCTTTAATTTTTCTCTATATTTAATTTTGTTACATGAGTATGCCATTAGTAATTGATGTGAAAATGTAGCTCTTTTTCTTTTTCAGATCCTTGTGGTCATTGAACCATTGTTGATTGATGAAGATTACTATGCTAGAGTGGAAGGTCGAGAGATTATTTCTAATTTGGCAAAGGTATTTACATTACATTATATTTCTAGAGAAGAAACTTTTATATCCACCAATGGGATTGTTTGGGTATAGAAAGAAAGAATTCAGAGTTAATGTTATTAACTGATGACTGTTCTTTTTTCTTGACTTTTTAGGCTGCTGGTCTGGCTACTATGATTTCTACCATGAGACCTGATATAGATAACATGGATGAGTATGTCCGTAACACGACAGCTAGAGCTTTTGCTGTTGTAGCCTCTGCCCTGGGCATTCCTTCATTGTTGCCCTTCTTAAAAGCCGTGTGTAAAAGCAAGAAGTCCTGGCAAGCGAGACACACTGGTATTAAGATTGTACAGCAGATAGCTATTCTTATGGGCTGTGCCATCTTGCCACATCTCAGAAGTTTAGTTGAAATCATCGAACATGGTAAGTTGTAATACAACTTTGTCTATCTTTTTATAAGACAGGTATCCAGAAATTTGGGCTACTGATTTGGAGAGATAAATGGAAGGGCTTCAGCTACATCAACACATAGTTTATGATGGGATTTGTAACATCTAAATTAGAGGCTGTGATTCACACTGGCTTTTTTGCCTCATTTTGTCTAATGTGAACAGATTCTGCAGTTTGATTAAATGATGAGGTTGTGGAAATTACGAAATGTCACTTAATAGTTACAACCCTTGTTTGGTTTTCTAGGTCTTGTGGATGAGCAACAGAAAGTTCGGACCATTAGCGCTTTGGCCATTGCTGCCTTGGCTGAAGCAGCAACTCCATATGGTATCGAATCTTTTGATTCTGTGTTAAAGCCTCTATGGAAGGGTATCCGCCAACACAGAGGAAAGGTAGGTTAACTAAATAGATTTTATTTTTCTTTTGATTTTTCTTCACTGAAGTTAAGGCAACTTAAATCTAATTTATTAATTATATGTATTTTTTATTTTAAAATAGGGTCTGGCTGCTTTCTTAAAGGCTATTGGGTATCTTATTCCTCTTATGGATGCAGAATATGCCAACTACTATACTAGAGAAGTGATGTTAATCCTTATTCGAGAATTTCAGTCTCCTGATGAAGAAATGAAGAAAATTGTGCTGAAGGTAATTGTTTCAAATTTTTGTCCCGTATTTGTTTCTGTAAATTGGGTGTGTTTCATGGTTCAAAGAGAATGTTAACGTTAAAACAACTATTGTGTGTTACAAGACCAATTTTACTATTATTTTTTATCCTTTTAGGTGGTGAAGCAGTGTTGTGGAACAGATGGTGTAGAAGCAAACTACATTAAAACAGAGATTCTTCCTCCTTTTTTTAAACACTTCTGGCAACACAGAATGGCTTTGGACAGAAGAAATTACCGACAGGTAAACTTTTATTGTAAAAAATATTTTCAAGGGGTGCCTGGCTGGTTCAGTGAGTAGAGCATGTGACTCTTGATCTCAGAGTTGTGAATTCAAGTCCCACATTGGTCATGGACCCCACTTTTTAAAAAGGGTATTTATTTATTTATTAAAAGATTTATTTATTTATTCATGAGAGAGACACACACACACAAGCAGAGGGAGAAGCAGGCTCTATGCAGGGTGCCTGATGTAGGACTGGATCCCGGACCCCAGGATCTCAGGATCACGCCCTGAGCCAAAGGCAGATGCTCAACTGCTGAGCCACCCAGGTGTCCCTAAAAACTATTTTTTAAAAATGCTTTTAACTAATTCTTCAGCCAGAGTGAATAAATGTTAACGTATTATTATTTTTTTTTCTGGTTACCTCATAGTATGTGCCTGATTGTGAAAGGAAATTGATTTTAGTCAACCATTTAACTTCCGTTTTGATTTTGCATCCTAGGATAAATACCCAACTATGAATTAATGTCTTTGTCAGTTAAATGAAATGCTTAATCTGGCTAGGAAAACATGATTACAGTCTAACCTTAAATCACTTTGACTTATACTCACATTTATGTTTTTTGGTCCCCTTTCTCTTAAGGGTTTTAAAACAGGAGTTAACTCTTCTCAGCATTTTTGCAGACCTGAATATATCTAAAGGGTTTTTTTCCTTCTCTTTTTAGTTAGTTGATACTACTGTGGAGTTGGCAAACAAAGTAGGTGCGGCAGAAATTATATCCAGAATTGTGGATGATCTGAAAGATGAAGCTGAACAGTACAGAAAAATGGTGATGGAGACAATTGAGAAAATTATGGGCAACTTGGGAGCAGCAGATATTGATCATAAACTTGAAGAACAGCTGATTGATGGTATTCTTTATGCTTTCCAAGAACAGACTACAGAGGTAAGGATACTAATTACTTTGGCAAATTGCTGCTGACTTTCATATTTGTAAAATACATTACTTTTCAAGCAAGTAATTATCACTAAAATGTAATTGGATTTAAAATTTTTTAAATGTTCATGTTCTCATTCCAGTTGTCTGAGGAAATACGCTTATGTAAATTTTTAGATTTCATTTTGTTATATTAGTATTTTTAAACTATTCAATCACAAACGGAATTATCTAGTTCTCAGTGAATGTAGTTTAAAAATTTAACTTAGTTTTTTTTTTTTTTTTTAAGGACTCAGTAATGTTGAATGGCTTCGGCACAGTGGTCAATGCTCTTGGCAAACGAGTCAAACCTTACTTGCCTCAGATCTGTGGTACAGTTTTGTGGCGTTTAAATAACAAATCAGCAAAAGTCAGGCAACAGGCAGCTGACTTGATCTCTCGAACTGCTGTTGTCATGAAGACTTGTCAAGAGGTAAACTTTTGTATGAGGTTCTTATTTCCTCACCGTATAGTTTCATGTAAATGGTAACATTTTAACTTTTTTTTTTTTATTGTTATTACAGGAAAAGTTGATGGGGCACTTGGGTGTTGTTTTGTATGAATATTTGGGTGAAGAGTACCCTGAAGTATTGGGCAGCATTCTTGGAGCACTGAAGGCCATTGTAAATGTAATAGGTATGGAAATTGCTGGTCATGTAAGAATTTTTTTGTTTTGCTTTTTAAACTTTTTTGTTGAAAGTAAAATATAGAATTATATTTAGGAGTTGAGTGATTTCTAAGATTTTGTTTTTTAAGCACTTTAAAATTAAAGTCAGGATGTCACAATAGTCTTATTTCCTAAAACTCATTTATATTGTACTTTAAAAAGAGGACTGTAAGAGAAGTGGGAATAGTTACAACTCAAAAAACTTTGAAGTCCAATGGAATAGAGAATCCTAATAAAAATAGTTTCTCACCAGAAATGTGTTTGGGGGGTAGGGTGGGAGGAGACAATGCTGAAGTTTTAGTTTAGTTTTAGGACAAAATATATATTTAACCTTGAATTAGTAAATGATTATGGCAGGTTTTTCTGTTTGCTATTATGTTCCAGTAACATAACCAGGGAGAAAGTGAATTTTTCAAGTTGTGGTCTCATTTTTATATCTAATTCTTTATCCATTCAGTTTTCAAACCCAAAGTAAAGATATGAGTACATTACAAATGTTCTTGGGTATGGAGAGCGAAGATTTTATTATTTAAGGACATTATGATGAAGCAAACAAATGGTCTCTTGTGTTTAATCTTTCATTGCTATTGAACATGACTGTTGGGAAAGTAACTTCTCTTTGGTTCAGAGGAGCCAAAATAACCTAGCAGGAGGTCAGAATAGCTGGCTGTGAGAGCCACTTTTTCTCATTTTATTTAGTAAGGGGTTTTTATGCAATATAGGAGATCTTTGAACCATTGCATTTACATATAACCCCCAGTCTAGCCCTGTCTTCTATACTTGATTTGCCAAAAATCAGTTACTTGGCCACTTGTGGGGCTCTGGTTTTCAGGGAGTTGTAAACCATATTGTTGATCAGGGAAACATGGGAAAAGCAATGGAGAGAGAATCAGAACAAGCAATTCTAGTTAGAGCAAGAGCCCCTGCCAGCTGCCTCCTTTTTTCTCTCTTCATAGGTGTAAATACCATCCAAGTATGCCCTGCATTGCAGGGAGACTGGAGATCTGTTTGTTTTGCAGTTAAAGGGTAAGGGGGCCCTTCCTGGAAAATTTTGCTTTAATTTACATGTCTACCTCTGGCTTATATTGTTGTGTATGGCCGGAACATAAACTGTCCCCATATTTAAATGTGAGTGTACAAATACATTTCAGAACCAGATAAAACTTTTTTTTGTTGTTGAGTATCCATCATTCTTTAAATCACTTCACTAATTTCTTTCATTTCTATGCATAATCAGAAGTTTTAATAAAAAGTTAAAAACAATTCTGAGTCTGGTCAGAATCTGGGGCTTTTTCTTTCCATAGGCAGCTGTAAGTTTATATATATGCCTAGTCATGTGTATTACATTGCTAAGTAAAAGGTAAAATGAACAAAGGGTATTGTTCAAAAGTTTATTGATAGTGTATTGACTTCTATTAAATAGGTATGCATAAGATGACCCCACCAATTAAAGATCTCCTGCCTAGACTCACCCCCATCTTAAAGAACAGGCATGAAAAAGTACAAGAAAATTGTATTGATCTTGTTGGACGTATTGCTGACAGGTAAGTAGATTACCTAAACATTTTTATGAGCTGTTTGGTTGGTTGTGAGCTTTTGGTTTTAACAGTTAGCCACTTTTTATTCACTGCACATTTGTTTAATATTGTTAATAGAAGTATATATGATAAGACTACCCAGTGAAATTTTCAGTGAAATTTCAATTTAGATGGTAATGAAGAGGTGGCAATATAGTTTTAAGATTAAACCATCCTTTCTGAAGAGTAACATTTTTTTATTTAATGCTTAAACTGAGTAGGTAATCATGTTTTGAGAATTGAATTTTTGTAAGATTACCTTCTAAAATTTCTTGTTATGGAACAAATTAACTTTTTTTAAATAGGGGAGCTGAATATGTGTCTGCAAGAGAATGGATGAGGATTTGCTTTGAACTTCTGGAGCTCTTAAAAGCTCACAAAAAAGCTATTCGTAGAGCCACAGTGAACACATTTGGCTACATTGCAAAGGCCATTGGGTGAGTATTATTTATTTATATATATATGTTTTTAACTTTGTAATAAACCCATTGTGTTGAAAAACTTGTTTCTTAAGTAATCTCTAAAGGCATGGTATGAGTAATGCAATTGAGAAAAAGCACATTTAACCGATGACCTTCGATATTTGAGATGTTTTCTTAAATTTCAAGTTGAATTAAAATAGAGCTTTAGGTTTTTTTAAAAAAGTATATATATATATTTATTTATTTTTAGAGAGTAAGCATGGTGGGGAGTGGCAGAGGGGGAGAGAGAGAGTCCTAAGCAAATTTGGGGCTCAATCTCATGACCCTGAGATCATGACCTGAGCTGAAATCGAGTCAGACACTTAACTGACTGAGCCACCCAGGCACCCCTAGATGGAGAGTCTTATATTTTAATTTAATCACACCTCATTTTCAGAAAGGGAAATGGTACCATCTTTAGAATCATTCTAAATTTTTGTTGGTCTTTTTCAGGATTTTTTTTTTTATATGTTATGGCCAGTTCTTAATAAAATAGCATAATTTAAGTTTCATGTTCATGCTTTGTGTGTGTGTTTTTTTTGTTTTGTTTTAAGATTTTATCTGAGAGAGTGCAAGCATGAGGTTGGGGGAAGGGAGGGGATGGGTGGGGGAGCAGGGAGCAGATTCCCCAGTGAGCAATGAGCCCAATGCAGGGCTTGATTCTGGGATCCTGAGAGCATGACCAGGGCCAAAGGCAGACACTTAACAGACCGAGCCACCCAGACACCCCAATACTTTGTGTTTTAAAAATATTTATCTAAGATGAATCCACAAACAACTGAAATTGTAACTGTTAGATAATCTATGGTTATTTACTTCCACTTCCTCAGAACCAAACTAGAAAAAAATAGTCATTTTAGAAAATGAGATACCATGTATACATGGGGCTTAATGACAAAATATTTTCTTTTTCTTTCTTTTTTTTTTTTTTGACAAAATATTTTCAAGCGGTAAAACATAATAAAAGTCAGCTTAATTAAAGTCTCCTCACCCCTTCACCCTCTTTTTGGTAGCAGTAATTATTTCAGCAGTGATATATTCAAGACATTTGCAGTGAGTAGCTTTTATGTTTTTTTTTAGCTCCTGTGTCTTTCCAAGTTTGTGGTAAAATAAATTCTGGAAGAAGTATACGTATGTAATAAGGTATATGGGAGAGAAGATAAGGAAAGTAGATCTTGTGTGTTGGGGCATGAGAGACCACAGTTTGGATATTGCCTAGCTCTAGTGGCCATGTTTTGACCATTCTAGAATTGTTCAGTCTAAACATTTAATTAAGCTTCTTTATATTAGGAAGTTCATTAAAGACTGAATCCATGGGCGCCTGGGTGGCTTAGTCGGTTAAGCATCTGCTTTGGCTCAGGTCATGATTTCAGGGTCTTGGAATTGACCCACACATCAGGCTCTTGGCTCAGCTGGGAGCTCAGCGGGAACCTGCTTCTCCCTGTTTCCCCCTCTCCCCAAAATCTGTGCATGCGCTCTCTCTCTCTCTCTCTCTCTCTCTCTCTCTCTCTCTCTCTCAAAATCTTAAGTAAAACATGTTTAAAAAATATGAACCCATTAAATTTTTTTCTTCAAAAGATTTTTTAATTTTTTTTTAATTTTTATTTATTTATGATAGTCAGAGAGAGAGAGAGGCAGAGAGAGAAACAGGCTCCATGCACTGGGAGCCCGACGTGGGATTCGATCCCGGGTCCCCAGGATTGCGCCCTGGGCCAAAGGCAGGCGCTAAACCGCTGCGCCACCCAGGGATCCCCAGATTTTTTAATTTAAATGAAATTATTGGGATGCCTGGGTAGTTTAGTGGTTGAGCGTCTGCCTTTGGCTCAGGGCCTGATCCTGGATTCCTGGGATCGAGTCCCTCATCAGGCTCCTTGCATGGAGCCTGCTTCTCCTCCCTCTGCCTGTCTCTGCCTCTCTCTCTCTGTCTCTCATGAATAAATAAATAAAATCTTAAAAAAAATAAATGACGTTCTTCAGTAGAAACAAATGCCAATGCCAAATTACTTTAGAGTGTTATATTTTATCATAAAATTACAAAGTTCCCACTAATTGTTTAATGTACAGTTTTTCCTTTGCGTTTTTTTTTCCTTTCCAAAAAAAGATTTGATACTTAATCTGACAGTTTGCTGACATACTGCTTTTTTTCAGCCCTCATGATGTATTGGCTACACTTTTAAACAACCTCAAAGTTCAGGAAAGGCAGAACAGAGTTTGTACCACTGTAGCAATAGCTATTGTCGCCGAAACATGTTCACCCTTCACGGTACTACCTGCCTTAATGAATGAATACAGAGTTCCTGAGCTGAATGTTCAAAATGGAGTCTTAAAATCACTTTCCTTCTTGTTTGAATATATTGGTGAAATGGGAAAGGACTACATATATGCTGTAACACCATTACTTGAAGATGCTTTAATGGATAGGTAAGTGACCCAAATTCAATGCAAGAAAGTAGTTTTCTTTCTTCCTTTATGTTAGAACTTATTGGAATAATTATTATATGACCTACTTATGGTGCAGTTAAGGGGAATACTAGCCTGGATTTTTATGAAAACTGAGTATGATTATTTTTTAAATAATCTAAATGTTATGCGGTTCCCCACATTTTCTCATCCAAGTGCCTCCTCCCCTTTTTAACCCTTATTCTTTCATATCTTTAGACCAAATACATTTTGAAAAGCAGTAATTGATAAACTTTTGTTTTAAAAATTAAAGTCAGATATAAATAAAATTAGAGGAAGTGATGAGCATGAGCTTATTGGTGTGGCAAAGAGACCTGAGCCTTGTGTTATTTATTGGATGCGAAGCAAAGATTTCCAGTAGTCCTTTGAACTACTGAACATAGCCACGCTGTTCCCATTTTAGGCCCCCAGTTGTGGAGACAGTGGTTACTGATGCAGTACTACTGCTTGAATTGTTTGTCAGATTCCTGGTGCCTTTAACCGTCTAGACTGACATACAGCTTTAAACACAAAAGTAATTAAGAATGTACGAAAGGTCAAGGTCCAAGTAGTAATGGAAATGACTGTTTGGGTTCTTTATTTTTCAGGAAAGATAAACTATTCAAATTAGAGCCAGTTCATTTACTTTTGTGTACAGATTAAAGTTACTCATTCATGACCTTCCAAAAGGGAGACTTAATAGGACTCAGCAAGTTACCACAAGGTATAAGTACAAGGCACAGAACAAGAATCATTCTCTGTAAATAAACTGGCCACGTGGGGGGGCCCAGTAAATCAGGAAATTGTTCTGATTCCTTAGTGAGGTGTGCCCAAACATCATAGTGTAGCCTTTGAAGTATGTGACCTGAAGTTAAAAATTATATTCTGTGTACTATTAAGTTGATGTCAACTCATCGAAAATTACTAAATGAAAAGAAACAATATTTGGGAAGTTTATTAATGAGGAATACTGCTTTGCAATGAGGTCTAATAGATGAAGCATTATTATAGTGAAAATAAGAAGAAATAAAGATACTAGTAAGTTCAGTGTTTTTTTCTTAAACCTTTAAGGTATTGTTACTACCTTTGAAGTCAAAGAGTGTGAACTTGTTCTTTTTTTTTTTTTTTTTTTTTTTTTGTGAACTTGTTCTTATACCCACCATAAACTTATCTGATGCTTGTACTCAGTTAAGTAATTGTAGAATAAATAACTCCGTGATCTGTCATAAGTTCGGTTAACATGGGAGATGATAAAATTCTTATTATGTATGTTTGAAAAAATTTTTGGTCCTTCTCTCCAAATTGCATTTTTGGATGAAACTTAAAATTTTTAAGGGAAAGGATTTAATTTTAGTTACCTCTTATATACCAGGATTGAATTACTTTCAAATCTATTAAATTATAGAATTTAAAATGAGATATGACTTATTCATATTGAAGAGTCCTGTATTTTCTCTTTAGTAGCATACTAAAATGTATGCTGCACATGGCTCTCTTGCTCAAATTTCTTTCAAAGGTTAATTAGGAAATACGGTTTATCTTGGAACCACAGTGAGGTTTGAGTCATTAACGTTCTTGTTAGAATCCTGTCATTCTAAAGGCATTCTATATCGGATACATGAAGTATGAGGTGACTGCGCTGAATTTGTAATTTAGTTTCTAATTAGGGCAGGCAAATATTTATAAAACTATGACTATATCTTAACATAGAGCTTTTTTTCCCCACCCCATTATAGGGATCTTGTACACAGGCAGACGGCTAGTGCGGTGGTGCAACACATGTCACTTGGGGTTTATGGATTTGGTTGTGAAGATTCACTGAATCACTTGTTGAACTATGTATGGCCCAATGTGTTTGAGACATCTCCCCATGTAATTCAGGCAGTTATGGGAGCCCTGGAGGGCCTGAGAGTTGCTATTGGACCCTGTAGAATGTTGCAGTATTGTTTACAGGTAAGGTTAAGATTTTTAAAGGGTTACTCAGTGGGAAAAAAAAAATTCAGTTGAATTAATAAATCACTGTTCCTAATTATCAGTAGGGTATTTTGTACCATACAGGAAAACAGTTGTAGGGGGAGGAGAGATTACATTTGTCTTTGCTTGTGGCAGTTTTGTACATTTTTTAGGTGTTTTTTTTTTTCTCTTAAGGGAAAATGTTTGGAATCATACCTTTGTGGGTTTTTTGTGGGTTGTGCTAAGGTTCTGTATGTTATTGAAAATTGAAATAATATATAGTTTTTAATTATCTTAGGGTTTGTTTCACCCGGCCCGGAAAGTCAGAGACGTGTATTGGAAAATTTACAACTCCATCTACATTGGTTCACAGGATGCGCTCATAGCACATTACCCAAGAATCTACAATGATGATAAGAACACCTATATTCGTTACGAACTTGACTATATCTTATAACTTTATTGTTTATTTTGTGTTTAATGCACAGCTGTTTCACCTTAAACTTGCTTCGATTTGGTGATGTAAACTTTTAAACATTGCAGATCAGTGTAGAACTGGTCATAGAAGAAGAGCTAGAAATCAGTAGCATGATTTTTAAATAACCTGTCTTTGTTTTTGATGTTAAACAGTAAACGCCAGTAGTGACCAAGAACACAGTGATTACACACACTATACTGGAGGGATTTCATTTTTAATTCATCTTTATGAAAATTTAGAATTCATTCCTTGTGTTTAAAGGGAATGTTTAATTGAGAAATAAACATTTGTGTACAAAATGCTAACTTGTGTGTGTTTTTTGAACATGACTTGTAAAATGCGGAACTTTGATAAAGTATTGGTTTGTGTAGAATAAGTGGCTTAATTTTATTTTCTGTTACCTGGTTTATAGAAAGTAGTTAGCAGAATATAAACTATATAAAGTGATGGCATCTTTGTCAAATTCCATTGTTCTGTTGATAATGACATTAAGAAGAGTAGCTTTGGGGGTATTCACCTCAAACTAGCACAACCGTTCCATCACCATAGAAAATATAGCACCTTTGCTAATCTGTCTTGCATAATACTATTTTGTACTTACATAGCGCCTTTCATCTCTTGATTTCTCAAAATGCTTTATGAACATGTTTAGGAGAAGTGATTCAAATTCTAACTCTTGAATCTGTGTTTAAAAAGTGGGGAAGGTTTCTACTTTAAAACTGCTTTCTACCTAAGTATTGCTAATAGAATAAGACAATCTTTGGGCTCTTTTCCCATGTCATAAGCCACTACTCAACAATGTATTCAGTAAATACTTGTTGAACACCTACTGTATACCAGCCACTGTGCTTAGTGTAGGGGATGCAAAGGTGCTTTTGACCTGCCCCTTGCCCTTAAGAAATGCAGTATAATGGAAAAGAGGAGATGCATCCAGTTAAATATTACTTATGTACTGTGTTATTACACAATGGCAGCAGCTAAAATGTCTGGGTTTGCTTAAATCTATAGGTGTCAAGCATACATTGAGACTTTAATTCTAGAGGAACCAAGCATTAAGGCAGTACTTAACTATGTTTTGGCAATGACCTTAAATATATTTTCAGTTTTTCCTAATTTTCTGACCAAAAATGTCTTCATTTTAGTCCTTTTACTACTCATAGCAGTTTTGTCTCCTTCAGTAATTACTTTGGTGAACTCTAATGGGAAATGAGATTCTGCAGCAGGGTCAGCATGGGATGACTCTGCCAACGTAAGTAAAATTGTTCCACTGGGACGAGGAGGTTTGTTCCTCCAACTGTTAACACTTAAGGCTTCCTGTTTTGGAGGCTTACATGACAACCTTTGTAATTGGCTAACTTTTACAAAATTAATACTGAGCTAATATTAGCTGACTTTAGGCAGAATTTGTAACTCTTTATTGTTCCTTGTGTAACAAAACTTTGTGACAACATGTCAATGTATACTAAAATTTCCCAAATCATCTTTTTATTCCTGAAGTTTTTGTAATAATCCCCATGTAACTACATCTTGCTGTTCCCTGTAATGTCAAATGACCTTCAGTAATTTCTAATCATGAAAATTGAAAACAGGTTTCAGAGCCAAAATTTAGTTTTAAACCAGTCTTGGAAAAACTAGTTGTATTTTTCCTTCAAGTACTTGGGTAACTTCAGTTTGCTTGGGCCCTGGCTATTTATGGAAAATATATCTGCTTTGTAGTGGCAATGTGGAGCAGAGGAGACTGCCTTACATGACATTTACTGAACAAGTAATTTGAAGACAGGTGAGGGAAACAAGGCTATGACCTTAAAGGATGGGACCAAATAGAGGTTCATAGACATATGAATAATCTTATATGCTTATTATTGAATCAGGAAAGCATTTTGTGACATACCCGTGTGAAAGACGCTATGTGAAGTTTTAACTATCTTTCAAAAGACTTTTTCTTTCGCACTTTCTTTTGGTGTTTCTTAAAGCCAAATTTAAGCAGGAAGAAAATGTTCTTAAGGGGTGACAATGGGTGGGTTTTCTGTGGGCTTTTGTTGGTTTTTCTGTGGGCCCTCTAATGGAATTGATCTCTTTGGCTGTTCAATTTTTTCATATTGTATTTTTAAAATTTGTTGTACGGTGCCCTGTGAGCATCAAGTACCACCAGATGAATAAAACTTATTATATCTAAAGTCTTAGACCAGTTTTTAATATTAGTTGACTGTATTGTTATTGTACTACATTGTTGTAGTTGTGCTATTTAAATAATGAGCTCTTTGGGTGGTTTTCCAGACAAATTTAATACTGAAAAACCAAAGAACTTTAAATCAACTAGAAAAGGCAGCTGCAGCCATATAGGTTTAATTGTTTAATTTTTTTTTTAATTTTTTTTAATTGTTTAATTTTTTTGGTTTCTAGTGCCCCTTATACCCCATAGGGTAAAAGAAGTAGAAACTAGCTATTACAGGGTCTTCAACCTTGGCATTATCGATATTTAGGGTTAGATAACCTTTTTGTTGTGCGACAATGCCGTGAGCATTGTAGGGTGCTGAGCAGCATCCCTGACTTCAACCCACTAGATGCCAGCAGCACCCACCCCAGTTGTGACCAAAATGTCTAGACTGTGCCTCATATCCTTTGGAGGGCAAAACTTCCCTAGGTTGATAACCATTGAGACTTGTTTAGGCAGGACTTCTGTCTGATAAAATATAAAGCATTTCATTTTAGGCAGCATTTGCCTAGGAAGTAACTAGAAATACTATTTCACAAATACTTAAACACCTACCTTGAGTAAAGTGCCACATCAGTCTTGGGGAAAGCAAGCTGAGAGCATAGAAGATACTGACTGACTTCTCTGGTCCTCAGAATCTTGTGGGCCAGCTGGAGTCCCGTGTAGTACAGGGAGAGTGCCAGTGGCTCGTTGTCCACTTGGAATGCAGTTGTTTCAAGCCTTGGTTGTTATCTGTGAGGTATGTGATCTGGCAGGAATAAGAGGGCAGCCAGGGCATGCAGATTTTCCTCCTTTTAAAAAAAAAAAAAAGGATAGGAAGCCATAGAATTTAAGGTGATCTGATAGGAGAATTTAGATTTGCAAGGCAGTCAAGGTTTATAGGCAGGAGGGAGTAAGTAAACTAGAGAGTATAGGTCAGGGACATTTCTAGGGTTCATGCTAGAAAACGTTTCAGGATTCTTAATTTATTATTTTATAATCTAAAAAGACTATGAAAGGACATGCTTGTATATCATATTGGACACAGACTTTTTAAAAATGGCCTAATACATTTTTTTGGAAGGAGGTTTGTAACAAGTTAGTGAATAAGAAGCTCTGGAGGAGTCGTAATCTGAAGTCATATACTGGAATATGCCCGGGGAAGAAACAAATAGGAAAAATTGTTAATTGTTCCTATGTTTACACTCTAAACTTCAAAATTTTTTCAAATATTGAGAAAAGTTGGAAGAATAGTACAATGAACTCTGTATCCTCCACCTAAATTCAGCAATTAAAATTCTGCTAAATTGTCCTCCATACTTTTTAAAACTTTTTGTGAAAGTTTTCTATCAGTATTACTGCAGAAGAAATTTGAGACTATATAAAACGAGGCTGGCGAGCAAGAGAAAGCAGGTAAATGAATGAGTTTCTTGTGTAGAGAAGTGGAAGTCAGGACACAAATGGATTTTCTTGTACAGGAAGAGAAACCTCTTTCCCTGAATCCGTAGGAAGACAGTGTGGTAAGATGTAGGTATGTAAAGTTGCCCATGACCTATCAGAGAGTAAATACAGAAACGGTTTTACTGCTACTTCAGGAACAGGTATACATAAATGAGGAAAATCAAACGTGCAAAAAATTCAAAAAAGTTTAAAACCTGATGAAGTTTAACAACTGGTATCCATTGTGTGTAATATGTATAATATGTAATATGCACCTGTGTACTCTGCATAGTTTTGATCACGAGAGCAGAATGTAATTTACACGGGGAAGAAAATCACTTAGCGCTAACAGAATCACCAAGGAAGAACTGTTGATGTGCCAGATATCTAGACTATTGCTACTCAAAATTGTGGGCTGGAGATCAGCAGCATGGGTGTCACTTGGAGTTTCTTAGAAATGCAGATGCTGGGTTTCGCCCCAGACCTACTGCATGAGGATCTATGTTTTAGTAAGATCCTCAGGTGATTTATATATGTATTCAAGTTTGAGAAATGACCGTCTAGGGCACCATTCCATTCCCAATGTGGTAAGGTAACTCACATGGCTCATAAGAGGGATGGAAGTACTTACTGAGGTATAGAAGTAAGAGGGCCTAATGACACAGGCAAGAGATAATTACCCCCAGGATGGTACTTTATTTACTGAAACCTGGGGGAAATCAAGAGGAAGGGAAAAAAGGAAGGAAGCTTTTCTTTTGTTTTTGTATAAAACCAATGGCTTTTTCCAGTAAGGCTGTGCTAGGGACTAAATGCTTGTATCCTCCAAATCTCTTACATTGAAACTAATTCCTAACATATGATGGTATTGGGAGATGGAGCCTTTGGGAAGTGATTAGGTCTGAGGATGGAGCCCCTGTAAATGGGATTAGTACCCTTATAAGAAGATACATGAGAGCTGACCCTTTCTACTCTCTGCCTTGTCAGGAAAAGATGGTCACCTGTAAACCAGGAAGCAGGTAGGCCCACCTTCACCAGACACTGGATTTTACTGGCACTTTGATCTTAGACTTCTCAACCTCCAAAGCTGTACGGAGTAAATGTTTAAGTCACCCAGCCTATGGTGTCATATTCTGCTATGGCAACCTGAACTAAGGCTGGTTAGGTCAATGCAATTAATAAAGCTCAGAGATGTATACCCACGTCGCCTCTCCTACAGACTAGTTGACCCTGGTTGTAGGAGAACTGTGGACTGAACAGAGCCACACAGCCTATTAAAAATCCTCTCCCTGCCTTTACCATGTCCCAAGGGAAGAGGAGAACAGGGAGTCAACATAGTATAGGTTTACCAGTTGGCTTTAGAGTTTGTCCTATCCAGGTTATAAATTCAAGTCCTGAATCCATAACCTCAGTATTACACTTGATGATTTTGTGACCTTCATCAAGTTGTTTGATCTCTGTCTGCTTTGGTTTCCTCATTGGTAGAATGGGGATAATAGTACCTACTTCAGTAAGTGGTGCTCCTGGTGAAGATTAACTGAGAGCATTCCTCCAAGGTAAAGTGCCTAAGTATAGTGTTAAGCAAATGCTGTTGATATAGTTTATTATTTTTATCATCATGAGGGTGGAGAGCTCTGTTGTCCTGGCTGAAATCGGAGGGGATGGAGATTAGTAGGTGGCTTGAGAAGAAGTTTGGATACAACTTTTGAGGGAATAAGAGAAGGAACTCCTCAGGGCCATTTAAGATGGCCTGATAGTCCCATAGGATTGTAGAATAGTCTCTCGTAGTTCCACAGACCCTGTAGATGGAGAAGGTGTTCAGTTGGATTGATCTGCAGGTACAACGGAAGAAGCGAGAGGATTAGGGGATTGAGTGCAGTTGAAGTCTTGAAAGTACAGATTTGCTGTTCAAATCTTCAAATCACTTTAGAAAGAACTGGTGTCACTTGGGTTAGAAGCACACTCTTTAAATTTTATTTCTCTGAAGACAGTGCATGATTCTGCCTCAAATACTTTAATGAGATATGCAGTCCAACACATTTTTATTTTCTTACAGGCATTTTTACATTTTCATTGCATTGAATAATCTTGAACAAATGACCCATTTGGCTTTTGCATTGATGAAATCATACTTTTAAGGGGATTTGAGAAATGTATTCTCAACTGTGCAGAGTATCTACAACTTAAGTCACAAGGACTTCATTAGTTCATCTGTTTATTTGACATTTATTTAAATAATGATTACTAGGCTAGCTGCTGTAAGTACAGTTGAAAAGGTCCTTCCCTGAAAGATAGAGGAGAAAATAATGAGGTAACAGTAATAGAGGAGATAATGCCAAAACAAAGCTGCAAGTCAAGTTCTTGGTGAGTTCAGAGGACAGAGCTTCCTTCACGTCAAAGAAGGAGGAGAGAGTGTGGTTAGGAGCGAGCTTGAGGAAGAAGGCAAACTTAAACTTAATTTTTGAGGAAGAGTTAGAATTGCCCATATGGTGCTACAAAGGAAAGTTAAAGAACTTTGGCAAGGTAGCAGAAACTTGGGTTGTGTCTAAGAAAGTGTGGGTGGGTGGGCAGGCCCAGTGATGACAAATAGTGGAAGATCAGATGTAGCCCCAAGAAGTTATGTCCAAGTATGTCATATATCTATTCATATCTGAATCTCCTCCATCAAGAAAACTTCCTTCCTTCCTAGGTCCCCAATCCATCTTTACTAAACGAATGAATGAGATATATCTCATTGGCTTCAGTTTATGGAAATCTTCCAAGGCCATTCTTTAAACTTTATAGGCAATGAGTAACTACTAACAATTCAGCATTCATTTATTCAACAGATATTTATTGAAGAAGTCTTTAAAGGGAGATTAATATCCTTAGGTTCATTTCTTTGGTCCAAAGCATTGATTTATATAAAGAATTTATCCAGCAAGTGTTCTCAGAGCAGAATTAGTTCAGAGAAGATACTCCAATTGATTAAATCATAGCCCCCACCCAACACACTTCTCTAAACTCCTTCAACTGTGACACTGTGGTCCCTTTGTTGGTCATTGCTGCCACACTAGCCCACCACTCCAGGATATGGGCCAATTATGGGAGGAATTGATATGAAGCTGGTTTTGTGTTCTTTTTTTTTTTTTTTTTTTATGATAGGCACACAGTGAGAAAGAGAGAGAGAGGCAGAGACATAGGCAGAGGGAGAAGCAGGCTCCATGCACCGGGAGCCTGATGTGGGATTCGATCCCGAGTCTCCAGGATCGCGCCCTGGGCCAAAGGCAGGCGCCAAACCGCTGCGCCACCCAGGGATCCCTGGTTTTGTGTTCTTTAAATTACTTGCTTGTTTGCTTCTTTCCCTAAAAAGTCTTAACATTTTTTTTAATATCACAAAAGGATCTAGAATATTCTGTAATTTTCAGGAGGAAATGGTTTAGCAAAACTTCCAAAGATCATGGCTAATTTGACTTGCAGTCTGAGGGGCTTCCTGGACATTTTCCACATGAAGAGTTGGGATGGATGAGCTGTCAGTGTTGTTTTTAGAGTGTGGCACTATAGCTCTCTGGCCAGTCACCCCAAAAGATCAAGTATGCATGTCGTAATCAGGTAAGGAAACAGAAGCAGTTAATGCTCTGCAAATTTTAATGATATTTCTGTCTCCACTCAAAATTATATATGGATCCAACTTTTAATATTTCTCTTACAGGAAAAAAAATCCTCTTTTTGCTCTAATAAGGAAGTTGGTAATTAGATGCTAATGTTGTCATTTATCTCTGTTCAAAAAAGGCTATTATTAAAGAGGGTCAAGCTGTCTAGTCCCTTTGATGCAGTTACTGAATTCAGTCCTTGGAGGTTTACCATAGCATACCTGGGATCAATCTCTTCCTTCAAGGTTTCAAATGATTTGGAATTTCTAGGGGGGGGGGGGAGTGGGCTGAAAAGGGATGGATGCTAGCTGATTATGACTTGATATTATCTTGGGTAAAAAGTAAAAGAGCATGAAGGAAAACCCTGTTTGAATGCAATGCTGTTTTATTGTGTGCTGAAATTAATGTCTTGCTAGTTTTAACAATAATCACTTAATTAACAGGAGTATAGCAGAGAGAAGAGAATCATCCCTGATTTTGGCAAGATCCTAAAACTGTGAGGTATGGGCAAATAAAGAGTGTTGTCATGATTAGAACCTTGGTGTTCAAAAGGAAAAATGATGAAATCTACATTCATTCAATGAACAATTTAACAACATGCCTTACATTTGATTAGTGCTTTATAATTTCCAAAACACGTTAGCATCTACTTGCTTGTTTATTCCTCACAACAAACTTATGAGGTAGACATTTATTATGCCTGTTGTACAGAGGAGAAAATTAAGGCTCGGTGAGGTTAGGTGGCAATGCCATCATTTGAACCATGGCTGATCTGACTCCAAGCTGATGCTCTTTCCATTGATGCATCTATTCAGTGTTATTTTTTAAACTATTTTTAACTATTTGGGGCACCTGGGTGACTCAGTAGTTGAGCATCTACATTTGGCTCAGGTCGTGATCCCAGGGGAGGGGATCAAGTCCCATATCCAGCTCTCCACAGGGAGCCTGCTTCTCCCTCTGCCTCTGTCTCTGCCTCTCTCTATATCTCTCATGCATAAATAAATAAAATCTAAAAAACAGCCAATAAACTATGTTAACCATTGAAATTAGTTTCAACCTTGTTGTTCTGGACTAATGAGAAATATGTCTTTTTTTTTTTTTTTTTGATAGGTGTTATGTTCTTACCAAATCCTTTAGGCCTGATAAAGTCAAAAAGTCAACAGGAGACCAGGAGAATGGAAAACCTTAGCATATAGAAATAAATATGTATTTTTAATGTTTGATAGAGAGTGAACTAAAAGGACAGAAAAAAAGAATGGAAAACTCTCGCCAAAAGGCTGTTCGCAGGGAAAACATGACTTAATGACAGGTGAAGCACTCTATGGAAATGAGATAATAATGGAAACCTGTAAATGATTAATGCCTTGGTGCATGTGTATTCTGACAAAGACAAAACTGCTTTCATGAGGTGAAGCAATACGCCCAGCACTGAGGGGAAGTAATGAGCACTAAATTTTAAGAATCTCCCATAGGTTGTTTTCATATACCATGGGTGATCCCCTTGGTATTTCTTTCTGTGGTCTTGTGAGCAGTAGATTTGATGATGTGCAAATCTTTATTGACTATTTAATGACTCCCTTTCCCCATCAGATCTTACGATAGTGTCCTAGGTTAGTTAGCAAAATATTTTACTTTTTGAGGATATAAGTGGAATGCTTCTTGCTCCCCGCTTGCTCTCTTCTGGGCCTCCCTGCCCTGGCACAGTCAGGTGCTGTTATCTGGTGAAGCCCTTTATTTCCTCCTTCCCTTGGCTGGCTCCTGCTTTGTCTTTGGGAATGTGCTCTTTTTAGTTCTTTTGGAAGCCACTGGTTAGGCACTGCATTGATGATGCTCTCCCAGCACCTGGCACGCACTCGCCTCTTCCCCATTTGTGTTGAAGTTGCCCATTCGCTCATGTGACCTCCTGAGTGGCCTTGGAAAGGCGTGAGCCCATGGGTGTGGCCCAAGACCTGTGTGCTGCTTGGTGCATGTGTGGCAAGGGGCTCAGTGAGTGACGGCCCTCCTGAATTGTCTCAGACAGTCGTGCAAGCACTTCTAGGCAGTAAAGCAAGCAGGCACATTTATTTTTCTTCTTTTTTCCCCCTCACTTTATTTCTTTAGTCTAAATTTCTTTTTTAGTTTAAATTCAATTTGCCAACATATAGTATGACACCCAGTGCTCATCACATCATGAGGCAGGCACATTTCTAAGCAAATAATTCTTTGGTATTAGTTGACAAGCTGTGAAAGTATCCAATGTCATCATGAAATTGAGGAAATCATATAAATCTCTGTTCTGTGAAAAAGCTTTGTTCAAGAAATTCTATTTCCTACAATCTTCTAGGCTTCTGACAGGGGGCAGCAGAGCCCATGAAAACTAAAGTTGGCTGCTTTTAACTGGTGGTTTGCAGTTGGAATCAGGCCTTTCATTTTCAGCAGAAACCAGCTCTTGATATCTGACAAACCTCACTATGGAATAAAGACTTTAAGGTAAAGGCTAGCTTTTATTAATTCAATATTCTTTGAAGGCACTACAAATAATTTACTGTTTTTTTAAAAAATTAATTTATTTATTCATGAGAGACACACAGAGAGAGGCAGAGACATAGGCAGAGGGAAAAGCAGACTTCCCACAGGGAGCCCGACGTGGGACTCAATTCTGGATCCTGTGAGCTGAAGGCAGATGCTCAACCGCGGAGCCACCCAGGAGTCCCTACTGTTTTGTTTTGTTTTGTTTTAAGGAATAACGGTTTATTATTGTTTTATTTTTTAAAAGATTTTATTTATTTATTCATGAGATACAGAGAGAGAGAGAGATAGAGAGAAAGGCAGAGACACAGGCAGAGGGAGAAGCATGCTCCATGCAGGGAGCCTGACGTGGGGACGTGGGACTCGATCTAGGGTCTCCAGGATCAGGCCTGGGCTGAAGGTGGCGCTAAACTGCTAAGCCACCCCAGGCTGCCTGGTTTATTATTGTCTTAATGCAAATAACCATCTCCCTCACTTTTTGCTGGGTAGGAAAAACTCTTTTTCCTTGGATCCCATAGATTCAGGATTCAGTCCCACAAACCCCCCCCCCCCCCCCCGCCACACACACACACACACACACACACACACACACACACACTTCACATGCCAGATTTAAGTCCCCGATTGTTACCGTATTCTGACCTACTGACTGGAAATTGGGGTTCCCACAAACCCCTCTTTGAGATCAATAATTTGCTAGAATGGCTTGCAGAACTCAGGGAAATGCTTACTTACATTTACTGGCTGCTTTATTATTATTATTATTATTATTATTATTATTATTATTTTAAAGATTTTATTTATTTATTCATAGAGATGCTGAGAGAAAGAGGCAGAGACACAGGCAGAGGGAGAAGCAGGCTCCATGCAGAGAGCCTGACGTGGGACTCGATCCAGGGTCTCCAGGATCATGCCCTGGACTGCAGGAGGTGCTAAACTGCTGTGACACGGGGGCTGCCTACTGGTTTATTATGAAAGGATGTGATAAAGGATACAGATGGACATCCAGGTGGAAGAGATGCATGGGACAAGGAATGTGGGAAGGGGCCCAGAGCTTCTATACCCTCTCCCAGAGCACTACTCTCCCAGAACCTCTACATGTTCACCAACCTAGAAGCTCCCCAAGGCCTGTATCTTTGGGATTTTTATGGAGGCTTCATCATGTATCGTGATCCATCGTTAACTCCTTTTCCAACCCCTCTCCCCTTCCTGAAGATAGGGCATGGGGCTGAAATTTCTAGGCATCTAGTCATGACTTGGTCTTTCTGATGACCAACCGCCATCTAGGAGCCCAACAAACATTGCCTCCTTAGAACAAAAGGTGCTCCCATCACCCACTAAATGCCAAGGGATATAGGAACTCTGTTAAGAACTGGGGTCAAAGACCAAATATTACAGCAAAAGACATTCCTAGTGCTCTTTTCACTTAGGATATTACTAGAGTTTTAGGAGCTCTACGCCAGGAACAAGGGGCAGTGGCCTATGTACTTCTTTTCCCCCACAATTATACAATCTTAAAAAAGGTGCCTATTTTTTTTTGCCAGTGACTTATAAAATGATGCTAAGACATGAGATATTTCCAATTGGTATTAGGGAGACTATCAAGATGTGTAAATTATTAACACATGCTGGGGCTAATCCTCCCCTCACCCCACCCTGGGGATGATAAAAAAAAAGACATAAATAAGAAAATACAACATAATGAAAGCAATTGAGATAACTACAGTAAATAGCCAGAGCCTAAATTGTCCCTCCTCTGCCCATTATGTGACTCTTTTGGTGTTGGTCCCATGCCACCCATGGTGTGCCCATGTCACACCTTTCTGTATAGTAACCAATGCATGGCCTGGCATGTGGCTCAGCAAATTTGTGAAGTTGAACAAACACTCTGGCCTGATCATAAATATGCAACTTCTCCAGGGGAGTTCTTGAGTTGTATATCACATCTAATTGTCCCATAAATACATACGGTTGAGGAATTTGCACTCAGAAACATGATCTCTGTAGGCATATACTATCCCAGGTCTAACTTTAGGGACTCTGTTAATGTGCATGCTTGCCTTCCTTCCTTCCTTCCTTCCAGTAATCTCTATGCCCAACATGGGGCTCAAACTCACAACCCCGAGGTCAAGAATCACATGCTCTATTGAGCCAGCCAGGTGCCCCAATATGTCATTATTTTAAATGATGTGAAGATGAGCAGGGGATAGAAAAGGGGCAAGATTCCATGTGGTTGCCTGTTGGGTTTGCACAGATAAGAGATGTGCAGGTGAGCTGGGTCTAGTTGGCAGAAATTTGTCCCACAGCCATGTAGTCAGCCTGAAATCAGGAGTACAAATGAAATTAGCGAGGTATCCTAAAGTCCTCTGGTGTCCTTCTCCCTCTCAGTCTAGAAATCAGTTCTAGTTTTCTTCTCTCCCTCTTTCCAGCATTGGTGCAGTATCTGTTACACAGGGCTTTCCATCTTTTTATTATGTTAATGATTAGACCTTTGTCCCCCATCCCTGTCTGTTAGGTTCTCTCCATAATTTTCAGAGGAAGATTTCAAAACTAGGTTTTTGTCAATTAATAAGAGCCTGACCAATTTCTTCTAATAATCACTCAGAGCCTCTTACACTGACTTCACCTTTGTTTTGTTTTTCATTTGCTTAGCAGCTTCATATGATTCATCCTATTTGTAGAAACAGTAATTCTCTTAAGGAACAGGACAGGTATTAAAAAGTCTCTCCTAGCAGATGAGTTAGATGAGACTCAGAGAGGGGGTGTTCTGGGCCTGTTGTTCACCTAGATCATTAATGGTAGAACTGGGATGAGAAAACCCTTATCCAGACTCCTCTGCAGCAGCTCATGCTGCTCACTCATCAGCGGGGCCTGGCTTAGCAGGAGTGTGGGAGAGATGCTGAAATAGGGGGTCAAGGGAAGGTGTGCATGTTTGAGCTTAGCACAGTGCCCGGCTCAGTGCTGCCTTCAGCATTGGCAGGATGCCATGGGGGGCTCAGCCATGGGATTAGTGGAGAGCACGGAGGACATTCACAGGAAGGGATGTGGGTAGAGACATGTTCAAGAAGGTAGAGATCAGGGGAACAGTCTTCCAGAGGGACAGAACATTTGAGGGTGTTATTTACTGGGCCAGGATTATGTGTTTTATGTTCTCCAGTTGCCACCACAGCCTTGGCAGTAGGTATCATGACTTCCATTCCTCAGATGGGACCACTGAATCACAGGGCAATCAAGCAACCCCTAGGCTAGCTGCTCCAAAGACCTCCTAGGACACCACTTACGTGAAGTCCCTGGAGTGTTGCAATGTCACATGGCTCTTATGAGGCCGAGTCCAGATTCACACCTAGGCTGCTTGGCCTGCAGTCTAGGTTCTTAGCACCCCTTCTACTGCATTTCCCAAGACAACTTTCCTGGACACTAACATTGCCCAGTCAGGCCCTGTTCATCTATGTCTCCAGTGCAACAAGGAAGAACATTGCACAGTTTATGGTGGCAGGGGAGAAAAATGAGGGCTGGACTCAGAGTCAGAGGCTGAGGTTTGAGTCCTAGGTCTGCTCCTGACTTGTGCAGTTTTGGCCAGTCATCACACCTCTCCACGTAGCCATTTGCATCTATAACGTGAGGAGATGGGTGTACCCCTCTCTCAGGTTTAGGGTGAGGACTCTGTGAGATTAATGAATGTAAAAGTGCTTTGTAGGCTCTAAAGGTCTGAACAAATGTAAAGGTTAGTACAAATCAAGGGAACAAATGGAGCCAGCAGGCAGCTATTTATTATTTGGGCTGATATGTATGCAGAGTATTGACTTTTTATGCCTCATTTGCTTCCGTGAAAAATGTACAAGTGACAGTATCTTGAATCTGCAAATAGAAGATGAGGCCTTTGTGTGTGCTGTGGGTACTGTGGCGGCTGAGGGAGGAGGCCAGGAAATGAAAACCATGTGGCTATGAGTTGGGCCTTGAAGCTTTAAACTTCCCCCACAAGGAAGAAGAAAATATGCTAGATGTTCTTGGGTGATGGTGATGAGAAATACGAACCAAGCCTACATTCCCTGACTTCTTGTATTTCTCTTGAGCAATGTTTCTGTTCTTTAGGGAGCTTAACAGCAAAATCACATTTCGTTTGTTGAAATGTGACAAAATTGGGCAGAATCAGAGGCTCAGGATGCTGTAGTAAAAAAAGAGTTATAAAATTTAAATAAGTCTTAAGTGAATTGGACTCATGCATTTTCTGGATTAAAAAGAAGAACTGCAGAAGCTAGGATCTTGTTTTTTGTTGTTGTTGTTGTTTTGTTTCTTTTTTTACTATCTTCTGCTATGGTGGCCATGACCGTATGCAAAAGTGCGCATACTTATAATTGTAATTTTTAAAGATAAAGAGCAAAGGAAGTTCCTTTTTAACCTTTCATTTCCTCACGAACCCACCATTGCAGGAAGGATCCAGCTAGGATATCTAGAAAGGCACACTCAGGAGGTCCCATCCATATGGATCTGTTGTCCGAGGACTGTAAGGTAATGGCATTTATCAGAGTGTGAATGAAGGAAACAGGAGGACACTTATGAGTCAGGTGTAGCTGCGAGGCAGGAAGGAAGTCAAAAGACTCCTGACCTCAGCTTGGAAAGTGGAGTTGGCTAGAAGTACCATACAAATATGTGGGTGTATGTGGGGAGTGTGGGGTAGAATTTAATAACATACAGGTGCTTTGGTCAAATATAAACAATACATAGCTCTCACACCAAAAGGATTGACGCAGATCAGAGATGTAGTGGTATTTGTCATGTGAAGCTCTCTAAACAGATTTAAACCATGTATCTGAATTAAAGAAGCAGCTTCTCAAACATCTACTTTAACAGAGAGCTTTCACCCTAAGTGACTGAGATTAGCCACAAATCCCTCATAAAACCAAATTAATGAGATGATCCCTGGTTATTGAGAAAAGGAACTGGGGGAAAAAAGGGAAAGTGATTTTTCTCATAAAAAATGGTCAGTAGTTTTACAATTGAATTTGGAGACAATTCATTGACTCCTAGGAGCTGGAATAACTTCAAAGATTTTTTTCATCCAATGTCCCCCCCCCCCCCCCCCCCCCCGCCTCCCAGATGAGTAAACTGAGACCCAGAGAGATTCAAAGTCTTGCCCAAGGCCCTCCATGAACCAGCTTTGAGCTCCAGTGTCCTCTGTCTGCACCCTGGATAAAAAGATCAATGAGGTTTCCTCCTGAGCCTGGGACTTAGGATGAAGGGCAGTTGCTCTGGGATAAAAAGAAGGCTTTTTAAATATTCTCTCATTTAAAAAGTTTGCATTTAACATCTGCTACAGAGGGAGGAAAATAAATTCCAACTGGCCTCCTTTTTCATTTTATTTCATTTCTCATTTAAGAGTGGGGGTGGGAAGAGGGGCTGGAAGTTGAAAGACAGTAACATGAGCCATGAAACACACTGTGTGATCCACAATTAGAAAGTGAAATGCTTTACAGATGCCACCAAAAAAAGGAAGGAAGGAAGGAAGGAAGGAGGGAAGGAAGGAAGGAAGAAAGGAAAGAAGGAAGGAATGAAGGAAGGATGAAAAGAAAAAAGAAAAGAAAGAGAAAAAAGAAAACAGAGGAAAAGGCAGTCTTGAATCAGGGTATACCTTTCTACCTTCCATATCAACCAGGTAAAAAAATCAAATGCTAATAAACAATATGTCCACTAGAATCCTTCTCGAGTGTTTATTCACTTGGCACAAGTGATAGTAGAGTATACGTGACATATGCTTTGTATTCAAAAGACTTCTGCACCTCTTCCTCGTAGTTCTGAGCTAATCAAAGTGGATGTTTTTGTAGGTTCTTTCTTCATAAATCTGGAATCAGACTCAGAATCCCAAGCACAGAGAGGGGCTGGTGTGTGATTAGTTGCTGTCAAAGGAGTAGGACTTGAACTTGTCAAGCTAGTCAGAGCAGATGAAAGTCCATTCTTGGGATTGGCCATCTCTTTACACGGTACCCACTACCTATTCAGCTTGGCAGCAAACTCCCCCTATAGTTAGCTGCCTTTCCCACTAGGGATCTTGTCAAAAGAAGATTTATTTATATATTTGGAAACGGAGGGTCAGAAGGAGAGGGAGAGAGAATCTTAAGCAGACTCCATGCTGAACATGGAACCTGATCTGGGGCTCGAATTCACGTCCTTGAGATCATGGCCTGAGCCAAAACCAAGAGTCAAATGCTCAACAGACTGAGCCACCCAGGCACCCCTCTGGTTTTTTAAAAAAAAATATTTACTGATTTATTTTTAGAGAGTAGAGAGCCCACTAGGCATTTTTAAAAAATTAAGCCAGAACAAATCTAAGAGAAGCCTGGAAGATCAGGATAGATATTCTCTCTTTTTTTAATCTTTTAAAGATTTTATTTATTTATTTATTTATTAGAGAGAGAGCACAAGCAGGAGGAGTGGCAAGCAGAGGGGGAGGGAGAAGCAGACTCCCCACTGAGCAGGGAGCCCAATATGGGGCTCTATCCTAGGAGCTCAAGATCATGACCTGAGCCTAAAGCAGATGCTTAACTGACTGAGCCACCCAGGAGCCCCTAGGATAGATATTCTTTGATGATATTCTGAAGAGATTTAGTTAGTACGAGAGATTTTTCAGTTATTGGTGAACATGGACAGATATATTTTATTCATTTTGGATTATAAGTGATAAGGGTGGATGTTTTATTTCCCCCAGAATATTGGTGATTTCACGTGTCTCAGTTAAAAACCTGTTTGGTCTGGGCGCCTTGGTGGTTCAGTCTGTTAAGCATCTGCCTTCAGCTCAGGTCATGATTCCAGGATCCTGGGGTCAAGGCCTATGTCAGGCTCTCTCCTCAATGGGGAGTCTGCTTCTCCCTCTTCCTCTGTGCTTGTTCTCTCTCTCTCTTTCTCAAATAAATAAAATCTTAAAAAAATCTTTAAAAAATCTGTTTGGTCACACATTAACAGAAAACTCCATTTACAGAAGCTTAAATACATGTGTTTCAATTTCTTACTTATCTAGAAGTCTGAAGTAGGAGTTTGATGATGGTGGTTTAGTAGCTAGAGGTAGTAGCCAGCATCTGGTAAATCTCTAGGCCTTGCCCTTATAGTTGCGCTACATCAAACAGTAACCAACATACCTAAATAGAAGACAGGAGGAAGGGGGATAAGAGGAGGCCAGCTGAGACCAACTCTTCCTTTTTAAAAAATATTTTCTTTATTCATGAGAGATGCAGTCTCTCTTTGCTATGTATCACACAATGGAGTTCCAATTTCACACATTTACAAGTGTGATTGTTACAGTTAGCATTGTATATTTAAATACAGAGATTTTTACATTATTTTCCCTTGCTTCTTTACCTCTGTCTTGAGAGCCTTATAGTTTCTGTACAGTTTTCTTTGAAATGGCCGCTGGCACCTACTTTCTTAAAAGAAGTGTTGTTAATGGAGCCCTGGCTGACTCAGTCAGTAGAGCACATGACTCCTGATCTCAGGGATGTGAGTTCAAACCCCACACTGGGCATAGAGCTTACTTAAAAAAAAGAAAGCATTGTTAAGACCAACCCCAGATGTTTGCCTCCAGGGTTCTGACATGTGCTTGTCAGAACCACATTAGTTTCCTGGTACATGATATATCTTCATGAACAGCTGGAAGTAATTTTCAATCTAAGCATTTCACATTTCATGGATGGGTGCACTTTACAATCACTTTTGAAGCACAACTATTCTAAAAGCTCATACATCTTTGATTGGACTCTTGGCTAATCCCATCCATTTCATTGATGCTTAAGATATTTAAAGATTCCAAAAGGGTCCTTTCCAGAGTTGTAAAAGAGATATAAGAAAGGTACAAAGAAAACAAAAATCATGTCTTCTCTTGTCCCTCTCAGTATAATCAGTGTAGTCTCTATACAACAGCTAAAGCGATTCTTCAAAACAAAAAGGAGACTAGGTCATGCTTCTGTTCTCCGTCCTCAGGGGCTTCTAGTCATCCTCCTTACAATGGCTTTCTGGGCCCTATGTGACCTGGACCCTGCCTGTCTCTTACATTTTTCTATATCCCTCCTCACTCTGCTGTGGCCACACTGGCCCTCTCTTATGTCCCTTAAATAAGCCGACCATGTTTTCATCTCAGGCCTTTGCCCTTGCCTTTCTTTTGGCCTGGGATTCTTTGTTCTCAGCTATTTTTGTGTCTTGCTCCTACCATTATTCAGGTCTTTGCTCACATGTCACCTTCTCAGTGAGTTTTTCCTGGTGGCATAGGTGGCACTCTACTTTCCTTGGTTTTCCTTAGGTTCCTCTCTTGCTACCTCTCTGCTGGCTGTGTAAAGTATCATTCTCTGTCCTCTCTAACCTGCTTTATTATTTTTTTACAAGGCTTTTGTTTGAAGCTGACATTATATTCTATATTTATTGGTTGACTTGTTTATTATGTGTTCCCTGCTAGAATATGAACTCAGCAAGGGCAGGAACTTCTTTATCCTTGGTGTCTAGAATGGTGTCTGGGTGTCTGGCATCAGTAGCTATACAATAAATATTAATGAATATTTGTTGGATGAAGGAATAGGAATTTTAAAGAACTGGTTCAACCTATCAACTATTCAGAAGACTAGTAAGTGGATCAGAGCTAGTTGGGCAGTTGTTTGCTTATTTATTTTTATCCCCTGAGTACACTGGTACTTTATTTAATTTATAAGAATAAAACAATAAAAATTCTCAAGTCAAACAATATTTCATTGAAATATGGTCTTTCTTAAACCATTTATTTAGCAAATATTTATGAAGTGCCTCTGCCTTAAGGAGGTGCCAATAATTTTTCATATTTAATGTGTGATAGCTAGATTTCCCTATAGACTTTAACTCTACATTAACTATTAATAAAAGGGACCAGGAGAAAGTTTTCTAAACATTCCTTAGGACTCAGTTTTTGGCCCTGTTTCATGAACATGTTTTATTGATGACATGAATGAAGCTATAGGAAGCTCTTTGACCAATTTAGTAGATAGGGAACCACTTAACTCAGTACTATTACAGACTCAGGATCCTAAAATGCCTTGACCAGCCTGAAGTAATGAGATAGCCCACCAAAGAGAAGAAAAATCATTTGGTAAGAAGACATGCTCCAAGAGGGGAACTGAGGTTGATTGGTAACATATTGGGAAAGCTTTAGAATTACAATCACTGTGACTCAATAGTATGTTTATTACTAAGATGAAAGTGGACTTAGGCTAATATAATAATAATACTATATTATTAATAGCTAATATATTTTCATGACATGGTCAAATAAAAAAACAAATCCAGACTTAGTAATGGGACACTTTATTGGAAAGGATCATTGTAAGGAGGGGAAAAGAGACAATTGCAGTAAGGGGAGGGAGACCATTACTGCAATAGGGAGAATGCTTTGACCCTAAGACTGGCAACCACTTCCAGAGTCCAATGAAAAGAGTTTTCTTTTACACAGAGGAGTAAACAAAGAGCCAGGGGTGGGGTAAGTGAGATAAAAGAGTGATATGGTGGGAAGTGGAGCAGAAAATGTTCTCCCCTGAGGCCAGTCCATTCTCAGGAGGGGTGGTATGCTGACTCAGGTGGAGATGGGTAGAAGTTCAGGGGCCTGGAGGAAGGAGAGAACCAAAGTGTGGTTGGGAAGAGCAGTTTAGCTAATCATTTAGGAGGCAAAGGGAATTTTGAGGGTCTGTGTTTGGCCTTGTAAACAAGGGGGCATCCATGAGTCTTATCAAAATCCTATGGGGAAAAATGGTTCTTTGTATTAAATTATTCTCCAGAACACAAAGAAGGAGGTTTCCTGACCTTCATTGTTTTCCAGGATCACAGGGCTTGGGTACAATTCAACATTTATATAATGTATAAATTATAGAATGCATAGTGTACCAATTTTAATTATAATATATAGCTGTTACATATAAGATATGTATATAACATACATACATATTATATGCACACACATGTAACAGCTAGTGTAGCGTAATGTCAGTGGCCTCTTTCATCTTGAGGAGCTTTATCTTAGTCAGATGACTGCTGGCTCAGAAGAGCAACACTGGCTCACAGGCCTCCATGTTATTTGGCCAACACATAGGTTTAAAGTTTTGTATAATGAAAGCCTGAAGTCAGAGCTTAAGTCTAGCTTCTACTACTCCCGTCTTTACACTGCACCATTGCCACCTGTTTACCTTTAGTTGGGATCTGACCTCTGGAAGTGTCTAAATTTGCAATGCCTATTCATGCGTATTGTGAGTCCACCCTTTGAGGAATGTGGGCAAGCTGGAAACAAAACAACAGGAAAAAAACCAACAAAGATGGCAAAAGAAGAGAAAGAGTGCCATCATATGAGGAATTTGGAGATTTAGACTGAGAAGATGGGGCAGAGGAAGGATGAGGGAGCCCACCTTGATCCCAAATACTAGAAGTGCTGCCATGTGGAAGAATTAGACTTGTCACAAAAGAGTAGGACCAGGACCAGTGAGAGGACGTTGCAGGGAAATAGATTTTGTACCAGCGTAAGGAAGCCCTTTCTAACTGAGCTGCCTTGGGACAGTGGGGTCTCCCTGTCACTGGATGTTTTGCTGCAAAGCTTCCTGATGGAGCTGCAGGAGGGGATCTAACTATCGAGTGGGTGTGTTGGATTAAGGAGTTCCCTTCCTGGCATAACACTCTGATTTTGTGAAATAAAATATAAACCCATTATTTTGGCCTTCATTGACTTAGAAAGCGTTTAAATCCTGTTTACACCCTGGTGGGGTGGAATAATTCATCCTTAATAACATAATGTTATTATTTTATAACATTTTATAAACTGCTTTCTAAAACATTTTGGAACCATTTTAGGTTTTAACTACATAGAACCAATCCAGATAATTTATTATTGATTATGTATAGCACTATTCTCGAACTTCCATGGAGCAGTAACAGAATTTAGATGCATCAAAAAGAATAAAATACCTAAGAATAAATTTAACCAAGGAAGTGAAATATCTGTACACTGAAAACTATAAGAAATTAATAAAATAAATAAAAGAAGACACAAATAAGTAGAAAGATATTTCACGATCATAAATTGGAAGAACAGAATGTAGAAGGAAAACACATTCTCCCAGGAGTAATCAAAGGTCATATGGGAAAAGCTGATAAATCCATGAGGCAATAAGTGAACTAGAAGTTATGTTTATTTGTATCTTGTATGTTTACAAAGTAGAGTGAAATTAGAAAACAATGTGCTAATTGTCAGGAAAACTCAGTAAAAAGGGGGGCTAAGGGAGTACAGCAAAAGCATGGTTTACATCCAAAGTATCAGAACATAAAACAAAAATTACTAACCAAGTAATTGAAACCAGACTGTATTAGAAAAAGAAAGTCTGTATGATCTTTAAGCAAATTTTAAAGAATCATGGAAAACCTGAAGTAGGAGGAAGATCTTGAGTTTGCCCTTGAATGTTGGCTATGAGAACAAACCAGGCTGGAGAGCAGCTGAGGTGGGAATGAGGTGTGTGGGGATCGAGGATGGTGTGTGGGGATCGGGGATGATAAGCAGACTGTCCAGTTGAGGGAGGATGCATGCTGGGAGTGGAGGGGAAGATGATTATTAGATGGATCCATTGACATAGAAAACCAGGTAGGGGTGTTTGCACTCAGTGCAGTAAGTAGCTAAAGAATGAAATGATGTGAGAAATTTAAAAGAGCAGTTTCCATTTCATTCACTAAACATTTACTGAGCTCTTTATTCCACATGAGGCATGCCCAAGATGCTGAGAACCCCTGTACCCAGAAGTATTTACAATTAAATAGGTGAGAAAGACAAGGAAACATTATTATTTTTTTTCTTTATTTATGATAGTCACAGAGAGAGAGAGAGAGAGGGAGAGACACAGGCAGAGGGAGAAGCAGGCTCCATGCACCGGGAGCCCGACGTGGGATTCGATCCCAGGTCTCCAGGATCGCGCCCTGGGCCAAAGGCAGGCGCCAAACCACTGCGCCACTCAGGGATCCCAAGGAAACATTATAATTCCGTGTGGTAAGTCGTAGAGAGAAAGCACAGGCTGCATAGGGTGCAGAACAGGGTTGGGTGTGGGTGGCTTCCCTGCAGGTGGGGGGTTCATGTGATGCCACAGAAGGCCTCAGGCGAAGAAATATGTGAACTGAGTTTTGAAAGACAGGCTTGTGAGGTTTGGGGGGATAGGCTTGCCTGCAAAGTGGTCAACATGTACAAAGTGATCTGGAGGATAAGTGGGGGTGTTGGGAAGGTCACAGGAGCTGGAGTGCAGGACTTGGGAGGGTAGGTGAGGGGACAGGTGTGCGTGAGAGGTGGGCCAGCCAGGTGAAGAAAGCACTTACGTAATACCAATATTAGCAAATGGGTATTCGCTGTTACTTCTCAGGTAATTTTTTAAAAAAGATTTTTAAAAATTTATTTTAGAGAGAGAGCAGGGAGGCTAGCAAGGGAGGGACAGAGGGAGAGGAAGAGAATCTCAGGCAGACTCTGTGCTGAGCATGGAGCCCAACACAAGGCTGGATCTCGTGACCTGAGCTGAAACCAAGAGTCAGATGCTTAACTGAGTCACCCAGGTGCCCCCTTTTAGGGTAATTTTTTAAGGGTAAACCAAGCTGCAGGAATGAATGAGATTATGGAGGGACTGAGAGAAGGCAAAACAAAACTGGAGGGGGGGGGGATTCATTATTTTCTTATAGGCACAGATAGTCTTCTTCTACATACTGATCATTTGCTATAAAAGCAAAGTTCCTGTGAGGAACTTTGTGAGGAAACACTGGTGGACCTAGTTTAAGTCTTTATATCAAGGCAACAAAATACTCATTTTCTTGAAAAGAATTTTTTCATGATTTTAGTTTATTACTTAGAATTGGTAATATTTCTATTATTTGTTAAAAATGCTTTCCCACGATTGGTGAAATAAATTGTGGCATATTCCTACAGTAAAATACCATAGCCATTAAAAATGATGCCACGGAGGAGTATATGATGACCTGGGGAACAGCTTATGTTGTATAAGTGGGGAAATAAAAAGGTACTATAATACAATACCTACGATCTTATTTTTTAAAAAAGAAAAAAAAAGAGGAGTGATTCTTTTTTGTCTGAGTTTTATCTTCCTCTTCAGGAAAATAAAAGTGTTATATAATGGGTTTATTTTCCCCCAAAAAAACATTGATAAAACTGGATAAAATACATGAAACAGCTGTTTTCGGTCATTGGGTTACACTTCAGAGCGTGCAGGACTGTGATCTCTAAGAGAAACACAGAAGCTGAGTCCCCAGTCACCCCAGCTTTCTGCCTGAGAGCATGTTCTGGACGGTGTGGCCCAGGCAGCCTGAGCAGCCTAGCTGTCTCGCTGAGTGGCAGGTTGGCGAGTTGCGAAGGCAGAGATCAGTGTCCACTTTGTGCAGCAGAAAACTGAAGAAGAGGGAGCTGGACATAGGAGAGGGCCCTGGGGTCTGCAGGAGCATCCTCCTAGGATCCTTTAGCTAGCGTGGGCTGTCCCCCTGGCCGGGCTCCACAGGCTCCACAGCACCTGGTGGAGGGAGAGAGAGGATTCTGGGGGGGAAGGGGGAGAAAGCAGAACTGACTGGACATAGGCAGTGCAGGACCTGGAGATGCTGAAGCTTTAGCTAAGCCAGGGAGTGGAGAGACTTTGAAAACCTCAGGGATTCAGTGAGGACCCCAGAAATGCCACGCCATAGGAATAAGACTCACAGTCGATTCAGTACAAAAACACCAAAACAATCTAACCCTAACACCACCTAAAAAATTTAAATCTGACCTGACCAAGAAGAATTGGCAGTAATGTAACCACTTGCCAGAAAAAAATCAATACCTTTAAAGGAAGCCAACATAATCCAGATTCCATACAAATAAATAAAGGTATGAATGATACCAAAGACTTCATTCACCTTAAAAATAAAACTGCCAGCCTGGGTGGCTCAGGTGATTAAGCAGCCGACTTCTGGTTTTGGTTTATGTCATGATCTCAAGGTCGTGGGATTGGGCTCTATGCTCTGCAGGAAGTCGGCTTTAAGATTTTCTCTCGCCCTCTGCCCCTCCCCCTGCTCACTTGCTCTCTCTCTCTCTGAAATAAATAATCTTAAAAAAATAAAAATAAAACTGCCAGTTATTTTACCAGCAAAATGGATTTATTCAGGGTAGCAGAGGTTTGCAACCCCACACAAGCAAACTGCAGCAACAGCACAGCAAGTCTACAGAGCAAAACAGGAAAACACTCTTTTATACAGGAAAGGAGGAGGTGGGGTGCTGGACCTTGTAAACAAGAAATCTATTGGAATACACTGGGAGTTGGAGTATGGTGGCTCTGATTGGCTGAGTTGTCACAGTCTCTCATTGGCTGGGCTGTTGCTGGGGGAGGAGAAAAGCTGTCCTTCCTGCTAGGAGAGTAAGGTTGTATCCCTGTGCAAGATCTTTGTCTTCCTGTTGGATTTGCAAATGATGAGTGGTGGGGTATGAGAGCTCCCCCTTCTAGCCTCTTGACTCCATTCTGAATGAGGTGTCCTCATTAATTTTATTTTTTTTTTATTTTTAAGTAATCTCTATACCCAGTATGGGGCTCAACAACCCTGAGATCAAGAGTCTCGGGAGCCACCCAGGTGCTCCTCCTTTTATTCATTTTTATAACTCCTTCTAATTATAACATTTTGTGACCTAGAAAGAATACCTTGTTTTCTATTTGGCTTCCTTTGTGGTCTCTCTTCTTTCTTCCTATTTTGTAGACCTGGAAACCAAATGATAGTTCAGCAGTAAAATATTTAATTTACATGGTCTTATTTAATGTTTAAAAATTCTTTTATGTAGGAAGGCTGTGTGGTATGTAGATATAAATATTTGAGTATTTATTGTGTACCCTGTCATATCTCTCCTCCTAGCCTTACCTGCTCATTCTCACTCAAGATAAAAACCAGGTGGTGGACGAGTGCCACTATGTACCCCCAGTAAAAGTACTGAAGGATCTCATGCCATTCTGGGTATTATGCTATATGTTGGCAAATTGAACTCCAATAAAAAAAAAAAAAGATATATTTTTCACCTGAAAAAAAAAAAAGGATCTCATGCCATGGAATAATAGTCACTAATTTTATCTTCTCATCAATTATAAGGAGAGAAATATCAGCAAGGTCTGTTGACCAGTACAAAATTACCTTGCGTTTAAACATATATATATATATATATATATATAAACAATAAATATATATTCTTTGCTATAAACAAAATATTTGAAACTAAAATGTAAGAATGACTCTAATTTCTATCAAGCAAGATTATAATAGCTGAAACCTTAAAATTCTCTATATGATTATGAGTTCTTCATTTTTTAAATCTATATAAATAATATTTATCTATATTATATTTATATTTTTACATGTTTAGAATGGGATGCCTGGGTGGCTCAGAGGTTGAGCGTCTGCCTTCGGCCTGGGGATTGATCCTGGAGACCCGGGATCAAGTCCCACGTCGGGCTCCCTGCATGGAGCCTGCTTCTCCCTCTGCCTGTGTCTCTGCCTCTCTCCCTCCATGTCTCTCATGAATAAATAGGATCTTTTAAAAAATGTTTATAACAATAAAAATGTCAGTGTCTATTGAAAAATAAGCAAAGGACTCAGAGTAGGTAATCCATGCGGTTAATAAGCAGGCATAAAGATGCTTAACTAATGAGAGTAACTGAAGAAATACAAATTGAAGCAGTAAGGTGATATTTTCACCTACCAGCTTGGTAAAGATTTAAGTGTTTGTTGTTGTTTTTTTTTTTTAAGATTTTAAAAACTTATTTGACAGAGAGAGAGAGAGAGAGAGAGAGAGAGAGAGAGAGAGAGATTACAACCAGGTGAAGCAGAGGCAGAGGGAGAGGGAGAAGCAGGCTGCCACTGAGCAGAAAGCCCGATGTGAGGCTGGGTCCCAGGACCCTGGGATCATGACCTGAGCCAAAGGCAGATGCTTACCTGACTGAGCCGCACGGGTACCCCAAGATTTAAATGTTGATGAAAGCACGAGGAAATATTCTCTCCTGTATTATTGCTAAAAGTGTAGATTGGTAAAAACTTTGTGGAAGGCAGTATATGCTCAATTAAAAAAATCTGTATACCATTCATCCTAGGTGTCCTATTTCTAAGAATGTCTAAGGAAATAATTAGACTAAGGCCCAAAGACATAACCTTAAGCATGCTCACTGTCATAGCACATGTAATAGTAAAAAATAGTACTGAGCGTTAGTTAATATAGGATGAGTAGGGATATTTTAGAGACACAGACAGTGCCCAGCTCACCCATTAGCTATAAATTGTGATGATATTTTCCATAAAAGCTCTGCTGAGCATTAGATAATTGGGGCCAGAAAGGTCAGTGAGAAATGTCTCCACTGCTTTAGCATGGTGAGTTGACTGCGTAATATGCACTTAATGGGAAGGCAGCTTGCCAACGTGATAGCTCTCTCCCGTACTGTCCTGGGGCCTATTTGTTTTTAAATAAAGAACATATTTTAGCCCACTTAGAAATGGTAAATTTAGTACAAAGCTTTCGATTGTTTTGGAGGGGGAATAAAGAAACCCTAAACTGATTCACAGGACACGGGGACTAGGATTTCAATGGAAACCAGATGTTCTCATCGTGATTGTGTTTAATGGCTATCAGCAGTCCAGCCCGAAAGCCCACGTCTTCAATGAGTCCCCCACCAACGCCCGGGCAAGGTGCCTGGTTCCTGGAGCATGAGGAACAGATAACTGTGCCAGTAGCTTCAGGTTGTGGAGAACTTTCCATGTGCTGGGCACCATGCTTAAGCATTATATCCACCTTATCTTATTTAACTCTCAGAACCCCATGGAATCAAGTGCTTTCTCCATTACATAAACGAGAAGTTAATGGTTTGCTCAAGCTCATCCAGCAGGGGTTCGGGCCCCCACAGAGCCCACGGCCTGGGTCGCTCTTTCCACACTGTGGAGCAGTCTCTCTGCGGTGTACAGGGAAGGAGAGAACATGGAAGAAGGGGTCTTAGCAGGGGTGTATTTGATTAGTGAACACAGTGTGGCCACAGTGATTTTCTAAATGTTAAAATATTTCCACACTAATTGGTAAATATTGTTGCCCTTAGTCTCTCCCTTTCTCCCGGTGCTCTTCTCCGGGGCCCAGGACCCTGCCTTGAGCAAGGGGTATGAGGGGCCATACCTGGTCTAGCAGGGCACCCCAGCAGCCCTTCTTCCAGGGCCTTCTTTTGGGCAGTGTGAGGATTATCAACCCTCTGCTTATCATCCCTGAGGACAAGAAACACCTGTGAGTGTGCATAGGGCCGCTGCAGGGCTGCTCGGTCTGGGATTTACAGCTTTATTATATTTCTTTTCTTTCTTTCTTTCTTTCTTTTTTTTTTTTAAGATTTATTTATTGGTTCACAACCTGAGCCGCCCCGGCCCCCCTGTTGTCTTCCATCTCCAGCTACTCTAGGTTATGCCTGGAGGTCTCCTTCCACATCAGTCTTCCAAGCTTCCAAGCCAGCTCCAGTGTCGGCTCTCTGCTGTCACCAGGGCCAGTGGCATGGGGCCAGGCCTTTCCGAACCGCCTCTCTTTCCTGGTGGCATCACCGCCTCCCAGGCTGCTCCACACTGGCAGCTCCCGGCATGGCCACCTGTGCCTGTGGCATTTGGAATTTGGGAGAATTTTATCAAGTCTTAGACATCATGAGGCTCACCATTGCTTTAGGGACCAGGAAGAAGGAAAGACCCGTGACAGGTGATAGTGCTGCGCCATCAGGGGTTGGTCCCACCAGTATCTCTTTCCTTTGAAGTTTCTTTCAACTATTCAGGAGGATTTGGCAATTTCCCCTGCTTTTGGGTGCCGTGATGGGCAGTCCTTCTGCAAAATGTAACACAAAGTCATCTGCTTGTATGGATCTTTCTTTCCCAGGTTCTGGAAAGGCTGTGCTTGGTTTACTGCTTTGCTAAAAATATGTAACTGTCGTCATTCCTCCTAAGAGAGTGTTTGCATCTTTAATAACAAATTCACATTCTACTGCTGTTTCCGTTTTCTGCTATGCTGTTTCTATTGAGTTAATATCTCTGAAAATCCAAATGTGAGGTGCTGGTTACATTTCTTCCTAATACATTTTAAAGGTAAATTTATAACTATTAAAATGGGGAAAATTCTGTCTACAGGCATCTCATTGACCCCCAATAAGGTGTATGCCATGCTTTGGGAAACAAAAATCTGTTGCAGGTTGGCTTGCCAGTAGCTCCTGGCAGTTCTCAGCTACTATATAAGGTGTAGGGTATTGTCCTAAAAGGGTGGATGGCATTGTCACACTTTGACTAATGTGTGCTGGTAATTCTTCCTGGGATTCAGTATACATATATTTATATATATTGACATTGACATCTGTCAACTGGAGGGGACTGAGGGGGTTGTGTGACACAATGTATAATGGCATAGAACTTGCCATGGGTGAGACAGGTGTAAAGAAAAACACGAGTGAGTGCCAGAGAAAGCTCTTCTGTTGCTTGAATGTGTGACATAAGGTCATTGCCTTAAAAATATGTAACAGAGCCTGGTTAGGCAGTAAAAGGATTTGTGCAAATAGTAACACAGGGCTGAAGGGTGACATTTAAAACTGTGGCTGCTTTGACGGTCACATGACGTTGTTATGCTAGAGTAGTAGTAGTACAATACAACTGTATTGTAGTTATTACCAACTTGTCTGGTATTGTCTGAGACTCTTTTTTCAAGTGTGCCACTGGTATCAGAAATGTCCTGCAGACCAACAAGTTTCAGAATGCCACCGAAATGCTTTAGGCCACTGACAATGCACACTCCCGCTTAAAATAGAGGACCTCAAAGGTAATGTTATTAGTGGAAATTTCTGGAAATTTGCAAGCCAACAAGATATTAATGTGAGAAAGAAATCTGCCTCAGTCATTGATAATCCTAGTTACTAAGTCTTCTCTCTGTACACTACGGATAGGCATGGAGGAGAAGACCCGTTTTCCTACTTAAAGGAATTCTTGAATGCCTTTTCTGTAATTTGTGCTACACTGGCACTGTATTATTTGAGGTCAAGTCTACTTTCTCTGCCTAATTCCAGTTATATATTCTCTAACTTAATTTTTTATCAAATTAATTTTGAAGAATTATATTTTTTCCTAGTCAGTTATCCACTTAATCTGTTTTCAGGTTTATTGCCAGAAAGATGTTGTTAGTGTTATCTTTAAAAATCCTTATATTTAGGGGTGCCTGGGTGACTCAGCTGGGTGAGCGTCTGCCTTGGGCTCAGGTCATGATCCCAGAGTCCTGGAATCAAGCTTCATATCAGGCTCCCTGCTCACTGGGGAGTCTGCCTCTCCCTCTCCCTCTCTCTCTCCCTCTGCTCCTCCCCTTTTCATGCTCATTCTCTCTCTCTCTCTCTCTCTCTCACTCAGTCTCTCTCTAAATAAATAAAAATCTTTAAAAAATCCTTATATTTATGGTAATGTTCCCTTCTTATTCCTAATATTGCCAATTTATGCTTTCTTTCTTTACCAATTTTCCATAGTTTTGTCTATTTTTTAAAAATGTCTTCTTGAAGAGACAAATTTTGGCTTTGTTGATCCTCTACTTTAGTTTTTTTATGATCCATCTTTATACCATATCCCTTGGCATGAATTGCAATATTTATACGTGAAAACTCCCCTCTTGACTCAAACCAGTTGCTCTGAATGAATGAAAAGTCCCCTTAACTGGAAAAACTTTTAAAAATTTTCCTGTGTGGGTGTATTTCCTGCTTTTGTAAACCTATTTAATATTGTTTGAATTCTCTTCCTTTGGACAATACTTTCCCCAATTACATTACCTCTCAGTTTTACTGATGTTCAAAACCTGAAGCACAGGGATAAAGTCCTGCTTCAGGACTTTCAAGTGATTAGTTTGATTTATTCTGGAAAGCTCAGGCTCAAGTTGAGCTCTGAAAGATGATTAGAATTTGGAGCAGTGGTTTTCTGGGTAAGGCTTTGAAGGCGGTATGTATGGACAACAGTGAGATGACTCATCCCTATTAAAAACCTGGATATTCAAAGTAACATCCCTCAAAGAGCCTCATCTAGACTCTATTCTCTTTGGCTCTCTGTTCCAGTGGCTCAGATCACCTTTCAAGGTCTCAAATCTGTCCTGCTCATTCTTACCCCAGGGCCTTTGAACATGTTCTTCCCTTCCCTGGATGCTCTTCCTCTTCCTTGCCACTTTTCCTTTCTTTCTTTCTTTCTTTCTTTCTTTCTTTCTTTCTTTCTTTCTTTCTTTCTTCTTTCTTTCTTCTCTCTCTCTCTTTCTTTCTCTCTTTCTTTCTCTCTTTCTTTCTTTCTTTCTTTCTTTCTTTTTGTTTCCACTGCATTTATTACTAATATAAAAAATGTTAAAAAGAAAAAAAATTCATTCTCAGTTCTCCAACGGCTCTCATCCTTCCCTCTTGCCCACACAACTCCTGACCCATTTCCTCAGGGCCTGTGCAAAACCGAACCTGTTCACTGCCATTTTCACAGAAAACAGCCAGTGCCAGGGATGTAGGGAAGAAGATTAGACGAGGGCAACAGTACCATCCAGGTTCCACCCAAGGGTAGGCCAGGTGGAGATTCACAGAATTCAGACGAAAGGGCTGGTGGCCTCACAATGACATACTCTAACTAAAGTGGGCTGGAGAGGAGATAGGATAGCCCATAAGAGGCTTTAGAGGACATCTCATGGGCTTGTGTCAAACCCCCAAAAAACCGACACCAGGAGAATGGGGAGACCAGGGAGGCAGTCTTGCAGAAAGTTTCACAATTCTCCCATGTTGGGAGGTGTGGAAAATCTAGAGGGCATCAAGAGCCTCACTCATTTTGGCAGAAAAACTTACTCTAGTGTTGGGAAGTCACAATGATGCCACAGACACTGAGAAAGGCTACGTATGAGGGGATGCACAGTTTCACAAAGCACAGTGATCACAGACGAGTGGTGGGGATCATGCTACTGACGCAGGATCTACAAAATCCAAAAGCAGGGAGAGTGGCCTTTCAGGGAATAACTCTGCACCAGTCATCCGTACTTGACCCCAGGTCAACCTGGTGAGTTTCACAGAGCAACTGGCAACTTTGGGGGTAGGGTTTGTCACATAAAAAGGACTTAAAACAAGCAGCTAGAAGAAGGGAATGGCAGGAAACTGCTCCAGGGCTCTTAGGAATTGAGGGCAGTGCTGAGGGCTTGGTGGACAGATAGATGCACAAGAAACAGCACCAAAGAGGTTTCCTGTTCAGCAATCAATCGGCGAAGGGGAAGAGGATCCAGGAGGCAGTTGAAGAGAGCAAAGGTGGGGTCTTGAAGGCAAGTCTCTGGAGGCTGAATCGGAAGAAAGCCCACACGCTGGGCACCAGTGATGAAACAAAACTCTGGACCCCAAATGGGGGAGGCGAGAGATGGGGGTGGGTGTCACTGACTGAGGATGGTGGGTGGAACAGCCTCACAGTAGCCGTCACAGGGCCACAGGGAAATATATGGCTGCTAGGTCAGAGGGCTCCTTCCAGCCTGGATGGGAAGGCACAGTCTCACAGAGGAGGTCCATTGACGCCTGGGTGGTAGAAGGTGGTAGAAGGTAGAAGGAAGGCACAGAGGTCCTCATATCGACAGTGGCCCTTTTTGGCAAAGTGTCAGCAGATGAGGCAGTTGGATTCGTCTTCCATAACTTGGGGGCCATCCTTGGGCGGGCAGGTATTTTTGATAAGAGACCAACTTTTGAGCCTTCGGGGATTTCTCTGCTCTTTGTGAAAGCCTCCTCTGGAAGGACCCCGATGGCCTGGTCCAGGAAAAGGAGGTTCAGTATTGGCCCCCCACCAGCCACGACCGTATGGGCCTCACCTGGGGCCCAGGCCTCCCCGGATTGGGCCTCTGCCCCTGGGAGGAGGTGGGAGGCTCAGCAGTGGTGGAATCATTGGTCCCCTTGATCCTGGAGGACCTCTGTGAAGAGAGTCTGCATTCTTTTCTGTCTGGCTCCTTTCACTCAACACCGTGTTTGTGAGATTCATCCAGGTTGCCTGTAGCAGGAGTTCGTTCATTTTCATTGCAGTGTAGTATCCCATTGCATGCACACACAACAAGTTATTTATCCATTCTACTGATGGTGGACATGTGGGTGGATTCCAGTTTGGGGCTGACTTGGGATCACCAGGCTTTCCACTGGCCATGCGGGGAGGGCCCAGAAGGCTGGGTGGTCCGATGGGACTCCCATCCTCCTTGTCTCCAGTCTCCCCCCGCTCTGGCAGCGGGGGCTGTTGCGGTGGCGGCAGCTGCTGCTGATTCTGCTTCTTTCGTTTGGGCATCGTGGTTGCGGCAATGGCTGCAGCGGGATTTGGAGGGCAGTGAGGAAGGGCTTCCTACTTTATTTCTATTCTCCTCTCAAGTATCTGTCCTTTGCTTTATGAATAATTTTCTGATTCCCACCAAAGATCAAATTCCCCTATGATAACTTACCATGAATGTAATTTTACATTATTATGTGATTTCATGATTAGTGTCTATCTCTCTTTCTGGAATGTAAACTTTTTGAGGACAGGAACTAACTATGTCCTTTACATTTACATTTTTGCCCACCGTCTCACAAAGAGTACGCACTCAGGTAATAATTGTTTAATTTCTCTCATTTGCTAATTAGTTAACATATAGCTGAACAGTGTAGAGATCTACAAAGTCCATCTTTATTTTTTTAAAGATTTTATTTATTTATTCATGAGAGACCCACAGAGAGAGGCAGAGACATAGGCAGAGGGAGAAGCAGGCTCCCTGCGGGGAGCCTGATGAGGGACTCGATCCCAGGACCCCAGGATCACGCCCTGAACTGGAGGCAGGGTCTCAACCACTGAGCCACCCAAGCGCCTCAAAGTCCATCTTGAAAGACATAATGTCCAGACCCCAAACTGCTTAGAATTTGAGAGGCCTAAGTTACTCCCACTCATTAAAAGAAACAAAGATATGCAAAGCAGACTTAGAAACATTATGCTCTTTTAAATGTTTACATTGAGACAATTAACACTTTAACACATAATACAATATAATTTTCTACTCACAAGATAATTATAGGATTTATTAAATTATTCCTTCATGGTGTACTCAAGCAGTGTGGAATGGTATTGGTGTTCAAGCATAAAGGCATATAATAATGGAGGTCTTTCTTCAGCCCCAGTATTTCTTGGCTGTCTGAATAGCCTCCTCCAGTCGAGGCCCTTTGGGAAAGCAATGCCTGAGCCACATCCCCTCCCGGCTACACCCATCCCTTGATAGGACAGGCCTGACTAACGGTATTCATCTATCCAAAGAAAGAGCCAAGTAGAAAGAGATTTACAAGCCTTGGAAAAGAATAATTAGGGAGGTAGACCCTGGCAAGTTCTCCCCTGCACAGCATACACCTTGACCTCGGACACTCATCTCACTTGTATGGAAGGTCAAGCCCTTAGAGATGAGCTGGAAGTGTCCAGTGATCATGGCTCCATGATGCTCACATGGCCCTGCGCTTGAGTTCTCCAGATAGCACGTGATTATAATCTGACTTCTAGTGTTGGCAGCGCAGTGAGCCAGGTCATCTTCTATTAATCACCCCACCTCCTATTTAGCATTATGGGAATATTGCAGCATAAGATAGTCCCTACTTCAAGCAATTCTGGGACTATCTGAATTATCAGACAATTTTTTTCAGGCACAGAGATATATTGAGTGATTTAATGAACATAAAAAATATTTAGTGTATAACCCAAAAGTCTAGGTAGGTAGATTGCACACGGACCATGCTAATTCCTGGTTTACCTTCAATCTTTAAAGACTGTTTGCTTCACTCATCCTTATTCTTTTCCTTGTAGAGGAACGAGGAACCTTGAGATGCACTTACCTCTGTATTTAGCTAAGGTATCGGGTGACTAGGAATAAATGTATCAAAGTCGGGTGTCCACAGCCTCTTTCGGGCCCGAGAAAGTATAGCAGTGAGAGATGATTTTGTTTTGTATCAAAAATATACTTTCATATCCTTGATGCTTTTTGAAAGACATGATAGTAATGATTTTACTTACATCAGTATGGTTGCTAAACTGTTTCTCTGAGTGGCAGACTGCTCTGAGATTGGGCTTGTTGGAACCCCAGTTCTGAGTTTGGGTCTGATATTGGACCAAGGTAGTTGTCTCCCCATAGTCTTTCTTCTTGCCTCAGGCTTTGTAGCTTCCATCCTGATTCCGATCTTCCAGGAAGCTGTTGGCTGGAGGTAGCCTACTGTGTTAGCCTGGGTCCTCCCAAAGTGGATCCTGAGGCAAAGATTTGAGTTTTGGTAGATTATTTGGGATTGTGCTTCCAGAGGAAGTGAAGCAGGGAAGAATTAGGCAGAATGTGGCCACTGAGGCTGGTGCTGATATGTGTGGCTGCTCTTTAATCCTTTGGAAGCTTCTGAGGAGCTTCATGAAATGTTTCTCAAAATTGTCCTCTTAGAGGGATGCCTGGTGGCTCAGTGGTTGAGTGTCTGCCTTCGGCTCCAGTTGTGATCCCGGGGTCCAGGGATCCAGTCCCACATTAGGCTACCTGCAGGGCATCTGCTTCTCCTTCTACCTGTGTCTCTGCCTCTCTCTGTGGGTCTTTCATGAATAAATAAATACAATCTTTTTTTTAAAAAATTGTCCTCTTAGGGAACAAAAAAGGGAAAGCATTTATTCATTGGCTCCAGTCTTCTAATGGTCAAGGGTGGCCTCAGAGGCTTTCATTGTTCTGGGCTTTTTGGCTTGTGTACGTCTGACAGTTGAGCAGTGTTAAAAGATAAACTGAGGCACATTAAAGCTTTTAAGAGTTTATTTGAGCAAAAATTGGTTCCAGTTAGGCAGCCCCAAACCAGAAGCTGTTAGGGGTGTTCTGTTGCCAGGCACCACGGGAAAGATGTTTATAGAAGATGTGGATGCAAAGCAAGGAAATATTTGTTTGACTAAAGCTTAAAGCCTAGTTGGCTATTTGTGATTGGTTGTCCTTCGGTTTCCATTTCTTAACCTTGAGCATTTACATACAGTTTAGATTTTGGTTTGCATACCAAGCTGCCGGGACTTTAGAGCCATTCAGCCTAATGAACTCCTTGTCTAATTAAGGGCAGGGTCTCAGGGATGTGCTACCTTGTGAGGTTAGAGCAGCCGCAAGGCATAAAGCAAAAGGCTTCTAGTGTGGCACAGAAACAAAATGGCCTTAGACGGTACTTGCTGAGAGCCGGTTGCCCCAACACTGGCATGTAAAACAGAGCATGTTGAAGAGCAGAGATTTCTGGGAAATGGCAGTGTGTCTGTCTGGATGGTGTATGTCAAGGAGAACAGAGGGAGAAAAGGATGTGGAAGGCGATTGTGCAGTCTTATGGACCTTATTCTGAAAGCAAGAGGGAGCCAGTGAAATGTTAATGCAAAAGAGTGAACTCAATCGGTTTTAGGGAAAAAAAAAAAAGCAAACATCAGTCACAGTGTACAGGATGGATTAATGGGGTGTGTGTAGCATGTGAGGGGAAGGGTGCTGGTTGTTATGGAAATCGGAAGACCTTTTAGGAGATAATACAGTCTAAGTGAGAGAATAAGAAGATCTAAAATAAGACTGTGACAGGTGGGGGTTACTGGAAGAGAGCTGGAACAAGGAAACTTGGCCATGAACGGGTGCAGTGATGGGCTTGTGACCCAGGCTGAGAGAGCAGAGTCTCATTCTCTTGGAACCACTAGCTGTAAAGCTGTGATCCTAAAGTTAGTGCTTACCTTGTCCTCCACCACGTGGAGGGACTGTACATGCGCTCCTTTTAAACACTTTGATTATTGCTGGGAAAGAGCATTTTTAAATACCTCACTGTTAATGTACACCATTGCCATTGTTCTCATTTTGTTTTTCTCTCAGAGCTTGGAGAACAAGGGGTATGGGGTATGTGTGTGTGTGTGTGTGTGCATGTGTGTGACAGAGAGAGAGAGAGAAAGAAACTGAGAGAGAGACTAAGAGAGAGAAACTAGGAGAGAGAGAAACTGAGAGACAGAAACTGAGAAAGAGAGAGAGAGAGAGAGAGTAACTTAATGCTGTCGAGTTCCTGTATCCAGTCTACTCTGAGGCCTGTTTTAAACCCTACTTTACATGGCTTGATGGTTTGTTTATATGAACATGTAATTTCCCCTTTTGGCTTAAACTACACGAGTTTTTCTCACAAGAGTCTTAACTAAAATAACATCTTTGTGCTTTTTTTCTACTCTAAATTATTTTTTCTTTTTCTTTTTTTTTTTTTTTTAACAGTTTTTTTTTTTTTTTTTTTTTTTATTTATGACAGTCACAGAAAGAGAGAGAGAGAGAGGCAGAGGGAGAAGCAGGCTCCATGCACCGGGAGCCCGACGTGGGATTCGATCCTGGGTCTCCAGGATCGCGCCCTGGGCCAAAGGCAGGCGCTAAACCGCTGCGCCACCCAGGGATCCCTATTTTTTCAATACATATTCTTTTAAGGGAAAGAATAGTCCAAAATTATCACCAATTTATACCATCCCCAGGATGTATAAAGATAACTCATCATACTCTTACAAGTACTAATACAATTTTTAAAACCCTTATTTGTTTCTTAGATTTAAAAAAATCTTGTTTAAAATCGCTTATTTTTAATTACCTGTAAGGTGGAAAATATTCCAATTCTATTTGTTTTATATCTTTTTTTTTTTTTTAAGTAGGTTCCGTACCCAGTGTGGAGTCCAATGCAAGGCCTGAACTCACAACCCTGAGATTAAGACCTGAGCTGAGATGAAGAATCAGACACTCAACCAACCAAGCCACCCAGGTACTCCTGTTTTATACCTTCTTTTTTTGTTAATTTTCTAGTTATGTCTTTTTACCTATTATCCTTATTGGGATCTAATCAACTTAAAAAATAAGTTTGTGTGAATTTTTTCCAACAAAAGACTGTTAATTTGCCTGTCCTATTTATTTCAAATATTTCCCCCAGCTTGGTTGCTTGCTCTTAACTCTGTTTATTGTTCCTTTTGGAGATACAGAAATTATAAAGCATTAGGCATTTGAGTTTGTGTTTTCTTTCATAGCTCTTAAATTCAACAGGAAATAACGCAGCTCTGCTTTTTTGCCTTTATGAGTTGGCTACAATTTTTTTTTTTTTTAAGAAATAGCTTTTGAAAATAGAAATCTTACATCATTAGTGTAGCAGCCATGGAGACTCTGCTTGAGAAGGAACTTTGCTTTGAGAAGGAACTCACCTTTCAGCTGTGAGGGACTCCATGAGCTGGCTTTCTAGCAGCAACGTCCTCAGGACCTGCCACAGGCTCTGAGTGGAGACCACTCTGCAGCAACCAGCCAATGACCGAGCATGGCAGGCGTCTAGGCCAACACAGGATCCCTCTACATATGGGGCAGCAACCAGCCAATGACCGAGCATGGCAGGCCATCTGTGCCCAACACAGGATCCCTCTACATATGGGGCTTTATTAGCTTCAGGTGCACAGTATAGTGATCCAACAATTCTATACATTACTCAGTGCTCATCTTGAAAAGTGCACTCCTGGGATCCCTGGGTGGCGCAGTGGTTTAGCGCCTGCCTTTGGCCCAGGGCGCGATCCTGGAGACTCGGGATCGAATCCCACGTCAGGCTCCCGGTGCATGGAGCCTGCTTCTCCCTCTGCCTGTGTCTCTGCCTCTCTCTCTCTGTGACTATCATAAATAAATGAAAATTAAAAAAAAATTAAAAAAAAAAAAAAAAAAGAAAAGTGCACTCCTTAACCCCATTCACCTATTTCACCCATCACCCCACCCACCTCCTCTCCGGTAACCATCAGTTTATTCTCTATGGTTAAGAGTCTGTTTCTTGGTTTACCTCTCTCTCCCCCCCCACTCCCCCTGCTACGTTCATTTGTTTTCTTAAATTCCACATATGAGTAAAATCATATGGTATTTATTTTTCTCTGACTGGCTTACTTTGCTTAGCCATAGATTCATCCATGTTGTTGCAAATGGCAACATTTCATTATTTTTTATGGCTGAATAATATTCAATTACACATTATATATAATAAATAGATAATAAGTTATATATTATAATATAATAAATTATATATATAATAAATAATGCTGCAATAAACTTAGGGGTATATATATTCCTTCAAATTAGTGTTTGGTATTCCTTGTGTAAATACCTAGTAGTGAGATTACTGGATCACAGGGTAGCTCTATTTTTAATTAAAAAAACTTTTTAAAAAAGATTTATTTATTTTAGGGGGCGAGGGAGAGAGAGAGGGAGAGGGAGAGTCCCAAGCAGATTCCATGTTTAGTGCAGAGCCCAGTGCAGGGCTTGATCCCATGACCCTGAGATCACCCCCTGAGCTGAAACCAGGAGTCAGACACTCAACCAATTGTGCTACCCAGGAGCCCTGTCTATTTTTAATTTTTTGAGGAACCTCCATACTGTTTTCCACAGTGGCTGCAGCAGTTTACATTTCCACCAACAGTGCACAAGAGTTCCTTTTTCTTCACATCCTTGCCAACACTTGTTGTTTCCTTAGTTTTTGATTTTAGCCATTCTGACAGGACTGAAATGATACCTTGTTGTGGTTTTGATTTGCATTTCTGTGATGGTGAGTGATGTCAAGCACCTTTTATTTATGTGTCTGGCAGCCATATGTATGGATTCTTTGGAGAATTGTCTGTTCATGTCCTCTGTCCATTTTTAAATTGGATTATTTGAGGATTTTTTTGTTGTTGAGTTCTATAATTTCTTTATATATTTTGGATTATAGTCCTTTTTAAAAAAAAGATATTTATTTATTTATTTATTCATGAGAGACACGGAGAGAGGTGGAGATATAGACAGAGGGAGAAGCAGGTTCCTCACAGGGAGCCCAAAGTGGAACTCAATCCCCATATCCAGGATCATGCCCTGAGCCAAAAGCAGACTCTACTCAACTGCTGAGCCACCCAGGCTTCCCTGGATTCTAATCCTTTGTCATTTGTAAATATCTCCCCCCGTTTCAGGAGGTTGTCTTTTGGTTTTGTTGGTTGTTTCCTTTGCTGTGAGGAAGTTTTTATTTTGATGGAGTCCCAATAGTTTATTTTTGCTATTATTTCCCTTGCCTCGGGAGACATCTAGAGTATTCATTTTTAAGTCTAAAAACATAACATGTTTCTGCAATTATGCAAATATATGTAGCTCTTCAACTTGGATTTGCATTAAAAATTATACCGTGCAATTTTTTTTTTCCGTGCAAATTTTTAATAAAAATATTCCTATTCCTAGGTATTTCAGTGTGTGAAAAAATATATATCACTTATAAGCAATTATGTGATAATTTAGGACAACAGAGCCAGTTGCTCTCACGAATGACACTGGGTGTGAGGACCGCAGAAGATGGAGGGAGGTAAAGAACAGTGGTGGCAACACCTCCTGGTTAGATGGAGTCCTGCCTCCTATACTGGGCAGCGTGTTCCCAGCTGATCCATGGGCTCTGATCCTCATTTTTGTTTAGTTGATCAGCAACTTGTTGGCATAGCCTTCTACCCACCAAAAGGGCTAAATATGATTTGACTTTACAGTCTCCCTTGCAATAAGAATCTGGACATAGATTCAAACTTGCCCTTAAAATACAGAAGGAAACCTGCTGCGTATCTAGAAAAGATTGTGTGTGTGTGTGTGTGTGTGTGTGTGTGTGTGTGTGTGTATGTGTGTGTTGGATAAAAGAGAGACAAGCAGGAAGACAGCCCATGCCTTCACTTTCTTCCTGTCCTTGAACACTGATTGTGAGAATGCAGCGTTTGAAGCTGTGGCAGTCATCTTGCAACCTTGAGGGGAAAGGGAGGAGAAAAAAAAAAAAAAGAAAGAAAAAAGAAAGGGAGGAGAATCCCACAAAAGCCATCCCAGAGACCCAACATTATGTCATTGCACCACCCAACTCTGGAATTGCCTAATGGAATAATAGAATGTTATCATTCATGCTTCCTGTCACATGAAACCAAAGCACATTAACTGATATATTTTTTGAATCTGCCTTTGCCTCCTTCAGCTCGGTATCATACAACCCATCTCTGGTTGACAATCTTTCCACTTAGAATGTCTGGGCAGCCTAGTTACTATCTCCAGATCTCACCTTTTCTAGTTCTCTGATCTCCTGTACATTCTTCCTTCTTTTTTTTAAAAAGATTTTATTTATTTATTTGACAGAGAGAGAGAGAGAGAGAGGGTGCATAAGCAGGGGGAGCAGCAGGCAAAGGGAGAGGGAGAAGCAGACTCCTTGCTGAGCAGAGAGCCCAATGTGGGACTTGATCCTAGGACCCTGGGATTGTGACCTGAGCCCAAGGCAGCTGCTTAACCAGCTGAGACACCCAAGTGCCCCTACATTCTCCTTCTACCTTTAAACCCTACCTATTGCACTAGGAACCATGGTTACACTGGCCCCATCTCCCCCTGGGGAGACACTGTCTTCCACTCTCACTCTGTATCCTACCTGACACTTGTTAAGAGCTTAAAAACAACACAAATTTTACACATCATCGCTATTGTGCACTTGTGCTGTTTTGTCTTCTCATCACTTATTCTCACCTCTTCCTGGCAGATGTGTCTTGATTTCCTAGGAGGAGCTGCCTCTACTTTACTTTCAGTTCCTTTGTGTTCATGGCTTGGCTGCTCTTCCATTCTTCTAACCATCATTGATTGGTTTGTGCATGAGCAGGGACACAATTTGAGTCAATGAGCTCCAATTCTGGGACCTTTATTTTACCTGAGTGGAAAGAAATTTATGCTTTTTTACTGAGATTGCCAGAGTCAGGTTGATGTGAGCCTGGACCTTCTGGGGCCTGTAGAAAGTTGAGCTAAGGAGAAATCAAAACAGGAAAATATCAACCAAGCAATGGAGAAAGAAAAAAATCAGGCCTGATGACATTGTTTGAGCTCCTGGACTTTTCTATCAAGTGACCAATGATTTCCCTTTTTTTTTTTCTTACACCAGTTTGAGTTCAGTTCCTTTTTTTTTTTTTTAAACTTTCTTCAAATTTTTCTTTAAATTTTTTTTAAATTTATTTATGATAGTCACAGAGAGAGAGAGAGAGAGGCAGAGACACAAGCAGGCTCCATGCACCGGGAGCCCAACGTGGGACTCGATCCCGGGTCTCCAGGATCGCGCCCTGGGCCAAAGGCAAGCGCCAAACCGCTGCGCCACCCAGGGATCCCCCAAATTTTTCTTTAAATTCTAGTTAGTTAACATATAGTATAATACTAGTTTCAGGAGTAGAATTTAGTGATTCATCACTTACATGTAACATCCGGTGCTCATCATAACAAGTGCCCTCCTTAATACACTTCATCCATTTAGCTTCATCCTCTGCCCACCTCCCTCCACCAAATCCTGAGTTGTTCTCTATTGCTGAGTCTCTTATGATTTGTTACCCTCTCTCTTCCCCTCTTTCCATGTGTTCATCTGTTTTGTTTCTTAAATTCTACATATGAGTGAAATCATATGGCATTTGTCTTTCTCTGACTGACTTATTTTGCTTAGCATGATAGCTCTATCATGTCATCTAGCTCCATCCATGTCATTGCAAATGGCAAGATTTCATTATTTTTGATGGCTGAGAGATATTCTGTTAAATAAACAAACAAACAAACCACATCTTCTTTATCCATTCATCAGTTGTTGGACCTTTGGGCTCTTTCCACAGTTTGGCTATTGTTGATGATGCTGCTATAAACCTCGTGGTGCATATACCCCTTCAAATTTGTATTTTTGTATCCTTTTGGTAAATACCTAGTAGTGCAATTGCTGGTGAATCATAGGGTAGTTCTGTTTTTAACTTTTTGAGGAACCTCCACACTGTTTTCCCGAGTGGCTGCACCAGTTTGCATTCCCACCAACAGTGCAGGATGGTTCCCCTTTCTCCACATACTCGCCAACATCTGTTGTTTTCCGTGTTGTTAATTTTAGCCATTCTGACTGGTGTGAGGTGATATCTCATCCTAGTTTTGATTTGGATTTCCCTGATAGTGAGTGATGTTGAGCATCTTTTCACATGTCAGTTGGCCATCTTGGAAAAATGTCTATTCATGTCTTCTGCCTCTTAATTTCCCTTCCTTCCTTCCTTCCTTCCTTCCTTCCTTCCTTCCTTCCTTCCTTCCTTCCTTCCTTTTTTATAATTTTATAATTTTTTTAAAGATTTTATTTTATTTATACCTGAGAGACACAGAGAGAGGCAGAGACACAGGCAGGGAGCCTGATGTGGGACTTGATCCGGGACCCTGGGATCACGACCTGAGCCAAAGGCAGATGCTCAACCACTGAGCCACCCAGGTGTCCCCTGCCCATTTCTTAACTGGTTTATTTGTTTTTGGGTGTTTGAGTTTGATAAGTTTTTTTTTTAATATTTTACTTATTTATTCATGAGAGAGGCAGAGACATAGGCAGAGGGAGAAGCAGGCTCCCCGTGGGGAGCCTAGTGTGGGACTCCATCCCAGGACCCCAGGACCATGACCTGAGCTGAAGGCAAATACTCAACTACTGAGCCACCCAGGTGCCCCTGATAAGTTCTTTATACATTTCCTATGAGTTTGGTTCTTGTCACTTGGACTTGCAACTGAGGAAGTCCTGATCATTAGAGGACCTGTAAATTCAAGGTCCAGGCCTCAATGATTTTTGGGTACTGATAGCTTATTACACCCATCTCCTCATCATAGGACCTTGGGTCCATTTAGGTTCATACCTCAGGGCCTCTCAGTTATTTCTCTCAGTGTCTCATGTGTGTATGTATGGTCCTGATAAGGTCGCTCACATTCTTCAGGTCCAGTCTCTAGGTGATGTCTTCTGCTTATAAGTCTGAGCTGCCAGGGCTCTGCACAAAGACTGACCACTCTATTGTATCATCTCAGTTTAGATACCATTACAAATGCAAAGCAGCTGCCATGGATAAGAAGGTAAAATGGGTTCAATATATAAAAGCATTGAAAACTCTCAGAGCCACAAGAAGAAAAAATTTACAATTTATTACCAAACCAATGCATTACATAGAAATTCAATTTTAAACTAAACAAGAATTTTAAAGATACCGACTTCTTATATGGAAAACCCGAATTCAGATTAAGTGAGGCACTCCATGGTAGTTGTGTGGTAAGAATTTCTAAGTACTCTTGGAAACTTGCTAAAATGAACATATGTTTAAACATTTTTTTTTAAAAGCTACAGAATACTAAAAGTAAAATTCCGTTATAGCCTTAAAAGCCAAGACTATCAAGTATGTGCTGAGAACTACTATGTGGGGCTGGATTGCTATCCACAGTTTTAGTAAATAATTCAAAGTGATTCTGAGTTTATTGTTAGGTTAATGGTTTTTACTGAGCCCAACTGTCTACATTAAAGACAAATCAACTTGTGGTTGCTTTATTTAGAAAACATAAATCCTCAGGAAGTCTGTCAGTATAAAAGGGATACTTCAAAAGCCAATCTGTTCTGTTCTTTAAAGAAGGGATAATGATTGGTTCTTAATTTGTCAGAAGAAATAACTGTAGTGGTAAAAGTTATCCTACAGCACTTTTGGATTGTTCATGATAGTCTAACAATATTAAAGCTTTTGATTTAGTGCAAAATGGTGCTGTGTGTAATCACAGTCTAAGTAAGTCTGAGTTCTCATTTCAGTTCAAGAATGAAATTGGCCACCCCATTGAAGCATCTTCCACCAAAATGGCTCTCCAGGGAATATGGAGGTGACCTCTTTATTGTCCTGACCTATTTCAATTGGACTTTAAAGTAGCAAGAAAAGAAAATATGAGGAGGTGGAGGTTGGAGTACTTGCAGTTTTGAAGACGTTATCACCTAAAAGCGTAAGCTTTAATCAAACAAACTGTAAAATAAATTTATGATCCTTATGAAATGGTTGGAAATTTTAACAACTACCGAATATTTGATGACATTAAAAATGACTTGATTTTTTTAAGTTATGATAATGGTATTGTGATTATGTTTAGAAAGAGTCATTATCTTTTAGGGAACCATACTGAAATGTTTGTGGATGGAATGATAGGATGTCTGGGGTTCCTTCAGAATAGAGGTGACATAGTGGATGGGGGTATGGGAGAAATCAAAGTATCCATGAATTGATAATTATTGAAACCAGGTGATGGGTAAGTGGGAATTCATGTTGCTATTCCCTCTATTTTAGTATTTGTTTAAAATTCACATATAACAAAAAGTTAAGGCAGCTCTTTCTGTCCATGAGTCCTGTCCCTGTGCTTTAATAAAACCACCTTTTTGCACCAAAAAAAAAAAAAGTCAAAGCATATAAAAAGTTTATGTCCTTTGGCAGCATTTAGGATGTTTCACCTTTGTATTCTTTTTCAAAAAGTTGATATATTGACAACCTCTTTTTTCCAGCTTGTTTCTCATTCTTACTGTGAGTTGTCCTCAGGGCCTCCTTTCTTGTCATTCTTTTTCTGTTCCCTTTATTTTCTCATTTGCTCCCATGGCTTTCCTTATCAACGATGTGCTGATAAATCTCAAATCTGAATCTCCTCCCACCTATCCAACTCTATCTATGTATTTCCTGGCTTGGATGTCCCACAGGCACTCAGTTTGAGCTCATCATCTCCATTCCCAAAACCTACCTCTTTTTCCAAATTGCTCTCCTAGTGACCAGTGAGAATCAGGCGCATTTCTCTATTCGGTTCATGCCTATTATTCTAGTTCCTGCAATTAGGAATTGACTGTGTCTTATCTTATAGTCATTCATTTCATGAATGAATTCAATGTTTATTGAGTGCCTGTCATTGGGCATTCTATTATCTTGGAATTATATGTCTCATTGCCTAGCACAGTGCTGGGCATAGAATTAACTTGTCAAAGATCTCTTGTTGACTAATTCTTTTTTAATTAACGAAATATTTCAAACATGCAAGCACAAAAAAAAAAAAAAAAAAGAGACTAAGGAATAAATAGTGATCTGTGTACCAAAGACCCAGCTCAGTAAATAAAATTTTGGAGATAAAATTCAAGCCTCTGTATACTCTTCATGACGCCATCTCTCTCCCTTCCTTTCCTTTCCCAAAAGCAGTCATTGTCCTCAATTTTATATTTACCATTCTGTTTTTTATTTTTGTTTGTTTTTTTAGAGAGGGAGCGAGAGGGGAGGGCAGGGGGCAGAGGGAGAGGGGAGAGAGAATCTTAAGCAAGCTCCACACCCAGTATGGAGTCTGACTGGATCTCATGGCCCTGAGATCATAATCTGAATGGAAATCAAGAGTCAGACACTTAACCCACTGAGCCACGCAGGTCCCCCTGATATTTATCATTTTATTTTATTTTATTTTATTTTATTTTATTTTATTTTATTTTATTTTATTTTATTGATATTTATCATTTTAATGAATACATTTATATTTCTACTACTATGGAGTATTCTGAATTTTTCAAACTTCAGTGAAATATACTATTGTATACTTTGACAGGTTTGTTGGCATAATGTGTGTTTTGGGGACTTATCCATGTTGATGCATGAGACTAGTTCATTCACTATCACTGTTGTACAGTATTTAATTGTTGTTTATCCATTCTCTTGTTGGTGAACATATAGATTGTATTCATTTTTTTTTCACTATTATAAACATGCTGCAATGAGCATTTCTCCTTGCTTACATGTGGAAGTAGAATTGCTGGTGACTTTACTAAATGTTACCAAATTATAAATGTTTATAATCTCAGGTGCAGATAGGACAATTCTTGTTGCTTTACATTCTTACCAACATTTGAATTATCAGACTTTATTTATTTGTTTGTTTATATTTGAGTATAATTGACACACAATGTTACATTAGTTTCAGGTGTACAACTTAGTGATTTGACAAGTTTATACATTATGCTAAGTTCACCCACCACACATCTATGTGAACATCTGTGTCAATACATGACTGATACAATATTGTTGACTCTAGTTCCTATGCTATGCCTTTTATACTTATGACTTATTTGTTCCAGGACTGGAAGCCCGAGTCTCCCTCTTTCTTTCACCCATTTTACCAATCCCTTAACCTCCATTCCCTCTGGCAAACATCAGTTTGTTTTCTGTATTTAGAGGCCTGATTCTACTTTTTGTTTCTTTATTAATTTTTACATGAGAGGAATTACATGGCATTTGTCTTTCTCATTCTGACTTATTTCACTTAGCATAATATCCTCTAGGTCCATCTATGTTGTCTCAAATGTTGTGATCTCATCTGTTTTTTGGCTGCATAATATTCCATAGTGTGTGTGTGTGTGTGTGTGTGTGTGCGTGTGTGTGCATACCACATCTTCCTTATCCATTTGCCTACTCTTGGAGGCATTGTCAGACTTTTAAATTATTTGTTCATCTGATGACTGACTCATTGAGATTTTTCTATTGACTAGTGAGATCAAGCATCTCTTTTGACTCCTAACTCTGGGAAACGAACTACGGGTGGTGGAAGGGGAGGAGGGTGGGGGGTGGGGGGGAATGGGTGACGGGCACTGAGGGGGACACTTGACGGGATGAGCACTGGGTGTTTTTCTGTATGTTGGTAAATTGAACACCAATAAAAATTAATTTATAAAAAAAAAGCATCTCTTTTTTATTGCCCATTCAAGATTTCCTTTTGTGAATTACCTATTTGTATATGTATTTTTAATTGTTGTAAAACATACATAACAAAACCATTGTTACCATTTAAACCACTTTTACAAAAAAAATAAATAAATAAAAATAAACCACTTTTACATACTATTTAGTAGTATTAAGCACATTCACACTGTTGTACGACCTATATATATTATTAATTTTCTATTTTAGTGTGCTTAAAACTGTCACCTACTTTGCGAATTTTATTTTAAATTGTGTTCCACGGGGGGAGGGGCTAGACGGCGGAAGAGTAGGGTCCCCAGGTCACCTGTCCCCACCAAATTACCTAGATAACCTTCAAATCTTCCTGAAAATCTACGAATTTGGCCTGAGATTTAAAGAGAGACCAGCTGGAATGCTACAGTGAGAAGAGTTCGCGCGTCTATCAAGGTAGGAAGACGGGGAAAAAAGAAATAAAGACACAAAAGGCCTCCAAGGGGGAGGGGCCCCGCGAGGAGCCGGGCTGAGGCCGGGGCGAGTGTCCCCAGGACAGGAGAGCCCCGTCCGGGAGGAGCAGGAGCTGCACCGACCTTCCCCGCGGAAAGGGGCTCCCGGGGAATTGGAGCAGGATCCCCAGAAAGGCGGGGATGCCCTCGGGCTCCCTGGGACAGTAACAGAGGAACTGCGCCCCGGAGAGTGCGCCGAGCTCCCTAAGGGCTGCAGCGCTCGGCGGGCCCCGGAGCAGCTCGGAGGGGCTTGGGCGGCGGCTCCGCGGAGGGGGCTGCGCGGCTCCGGGAACAGCTCGGCGGCGGCGGCTCGGGCAGAGGAAGAAGCTCCGCGGAGGGGGCTGCGCGGCTCCGGGAACAGCTCGGCGGCGGCGGCTCGGGCGGAGGAAGAAGCTCCGTGGAGGGGGCGGCGCGGCTCCGGGAACAGCTCGGAGGGGCTCGGGCTGCGGCTCCGCGGAGGGGGCTGCGGGGCGGGAGCGAATCCAACAGCGCAGGCTCCGGAGCACAGGGCGCCGGGACACAGCCCGGGATCCGGCCTCCCCCCGGGACAGGCAGAGGCCGGGAGGGCCCAGGACAGCGAGGACGCTCCTGCCTGGAGCTGAGCAGATCAGCGGCCCCGCCCCGGAGCCCCCAGGCCCTGCAGACGGAGAGCCCCGGAGCTACTGCGGGGGCTGACTTCAGGGTCCCAGAGCTGCCCCCGCCACTGTGGCTTCCTCCCGGGGCCTCACGGGGTGAACAACCCCCACTGAGCCCTGCACCAGGCAGGGGCAGAGCAGCTCCCCCAAGTGCTAACACCTGAGAATCAGCACAGCAGGCCCCTCCCCCAGAAGACCAGCGAGACGGACCAGTTCCAGGGAAGTCAAGGGACTTAAAGTATACAGAATCGGAAGATACTCCCCCGTGTTTTTTTTGTTTTTTTGTTTTTGTTTTGTTTTGTGCTTTTTTTTTTCTTTCTTTCTTCTTGATTTCTGATTGCTTCCCCCACCCCACCCCACCCTTTTTTTTTCTTTTTTCTCCTTTCTTTCTTTTTCTTTCTCTTTTTCTTCTCTTCCGCCCCCTTTTTTCTTCTTTCTCTTTTCTCTTTTTCTCTTTTCTTTCCTTCTCTCTCTTTTTCTCCTTTTCCCAATACAACTTGTTTTTGGCCACTCTGCACTGAGCAAAATGACTAGAAGGAAAACCTCACCTCAAAAAAAAGAATCAGAAACAGCCCTTTCTCCCACAGAGTTACAAAATCTGGATTACAATTCAATGTCAGAAAGCCAATTCAGAAGCACTATTATACAGCTACTGGTGGCTCTAGAAAAAAGCATAAAGGACTCAAGAGACTTCATGACTGCAGAATTTAGATCCAATCAGGCAGAAATTAAAAATCAATTAAATGAGATGCAAGCCAAGCTAGAAGTCCTAACGACGAGGCTTAACGAGGTGGAAGAACGAGTGAGTGACATAGAAGACAAGTTGATGGCAAAGAGGGAAACTGAGGAAAAAAGAGACAAGCAATTAAAAGACCATGAGGATAGATTACAGAAAATAAATGACAGCCTGAGGAAGAAAAACCTACGTTTAATTGGGGTTCCCGAGGGCGCCGAAAGGGACAGAGGTCCAGAATATGTATTTGAACAAATCCTAGCTGAAAACTTTCCGAATCTGGGAAGGGAAACAGGCATTCAGATCCAGGAAATAGAGAGATCCCCCCCTAAAATCAACAAAAACCGTTCAACACCTCGACATTTAATAGTGAAGCTTGCAAATTCCAAAGATAAGGAGAAGATCCTTAAAGCAGCAAGAGAAAAAAAGTCCCTGACTTTTATGGGGAGGAATATTAGGGTAACAGCAGACCTCTCCACAGAGACCTGGCAGGCCAGAAAGGGCTGGCAGGATATATTCAGGGTCCTAAATGAGAAGAACATGCAACCAAGAATACTTTATCCAGCAAGGCTTTCATTCAAAATGGAAGGAGAGATAAAGAGCTTCCAAGACAGGCAGGAACTGAAAGAATATGTGACCTCCAAACCAGCTCTGCAAGAAATTTTAAGGGGGACTCTTAAAATTCCCCTTTAAGAAGAAGTTCAGTGGAGCAATCCACAAAAACAAGGACTGAATAGATATGATGACACTAAACTCATATCTGTCAATAGTAACTCTGAACGTGAACGGGCTTAATGACCCCATCAAAAGGCGCAGGGTTTCAGACTGGATAAAAAAGCAGGACCCATCTATTTGCTGTCTACAAGAGACTCATTTTAGACAGAAGGACACCTACAACCTGAAAATAAAAGGTTGGAGAACCATTTACCATTCAAATGGTCCTCAAAAGAAAGCAGGGGTTGCCATCCTCATATCAGATAAATTAAAATTTACCCCGAACACTATAGTGAGAGATGAAGAGGGACACTATCTCATACTCAAAGGATCTATCCAACAAGAGGACTTAACAATCCTCAATATATATACCCCGAATGTGGGAGCTGCCAAATATTTAAACCAATTAATAACCAAACTGAAGAAATACTTTGATAATAATACACTTATACTTGGTGACTTCAATCTAGCTCTCTCTATACTAGATAGGTCTTCTAAGCACAACATCTCCAAAGAAACGAGAGCTTTAAATGATACACTGGACCAGATGGATTTCACAGAAATCTACAGAACTTTACATCCAAACTCAACTGAATACACATTCTTCTCAAGTGCACATGGAACTTTCTCCAGAATAGACCACATACTGGGTCACAAATCGGGTCTGAACCGATACCAAAAGATCGGGATAGTCTCCTGTATATTCTCCGACCATAATGCCTTGAAATTAGAACTTAATCACAACAAGAAGTTTGGAAGGACCACAAACACGTGGAGGTTAAGGACCATCCTGCTAAAAGATGAAAAGGTCAACCAGGAAATTAAGGAAGAATTAAAAAGATTCATGGAAACTAATGAGAATGAAGATACAACCGTTCAAAATCTTTGGGACGCAGCAAAAGCAGTCCTGAGGGGGAAATACATCGCAATACAAGCATCCATTCAAAAACTGGAAAGAACTCAAATTCAAAAGCTCACCTTACACATAAAGGAACTAGAGAAAAAGCAACAAATAGACCCCACCCCCAGCAGAAGAAGACAGTTAATTAAAATTCGAGCAGAACTAAATGATATTGAGACCAAAAGAACTGTGGAACAGATCAACAGAACCAGGAGTTGGTTCTTTGAAAGAATTAATAAGATAGATAATCCATTAGCCAACCTTATTAAAAAGAAGAGAGAGAAGACTCAAATTAATAAAATCATGAATGAGAAAGGAGAGATCACTACCAACACCAAGGAAATACAAACGATTTTAAAAACATATTATGAACAGCTGTACGCCAATAAATTAGGAAATCTAGAAGAAATGGACGCATTCCTGGAAAGCCACAAACTACCAAAACTGGAGCAGGAAGAAATAGAAAACCTGAACAGGCCAATAACCAGGGAGGAAATTGAAGCAGCCATCAAAAACCTCCCAAGACACAAGAGTCCAGGGCCAGATGGCTTCCCAGGGGAATTCTATCAAACGTTTAAAGAAGAAATCATACCTATTCTACTAAAGCTGTTTGGAAAGATAGAAAGAGATGGAGTACTTCCAAATTCGTTCTATGAGGCCAGCATCACCTTAATTCTGAAACCAGACAAAGACCCCACCAAAAAGGAGAATTACAGACCAATATCCCTGATGAACATGGATGCAAAAATTCTCAACAAGATACTAGCCAATAGGATCCAACAACACATTAAGAAAATTATTCATCATGACCAAGTAGGATTTATCCCCGGGACACAAGGCTGGTTCAACACTCGTAAAACCATCAATGTGATTCATCATATCAGCAAGGGAAAAACCAAGAACCATATGATACTCTCATTAGATGCAGAGAAAGCATTTGACAAAATACAGCATCCATTCCTGATCAAAACCCTTCAGAGTGTTGGGATAGAGGGAACTTTCCTCGACATCTTAAAAGCCATTTACGAAAAGCCCACAGCAAATATCATTCTCAATGGGGAAGCACTGGGAGCCTTTCCCCTAAGATCAGGAACAAGACAGGGATGTCCACTCTCACCACTGCTGTTCAACATAGTTCTGGAAGTCCTCGCCTCAGCAATCAGACAACAAAAAGACATTAAAGGCATTCAAATTGGCAAAGAAGAAGTCAAACTCTCCCTCTTCGCCGATGACATGATACTCTACATAGAAAACCCAAAAGCCTCCACCCCAAGATTGCTAGAACTCATACAGCAATTCGGTAGTGTGGCAGGATACAAAATCAATGCCCAGAAATCAATGGCATTTCTATACACTAACAATGAGACTGAAGAAAGAGAAATTAAGGAGTCAATCCCATTTACAATTGCACCCAAAAGCATAAGATACCTAGGAATAAACCTAACCAAAGAGGTAAAAGATCTATACCCTGAAAACTATAGAACACTTCTGAAAGAAATTGAGGAAGACACAAAGAGATGGAAAAATATTCCATGCTCATGGATTGGCAGAATTAATATTGTAAAAATGTCAATGTTACCCAGGGCAATTTACACGTTTAATGTAATCCCTATCAAAATACCATGGACTTTCTTCAGAGAGTTAGAACAAATTATTTTAAGATTTGTGTGGAATCAGAAAACACCCCGAATAGCCAGGGGAATTTTAAAAAAGAAAACCATAGCTGGGGGCATCACAATGCCAGATTTCAGGTTGTACTACAAAGCTGTGGTCATCAAGACAGTGTGGTACTGGCACAAAAACAGACACATAGATCAATGGAACAGAATAGAGAACCCAGAAGTGGACCCTGAAATGTATGGTCATCTAATATTCGATAAAGGAGGAAAGACTATCCATTGGAAGAAAGACAATCTCTTCAATAAATGGTGCTGGGAAAATTGGACATCCACATGCAGAAGAATGAAACTGGACCACTCTCTTGCACCATACACAAAGATAAACTCAAAATGGATGAGAGATCTAAATGTGAGACAAGAGTCCATCAAAATCATAGAAGAGAACACAGGCAACACCCTCTTTGAACTTGGCCACAGTAACTTCTTGCAAGATACATCCACAAAGGCAAAAGAAACAAAAGCAAAAATGAATTATTGGGACTTCATCAAGATAAGAAGCTTTTGCACAGCAAAGGATACAGTCAACAAAACTAAAAGACAACCTACAGAATGGGAGAAGATATTTGCAAATGACATATCAGATAAAGGGCTAGTTTCCAAAATCTATAAAGAACTTATTAAACTCAACACCAAAGAAACAAACAATCCAATCATGAAATGGGCAAAAGACATGAAGAGAAATCTCACAGAGGAAGACATGGACATGGCCAACATGCACATGAGAAAATGCCCTGCATCACTTGCCATCAGGGCAATACAAATCAAAACCACAATGAGATCCCACCTCACACCAGTGAGAATGGGGAAAATTAACAAGGCAGGAAACAACAAATGTTGGAGAGGATGCGGAGAAAAGGGAACCCTCTTACACTGTTGGTGGGAATGTGAACTGGTGCAGCCACTCTGGAAAACTGGGTGGAGATTCCTCAAAGAGTTAAAAATAGACCTGCCCTACGACCCAGCAATTGCACTGTTGGGGATTTACCCCAAAGATTCAGATGCAATGAAACGTCGGGACACCTGCACCCCGATGTTTCTATCAGCAATGGCCACAATAGCCAAACTGTGGAAGGAGCCTCGGTGTCCATCGAAAGATGAATGGATAAAGAAGATGTGGTTTATGTATACAATGGAATATTACTCAGCAATTAGAAACGACAAATACCCACCATTTGCTTCAACGTGGATGGAATGGAGGGTATTATGCTGAGTGAAATAAGTCAATCGGAGAAGGACAAACAGTGTATGTTCTCATTCATTTGGGGAATATAAATAATAGTGAAAGGGAATATAAAGGAAGGGAAAAGAAATGTGTGGGAAATATCAGGAAGGGAGACAGAACATGAGAGACTCCTAACTCAGGGAAACGAACTAGGGGTGGCGGAAGGGGAGGAGGGCGGGTGTTGGAGGGGAATGGGTGACGGGCACTGAGGGGGACACTTGACGGGATGAGCACTGGGTGTTTTTCTGTATGTTGGTAAATTGAACACCAATAAAAATTAATTAAAAAAAAAAGAACTAGGAAAAAAAATAAATTGTGTTCCACTATGTTCACACGCATATATATATATATATATATAAACACAAACTTCCAACCCCAAGATCAAGAGTCATGCTCTACTGACTGAGCATATATATATATATACATACATATACAGATATTAACTGAAACAAAAATTTTTAAAAAATATTTTATTTATTTATTCATGAGAGACACAGTGAGAGGCAGAGACATAGAGAGAGGGAGAAGCAGGCTCCCTGTGGAGAGCCCAATGTGGGACTTGATCCCAGGATCCTAGGATCATGTCCTGAGTTGAAGGTAGACGCTCAACCACTGAGCCACCCAAGCGTTCCTCTATTTTATATTATTGAATACTAGTCTACAACCCACAAAATGGAATTCAAGACACTGATGGGTCCAATACACACTATTTTATTGGATTATTTTTCTATTTTATTTTGGATACTAAGCCTTTTTTAGTTATATGCTTTGGAAATTCCTGTACTAGTATAGCTTGTCTTTTAACATTATTAATATTTTGATGTACTTATATTTTCTATTTCAATGTAGTTAAATATTTTATTTTTTTTCCTTTATGTTTTGGACTTTTTGTGTCTTGTTTTAGATTTTTTTCCTTTTCTCCCAGTATTAAAGATATTCTTCTATATTGCTCTCTAATTTGTCTTAAAGCTTTGACTTTCTACTTAGATATTTAATCATCCTGGAATTGATTCTTGTGTATGATGGTGGTAAGGATATAACTTTGTTTTTTACCATACAATAAATTATTATTCCAGCGCCATTAATTGGATACTCAATCTCTACCCCACTGATCCGCAATGGTACTTCTGTCAAATATCATCTTCTACATATGAGTGTGTCTGTTTCTGGGGTCCTTATTTTATTCTTTTTTTTTTAAAAAAAGATTTTATTTATTTATTCATGAGAGGCACAGAGAGAGAGAGAGGCAGAGACATAGGCAGAGGGAGAAGCAGGCTCCCTGCAGGGAGCCCGATGTGGGACTCCATCCCAGGACCCCAGGATCATGACCTGAGCCAAAGGCAGATGCTCAACTACTGAGCCACCCAGGCATCTCAAGATTTTATTTTTTTAAAGTAGTCTCTACACTCAACAGGAGGCTCAAACTTCCAACCCCAAGATCAAGAGTCATGCTCTACTGACTGAGCCAGCCAGGCACCCCTTTTTCTTTTTCAATAATGTTTTCTAGCCTCATCAGTGGTGTCTGACATGAGTTGTAAGCTATGGCCTGTGGGTCAAATTTGGCTTATAACCTTGTTTTGTAAAGAAGAACATAGCTGTGTCCATTTGTTGACCTGTCTGTGGCTGCTTTTGCACTACAATGGCAGATTTGATTAGTTAGAATAGACACCACATAGCCTTTAAAATCTAAAATGTTTACTATTGGCTTTTTATAGAAAAAAATTGCTCACTCCTAATTTATAGGAATAGTTTTGATTTTTTTGGTGTATTTTATACCCAGCATCATAGCTGAACTCTCCTATTAGTTCTAATGATTTTTATGTTAATTCTCTTAGATGGTTTCTGTAAACTGCCATATTATCGATTATTAATGACGATTTTATTTTTTTCCTTTTGGTTCTCTTGAAAAATATTGAATAGAAACAGTGATAGCTGGCCTCCTGGCTTTGTTCTTGGCTTTAAATAAGATATTTCTAATCTTTTACCATTAATTAAACAAGTTTGCTTTCAATTTTTTGGTGACTGTAAGGAAATTTTCTTCTACTTTTCCACTTTTAGCTTTAAGAGTTGTTTTGTAATCATCATTGGGCACTGATTTACCAAATGTGTTTTCTATATCTATTGAATACTTATTGATCATGTGCTTTTCTTTTGATTATTTGACCATTGTGTATTATAGTCTAAGGAATCATTACAATGATACAATACAATTTATTTGTATTTTTCTTCATGTTTTCTAATTTCCTTTTCTTTATAGTCTTCAACAATGAGACTCAATTCTGTCCAACCCCACAAAGTTATCAAATTAAGTGAACCTCTTGGCAACAACTGTAATGGATGCTTCCGGCTGTATCTGAGCTGAGATTGGTTAAGTGGTGTCAATTCACATTCCACCACAGGAGATTCTGTAATGGTTTCCTAGAACCAAATATGAAGGTGGGGGTAGAAGGAGTGAAAGTCCAGCGCACTGCTTCTTCTCCACTCCCTCTTCCCCCCACACCTATGCAGTAGATGTGAACTTTCTGGAAAGAGCCATGCTATCTGCATTTCTGCATAGAAAAGAGAATGGTGTTGGCAGATTGTGGCCTGAGGAGGAAGCAATGGCACTTGCCACATTGGAGGTTTATGGGAAGAGAGTGTAAACCTGGGCAAGGTATTTTCTCTCTGATCTTCAGCAGAACATTAGCAAAGTCATAGGGCTGGCAGAAAATTGTAGAACCTCAGCAGATTTAGTGGGGACCCTGCAAAGCCCTGAGAGAGAACAGCAAAACCTAGTGTGAGTTGATTTACTCCTGAACACTTGTGAGACACCCTTGGGACTTCCCAGAGTCACTAAGGGTCTGAAGCAGAAGTAGGGGATAAAAATTTTTGTATATTAATAAGCTGTTGTAGTCTTTCACCAGGTCTCCCAAAGACTTGCCAGTGAGGGGTGCTTGGGTGACTCAGTCAGTAGAACATGGGGCTCATGGTCTCAGGGTTGTGAGTTCTAGCCTCTATTGGGTATAGAGCTTACTTAAAAAATAGATAAATAAAGAAAAAACAAGACTTGCCAGTGAGCTCTTCGATGGATATTTGCCAGCCTATTTTTTCACCATAGGCCATGCACTAGCAATTACACAGCAGGGAAATAGTAAATGTAAACATGTAAGCATATTTTTAGATTATTTTGCTTTTGCTTTTGTTCTTGATTTTCTTTTAATGATGCATCCAACCACCATAGTTCTAGACACCAAATCTTAGTTCTTTCCTGTTTCTACAAAAACTGAGGGTACTTTCCTATGGGTTCTATTGTTGTTGGTTGATAGCTATGTGTTCTTCAGACTGGATGGGAAAACCCAACTGTATCTCTGTGTCTCTGAATGTCATTAACTAATTTTTAAGTATTCAATGAAACCACAGATAGACTTGGCCAACCACTTTTTCCCCCAAGTATTTGAAAATATGCACATCTTAAGAAATGTATTGCATATGTTCTCTATTCATTTACCACTAAATGTTCCAAAGCTTGCATTGCAGGAGTTAGATGTTGTCCACAGAGCTAACTGAACCATTTTTGAAACTGCTCTTCTACAATAACAGGAAGTCACAATATAATAAATGTCAAGTAATTTTAACTTGAGAGAAGTTGGATTAGGTTTAACACTTTGAATTCATAAATTTGACTAGTTCTAAATCAGGGCATTGATGAATTCCCTTGTATCTAATTATTTTTCCTCTTCTATGCCTGTGCGTGTGTGTGTGTGTGTGTTTATACAGTGCCTACCTTGTATGCATTTTAAAGTGAAGTGATGAGAAGAATTTTCTATATTTTGATTACATTGAATTTGGGGAGGGAAGAAAAACAACCCTGAGGCTATAGACTTGGAAATTCAGAATGCATATTTAATCTATGAGCAGTGTGACTCTGGTTCTGTTTTTTGTCACTTGTTGAAGTTGCTGAAATGGGGACATTTACACTTAATGATTCATTTTAAAGATGTAGTTCATAGAATATTTAATATATTATTGAAAAGAGAGCTTTGCAAAGATAATCAACAAATGTATATGATACATGTTATACGGACTGATCCTATCTTTCTGGCAGGTGCATGGGTTGGGGGTCAGGAGGGAGACTTGGAAATATTCCAGGATCTGAACAGATAACAAAAAGCTGACATAATTGCTATGCTGTATATTTCTTTAGTGGATGATGAAACTGTGCATGATGATTTAGAGAAAGAATTTTTGGAGTATGAAGGCATTAACTTCTTAACAGTTTCCTAATCATTAGAAGAGATCATTTTAGTTGAGTTAATAAAGATTTAATGGAGGTGGATAATGTGACCAGGCACCAAGAACGCTTGGGACACAAAGATGAATTTGAAATGGGCCCTGCCCTCAAGGAGCTTATAGTAGAGTGACAGACAAACAAATCCTCAATATTTAAAGTGTCATGTCCCATAGTAAGAGCCTGTACAAGGTACAGATATCATACAAAGGAGGGCGGGATTAATTGTGTCTGGTGTGGTGAGGGAATGTTTAGCACCTGGAGCTGTGCCTGGCACATAGTAGAGGCTCAGTAAATGTTAGCTCCCCTCTCCCTCTCCTCTGCCCTTATATCTGATGTGTTGACCTTTGTAGGCAAAGATTATGATGCCACTGGACAAATATCAAGGGGATATGGATTTAGATATTTTTCCTTGTGGAGTGATAAGTTAGTATTGATTCCTCTGCATTAAATTTTTTTTTTACATTAAAATATTTTTAATTCTTTTGGGGACTAGTGGCCAGTTTTACAAAATTGTTTCCCAATGCAGTGGGCAAGCTAGAAACAAAGAACAGACCTACAAATCAATACTCAGCTATAAACTTGGCCCCTGATGTTAGTGTACACCAGCCACATTTGCTGAAGTTTCTTCTGTCTTCATCTCATTTCCGCAGCATGGAAACCTATCAAACTTCTAAAAGCAGTACTTATTAAACTTTTCCTAGGCACCCCAAGAGCATAGGTGGGTATAAACTCATTCTTAGGGCTTAGGAGTATGAAGGTTTGATGGACGTTGTAGAAGGGGATAGTGTGGAGCAATCCACTGCAAGCACAAAATGAAGTCTCAGATTTATTTACAAAACGTATGCAAATGCTACAGCCCAAACTATCATATATCTGTTTGTTGATGTAGTTGTGAAAATACCGCTTCAAGTTACTTACCAAGTTAAATGATTTAACTCCCTCAATCACTAAGTGAAATCGATGCTCGAGGAAGAAAAGCTGTGTTTATCCTGTGAATTCCTGAGCCCTTGGTACACCATTGTTGTACCAAGGGCTCAGAGAAAGAAATAATATACGTATATCTTAGAGCACAGATTGTGTGGCCAGTTAATGCATTGAAACCATGGTTCATTGCTACATTTCTCATTTCTAACTTGTTCTATCTTTCAAAACATTCTACTTACTCACTCACAGATGTGACACAGAATCTGTGCTTGATAGTGCAAGCATGAAGGTCTTATACATGATAGAGTAGAAAGATACCTCTCATGACTTTCTTTAAAATCATCCCATTCCTTGTCACTTTTTCTTTATGATAATGCCATACCAATTGTTCTTTTTCTTATCTATTTATTTTTTTCACTTCTCAATGCAATTTTATATACGTTTTGTCATATCATTCTATAAGTTATTGAGGACAGACCACATATCTTTAGCTCTATTTGACTAGTGATAATGAAAATGTAGCTAGGTTAAATGATTTACTCAAAGTTGCATTCATTCAAAAGTACTTACTTTGCATGTACCATGTGCCAGACACTATACTATGAACTGGAGACACAAAGGTGATTATAACAACAGTCTAAAGGAGGAGTTAGGAAAGTAAACAGGCAATTATAGGATCAAAGGGTAAGTACAATAATAGAGGTTAAGTAGAGGGCACCAAACATGAACTTGAGAGAAGCTCTTCATCTAAACCTATGAGGTGGAGTAAGGGAGGGCTTCATGGGATAAGTGATATCTAAACTGAGATCTCAAGGGTGGGTAGAAGTAGCTAGATGAAGATACCACTGGGGTGGATGAAATTATAGGCAGGAAACCAAAGTATACAAAGGCTCAGAGTGAGAAGAAATATGATGCATCAGAAAAGCCGCCATTAGCAGTGTATGAAGTATGACAAAGAGGCAAGGCTGCCATGTTTAGTCTCACAGGTTGTATACTTCACTATCCCAGCAGTCACCAGTCACGTAGACCAAGATGTGAATGGCACCTTCCCAAGTTGAGCCAAGTGGCTTCCCTGGGAGAAGAATGATGGGTGGGGAGAAAGGTCTTGAAAACCAAACATGTTGAATAGCCTGAAGGCAGTGGAAAGCCACTGAAGGGCAGTGACTTGATCAGACTGGCATTTTAGAAGGACTGTACTGCCACTGAGGTGGAGAATGGATCCAGGGAAACCAGCTAGGAGGCTGTTCCAATAAGGCAGGTTAGGACATTGAGAATGGTCTGAAACGAGGTCCTGGAAATTGGGATCAGAAAAAGCCATAGATTTAAGAGAGATGATGAAAACAGAATTGATCAGACTTGGATAAGCCTCAGTTTTTGTTCTTAGACCAAACTAGGTCCATGGTGGTATCATTTACTGATATGGGGAATACTGGAGGAGGACTGAGTTCAGGGGAAGATTATTACTTCCTGTCTGGACATGCTGAGTGTGAGGTGATTTTGAAGCATCTAAATGAGAAGTAGGCAGTTGAGTGGGTCTGGAGATCAGGATAAACATGGTTAGCTTAAGACACAGAAATGCATTTTAGGCCCAAACCAGAATGTTGTCAGGTTGTAATGGAGTGGAGTTGCTCAGAGTGGCTGTGTTTTCAGGGGAGTTGGAGATGATAAGAAAAAAAAGGAGACAACTTTTTTTTGATGACAAGTTTGGCTGTGAAGAGAGAGGAGCAGTTGAAGGGCCACCATTACAACATTAAAATGCCCCATCTGGGGGTTTTCCTCTCTTAGTGGAGCATGAGGCTCCCATTGACCACCTCTTCGGATTTTCTAAGCAGCTTCTCATCCCTATCCCTCATTCCTTCATCTTCTCATATGAAGCTCACCTTCTCACTCTCTAATGTTTTTTTTTAATTTTTTTTATTTATTTATGATAGTCACACACACACAGAGAGAGAGAGAGAGAGAGAGAGGCAGAGACATAGGCAGAGGGAGAAGCAGGCTCCATGCCCCGGGAGCCCGACGTGGGATTCGATCCTGGGTCTCCAGGATCCCGCCCTGGGCCAAAGGCAGGGGCCAAAGGCAGGCGCTAAACCACTGTGCCACCCAGGGATCCCACTCTCTAATGTTTTTGATGTGTTTTTCCAATAAGGTTGTTCTACCAAGTTGAATACAAATGGGATAGAATTTTTAAAACCACAGTAAACAATGGAACTTTTAATCCACAGCAAATTCAATATTCATTTTAGCAATCCCTCACAGGAAAAATTTAGATTCTTTATTGCCAAATTATTGTAATAACTTAGCTCTTTTGACTTGTTCTACTTCTGGAAAATTCTTTGTGTTGTTGAGTTTTACACCTTGGGTAGGAAAGTGGAATTTCGGGTAAGCATTTAAAAAGACATCTTATCATATATTGGGTAGAATTACTAGTTCCCAACTAATACTCCCTCCACTTGCATGCTTTTAAGATCAGATAGTTTGCAATTATTTATTGAAGTTATACTTAGTAGCTAGCACTACAGGGGGCACCAGAGAAGGATAAGGCATGCCTAGTATCCACTAGAAGTTTCTAATATGAGGGAAACAACACATATGCAAAATAAAATATAATAAATTTTAGAAGACTGATGCTTATAAGACTGTATGTTGTAGGGTTTTTCCTTCAGTGCTTGTGGTTCTTGGTTATAGCTTCCAAGAATGAAGAGGTAGAGCAGATGAAGGGTGGTGGGTAGCGAAGCTTGTTGAGCAATAATACAAAGCTCCCAAAGAGGGATGGGACAGGAGAGGGTTGCCACCAGAGTTTCTAAGTCTAGGGGGTTTTGTGGACTTGTCGGCAGGTTGTTTGAATCTGATTAACCCTCCATGCGCCTGTCAGGTTTTTGTCCCCGTGCTCATCTACCTATCAGGTAATTGTTTCCGTGGGACAAGGTGGAGGGCTCCTTCCAGGCTGGTGTTTCCAAGCCTTGGGGACCAATGGGGCAGCAGCCACCACTGCCTTAAAGCATGGTGGCCAGCCTCAGGCCACTAGATCAAGCTCCTTGTTTAAATATTCCACTAGCTGTTGAGCTGGCCACATCCCTCCCCGCCCAATCTGGGGTAGGATGTCCCAGGCCATTCCCTTCATTTCTGTCACAAACAAGTTGTCAGTCCTAGTAGGAAGACTTACTTAAAGCTGGGGCACTGAGTAAAACCTAAAATAACAGGATGGTGTTCTCTTTCTTTTTAAGGGTAGTTTTCCTCTTAGGACAGCAGGGCAGGGAGGGGGGCGCTTGTCTCTCCCTTTCTTTAGACTATCCTTCATTAAATTATGAAGGATTAAATTATGCCGCCTGGGTGGCTCAGTGGTTGAGCGTCTGTCTTTGGCTCAGGTCGTGATCCCGGGGTCCTGGGATAGAGTCCCCCACTGGGCTCCCTGCAGGGAGCCTGCTTCTCCCTCTGCCTATGTCTCTGCCTCTCTCTCTGTGTCTCATGAATAAATAAGTAAAATCTTTTTTTTAAAAAAGTAAATTATATGTATAATAAATGCATAAAGGCAAATAAAAGTATTACTTAACTGAATGCTATTGGTTATATATGTGTTAGATGGTCAAGGATAGTAAAGACCAAGAGCCAAAGAAGGCATTTCCTGTTTTACAGTGCATAAATTTGTCACTAAATTCTACCCCTGAAACTAATAATACACTATATGTTAATTAAATTGAATTTAAATAAAAAATTAAAAAAATAAAGTACATAACTTTAAATCAACACCAAAAATAACTTTATAATACATATATCTTTAAAAACCTACCTTATTTCTTCATTTCTAGGATGGCATCTTTCCATATTTTAATACAATAGATATAATAGTTAACACTCATCTTTGTACCAGGTATTGTCATAAAGTGCTTTAAATGTGTTGACATGTTGAATATGGATCATTTAATAGGGTGGAAATATTTCATCTTCTCCCCATTAGGTTCTCTTAAACAAAATTGGTGCAAACTGAAATTCCATGGCTTTTTAGGGCCCAGGAAGTATGGTATGTGTGGAGATAAATAGTGTGCGTATATATTAAAAAAACATAAAAATTGTATTGATGAAATGTTCTTCTCTCAGCCTAGAGGATGTGACAGTTGAGGATCACTTGCTAGCCCCAAGACACCCTTGGATCCCCTGTATCTTAACCATTCAGTCAAAGACCACGATAGTTTCAAAACAGAGGAGTCTCCACGTTGAGATGGCGAGGTAACCTTATCCAAAATTTCACCTCATTCAGCAAGCATTTACATACCCCTGCCTGAGGTTTTCAGCTGGGCCAGGAAGGTGGTTTTGATTTATTTACAAACAGGGGATGAACTATGTAAAATATCAGTGTAAAGTCAAAATACATGATTATATTGGGTGGGGTTCCTCAGGAACTGGTTTCTGAGATGGAGATTTGCGTGCTGAGACTTTCGGGAGGCATGCTTTTAGGAACACCCCAAACGCCTTTGTATTCTTGCACTCATTGCATATGTATGATCTCCAGGGAGGGGTTGTAACCTTGGTCAAGGTGGTTATTTCTGGCTGAGGGAAATTCCTAGGGGAAGACTCAACCTCAAGCTGTCAGCAGGCAATGCTCCCAGCTGTGGAGGAATAAGGGCTTTTTGGTCTTGAGGGTGGGAACCAGGTGGGACATCACAGCATCATGTTTGCACGTTAACATACACAGAGACACATATGTATACACATAGGTATATGCATATACACACACGCATGAATATATAGACATACATATACATTTCATGTGTATTTATACTTACGGAAATTTAAAAAGCATAAATCAAGTAAATAAAACCACAGTGAAATGTGATATAGTAAATTGGGCAGATTTACTGAAATCATAGGCTATTATCACTAGAGTACAGTGGCTCTCAGGATTGACCCTTGATGTCTTTAATATAGTGATCAAATTCTCTGCAGACTAGATGATGGCAGAGAGCAGGAGAGTTTACATCCCATAAAGACTATGAAGGTGAACTGTTGGCCTTGCCATAGAGAAGAGAACAGCTTTTGGTGCAAATTGGAAGATAGAAAGCACTTGCCCTATCAGTAGATGTATACCGGGTACTTAGGATTGTGTTGATTTGCTGCAGTGAAGATAGCACATATAGAACTGCGGTTGCAACTGGCTTTACCATCTGATTAAGTTTACAACAATTCATAATAATTCTCTCAGATTCATAGGCCAAACAGGCGAGTTGAATGGGAGAAGTGACAGTATCATCCACATCTTTAATGCTGGTACTAATTTTTACATCTCTCCAGGGATTTGGTATTGCTTTTGGTTTTCTATCCTTAAGGGGATCAGCCTCCCTTTCAACGAAGGGGTCTCTGAACTGACTGAGGTCTGAAAATTGGTTGAGAAGGATGACTTTTAATTTTGATGGCTCAAGTCAAGTTTCAGGCAGTGGACCTAGTTTTGCCTGTTATAGAGATCAAGGAATATTTCAGAACTCTGTCCATCTATAGCATTCCTTGGGCCACCCAGAGCATTACTAAACATCCCCATAGGTCAAAACCTTTGTGTCCTATGCTGCCCCTGCTGCCTCGTGCAGTAAATGTGTCCACTCTGTCCCTGACAGTTAAGTGCTGTCACTTTGCCATTGCCATCCCGTGATTCCACTCTCATGGAAATGAGGGAGCAATTTCAGTGAAGGCCTATTCTGCGATCAAATTCAGCTACTACAGAGCTTTTCTGGTGTTCCTCTCACTAACGTCTTTTTCAGTGCCTTAGTGTAGAGACGGTCATCTGGGCCGCTAGCAGTATATAGTTCAGGGTTGGGTATATACATTATACATAAAATCACTCCAACATTGCCAGCTCCATGAACCTTTGGATTTCTTCCTCTACATTTTATCAGGGACATTTTGGCATCTCAGTCTCATTGAATATAGACCACCAATGGGTCTGAGTTTCAGCTAACCAATTCAACAAACCACCAGAGTCACTTTCAGTGTATGAACTAACACATTAAATCCAGGCTTTATGGTAAATGCACCCACGTCAATAATTCTAGCCCACCCCCTTGCTCTTTATGTTGTTTGGAACTTGACCGTAAACTGTTCAGCCTTTCACAAAATCATGCCACGTCTGACAACGCCCATGTTAATATTTGGGTTGCTAATATAACACACTTATATTGGTCTACACTTATAGTTCTCTCATTTGCAATGGTTCTACATACAGGTATAAGCATCTTGCTATTTACTTTGTCTTCTAATATGAAATTAATTACAAGTTATTTTCCTTTATTATATAATTAGGACATTATACTGATGTCTTGGGCAATTTGCATAGGTAATTAATATCGTCTATGAATTTCATTTCAAGACAGTAAGGGGAGTGTTAAAAATACTAGTTTCAAAAAGGGGTTGATGGGTCTGATAGGGTTGAGATAGCTGCGAGAACAGCTCCCTCCTCCTTTCAAATTGGGCCCAAAGAAATTATGTACAGGCATGGCCATGATGAACCAAAGTAGATCTTGAGTGCATTTGCCAGATTAATTTATTTGTTATCATTCTTCTGAAAGATGGCTATTTTTCTGTAGAGAATTCTGTGTCCTATTCAGTTTAGTTACAAAGCCATGCAGGGTGAATTAGTAAATACAAATACCTACAACAGTGGTGAAGAACTGCCTCCCAGATACAACAAATGCAATCTATTTTGTGTTTGAAGGAGGACTTGGGGAGAAAAACGTTCTGTCTCTGAGCATTACTGAAGATCGAGGAGTGGAAGCCAGGAGTGCGCTTTCTTAGCTCCCTTGTCTGTATGATCTGAGTCACAATATGATCTGAGTAATAAAGAGGAGGATGCTAAGCAAATGCTACCACTCCATTCTCCCTTTCCCACGTGGAATCTTTGAAGAGGCTCTGAAAGTAGGGAGCAAGAGTCCACATTTGGTTTGTGAATGAATCAAAGGTAGGTATCTGGTCTCAACCCAGAACTCTAGCTCTGATTTGCTATTCAAGGCAGCTTTGCCTTGTGGCCTGCCAGGGGCATATGGGGCTACCTGGGAGCAGTACCTCGCCCACTTGCCTACTTAAAGTTAACTCTTCCTCCTCCAGAATCTCAACTCTTGTTACTTTCCCAGGGATGTCTGCCATCACCAACCTGTTTGGGCCTGATTCCTTTCCCATGGATTTCTTCAGAAGCACCCCCCCCCCCCCCCATGACTTATCAGTCTGTGATTATATTCTTTAGTTGTGACCCTGTGGTTTATGCAGGACACCCACTGAGGCTAGGAATCGTCCCTGTTTATGCTCCGGGCCTTTCATACTGTGCCTAGCTGGTGTCTGGTACAAAGCAGGCGCTCAGTTCTTAAATAAGCATTCGCTTCAAATTCCAGAAGTATCAACACTTACTCGGATTTGTGCATATTACCACTGTATCTGTAGCCCGTGCTGTTTGATAGCTGAAATCTTCTATTTGTGGAAGAGCATGGTAGCCGGATTTTGTAGAAATGAATGAGCCAGGACTGGTGACGGTGCTCAAAAGCCCCATTAATTTAGGACAATCTAATTGAGGGCTCCTTCTCTTCTCTAAGAAGTGCGCTCCACCTCCATCTCTCCAACTCAGAACCCAGTGTTTGAACTTAACGATGGGTTTGTGTCTAGCTGGCAGGTAGCTGGAGAACAGGGTGGAAGGGCTGCAGCCCCGTCCCCCCCCCCAAGTGATTGACCAACACTCGCTAAAGACTTACAACGTGTCCAAGGCCTCCCCGCACTGAACAAAGAAAAGCCCCCGAGCTACAAGCCCTGCCCGGGTGGGATGGTGTGGCCCCGGATTAGGGAGAGGTGCAGGAGAAGTGCGGTTGACCGAGTCCCTGCGGTTGGAGTTGGTGGCCTGGGAGCGCCCCCGAGGCCTGCGTCTGCAAGGGCAGGCTCATCAGGTAGTGCCCGCGCGTGTGCGTGTGTGTGCGCGTGTGCGTGTGTGTGCGCGCGGCGGGGCGGGGGCGCGGGCGTCTCTAACCGCGCGCCCCCGTGCGGCCGCGGGGCGGGGGCCGGCTCCCCGGGGCGCGGGGCGCGGGCGGGCGCGGGGCGCGGGGCGCGGGCGGGCGCGCGGGGGCCGCGGGCTGCGAGGCCGGGCTGCGGGCGGCAGGAGGCAGCGTCGGCCCGGGCGGCGCGGCCGAGCAGGCGGCGGCGGTGATGTCAGTGGCGGCCGGGCTGGCAGCAGCCGGCACTTCCTGTAGACGGGCGGGCGGGCTCGGCTGCAAGCCCCAGCGGCCCGGGTCAGCCTCTCGGCGGGAGGAGGCGGCGGCGGGGGAGGAGCAGGGGGAGGGCTGTCAAATTCGGGAGCCAGATTCCCCCCCGGCCCCCGGCAGTCCCTTCCGCTTCCCCGGCGCCCGGCGTGACATCTGCGGGCCGGGGACCTGCATGTGTGCGCGCGCCGAGCGGCGGAAGAATGGCAGTGCTCAAACTCGCCGACCAGGTAGGGGCGGCGGCGGGGCGGGCGCGGGGCGCGGGGCGCGGGGCGGGCTGCGGGCTCGCGGCGGCGGGGAGGGCTGTGCGCGGCCGCCCGCTGCGCCCCAGGCGGGGGCTGAGGCTCCGCGGCGCCGTCCCCGCCCTGGGCCGTCGGAGCTGCGCGCTCCGCCCGGTGCCCGCGGCGCGCCCGAGCGCTGGGGCCGGGCCGGGGCGCCGCCGGGGTGCGGGCGCGCGGGTGCAAGCGGGTGCGCGCGCGGGTGCGCGCAGGTGGGCGAGTGCACGGGTGCAAGCGGGTGCGCGCGGCTGCGCGAGTGCACGGGTGCAAGCGGGTGCAAGCGGGGTGCGGGCGCGCGGGTGCAAGCGGGTGCATGGGTGCGCGGGTGCACGGATGCAAGCGGGGGTGCGGGTGCGCGCGGGTGCAAGCCGGTGTGCGCGGATGCGCGCGGGTGCGCGCGGGCCCGGCCGGGCAGGGGGAGGGGAGGCTCGAGGGGCTCCCCGGGGCCGCCCGGAAGGAGGGCGGCGGCGGGAGCGGGCGGACGGCTCGCAGCCGGGGACCCTTCCCCGAGCCACGGCGGAGGCCGGCCGGGCCCGCGGCCCCCGGGGTCGGGCTGTCTGGGGCGTCGGTGCTCCGGGACGGCCCGACCTCGCCTGCCGCGGCGCGAAGGCTGCGTGTGCGCGGTGGCGGCTCCGGGCGGCGGCCGAGGTGCCCCGGGAGCTCAAGTCGCGCGGCCCCGGGCCCGCCCGCCGTCCCCGGCCGCCGTGGGTCTGTCCGCTGCCGTCCCGGCCGGCGCCCGGCCAGGGGAGCTGCCGAGCCCCGAGCGTCCTCGCGGCGGGTCTGGGCGACGGGGACGCCCCACCTTTGCAGCCTTTGCTGCCCCGAGGGCGGCGGCACTCAGAGGCGCCCGCCGGGCTGCGTGACAAAACTCTGCAGCTCCCTCCACGAAGGAAAGGGACCGGGTGGCTGCCCCTCGCCGCGCTCCTGCCATTTACTCGAGGGTCGTGAAACGAGCACTGTTTGGGGGTGCAGGTGGGCCCGGAGGCAGGCTGGACCCGGCGCCCCAGCAGAGGGGCTGTTCCGTGGAGCGAAACCTCCTGCGTCTGCAGCCGGTTGCCCTTGCTGCCTCGCTTTCCCCAGTTAGAACACCCTGCAGCCTAGGGCGGCCAGTCACCGGAATGATGTGCTCTCACGTCTTTCAGATTCAAGATTTTGCTTTGTTTGCCCTAAGTACTTACAGGCCTCCCCCCACCCCCCTTTTCCTGGAGGAGAGATCACTGAATTAACATTCATCTTACCCTTAAATTTAGCAGGAGGAACAGCTGGTAATTGTGAGGCATCTACTTGTTGCCATTGGTTCCAGAGCATTTAAAAGTGTTTGCAAGTTGATAGAAGGATTCCCTCCACCTTTTTTGGTCACATACTTTGACAACTGTTAGACTTTTTTTTTTTTTTTTTTTTTTTTAAATCTTCCAGTTTGAAGCGGCCCTGGTCATGTCGTCCTTGCTGGTCCAAGTTACTATACTTGTCTCTTAATTCCTAAATCTTTGAAGTACAAAACATGGATCTAAGGGGCATTATTTTTTATAATCACACGCACAACAGAATTTCACATAGAGTTTTAGAGGAGGAAGAGATGCTGAGGATGATCTTAGCTCAAATCCTTTATTTTTTTAAATGGGGAACCTGAGATCTGAATGAGGGAAGCATGCAGTCCCCCAAGGACCACAGCTACTGGCCTGCATTGCTGGAACTAGCTCCTGCCTACTGCCTTCCAGACTTCTGTGCTTTTTGCGAGAGTTAGACACCTCTGTCTTCTCATTTGATGTGTTGAAAGGATTAGAAGAAGGCATCCTCTCCTAAATCATGATCAACCCTAGGAAAAAGTTTATTTCTTGGTCTTAGGAAGAAAAGTTATTCTTTGGGACTTATCAGAGTAGGACTTTCAAAGAGGTTTGTCTTTTAAAATGTTTCCTAATACATCTCCTCCCTTCTCCAAAGAAACTAGTATCGCCATGGAGATGAAGAGTCATATAACCTGCATTTGGCTCCATCTCCAGATGCATAAAAGGGATCTAAGGAGTTGTAAGGGTTCAGGAGCACCTGAGACTTGCCACCCTATCTTGGGACAAGGCCAGATGGAGGCGAGATGAGGAGGTGGTCTGGGCTGGGTGGAGTCGTGAGCAACGGAGGTTTCTGTGTGTCTTTAGGTCCAGGAAGTGTGTGGTCTTTTTTGCCTTATATGGTGTTACCTTTCAGTTTGAAACTAAATTCTTAGGTACTGGTGCTTAACCTCACCAGAGGCTTAAAAATCCTTTGCTTAAATTCCTACTCCAAGAGTTCTACTGGTCTTCGTGGGCAGGGGCCGGCCTGCCTGGAGTCTTGCTCGTGCCGTAGAGTTTGTAGAAGAGTGCCTGACTTTCCATTCAGCGGCTGGTGAAACAATTACTTCTCAGTTCCTCCCTCACCTTTTTTTTTTCTTGAAGATTTTATTTATTTATTCACAAGGGACAGAGATTGATAGAGAGAGAGAGAGAGAGAGAGGCAGAGACATAAGCAGAAGGAGAAGCAGGCTCCCTGCGGGGATCCCGATGTGGGACTGGATCCCAGGACCCCAGGATCATGACCTGAGCCCAAGGCAATGCTCAACCACTGAGTCACCCAAGTGCCCGTTTGTGAAGTGATTCTTGGTTTTCACCATGGCTCTTGGATTTTGAGCTTGCTATCCTGATCTCCCAGACACATTCTTCTTGTTGATAACCTGAATCACAAGCCATCTTGGTTTGTTTTTATATGTGCCTAGAGGAAAGCATGTAAGAAGATGACATTTCCTGTCCTGCTGCTGCTGCTGGGTGCAGGGGCTGGCTGGGCTGCTGGCGGCCACCCGGTCCACACTGAGTCCCGCATGGGCACCTCAGTCATGGGCGAGGAGGAAACGTCTCTTCTGAACTCTGTTTTGGGATAGTTTAAAAAAAGGGAGAGGCAAGTGTTGTTTCCAGTGGTTTTTTTTTTTTTTTTTTTTTTTAAATTAAGTTACTTATTCTCTCTCTCTTTTTTTTTTTCACTACAAGAAGGAACTGGGAGCTGTTGCTACAAACAAACTTAGCATTTAGCACTTCTGCATTTGTAACCGTGCTCTTCTGTTTTTCCTCTTCACACAGCACAACATCATTTTTCTTGCAATGTTACGGGGACCAATCATCTTGGTTTGCCTAGAACTGAGGGGTTTCCCAGGATGTGGTACTTTTGGTACTAAAGCTTGGAAAATTCTAGGCAAACCACGATGAGTTGGTCACTCTGTGCAGCATAGAACACACTCGCCTGTATAATTAATATAATAATGTAATTATTGGGAAGCCCGGGTGGCTCAGCGGTTTAGTGCCGCCTTCGGCCCAGGGTGTGATCCTGGAGACCCAGGATCGAGTCCCACGTCCGGCTCCCTGCATGGAGCCTGCTTCTCCCTCTGCCTGTTTCTCTCTCTCTCTCTCTCTCTCTCTCTCTCTCTGTCTCTCTCATGAATAAATAAATAAAACCTTAAAAAAATAATGTAATTACTTCCTCTTGGATGGACATTAGGAGGTTTCCTTATATCTTTGATAAAGAGAGGTGACTTTAAAGTTTGGGAAAGGAAGTTCTGTTTCATACAAATGTAGATTTAGTGTAAGATAGCCATGAAACTCTTTGTAATTTGGTTTGCTATTGAACTTTTGGTGGCTGCTCATTATGTCTGGTTAAGGTACTCCCGGTGATTTTTAGTGTCTGGTCCTATCTGCAGCCTGCGCTCCCCGCCTTCCCATAAAGCTCTTCAGAGTTAAGAAGCCCAAATGATAAGTTCTTTTGGACCTTTGAGATGTTCACTATTCTTATCTGAATTTGCTAGTGACAGCAGAATGTCACCTCTATCTCAAGGGCTGCCTATAGACAAACCGTTTCAGCAGGTGGCCCTTTTGGAGCTTCCTGCCTGGAGGCCTTCTGGCTAGGTGTCCCCTTGCCAAGTCCTCGCTCACACTTGAGTCACCCATCTCCTTGCCAAAGGCAGTGGCTGGCAGCTGTGGCAGTGGCAAGAAACTAGAAATTCTGTAACTTTGAAAGCAGGATTTCTAGCTCGCAGTGTGGGGCCTTGGGACATGTTGTGTGTTTTATAGGGCTGCCCTCATCCTTCTGGGTTTATAGCAAACACGATGCTGTGGTCCTGCCTTCAGCAAAGACGGGAAAAGAAAGGCTTTATTCTTTGGACCCTTCTTTAGTGTTTTGGGATCCAGTCACGTGATTTGGGGAGTGCACTTGAGGGCTGGTGTTTCCTGGCAGAGACCTCATACTGGCTTACATTTATTGTGATCTCGAATGCTGGGCCCTTGGGGTGAATCATCTCTTTTAATCCTCACAGCCACACTAGGAGGTAGGTGGCAGTGTGATTCCTATTTTATAGATGAGAAAACAGGAAAAGGGGCTAATTGACTTGTTCAAGGTCATATACCCACTGAGCGAGCGCCAGGTCCTACCCTGGCAGTCTGATCGCACAGGTGGGGCTCTAACCACAAGGCTATACTTTTAATAGTTGAAAGGTCAGCGCAGTCATAGGACCCATGGGTGCTTGCTCTTAATTACCAGGAAGCCACTGAGCGAGCTGCATCCCCACACTCCTCCTCGCTCTTGGGGTCAGACCCAGGCCTGTCTGAGTTAGGAGCTGTTCTGAGGCCTCTGCTCCTGCCATACTTGGGCCCGGCTTATCCTGTTTGCTTCTCCACCTCCCCAACATGCTGAAAGACCTGTTGGTTGGGAGCTTGGGGATTTTTTTTCTTGGTCCTTGGTCATTAACAAATAAACTATGATCATTGTAGAAAAATCAGTAAGCTAGATACGCAAAAACAAACAGTGGAAACCATCTGCAGTCTCTGTACTCAGAACTACTCCTGACATCTTGATACAGAAACTTCTAGTCTTCTGAGTAGCCAGGTAAAATTTTTAAACTTTCCACACGATGATATCAGTAGCTTTCTCTTGACCACAAACCTAACAACTGTGCTGTTTAGATCAGTGACTTTTCCAAATAAACTGAATTTATGTGTCTCTTAAATAAATGACTGACTGCTCTAGTGTAAACCCAGCAGCACATGCCTTTTTTTTTCTTTTAAGGTTTCAACTTTTACTTCCTCTTTTCCTCTACATAGGGAGCAAATATAAACTCCAAAAAAACACAATTGTTTGTGCCAGAAGCAGGACTGAAACATTCTTTAAAAAGATTTCTGTTTCAACAACATAATATCAATTATATTCAGTATGAAGTATAACATGGAATAATTTAAAAAATAGGGAGGAGCTGGAGAGATATAATCCTGTGGTTTTCAAACTTGGTAAGCTATGGCTCTCTCCTTTCCTTTCCTTTCCTTTCCTTTCCTTTCCTTTCCTTTCCTTTCCTTTCCTTTCCTTTCCTCTCCTCTCCTCTCCTCTCCTCTCTTTTCTTTTCTTTTCTTTTCTTTTTTCTTTTCTTTTCTTTCTTTTCTTTTCTTTTCTTTTCTTTTCTTCTTTTTCTTCTTCTTCTTTTAATAAGCTCTTTGAACTCACCACCCTGAGATCAAGAGTCCTATGCTCTACTAATTTAGCCAGCTAGGCGGCCCCTATGGATTTCCTTTTTGTTTTCCTCACAGGAGATTCCATATTGAAGCTCAGTACAAAAAAAATAAAAAATAAAAAGAAGCTCAGTACGTAAGAGATTGGTGACAGTAGTGATCCTTGAGGCCCTTTTAAAGATTATTTGGATTTAGTATGATTTGAAAGCCCTTTTGTATGGGAAGGCTATTGGTGATGGATTCATTGTTTTTTTTCCTGACATGTCGTATACTCAAAAAAACAAACATTTATAAATATTTGTAGATGATTAGGAGTTACAAAGAATTTGGGTGACCATATCCTTTTTATTCATTCTGGGATAACTTGGAAAATGATGGGGGTCCTATTGAATATTAAACTGAGAAAATAGGTGTGAACCAGGTGTGTCCCAGGTAAACCTGCTTCTACAGAAGTCTGCTACACAGACTCTGTGTCTGCTCACCCCAGGCCTGACAGTAAGTGAACTAGTGATTAGTAGGCTAGTCACTCTCTTTTGAGTCAGGCTTACACTGGAGCAGTTATTACAAAGATTGCTTTATCACCTTATGCAAGTGCAGAGCCAGAAAATGGTTTTCATTTCATACATCAGTTCTGACCGGTTGGTTGAGGGGTGGCAGGAGCATTCTGGCTCTTACAGCTGAGGATGGGGGGAAATGTAATGATCAGTGATCAATGTTTGTTAGGGCATAAGGTAAGGAGAGGTGGCATATGTGGTGCATTAGCCAACCCCTGGCAGGTCACATTAGCCTCTGGGGGCCTCAGGTGGTTCTTTGTAAAGAGAAGAGGTTGGACTGGATGCCTTTCGGGTGCCGTGGCTCCTCCCATTCTGCTCCCTGTGTGACTCAGTCTCTCTGTTTACAGTTCGTACTGTAGTCTTCTTCACAGATGTGGCCGTGGAGGGCGTATTTGCAGAGGAACTCCAATTTAATTTCCTAGGTAACAAAGTCAAGCAGTTAAATTCAGATTCCAGAAGGTTTTAACAGATGTCAATGATTTACAAACTGATTCCTGCCCTGTGGCCACCCCTTCCCCCCATTTGATAGCTAATGCAAGGTTATTTATTTTATAAAGACTCAGCTTTATTGATTATTCCTTTAGCACCCTTTTACCAACATCATCTTTGGCTTCTGCTAGACTTCAGAGGTTGAGAGAGCAGGTATTTTCTCTCATCAGCGTTCCAGTCTGTAAAAAACTTGGTAGCCCACGAGGTTGAAATTAATGATAACGAGTTGAGGTTTTCATCATGATACTCATAATTTTTAAGAATCTTTTTAACTGTCTTTCCTTTTGAAGCTGAAAACTTACTGAGTACTCTATTACTTGGGCCAAGCAAATAGGAAGTATATAGTCCATCTTTGGACTTTTTCAGGCTTTGCTAAGCCGATGCTTGCTTGTATTTCTTGGTCTTCATGTGTCTGTAATTCCCTCACTCCCACCCTGTGAGTCATAAACATCCCAGTGGAACTTTCTAAGATATCCTTAAAAGCAGGAGACCATTCTGTGCCAGGGGAGTATCCAGAGCTCTTGGTAAAACTAGAGGGATTTGTAAGAACATCTGAGGCCTAGACATACAAAATTTCTTCACAGTTCCAATCTGTCTCAATGGTTTCAGTGTTAAAAAGAAAAAAAGGTTTAAATGTTAAATTGCTTTTGTTTATTTTCAAAATAATACTAGATGGGAATCAGAAGATGGAATTCTACTCATGATGGTTCTTTTTCTAATAGTTGTAGGACTTTGGGCAAGTCCTGGCCTTAGTTTCTTTGTCTGTAAAATAGGAGTGGATGGTTGGAAAATCCCCTATGTTCTTTCAAGTTCTAACAGTCTAAGGGAATGTCCCCATATCTCATCTCAATTCATGGAGTCTGGTTTGAAAAGTATCTGCCTCTCATGAACTTCTGTTCTCTCCTCCACCTTTCCCCCTCCAGCCTCCCAGGGTGGTGGCAGCTAGACTTGACCAGGTCTGAGAAACACACCCCATGTCTGCCTAAACATCAGGGGTCCTTTCCCCAAGAATGTCATCCAGCATCTCCAGAAGCTTGGTTTCGGCGAGGAACACACAACCTTGTGGCTGCTCTCAGTGTAGCCCTGTGAGAATTCCCTCGTGCTTCTTGCAGATTCCATGTTTGTCTGTTGTGAGCTGTGCTGAGCTGGGGCCCACTTTAGCCTTCCTCAGAGATGCTACTTTAGCAAATGGCCTGGGTTCCCCCCATAATCCTATTTTAGTGAGCTCCATAATAACATCTGGGTCTAACAAAGTCTGTTTCCCAACCGTTGGACCCAGAGATGGGGTACAGTTGACACAGTGACCACAGACTTTCTCAAGGAGAGAATCCTCACATGCAATCAACAGCCTGTGTGTGTGTAGATATACTCAGTCTGTAGAAGAAGCTTGTTTTGCTATCTAAGATAGGCCAGATGAAGAGAAAGATGGGAAGTGAGCACAGAGGAAGTGTCAGGATAGAAAGCCAGGTAGAAATTCAGGTAAATTGGGGCAAATCAATCAACCCATTATTGCTAAAGCATGGGGTGCCAAAACCCAGGGGTACCTCTACCCCAGAGCTGAGCAAGATGGCTTGTTGAGTTTGGGAAAGAAAATATCAGCATTCATATTTCATTTAAAACCCTTTAAAATGTTCATTTTTGGGGTGTATTTTAAATATGTGTTTATACTCCAATACTATAAAAATCCACTCAGTTCACCTTCCCACTTTTGACCACCTGGCCAAACCACCACTTGGACTATTGCAGCAACCTTCTGATTGGACTTGCTCATCCAGCCTTGATACTCTGCTCACAGCACAGCCTTCAGAGTGATGGAACACTGATGCTCAGATCATGTCATTTGTCCAGTCAGACCGTCCTATCTCACAGAGGAGAAGCTGAAGTCATAGTGTGGCTCACCACAGCCCTCTCCACTCACCTGTCCAGCCGTGTCTCCTCCTTTCTCTTTCTGGCTGCTTGGCACCAGCACTGGCCTCCTCACTATCCAGTGAACACGCCAGTCACCCTCCTGAGACCCCTTGATGTTCCTGCTGCCTGTGAAGGTCTTCCCCAGAAGTCCCCATGCCCCTCCTCATCCCTTTCAGATCTTTACTCACATGTTACCTTCTCAGCGAGTCCTTTCCTGACCATGCTGTATCAACTGCCTGTGCCATTTCTTGTCCCCTTTCTTTATTTCTTTCCATAGTATCTATCCCTCATATGATATATTTTATTTTTTTATAAAAACAAAAACTGATGTGTAGAAGAGATGCAAATAACAAGGCAGAGGGTTCTGTTGTTTTGTTAGCTTGGTTCATTCACTGCTGTTAACTTCAGCACTTAGAAAGGTATAAGGCACATAGTAAATGCCCAATAAAGGTTGGTTAGTGAATGATATAAATATGGATGCGTGTGTATGTATATATCTACATGTTCAAATGTTTTTACTCAGGTGCTCAAACAAACAAAAGATCTTAAAAATACTTTTATAAGAAAACTTTTATAAACAGAGCTTCCATCTGTACACTGGGGTATTGGATTTCCATTCAAACAAAATTTGGAGTAATCTTTCTGCCCCATCAAAAGATAAAAGATCACATATTGTCTTCTTTTCTGATTACGTATCTCATCTTTTTAAATTGAACTTTCGGTGGTGGGGGTGGGTTAGCACTGTAGTTGGTCCTCAGTGGGTTCCATTTCTTTATAGGGGAGGTATCAGGGTGACACTAGGAAAAGGGAGATGTGGACCCTAAATATTATGGGGAAGGATGCTGATACCCATTGCAAAGTGGAGCATCTTTTATGTATTCAAGCAATCAGCATCTGTTTAGTAAACTTCATCTCCAAGGCAGTGACTCTGGTAGAGTCCTGTGCTCCCCTCTTTCCACAATGGATAAGAACAAGTATAATAAAATTTCTGGTTAGAAACCAGAGAGCCAATTGGGAAGGAGGATGTAAGACAATAATCATGCTTTATGGTGTTTAACCTGGACAACTTCTCTATGAAGGAGTGACTGTCATCATTCCACTTGACAGATGAGGAAAATGAGAATTGAGAGATTAAGTGGTCTCTTTAAGGTCACATGACTCTGAGGTTCACATCTGGGCAAGCTTGTCTCCAAGGTGCCCATAGTTAGCTCTTGTGCTTCTGGCCTCTTGAGACAGGAGTAGTATCACAAGAGGCTCCTTTCTTCATGGAGCTCATGGTGTTGTTAGAGATGGTATCGCATGCCTTGTGGATGGAAGGCCCTAAGCAGATGTTTACTAAATGCACGTGGCATATGAAAGACCTGTCAAACCAGGTATATGCACCTATGTTCATATAGTACTATGACCTCAGCTTTTCCACTGTGTGAGATAGGACAGTCCGACTGGACAAATGACATTCTGGGGGTATGGAAGTCCAGAAATGGGAATAGTTACTAAGAAAGGCATCAGGGAGCTGGAGGGAGTCCAGTGATCCTAGAGGAAGGGAGTGATTTAGACAGTGGAAGAGGATGGAAGGCATTCTAGGTGAGTGATGTGCCTGTCAGGTAACCTGAAGATGGAATTTACGGAAGCAGAGGGTTCGTTCTAGGAAAGCAGAAGACGAAAGGAAAGAAATATTCAACATGTATACTTGGTAGGAGAGGTATTTGTGTATTTACAAATCATTTTTCCTTGAGTTTCTCTGATAGGTACTGCATGTCTTCTCCTGGAGACATAAATTGTGTCTGGCCAAGACTCATTGTTTCCATGTGTTGTATAGGCATGAGCTTTAAAAAATGAGTTTGTATTCCATCTTGTTCTAAGGAGTATTGAAGCATAAGAGGAGGTGTTACTTTATGGGTCCTTATGTCTCTGGCATACCGTCTACTTGAATATCGTACATATTCTTGTTCTGGCAACATTTTGTGGATAAATATGTATCCTGGAATATTAAACTTCATTGAAAGAAGCTGGATGAATGGTCTTCATGGTGCACGACACTGACAGATTAATGTAGTAGGTCTGGAGAAGATCTGTTTTCAACCTTATAAATTTTTATTAAAAATCACTTTAAAAAATCCAGACTATGGGAATATACAGGAAAAAAGTGATTTCATTTCTTTAAAAAAATCAATTGTGAATTGCACTACTAGGTATTTATCCAAAGGATACCAACATTGTGATTCGAAGGGGCTCATGGACCCTAATGTTTATAGCAGCAATGTCAACAATAGCCAAAATATGGAAAGACCCGAGATGTCCAGCGACAGATGAATGGATAAAGAAGACATGGTGTACACACACACACACCCACACACACACACACAGGAATATTTCTCAGCCTTCAAAAGAATGAAACCTTGCCATTTACAATGACGTAGATGGAACTAGAGGATATTATGCTAAGACAAATAAGTCAGGCAGAGAAAGACAAATATCAGATGATTTCACTCATGTGAAATTTAAGAAACAAAACCGATGACATAGGAGAAGGGAAGGAAAAATAAAATAAGGTGAAAATTGAGAGGGGGGCAAACCAGAAGAGATGCTGAGCTCTAGAAAACAGACGGAGGGTGGCTGGAGGGTAGGGTAGCTGGGTGATGGGCAGTAGGGAGGGGGCGTGATGGGTGTTCTCTGCCCCTGGTCAATCAGTAAGTTCTACCTCCGAAACTAATAAAAATCAACTGCGAGATAAAAAGAGGGAGGGGGAGGGGAAATAGATCAATGAGAATTAAGACACTAATTCTAGTGCAAACTAATTGCAGCGAATGGATTTGGATTCTGATTCAAACAAACTTAAACACGTTTCTGTGAGACAGTTGGGGAAATTTGAACGTTGCCTGGGTATCTGATGCCTTAAAGTAGGAATATGGTACCGTGGGTAGGTTGAAAAAGAAAGTCTTTATCTTACAAAACAAGAAAACAAAACCATAAAACCTTCGCTTTTGCCCAGGGCACCCGAATATTTTAGTGACTCACTCTTTTTGGAAGCTTTTTTTTTTCCTTTCAGTTTACTTCTTCCTCCTCCCTTTATGCCCCTTCTAAGCTCTCTACTGTCACCCTGATAGAACACCTTCAGTAGAGTTGTTAGGATCCTCTTTGATTGTCAGAAAAGCATATAATTCTGCTAGTTTTGTGGCCTCCAGAAAGAGGCAAATAGCCCTGAGTTGGTTGTGAAGCTCACGCATCTATTGACTCACTTTCAGTGGCCCTGGTAATTCGAGGTGGATATTTGAGCCTCTACCTGAAAATCACAAGTTGGGGGCCTTTAGGAAGACCTACATTTGGCAATCTTTGTACAGTTATTTCAGTTGTAAGGTATTTCCAGGGGAATTCAGAGTTGCCCCAAGTCACTTTGTTGTAGTTTTCTTTTTTAAATTCCAGTTAGCGTACGGTGTTATATTAGTTTCGGGTGTACAATATAGTGATTTAACAGTTCGTATATCACCTGGTGCTTATCATGATGTTATATTAATTTGTTAAAAATGATCTTATTTATTTTTTATTTGAGAGAGAGAGAGAGAGGGAGGGAGCACAAGCAGGGGAAGGGGCGGAGGGAGAGGGAGAAAGCAGGCTCCCTCTGAGTGGGGAGCCCTGACTCCAGGCTCGATCCCAGGACCCTGAGATCATGACCTGAGCTGAAGACAGATGCTTAACCAACTGAGCCACCCGGGTGCCCCAATGTTACATTGCTTTTAAACCATGTTTCTATTTAAACTGGGTAGTTTTATTTACTTATATATCTTTTTAAGATTTATTTTTATTTATTTTAGAGAGAGAGAGAGAAAGAGCGTGCTTGTGTGCGAGCAGGGGGAGGGGCAAGGAGAGAGAGGTAGGGAGAGGAGCACTTTCCTCACCGAGCACGGAGCCCCACACAGGACCAATCCTACAACCCTGAGATTATGATCTGAAGCCGAAATCAGAAGTCTGAGGCTTAACCCACTGAGCCACCCAGGCGCCCCTCAACTGGGAGGTTTTAAAAGACATCAGGCAATCACAAGGTCTCAATTTTAATGACCCTTGTTGCCACACCTCTTTTCTTACCTGAACAGGAAGTAGGACTTGGCTGTTGCCCTCAAGGATCTCAGTGTTGCTTTTAGGCAAGCAGAGATATCTTTATTTCTGCAAGTACGAAAATCCTTCCATATCCTTTTCTTTTTTAAAAAAAAAAATGTATAGAGCATGAGAGTGTGAGAGCTTGAGTGTGAGCTCAGATGTGAGAGGCAGAGGCAGACGGAGGAGAGAGAATGCCAAGCAGACTCTGTGCGGAGCGTGCTGAGCGCAGAGCCCTACATGGATGGGGCTCGATCTCCCCACCCTGAGATCGTGACCTGAGCCAAAGCCAAGAGTTGGACCCTTAGTCTACTTCACCACCCAGGTGCTTCCCTTCCATGTTCTTCTTAATGGAGCCCAGATTTAAGAATAGATTGTAGGCTTGAGAAATGGCCAGTTGCAACTTGAGTAAATGATATTGTTATGTGTAATTCAGAAGCCAGTTGACCAGGGTTTTTGATCTTTGGAACCTCAGTATAATGAAGTCTTGGGTCCCATAAAATAAGTGTAGCTTTTAGTAGCTCATGCTACTTTTCTTAGCAGCCAGAAGAAACAATCTTATTTTGAGGAGCTCTGCTCTTTAGCAAAAGAGTATCCAGGTCCTAGGGTACTCTAACTACTATATATACTATATTTTAAAATGTGACATCTCACTGAACAGTTTCCAAAAAATTACATGGGAGTGGCATAGTGAAGGGAATACCAAAGTTGCTGTTTGAAGATCTAGACTATAGGCACATCTCTACTCCTGACTAGGTGTCTCAGGCACAACTATGACAAAACTTTCCTTGATTTAAAAGTGGTTATAATAATACTTGCTTCATGGGGGGAAGTTGTGACAATCAAGTGGGAAAAGTCTTTGTACAGTAAGTGGCCTATGTGAATTCAATAAATAGTTCTTGAATTTCTGGTTGATTCTTCATTTGTCAAATTAAAATGTTCTCTAGGGTCAATTTCAATTCTATGATTTTAATTATTTTTTTTTGTTTAAATTTATAACCATTTATCTGGTCTTTTTTTTTCCTTTAAGGATTTTATGTATTTATTCATGAAATACAGAGAGAGAGGCAGAGACATAGGCAGGAGAAGCAGGCTCCTTGCAGGGAGCCTGATGTGGGACTCAGGCAGCACCACCCCGGGACCACGACCTGACCCGAAGGCAGACGCCCAACTGCTGAGCCACCCAGGTGCCTTACCCCACTTGTTCTTAAATCTCTAACTTAAACAGCATTGGTAGAAGGTGTTTCTGTTGGTTTTAATTTTGTGTGAAGTCTCCACACTTAGATTTGCATTGTAGCATTTTGGTTCCTACAACTTTAGGAAGTACATTTTTCTTTCATTTTGGCTTTAATGAATGAATTGACTTGTTTTGTTCAGCTGAAGAATTTTATGTTTAGATGGATCTAGGAGAATACATGTGTGTTGAAAGAATTCTGAGGAGTTTGCAATCATTCTAGATTTAAGTTGTCAAAAAGAACTGAGAATTACTTTTAAGAATGCCACTTCCTCTTCACAGAAGTATAAAACCATGTCTTTTTGAGGAAGTGTGTAAGAACAAAATAGTTGATAGACCAATCTTCATAAAAAATCATCATGGGAGAATTTCTGAGAAACATTAAGGTTTCAAGTCTTGAATGAGCATATAACAGAAAGCCATACATTTCTCTGAAAAAAAAAGTGATGAAAAAGTCAGAAGAAGAATTCCTTGTAAAAAGTTGCTTTAATTTGGAATCTGTTTTTTTAAACTACCAAATGAAATTTAAAAAGAAAGTAAGAAAAAAAATAAAAAGAAAGTAAGTGAAACATCATTACATACATGTATATGTCTTAATCCTTTTATTTTAAAAGATTTTTATTTTTTTACATAATCTCTACACCCAGTGTGGGACTTGAATTTACAACCTGAAGATCAAGGGTTGCATGCTCCATAGACTGAGCCAGCCAGGTACCCCATAAATGTTTTAATTCCAAGATGTATTTCATTTTGAGATATATCTGGTTAAGGTGTAGGGCAAAATAAAAAGGGTCACAGGAAAATGAAAATGAGAGTGGTACTAAAAAGAATAAAGAGCATACTAAAGAAAAAAAATAGGAGAGAAATACATTTTTTAAAAAAGAGGGAGGAGCTCCTGGGTGGTGCGGTAGGTTGTGTCTGACTCTTGGTTTCGGCTCAGATCATGATCTCAGGGTGGTGAGATCAAGCCCCGAGTCAGGCTCTGCGCTGAACATAGACTCTGGTTGAGTTTCTCTCTCCCTCTCCCTCTGCCCCTCCATCCCCACCACACGTGTGTGCGTGCTCTCTCTCTCTCTTTCTCAAATAAATAAATACATGTTAAAAAAAAGAGGGAAGGCATTGAGAATGGAGGGAGACTGCCCATGTTACTGGTGAATGTCACTCCTTTAAGGCCTCAGGGAGCTTTTCCGGAGAGCTAATGCTTCCCTCCCTTTCTAGTGGAATTGGCTGTGAGACCCTGGGAGACATCACACCTCTCTGGGCCTCAGTTTCCACTAAGGAACGAGGACATGGGTTAGATGAGCCAGCAGCTGCTCCAGCCTTGGTGGCTCTGACGTGGAGGCTGGGAGACGACTGTCCATCCACAGGCCGAATCAAGCTTGAGGCCTCTTGTTATATGGCCTGTCAGCTAAGAATAGCTTTTAGGTTTTTATTTTATTTTATTTTTATTTTATTAATTAATTAATTTATTATGTTTGTAAATGGTTGAAAAAGATCAAAAGGATAATATTTTGAGACACGTGAAAATGATATAAAATTAAAATTTCAGTATCCATCCATAAAATCGTCTTGGAACACAGCCTCCCTCGTGTCTTCCGGCGTTGTCTGTGGCTGCTTTGGGGCCCCAAGAGTGGAGTTAGGTCGTTGCCACAGAGCCTGCATGGCTGGCAAAACAGAACATTTACTATCTGGCTCTTCACAGAAAAAAGTGTGCCAACCCCTGCTCTAACCCAAGCACAGACTTGGGACCACACTCTTCAGAAATTGAGTGTTGTCTTTGTATTACCTATGCTGTACTCTGATCTAGATTTAATTAGATTAATATGGTAATTCTTGCTTCTGTTATTTTCTCCAGGAGAAAGTAGAAGCTTAGTTAGCCTTCTTGGTGTGTTTTTAATTAAAAAGAAAAATCCCCTTTAAAACAATAGTTTGTTTGTACTCAGACTTTTTTTCTCTCCCTTTAGGAATCACTGTAGAGAAGAAAGCCATATGTTTGTATTTTAAATCATTTGCCTTTTAAACTGGATTTTTAAACTCCAGATGTGGACTCAGGAACAGTTAAAATGTACTTTTGATGTTCTCCAAAAGCCACGATGGGGGAGGAGAACTTTACCTCTTATATTGGAGAGTGAAAGAGAAATCTTAATATTTTCTATTTCCCATTGTGTGCTAAAAATACTATTTTTAGCTTTTTTGGGTGGACAGTCTAGATTAATATAGGGATGGAATTAGCTTTAATTTTATGGAATGCCAATTAGAGCAATTAAACATATATATTTTGAAGATATACTCAGTTATTACAAATGGAAATTATAAAATTAAAAGATAAATATCCATAATATCTACTTATCTAATATTTCTCACTATTCTAGAAAGTTCTCTCTGAAGCTAAGTCTGGTAATTGGGGTGTGAGTTATGGGTTCAGGTGAGTGAGTGTGTATGCATGCTTCCAGTGTTCACGTCTGTCTCCCAGTCTTATACTTCCAAAGTCATTTGAGTTATTCTCAAACTCCTTCTAGGCCTGGAGTTCCTTTTGATCTTGGAAGAAGATGGGCCCCTTGAGCTGGTTAGTGAGGGGCGGAAGGGAGGTCGGTCAACACATGTGATCTTTCATCCAAAAGTTAGCTTCATTTTTCTCTCTTGATTCTCTGGAGAGAAAGAATTAAGACTGAAGATACTTGTTGATAAAGAAGATTTGTAGAGAAATTCATGTAATGTGTATGACTTTAGAAAACATGGACTCAATACCTAAGCCCTCTAAAGACCTGCAATATTTTCTGAGCAACATCATAAATTATCTGGAGGAGACAGGACATGAACACAATGGTAAAATTCCCATTTTTCAGAGGGAAAAACTGAGGCCAGTGGTTGTTATTTGGCTTGCTGACTCTTAGTGGGGTAGAGATCTTGTTTTTCCTGGCTCAGTTTGAGGTGTGGTTCATTTGCCTATCCTATTCTTAAACACCTCTTGTAAAATCACATGTCATTCCTGCAGTTATATTTAGGATATAGGCTGAAATACTGTATAAAGGCCCCATGAAAGAACACTGAAGTCTGCTGCCCCGGGAATTGTTATGTGGGTCTAGTATCATATCATTCGCATTATCTAGATTAGAATGTATCACCGACTTCAAAGTTGGTCTAGAAGAGGGAGCCCATTGTGTGCAGGGCCAAAAGGGTATAAAGGGTATTGCCTCATGGTTCCCCTTTGGGTGAAGAACTTCTTGATATGCAGAAGGCCGTGGAACTTTCGTTCTTGTTTGAAAACACTTGTAACTGGTAACTGTGTTGAAACGCAGAGGCTTTCCCACGCCCTCACCCCCAAAATACCTTCACAATGTGCTCTCTTTTCTTTTTTAGAATTTCATGAGAAGTATCTGGAATTGCCATCTGAAGGGAATGTTTGTCACAGAACTGCCTAATCTTTAGATGTGTCTAAATGCAGATGTATCTAATGAGCACTTTCATTTTCCTTCTTACGTGGAAGGGGACGAGTTTCTCTGTTGAGCCTCTCACTTCTGGTTTTAATCCGTTTTTAGCTCCTTGATTAGTGTGTGGCTTGGGAAGGTTGGAGCTAAGCCATTTATTTGCCATTCACTTCTGGGGGGGGAATGTTTGCACCCCTACTTTTTAGTATGCAGGGCTGTGGTTACCCTGAGTTTAGGTTAGCAGTGACTGTTGAATGAATGAATGATCCAGTGCCAGTTTCTGCTGCTGTGTCTCCTCCTTCCCGGCCGTGATTCTCAGTTCCTTAACTGTTTACCTTCTTTCCTCATCCTGGAATCTTTACCACGAGGATCCGAAAGATAGGACGTGATTAATTTTTTTGTTATATAAATAGCCTGAGTGAAAGGATCAGTGGTGGAAAATATTGCCAAGTTGTTTTGGTGGATTTTTTTCTAGTTAAATATGTACAACCAAGAATTGTGTAAAAAAAAAAAAAAGAATTGTGTGACTGGGGGCACCTGGGTGGCTCAGTGATTGTCTGCCTTTGGCTCAGGTCATGATCCTGGGGTCCTGGGTTCGAGTGCTGCATCGGGCTCCTTGCATGGAGCCTGCTTGTCCCTCTGCCTGTGTCTCTGCCTCTCTCTCGGTGTCTCTCATGAATTAATAAATAAAATCTTAAAAAAAAAAAAAAAGAATTGTGTGACTGATAGCTCTGTGTTTTGGGACATGAATAGACCTGAAACAGCTCCCTCCCCTCTCCAATCAAGAAAATAGGACAAAAAAAGAAACAATTGCTTCTTTTCTTTTCTTTTCTTTTCTTTCTTTTCTTTTCTTTTCTTTTCTTTTCTTTTCTTTTCTTTTCTTTTCTTTTCTTTTCTTTTCTTTCTTTCTTTCTTTTCTTTTTGTAATTGCAAGAGTTTAGACTGGCTTTAACTGGGACAGTGGTTTAAAGACTTGAATAGGAAGTGACTGTTAATGTGGGTTCTTGGTTTGAGTCTCTAACTTAGTTGAGCCCAACGGAGGCAGAGTAAGATTCCCAAAACTGATGCGGGGTGGACGGAAGGCAGGGCTACCCTGGGCCATCTGCTGATGCTCCTGAGCAGCTCTGCAACATTTTTACCCCCAACTTCTACCTCCAAAAGGGTTTTCGCAAACTATGTATCTCTTTGCACAGTTTCTAGGTTGACATCTGAAGTTTTCCATCATAAAGTTAGAAAGGTGCAAAGGATAGAGTTCCTGGTAGAAGGTAAATATTGACTTTTAAAATGAAAAAGTTGTATTGCTGTTTGAGTTGTATTGAATGGAATTTATTTATTTTATTTATTTATTTTTGTTTTGTTTTTTTTTTTAATGGAATTTAAACACTAGCGTGATTTGATGTGCTCCGCCATTACTTATGAAACGCACAGGCACGCACTTCTTTAATAGTTGGAAATTTTACATTGTTCCTTTTTCTCCTTGAACTCATAATTCCATTCGACTTCCTCACACAGAATTTTATCAAAATATAATACATTGAAAACCCCCGGTGATCCTGTTTTTACTTTGCAATAAAAATATGATCCTAGGGTGCTAAGAGTTAAATAACTTTTTGGATTGAGTTTATCTTTGTAATAATTATTACACTACCATGTATCAAAACATAAATATATTGCAAAGACTGATAAGTCATTAATAAGACATGCCGAGTCAGTCATTCTTATTTGAAGTGTGTTTATCTCTTGATGGGGCTTGCTTTCTTGTCTTAAGTTAGTTTATGTATTTATGGATACCCTCCATAACTTATTTGCTGGAATGATGAGTAAAGAAAGTTAATTGAAGGAAGGGAGGTGTGAATTCAAGGAAGTTGTCCTGACTTAAGTACCTTGAATGCTTTCTTTGCTACCAGGACATTTTTACACCTTAGGGGCAATTCCCTTGGTCAGAATCAGAATGAGTGAGAAGTAAATCTATCTTTTGAGGGAAGATCATGAAGAGGAGAGTGTGAAAAAACAGCAGCATGACTCCTCAACCACAGGCACCTACCTTTTAGCAGTGTGTGCATGCGGAAGCTGGGGATCTGGAACATGATACCCACAGAGCACCCTGTGCCTGCAGACCTCTCACAAAGTCTTCATGGATTCCAGGGGTACAGGACTGCCTTGTGAAGCCCATAACTCTAGAGAGGCAACCCTGGGGGAGCTGATGCCATCGCAGCTGGTGGCCTGCATTCCCATGCCCTGATAGTCCCGTCAATTGGTCAAGGATGGGCCACTGGGTCAACTCCACTGTGAATGACAGACACATTGGTCAAGTCTCATAGGCAGTAGAGATCGCCTTTGAAAGCATGTGTTTGGAATTATGAAAAACTAGGCTACTATGTGTGAAAAGTTTGACTTTTAAATGTGAGGTAGAAAGATATGCAATAGGTCTTTACATACATTCTCACTTAAAACATGTTGGAAATTAATGAACCATGAGTTCCAAAATTTCTTTCATGGTCTCTGTGTTTCTGTAGGACAATTCTAGTATGTAGATACTTGATGAAAAGTCGGTTTTGTGCATATGAACGTTCGAGCAGCTTATTTCTCCAACATTTGAAGCTTTATTTGGTGTTCATGAAGACTTCCTCTCAGGCATGTGGAATCAGGTTTCTGTGTGCCCTCCTTATATTCCACTCTGTGCAACTGATTGAATAATAGCAGGATATTTGTAATGGTGTTCCTCCTTAGATTTTAAAATTTAATTAGAATTTGATGTATTCAAAAGTAGTCTCTTGTTTTAAAAGACCAGATCCTGCTTTATAGCTGATTTTTTGGTAAACCAGTTGCTTGAGGGAGTACATCTGACAGCTTCTTTGGTTTGTTTGTTAATCTCTGAATTAGCTAAGAAGTCCCCTGATTTCATGAATTGAAAAATGATATTATATCTGGACAGTTACTTTGCAAAAAAATGAGGTAGAATATCTAGATATAAAATTCAAAGTGATGTACCTTTGCATGTGTGTGTTGAGTGGCTCTGTCTGGCTTTTCTGTGCAGCGCTTCACCAGCATTAAGAGTGGTTCTTCAGAGAGAACGCTGGGACCTGATGACTAGAGTTGCTGGTTCCTCTCTCCCTCAGCTCTAGACCAAACAGAAACATGCATTCTCTGCCAAGTATTCTGTGACGTCACAAGGCAGGCCTTACTTACAGCACCGTTGGTTTTTCTTACATGTTTCCTTTTCTGGCTGTAGGAGATTTAACCTTTTTCTTGACTATCCTACGCCCTTTTTTTTCAATTGGAGGCTCTCTGTTATTTTATATAGGACATCTAGTGGCATAAAATCCTTTTTAAAAATAGGGTTTAATTTTTAGAATAGTTTTAGGTTCACAGCAAAATTGAGCAGAAGGGACAGAGTTCCCTTAAACTCCCTGCCCACCCCTCCCATCTACATCCAGAACCAGAGCAGTGCGTGTGTCATGTCCGTGGACCTGCACTGACACTTCATTATTGCACAAAGTCCATAGTGTACATTAGGATTCCCTGTTAGTGTTGTACATTCTGTGGGTTTTGACGAATATTTAGTGACATGTAACCACTATCATAGTATCACGCAGAGTAGTCTTACTGCCCTAAAAATCCTCTGTGCTGTGGCCCTGCTCATTCCTGGCAACCACTGATCTTTCCATTGTCTCCATCATTCTGTCTTTTCCAGATTGTCATGTAGTTGGTTAGATTCTTTTTCAAAAGGGATGTAATAGGATAAGAAAAATTTTGGAACTTTCAGAGAATCTTAGAGTTTCTATTATGTGGCCTTTTCATGCTTATCAAAGTTAGATATTTTCCAACAGTTTGAATATTTTCCAACTTGTTTAGCTTCACAAGCAAAAGAGTACTTTGCATTGTTTAAAATCAAGTTAAATATTTCTGAGAGAAGTAAAGAGAAGCGTTAAAAAAAATCAAGGTGGGGGAAGTAGAAGGAAATTCTTTCTATCCATAGGAATTCCTTAAAGAGTTCTTTAAGCCAACTTTGGTTGCCATTTTGATAGCATTTAGGGAGATCGTGGATTAAATAAAAAAAGCTTTCTTTCTTTCTTTCTTTCTTTCTTTCTTTCTTTCTTTCTTTCTTTCTCTTCTTTCTTTCTTCTTTCTGATTTTATTTATTTATTCAGGAGAGATACAGAGAGAGGGGCAGAGACATAGGCAGAGGGAGAAGCAGGTACCCTGCAGGGAGCCTGAGTGGGACCCAGTTCCAGGACTCTGGGATCATGACCTGAGCCGAAGGCAGATGCTCAACCACTGAGCCACCCAGGTGCCCTAAGAGATTGCTTTCAGATTGAGGGAGCTGGTATTCAATAGAAAATGCTCAATATTATTACAGGGTGGAACTGGAATCTGTTGAGGCAAAAGATGTTTGGAAGGATAATGTGCTTTAATAGAATCATTGGAGAACTCTTGTAGAGCAGCAAATATAGACCAGCTGCTGTGGTCAAATGAAGTGTTCTCTTCTTTGTGCAGAAGTGGTCAGCTTACCATTTTACTTTATAAATGAAGGTAATAGCACTATCAGACTCCCCCAGAGTTAGCTGTGGGTCAGACATGTCCTGTGGGAGATGGAACTGTTGAAATTCCTTGCACTGGCACTCAGTGATAAAGCTGGCAGAGGGTTCCCGGAGGAGACGACCCTGAAATCCCTTCTTTTCATCAGAATTCAATATTGTATCATCTTATTGATTTCTCTAAGCTCTGTACATGTTCTATGTCAGCCATAAATGGGGTTTTGTGTTTTCTTTCCTTTTTGTTTTTCTATAATCCATTTAACCAGGGTTTGTTTTATAGGAACTTGTGATGGGGGCATGCCCAAGATCTTCGGGGCTGCCACACTAGGCTGTTAAGAGCATAAGAGACTCTTGATTGAGAAGAAAGTCATAAAGTCACAGAAGGATATAGGTTCTTGAGAAAGTAAAAATCTACTTAGCATGTTTATGAGAGAGGAGTGAGAGTCATTACCCCATTAGAGCTAAGCATTAAAGATCCACATCCAGTTGGAATATTTCCCATAGTTTGGCAAGTCACTTTAACCCATGCCTTCCCACACTTTGAACCTGTTTTCTCCAGTTGCTCCATTGCAGGCAGGCTGCTGTGTAAGGATCACAACCCAGAAGAGGAACGAGAAGGAGCTCCATGCCACGGGTCGTATTTTATGCCATTGGACCTGCTTCATTGATTAACTCCCGGCTGCCATGGTCCCAGCCCTATTCCCGTAGCAGGAGGGTTTGTGGAACCTGTTGGAGGACATTTTGCAATGTGAGCCGTCAGGGGCCACAGGCCTTATGTAACTCAAACTCTAACTTTTCATCACTTCCTGCGGATTGTATTGTAGGTGGATTGAGGGATTTGACTAGAGTCTAGTGGGTGATACTTAAACTCGCTCAGCAGGTGAAGCTCCTGGGTGGGCTTCGAGATGCACAATGCTTGGAGTGCCACAAAACTGGAACACCACCACTTGTCTGTCTTATGAAAAAGGTCTGCTTCATAGTAGAAAATAGATTTCTGTTGTGAGTGTTGCTGGTCTTTTTATATCTTAAAATTTAATAACTTAAAATTGTGTAAGGAATCATTTCTAGGATTTTGTTCCAACACACACACACACATAGTTTTTGACTACATGCCGCCTTAATTTCTTGTTAGGTCATGTGGTGCCGGGTGTTAAGGTTTTTAGAGGAACTAATGGGCAAGTTTACAAAGGAGTAAACATCCTATATCATTTTAAAAAATCATTATCATTATGTTATTAATTTTTCCTTTTGAGAATTGGGAAAATAACTCCATTGTTTGATTTTCATGGTGAGGCAACTTGGACCTGGTTATAGAATATAATATGCATGTGTTGGGGGGTTAGAGTTGGAAACCTCTAGACCAAATTGCAGGAAAACCCCGAGAAATCCTGAGAGCCTGTGAGAGACCCAAGGGAGCCGTGTTTTCCTCATGCAGTTCTTGGATATTGCTTGCAAATAAATGCATTTCACTAAAGTGAGTTCCATCTCTTAATGTCACAAGGCATAGATGTCTGTCCATGTTTGGAGGTACTTTGGGGGTTGATCTTAGACCAAGTGACCAGGTTATACATTTGTTCATATGGGGATGCTTTATTTTCTCAAGAAAAATGTAGATACATTACAGTATTCTTAATTATAGGAAAACATCTTAGTTTTAGTTTGCCTGTACCCTTCAATCCAGCAAGGAGACAAAGTCCTGGACCTTATTTGGAGATGATTATCTGACTGTCTATTCATTTTCTTCATCTTGGTGAGTGCGAGTTACCTCGCTTAATTAAAGCTGGAAAGCTGTTGTCAGCCGTTGTATAAGGCGCCAGGGCCTAGGTAATTCACGTCAAATTTCTTTTTGAGGCTTGTAATTTCCAAAACCAGCAATAGGATGTGAAGTATGTCTTTTGCTGAATCTAGCAGCAGATGTGTTTGTAAAGTGAGGAAATGGTGAGGCTACCTCGCTAGCTGTACTTCAAGGGATAATGTGATGGGGTGTAGTTTGACTGGCATTTCCTCTATTAAAGAAACGCAGGCAAACTTTTTCCCCTTGGGATTGAAAATGTATATATTACTCAAAAAGCCTCCTGGGGATTGAAACTGCTACTTGCTGCTAGCTTTCCCTTGTCTTCTTCCCAGCAGTGGAAGGGAGGCTTAAAATGCCGTAAGCTTTCTGTAGCATGAGACTTGGTGCTGGGTGCTAATTCCAAACCCGTGCTCTGTCTAAAAACCATACAAAATGGCTCTGATACAGATGGGGAAACTGTCCTGTCGCCCGTGCTTTCCAGGGAACTGATGGACTTGGAGACGTCAGAGAGAGACTGAAGAGGTTTGGTGAGGGACCTGCTGGGGTGTGGAGTTTGAGTGCTAAGCCGAGCGGTGCATAGAAATAGGCGGGTGTCAGGTAGGCCGCAGGTGTAGGAGTTTGAGGATGAGTCTGGCATTTGGAGAGAGGTAGCTTACTGTTACCATCTCTCTCTCTCTTTGTCATATATGGGGGTTGGATGGAGGTTCTCACTCTGCAGGAGTGGTTTTGAGGGGCACCCTGAGCCCTCCAGATGACTACTTGTCCAGTTAACTTGTGGTGCTCTGTATCTGTTTAGAAACTTTTATTTTATAATTCTCTTAGGAGAAGAGTCCCTTGTAGTTTTGTTTGAAGAGAAGGAAACCTCCCAGGAATGCTTCTGTAGAAGAGTATACACTTCGAAGCTTCACTTGGATTACCACCACCCACGGGAGAGGTTCATTTCTCCTGCTAGCACATGGAGACTGGTGAAGGAAGTTGGGGACCCCCGTCTCAGAGCTTGGGTGTCCTCCTCTGACACAGCCCAGGTGACACCAATCTGTACTGGTTAACTTTCCTTACAGTGAGGCCTAATAAATTTTAAAGGCCCATTAAGATGAATTCCCCCAGGAACAATCAAAATGGCACACAATTCATTTTTTTCCACCAATAAATATTTATTGAGTCCTGTAAGGCTTCATGTCAGTCTCTGGGCAGAGCCCCTAGATAAAATCTTTCAATACTCGTTGTATTGGAATTTTAGTATTAATCTTCGTGTTTCCATATAAAGCAATTAAAGTAAAAAAATGAAGAGTGAAACAGTCCCTGACATGATATGCTTTTTTAATTATAGTAAATATTTGATATTTCCCTACAAAAGAATTGTGTTCTTAGTAGAAACTCAACTATTGAAAGTGCAACAAAGGACACCTGGGTGACTCAGTCTGCAAAGTGTCTGCCTTCGGTTCAGGTCAAGATCCTAGGGTCCTGGGATGGAGGCCCGCATAGGGCTCTCTGCTCAGTGGGGAGTCTGCGTCTCTGTCTGCCCCTATCCCCTGCTCGTGCTCTCTGGCGCTCTCTCTCAAATAAATAAATGAATTAAAAAAATCTTTAAGAAAGTGCAACAAATTAAGTCATTGGATGACAATACTTATCAAAGATACTTATATTTTAATCATTTATGGAAATGATTTCTCAAAAAAAGCTTAATGTAGCAGTGAAGTCATTGGGATCCTTGTTCCCAAAGTAGATTTTTACAATTACATTTCCCTCTTGCAACTGTGTTTACAGCAATGAAGGAGCAATAAGAGAGGGGTGGGGAAGGTGAGGCTTGGGAACTCTACAGGCTTGTGTAGGGCAGGGCAATGTCTGATGAGGGAGGGGTTCGGATTTTGGTGTGGAGAGATTTCCGGTATTGCACTATTTCAAAGAGTAGCTCAGTGATAGCAGTACTGTGTCGCTTAACCCGGAGCCAGATGTGGCAGGTTTTTTGGAAGGAGGAACACCATTAACGACTGCCTTTCTTGCTCTGCGCATCTGTCTATGGACAATATACTGTGTCCCCAGTTCACTGAAAGGAAGGGGACATTCTTCCTGGAAGTATTTTTAGGAGCCTGGAGACACAGTGTTGTGAGCAGCAGCACCAGGGCTTAAGAATTAATACAAAGAAGATTCTAATAGTCAAAGACTTTTTCTTTTCTTTCTTTCTTTCTTTTTTAGGATTTTATTTATTTATTCATGAGAGACACAGAGTGGGGCAGAGACACAGGTGGAAGGGAAGCAGGCTCCATGCAGGGGGCCTGATGAGGGACTCGATCCCAGGACCCCGGGGTCACGACCTGAGCGGAAGGCAGATGCTCAACCGCTGAGCCATCCAGGTGTCTGCTAGGATTTTTTCAATAAAGAAAAACAAAATCTTAGCCAGAGAGGTTTAGGAGGATAGTATAGCAGACGGGAGTGTTGGGAAGAAGAAAAAAGAAGCATGTCAGGAGTGGATTGGAACACGCAACTGTTGGTCGGTAAGTTAGCCGGTTAATCGGTGGCCGCCTAACGCGGAGCTGTGTGTATCGAGGATAGGGATGCTTCTTGGCAGCCCTTACTTTTGCAGCGATCAAGTCAACGAAAGAACAATTCCTAGCCCACTGCAGGGTCATCGGTGCCGCCCATCAGGACCCCAAAGGTGGCACCGCAGCGCAAGGCCCCCCACCCCCTGTAGCCCCCCGTAATCTGCCCTGACAGGCCCGAGGCTGTGCAGTCAGCACCGAGGCTCTGCGTTTCCCTGCTGAGTTTGTGCTGCAGCCGCAGGGAACTGGACACAGATGTGCTGCTCTGCTCTGTGGAGCGTGGGCGATGGGGTGGGAGCGCATCCCAGCCCCCACCAGCCACCTCCAGCCATCCCAGCCACCTCCAGCCACCTCCAGCCACCTCCAGCCATCCCAGCCACGTCCAGCCACCTCCAGCCATCCCAGCCACCTCCAGCCACCTCCAGCCACCTCCAGCCATCCCAGCCACCTCCAGCCACCTCTAGCCTCCTCCAGCCACCTCCAGCCACCCCAGCCACCTCCAGCCATCCCAGCCACCTCCAGCCACCTCCAGCCACCTCCAGCCACCTCCAGCCACCCCAGCCACCTCTAGCCATCCAGCCACCTCCAGCCACCTCCAGCCACCCCAGCCACCTCCAGCCATCCCAGCCACCTCCAGCCACCTCCAGCCACCTCCAGCCACCTCCAGCCACCCCAGCCACCTCTAGCCATCCAGCCACCTCCAGCCACCTCTAGCCATCCCAGCCACCTCCAGCCACCTCCAGCCTTTCTAGCCACCTCCAGCCACCTCCAGCCTCCTTCAGCCACCTCCAGCCATCCCAGCCACCTCCAGCCACCTCCAGCCATCCCAGCCACCTCCAGCCACCTCCAGCCTCCTCCAGCCACCTCCAGCCATCCCAGCCACCTCCAGCCACCTCCAGCCATCCCAGCCACCTCCATCCAGATGCTTTCCTTTTTGTTTCTTGGAGGGACTGCTGACCGAGGTGGGGGGGAGCCTGGCCCCCTTTCTCTTCCTGCAAATCTTTCTCTCCATCACCGGTTTCCTGTCTGTAGCCTGCACACCACCCCCCGGGACCCAGGGGTATTTTTCCAGCCGAGAAATCGCCTCTTACGACTCTTCACTTAGACACTCATTAAGCGGTTCGAGGCCCTGGGGACCCAGGGACTTGGCAGGCGGGTCACACGCTCCGGCTAAAAGAGAGGGCAGTGCTTGGACAGCAGGAGGAGACTGAGGTGGCTTAAGGATGGAGGCGCTGTGTGCCCCGAAGTCCTGGGGAGGACCGGACTCCTGGCGGTGAGGGCTGGGGCGACGGTGACAGAGCGGTCTGCAGGGGACCTGCCGGTGCTTGGGGGTCATGGCCCTGCGGGCGCACGTGGAAGCCGAGCCGAGACCCCTGGACCGGGCCGTGGCCTCGGGGGCCTCAGGGCTGGAGGATGCGGAGAGCCCGGGAAGGGATGCTTCCTGAAGGGCTGCCTGGTGGAGGCTGTGCAATGTGAGCTGCAGTGTGGTCATTCATTCATTCAAAAATCATAAAGATTTTATTCATTTATTCATGAGAGACACAGAGACAGGTGGAGACCCAGGCCGAGGGCGAAGCAGGCTCCCTGCAGGGACCCCGATATGGGACTCGATCCCGGGACCGCGGGGTCATGACCTGAGCCGAAGGCAGTTGCTCCACCACTGAGCCCCCCAGGCGTCCCTTGAGCTAGTTTTTGCATGCCTCACGCTAGTCTGGTGACAAACCGGGAAGAAGGACAGAGGGGGCATTTGGGGTGGAGGTCAGCAAAGCCAGAGAGAAACCTGTGTGCAGGGTTTCCAAGGGGCGACTGGCCTGGAGCAGAGGGTTTGCACAGGAGCGGCAGGAGGGGGTCGCAGAGCCTGGGCTGTGCGTGTCCAGGCCCCTGGAAGCCGCGGTGGGTTTGGATTCCGTGCAGGACCCTGGAAGACTCGATTGGAGGGCGGGCATGTGAGGTGTGCAGGGCTGTGTTTTAGGGCACATAATCTAACTGCGACATAGAGGGCCGATGCCTTATTGACTGCCTGGACTGTGCACTATGGTTTCTCGGCCATCCTCCAGGTAGACGTGCATTCTTCTTGTGCGCAGGCAGGCTCCTGGCATCGTATTAGGAAGTGACCCTCACGGTCCTGTTAGTTGGGAGAGGGAAATGCTTTATCACCTTCTCTTAAATTCACAGGAGCAATATTTCATCAGTCTTTGAAATGTGGGCTGAGTGGTAGATATGCAATCGTCCCTTAAATACAGCACTGCTAAGCTCAGCCCTGCAATCATGTGGTTATGAAATATTACCCAGCCTGAAACCATACTGAAAAAACCCTCTTAGTTAGTCTGACCTGCTCACAACACACCATATGAGAACCTAACCTTAAAAGGGAGGTGGAGAAACTGGAGACCCACTGACTGCACCAAATGCAAATGAGAATTCCATGTGTAGAGATTCTTCTTTCAGGGCTTTTAGCATATATTGCCCTTGAATGTTTGCTCCAGACCACACCACCTGTTTCTGCTCCGGATGTTTCCAAGGCCAAAGATCTCTGCCTCAGAGATTTGAGGCACTTGCTTGCTGTTGACCCACATGTCATCCTTGAGGGAGGGAAATGGGTGGAGGGGAAGAGAAGATGGGCAGAGGGGCCTTGTGGTCTTTCTGGTTAATGACAGCTAGGGCCAGGAAGCAGCGCCCTCATTGGAAATCTTCCAGAAACGTCTGGTCTCCTGGCAACGTGCCTGGAAGTTAGGGGTGGCACAGGAAGGGGGTGTAATGCATTGGTATTAGTCTTGCTCCAGCTCAGCAGAAGAGAGATTCTGAGTGCCCACAATAATGGGTGAAATGGTTGGTCTTGCCTTACCCGCATTTCCTTTGCCAAGTCAGCATAAGGCTGGTTCAGAAGAAACCTGGAGTTTGATTTTGACTGGTTAGCACCAGGGGGCTGAATGTGGCAGGTAAAACCAAGATTTCATTCAATGCAAAAGCCAGGTGCTCTTCAAACTGGACATGGGGTTACCAGTCGTAGTGAGAATAGAAGTCGGCTGAGGGAAGGAGTAACATAGAACCAGTGAATTTTCTTTAGGGTCCTGCAGACAGAGAAGTGGCCTTTCAGCTGTCTCTGACCTGGGGGACCTCTTATCCCTTGTGACATATTCTGACTTCCCCTTTGATTCACTAATGTCATTTCACAGTCACAAAAAGTGAAAGTCCTCTGTTTTCCTTGTCATTTTGTTCTCATTTTCCATGGGTGTGTAGTAGCCATGACATGATGGCTTACAGACTCTTTATTCCTAAGTGATTTGACAAATCACTGATTTAAAGACTATATGGAACCTTCCCTTTGTTATTAGGGGGGCCCTCCGTTGCATGCTGTGATTGCTCCGCTCCCAGTTCACCCTCTCAGCTGCTCACCTTCATCTTTCTGCCCCCCACCCCTACCCTGCCAAATGGCTCTGGATACATTCCAAGCAATGGATCTCAAGGTGTGGTTCCCACGTCAGCAGAATCAACACCTGGGGAAATTGTTCAAAATGGAAATTTTAGGGCCCTACCCAGGATCTATGGCACTGGAAACCCTGGGGGTGGGCCCGGCCTTCTGTGTTTTGACAGGCCTCTTAGGCGATTCTGATGTTCTGATGCATGCTAAATTCTGGGTGTTTGAATTTTTTTTTGGGGGGGGTGTTTGAGTTTAAGAAACACTTATCAGTTCAACCATTGATTTATGGAGAGCCTTGATCTTTCTCTTTGCAATGATAAAAATACGTTTTCCATCTACCTGGATGTACGTCCAAGTTGTAGACTAGAAACAGAATCTGATGCATTTTATCTTCATTTCTATTCATTGTTGACAATTTCTGTATTAGAATGGGGAAGCTTGGCGCTTTGCAATTTAACAGCTAGTTAAACACCACTTAACCCCTTAGCACCAGCCAATTGCTTTTCCTCCAAGTGTGTTTCCGTCCCTACCTTCCCCACCAATACCCTCCTGATTTGTGCAGTCACTCACTATTAGGCTAATTTGCTGCTCTGGGAAACAGTGTTAAGATGACTCTCTGATTAGGTGGGAATTGATTAAACAGAAGCTGCTTTATTCTGTTGCTAGATCAGTGGAAGCAATGAGAAAACTCTTAATTCCAAGCCTTCTTCCATTTTGCTGTTGCCTCAATTAGGTTGCTTTCCTGTGATTCGAGGCTCATTAGCATCAGTGACTCCCGAATGCCTATTCTCCTCCTAGAGTCTTTCCAGCATATGTGAATACTGTATGCTCAGAATTCCTAATAATGATGATTTCTTGTTGTCCTGAATGCTGGTGACAGGCAGATAGTGAGATGAAAATGCTGCTTTTGGATAGAAATCCCACTTGCAGAAACTCCCTGGGCCTTGTCCCATACTCACCCCCCTCCCACCTTCCTTTGGGCCAGGTCCTGAGTATTAGCTGGATGATTAAGCCCTGTCCTCTGGGCTGCAAAGTCTGAGATTGAAACCTTGAGTTAAGTTACTGGACTTCTCTAGGGCTCAGTATCTTTTTTTGAAAGACCTGGGCAGGAAGAGTGTTTACTCCAGAGGGTGGTTGTGGGGAGTTTTGATGGAGATCATGTATGTAGGGCTTCTGCAGTAATGGTCCCCAGAGGTGAGGCTCCCTCTCTTGCTGTTTTTCAGACCCCCTGCTCTAGTACACCTTCTTCTAGACACCACTTCTAGGCTGGTGTCTCTTTTTCTTGACTTTCCATAGCACTTTGTTGGTTTCTTTTTCTGGCACTTAACAATTCTGTGCCTGATGATATAGGTAGAATCTTATACTCTTCTTTTAGACTGTGAGCACCTCCAGGCTAGGTGATGGCTTGGTACATCCTCTCTCCTTGATCGTTGTGGCTACCAAGCCTGGATGAGCGTCATATTCACCTGGCGAGCTTTGAAAAAAAAATCCAGATTCCTGGGTTCTAGCCCCAGAGAACATTCTGGTGAGTTAGAATTTAGAAACCTAGATTTAAAAACAAATTAATTTATTTATATTTTAAGTAATCTCTTTGACCAACATGGGCCTCGAACTCATGACCCTGAGATCAAGAGTCATATGCTTTACTGACTGAGCCAATCAGGCTCCCTTCCAGGAACCTAGATTTTTTTAAATGATTGCCATAGATATTTCTTTTTTTTTTTTAATCTTTTTTTTAAATTTTTTTTATTTTATTATTTATGATAGTCACAGAGAGAGAGAGAGAGAGAGAGAGAGAGAGACAGAGACATAGGCAGAGGGAGAAGCAGGCTCCATGCACCGGGAGCCCGACGTGGGATTCGATCCCGGGTCTCCAGGATTGCGCCCTGGGCCAAAGGCAGGCGCCAAACCGCTGCGCCACCCAGGGATCCTGCCATAGATATTTCTGCTGCGGGTGGATCTCAGTTATAGATAAATTCTGTAAGGCAGTAGTTTCCAACTATCAAAATTCAACATCCCTTTTTATACATTTTGCAACATCCTCTTTACTTCCTGAAATGAAACTCATAGATAATAGACCTTACTTACACACAATATTAAAAAAAACCCCAAAAACATAAGACTCCAACTGTAATATAAAGAAGAAACATGAAAATAATTTATAGCTTGTATTTTAACATGTGCACAGGTACATTAGAAGTCATAATGAAATAATCAGATAAATTAGGTTTAAGAAACAGCCAACTGGATATTATCAATAATTATACATATAAAGCCTTAGAAATAAGGGCTAATAAGCCTTTTTATGTACATCATTAAGAATACGAAACTATAAACGTAGACTAATTAATGTGTTATAGAGGTGACTCATTAATCATGAGTGACATTCCTAAAACTGTCATGATTTTTGGAGATAGCAAAAAATTCTTGGTGAAGTTCTGAATAAAGTACACCTTTCTCTCGATTCATAGGGTAATCAAATTCCTAGCAAATTTAGTGTATTTAAAACCAGACAACATATTTTTATGAAATGCAGAGTTAAGATCTAGACTCAGATAATTATATAAACTTCATTTTTTCTCTTTTATGAAAGTTGTGTGGGAGGTGGGGCAATCTACCATCAACAGAGACCTTCTGGAGTATCGTAGGAGTCTAGCATTTCTGCTCCCTGCTTCCCAAATGCCAGCAGAGCCCTGCGGTCATTGTAACAATCAGAAGCCTCTTACCTGGTTCCAAGGCCTCAAGGGACAGCGCCGCCCACCTGAGAGTCACAGCCACAGTGATAGAAAAGCCTAAACTATCATCAGTGCATGGGGGAGGCCCGTGACCTCTAGCAGGTTGCCCCAGGATGTCGTTTTTTGTATATATTTGGTGAATATGAATAAAGTACCAGACTTTGAATATGTGAAATAAATGGCATGTATGTTAAAAAGCAAACACAAAAAGACAACAAAATTTATGAACGTAAGTTTTTTTGTTTTTTTGGTTTTTTTTTTTTTTCTCCAAACCAGAATTGGCTTTTGCTCTTAGTCTCATTATAGAAACCCTAGGGTAATTAGAACTGCAAGAGAGCTTCACTGCACCTTAGGTTCTCTGGAAGCAGATACCGATGTGGAATTTGGGGAGCAAGATGCTCACTGGGGGGCAACCCCTAGGAAGGGAAGGGAACAGGATTTGATAGAGAAACAGGCTGCAAAGGCGTCTGCCGACCTGCTGGGAAGCCTGGCAGTGAGGATTTGCAGTCGTGGTGCCCTGCTCTGTACCAGCACTGCTGGCCTCCGGCCCCAGAGGGAGGTGATAACAGGTGGAGAGGCAGGAAGGGGTGATCCCAGGGACGCTGCCCTCTGCAGCTGAGGGGGACTGTCAGCGTGCGGCCCGCACCCCCTGCAGCCGGGTGGCAGGTCCTTGGCAGGGAGGGATGTGGTCACGGCCCCCCTGGGCCATGCCAGGGCCTGTGCGTGTCCTCACGTGTGCCTCCCGGCGACCCGGGGCAGTTGGCGCCCTTCTCATTCCCATTGCATAGATGAGGAAACGGGTTTAGAGAATTTTCCCTCGCTTCCCTGGTTTAGGGACCTCACCAGTGTCTCAGTGAGGCCTGGACGACAGGCCTCCCAAATGCCAGGTTCCCTCAATGGTGTCCTTGGGCCTGGCAGTTCCCCTCCCTCCCTTCCTCCCCTCCCTGTGGCTGGTGTGACGTGCTGTCCCACGTGGGGTGAGGCACCCCAGCTGCCTGGCTCATTCCTACTGTTTCTTTGTGATTGGTTGGGTAGCTTCCAGGTGGATTAGCACGGTGAGGTGGAAATATCCGAGTCCTTTTAAATTCCCAGCTTTTATCACTTGATCAGCTTAAGGACTTCATTGAAAAAATCCTTGACGTGCCCGACTGCTGCTTGTTCTGTAGTAAGATTTTCGTTCCCGGTTGTTTCTGGCCTAGACAAGGACATTTGATTTAGGGGCTCTTGGAGCGCCTCGGGCCTTCCCCATCACTTCCCAGGCCGAGCTCACTGCGGCGCTGTTTTTAATGAAAACTGGAAGCAAAGTGAATGTCCATCAGTAGGAAAAATGGTTGAATAAATCACAATACATCCACACTATGGAATATTATGAAGCTATATACTGACCGGGGGAAGGAGTGTCCATAACAGACTGTCTTGTGGATAAAGGCGCTTATGAAATCTTTAGAATCATGTCACCCGGGGAACCCGAGGGGTCCCCAGGCAGCCGGCGCCCGCCAGGCCCACTGGCCTGCTCCCTTGCCCCACGCTCTTTCCCCTGGTGCGGGCGGTGCAGCTGGGGCTCTCAGTGGCCCACTGAGAAGGCTTTCACATAATTTCCAGGTCTCCCACGGAGCACCCCTGCCTTTAATCAGAGGCAAGGCATTTCTGCTACTATGTGTTGGAATAATTTTGGCTTTTTAACTAATCAGATGGGAATGACTACTAGGTATGAGGTTGGCCTTAGGCGAGTCCAGTGGATCGTAAGCCTTATTAACTCCGACAGATGAACTAAACACAACAGGACCAGACTTCTTGGTAGGATTGCTTAATGCTTTTGAGGCTAGAATTCTCTTAAAATAACTTAATTTTAAAAAATTACACTGTAACAATGAAATGTCCCATCCTCTCCATTGTTGTCACAACCTTAAGGACATTAGTAGTAACAGTTGTGTGTGTTTACTTCCTTACCTTTTTTTTTTTTTTAAAGATTTATTTATTTATTTTTATTTATGATAGAGACAGAGACACAGGAGGAAGGGCTCCATGCCAGGAGCCCAACGTGGGACTTGATCCCGGGACCCCAGAATCGCACCCTGGGCCAAAGGCAGGCGCCAAATCGCTGAGCCACCCAGGGATCCCCCAAGCCACCCAGGGATCCCCCTCCTTCCTTACCTTTTGTTGTGCTTATTCAAATGTGGACAAATATATTCACCCGCATGCTTTTCCCCCTTCTTTTTCAGTAAAAATATGATTCTAAATATTTCATAAACGTCTTTATCCACAAAACAGTATGTTATGAACACTCCTTCCCCCAGGTCAGTACATAGCTTCATAATATTCCATAGTGTGGATGTATTGTGATTTATTCAACCATTTTCTCCTACTGATGGACATTCAGTTTTCTAGTTTTCTTTAAAAGCAATTCTGCAGTGAACATCATGAGTTTTTTTTTTTTTTAAGATTTTATTTATTTATTCATGAGAGACACACACACAGAGAAGCAGAGACATAGGTAGAGGGCAAGCAGGATCTGTTTGAGGACCCCAACATGGGACTTGATCCCAGGACCCCGAGATCACGACCTGAGCGTGAAGGCAGATGCTCTACCACTGAACCCATCAGGTGCCCCCACCATGAGTTTTAATAGTGCTTCTCCAGGTGAATAGGGAAGTGAGCAAGATAGAGATGCTCCCTGCTTTCTGGATGTTTGCTATTGTCGGGGGAAGCTGTGTATAAACAGGTAAAACAGTACATAAAATAGGAAATAGCAGTTTGAGGTAAGGAGTCTGAGAAAAACAAAGTAAGATGCTGTATTGGAGGAAGGGCCTCTTCCAGAAGGTAAGTTGAAGCTGAGATCACGGGATTGAAGACCCAGTCCTTTGGACGCCTGCAGTGAGAACAGTCCAGGGCAGGGCGGTTTTTCTCTTGTCCTCCGGTCATTCATTAATGCAGTTTGCCAGACAGCCTTCTGCAAAAATTGTAGGGGTTCACACTCCACCCAGCAGTGTCTCTGAGGCCTGTTTCCCTACACCTTCCTCAGCTTTGGGTGCTGTTAGTTTTTTGAAATTTTGCCAGTCCTAGACAAGAAAAATGGACATTTCCCTAAGTGCTAATGAAGTTAGACAGCTTTTCCTGTGTTCATTGACCTTACACATTTCTCTTCCTTCAATTGCTTACTCATTGACTTATTCGTTGCTTATTCAATGACTTTGCCATTAAAAGAAATGGGGTTATCTGGCCTCTTCTGACCAGTGGAAGCACTTTGTCTATCAGAACCTCATATGTCTTGACTTACTTCCTTTTCATCTTACTGCTGCTTCTTCTTTTTTAAAGATTTTATTAATTTATTCATGAGAGACACACAGAGAGAGAGAGAGAGAGAAGCAGAGACACAGGCGGTGGGAGGGAGAAGCAGGCTCCTCATGGAGAGCCTGATGTGGGACTTGGTCCCAGGACCCTGGGATCATGACCTGAGCCAAAGGCAGATGCTCAACCACTGAGCCACCCAGGCACCCCTCATCTTACTGCTTCTGAGACTTCTTTCCTTCAACTTCAGAGAGACTCAGTCCTCGTTAATCCGTAGGGATTATGGATTGAAGGCCTTTGGTCTATGGGCTTTTCAGAGGCCTAAAAACATGTCTGAAAATCAGGGAAAAAACCATTTTTATTGGCTTCTTGAATACTTAAGTAAAACTGTAAAATCAAAGGTAATATATATTTAATCAACCCCCCCATAAAACATAACTTTATGTTAACTAATAATTTACGACTCAACTCGATCTATAGTTATTTATAATTCAAATAAAAGTAGCATTGGGGAGCGTGGGTAGCTCAGTCAGTTGGGTGTCAGACTCTTGATTTTTGGCTCAGGTTGTGATCTTAGGGTCGTGAGACAGATCCCTGTTTGGGCTCCCTGTGCAGCGGGGAGACTGCTTGAGATTCTCTCTCCCTTTGTCCCTCCCAACCAAAATAAATAAATAAATCTTCAAATAAAAGTAATGTGTATTTAGTGAAGGGAGGTGGGTATATTTTTACATTTTTAAATGCAAAAATGGTCTGTGGCCTCATAGGTCTTAAGCCACCTTCAGATTTCCCAGAAATCCCCCTCCCGCCCCAGTTTGTAAAAAGAAAATATTCTCTCTTCTACTTATCTCTCAAGTTCCTTAATTTCTCCTTTTCTGTGCTATCTTTAATTTTTCTGCATTATTGCTTCCTGGTCACTTGGAGGTCTGCATTTGGGCTTCTCTCACTGTGCCACTGGACTGATCTAGCTCATTCTCTGATGGCCCCATGATCCTGCTCTCTCCTTAGCTTGGAATTCTCTAGAATGAGTGACTTCTCTGATTACTCCCTTTTAGAAGCTCTTTGACTTCCTTGATTTTGCCCATTTTCTCTTAGTTTCCCTTCTACCTTTCTGATCCTTCTTTCCTCAATCTCCCACTTCCTAACTCAACATTGGTTCCTCACAAATCCTTTCCTACTCTTCTTCCTCGACTAATTTCAGCAATGCCTTTGTCTTTAAATACCCTATTTGCTGTATACTGCCTCTAATCCTTTGTAGAGGAAAAAAAAAAAGTATAAATCTTCAAAAGAATCTGCACACTGCTCCAACCACCACAAACTAAACAAAACAAATCTTAAAAGATATTGCCTTAACTCAAGAGAATATTTAAAAACTGTGATTTGCAACCCATTACTGGGTTGTGAGTGTAACGGGCTATGATTGCATTAAAAAATAGAACAGAAAATATCATCTTATATCATGTGTGGTAAGATATTGTTTCACGAAACTGTTGTTAAAAATGTGTAGTTGTGTGTGTCAGAACTCGCCTCATAATTGGGCCTCGTAAAAAAAATTCTGCGATGGCAGAGTGCTTAACCAGGAGTGGGGCTGCTCTGTGCTTGGGCCCTGGGGCAGCTGCACCTTGCACACCCATGAAGCTGTGGTACATGAACTGGACTCACGTGTAAAATTATTTTCTTACTGTGGGTCACGGCACATAAGCTTGAAAGCCACTAGTTCTCATGTAGGACAGGATCAGCACAAAAGGGTAGCTATGGCCCCAAGAGTGGAGTAGCTGCTTCCAACGGTTTGCGTTCAGGTACTCCTCCTTGGATCCACTCCCCTCTGGCTCGCAGCTTTCTTTGTTCCCACCTGCCTGGGCCTAGTTTCTGCAGTCTTGGTGCCCAGTTGCTTACATCTGGTGCCAGTATCTCGGCTTTCTGGCCTTCAGTTGTCCTCTCCTTGGCTTGGTTAGCAAGTCTGGGGGATGCCCGTCCTGGAGGCTCCTGGGGAATGGCTTGGACACCACCTCTAACAAAAGGCTAAGGTTTCTCTTACTTCCAACTCAGATATTTCTCCTCAGCATCAGTCTACTTATTAGTTCCTAGAAATGATACCTGGATGTCCCTTCTGTGCTTCAAACTCACTTGCCACCTCATCTTTGCACCCCCCTCCAAACCTGCTCTTTCTCCTGTGTTCGTTGCTTTGGTTAGTGCCACTACTGTTTACTCAGTTGGCCAAGCCCAACACTGGGGCGGGGGGGGGGGGGGGGGGAGGCAGGGGGGGGTGGAGGTTATTCTTTAGTCTTCCATGCTTCCTTGTTCTCTACTTCCTCACATCCCATCAGCTGCCGAGTCTTGTCGGCTTGGCTTCCTACATAACTGCTTTGGGTCTGTTTTCTCTTCTCTGAGGCTAGCAGAGAGTCTGGCTCCTGGGCACCCTGGTCCTCACCCACATGCCACCCTGGGCTCCGACCCTCCCCCCTCCACCCCTGCTCCAGCCCCAAGTCCCCTCCTCCAAGTTCTTGGGCTTCTCCTGGCAAGCAGTGGCCTGGCCTTCTCTCCCTGGCACCTGGGGAGATGCGCCGGGCAGGACATTAGTTACCAGAACAATTGCAGGTTGTTACCAGCAATTAGTGGATGAGTTCAGAGATGGCAGATGGCCTGCAGTGTGTGGGACAGTCTCTGAAACGGGGATTGTCCCGCCCAGAATTGCGGGGAGCCACTCTGTTGAGAAACAGCATGGTGCAGTTGCATGCCTGGGTCCTTTGTCCCTACCTTTCCGTTGGCCCGAGATGCTCCCCCTCAACCTCTGCCTGGGGAGCGCCTTCCTAGCCTTTGAATCCCAGTTGCTTGTGTCTCCAGGGGAGCACTTCTCTGAGCGTGGCTTTCCTTGCAGGAAGGCTGGTCTTCTCTGGCCTTGGCCTTGTACTACTGGCACCTAACACGATGCCGGCGGGTCATGGGTGTGCGACCAGGTAAAGAGGGTGGGACGGCTGAGGTCAGAGAGACCGAAGCCTTGCAGGTGTGTAGTTGTTGGATTGGGCTTTACTTACTACACTTGAATTTTGAATTTTGTCTCCTTCCTCCCCCACCTCTTCCCCCCCCCCCCCCACCCTTTCTCAGTTGCAGCCTTTCTAACTCTGGCATGCGCTTCCTCATTACTACAGATTGGCCATCTTCCATGGTTACAGTCATCTGTGGTTCCTCGAGGCATCTAAGAATTGAAATAGATCTTGGCCATCTTTGCTCGCGAGGTGTGATTGCAGTAGTTACAGCTCCTGTTTCCACGGCAACAGCCTTCTGGTAATGAGTTGAGTGCTTTTCTGAGTGGATCTCCATTAGGAGAGAGAGGAGTTTTAGGTCTTGTGTCTCCATATTCAAACTTTCCCTGCTTTATTGCTTATCAAAGGCCAGTTTACATGAGAATAGGGCAGGGATAAAGTAGTACTCTGCTCTGGCAATTTTGAAACTTTTTATTGAAGCAGACTATGCATATTGAAGAGAGCACATATAATAAGTATGGATCTTTGCGAACGCACTCATGGAAAAGTACCCAGGTCAGCACCCCAAAATTTTTAATGGTTTTTCTTGGAAATCTTCAATTTTTTAAAAAGATTTTATTTATTTATGAGAGACAGAAAGAGAGAGAGAGAGAGAGAGAGAGGCAGAGACACAGAGGGACAAGCAGGCTCCACGCAGGGAGCCTGATGTGGGACTTGATCCCAGGAATCCAGAATCATGCCCTGAGCCAAAGGCAGGCGCTCAACCGCTGAGCCACCCAGGCATCCCTCAATTTTTTTTTTACCTAATGTGCAGTTTATAGTTTAACAAAGAATCACATTTCTTTCCCAAACAGATCTTTTTTTCCCCATTCCTTATATATATATATATATATATATATATATATATTTTTTTTTTTTTTTGGAGTTCGATTTGCCAACATATACAGATGCTTCCCCTCATGCATTCTCCTTTTTTTTTTTTTTTCAGAGAAGGGAAGGGGCAGAGGGAGAGGGAGAGAGAGAGAATCTTAAGCAGGCTTGATACCCAGTGGGTCTCAGTCTCACAACCCTGAGATAATGACCCAAAATCAAGAGTTGGATGCTTACAACTGAGGCACCCAGGTGCCCCAAGATGAGTAAATTTTCATGGCATGTATGCTTCAGCCTGGCATAGAAGGACTTCAGTGGTCTCCAGAGCCTCTGGCTTATCACCTAGAACTGCCAACTGGACAACCGTGTTATTTCAGGGAATAAATGTGTTGACCACACTGTAATGCATGTAGAGAATGTTTGAGAGATGTATATAGTCTTCTCCAGCTCAGTCAGTTGTCTCTTTGATGAGCCTTAGGTTTTCCTGCCTCTGCACTCGCCCTATGGCAATGTCCTCTCATTGGTCAGCCGTTGGGGCATTTCAGACACCTCAGAGGCCACTTTGCCATTTGGGCATGGAGAAGGGGGTGGTTGGCAGCCCTGTGCCCCTCTTTTCCTGTCATAATCTACTGGGTTCCTCAGCTTTACCACAACCTGATATAGATGACAACCATCTGGAGGCCCTATACCATTTTGGCTTTGAGGATTTAAGGGGCTCCACCCCTAACTCTGGGACTCGGTGTAAAGTCTAGTCTAGTTCTGCCTTTGTGTTCCATGTTGGAAAACTGGACTTTGATTTTTGTTCCCAAGTTACAATTTCTATCTTGTACTTAATTCTATTACTCTTTCTCAGTTCCTCCCTTGGTGACTTTAATTCAGCTCCTCTGGAATAGCTTCTTCCCTTGGAACGCCAGTGCTGAGAATACAGTTTCCACTCCCTACAGACTTCTCTGTACTTCTAGTGTTTTGTTTTAGACATCCCTGCTCTCTTCCTAGACCAGCTGCTTACTTAGATAGTGACCAGCTGTCTGGAGCCATAACTTCCAGGATACCTTGCCTAATGCAACAAGTGCCTTTTAGCCCTCGGAGATGCCCTACTGAAATACTGTGAGTTCATTTAGTACCCCTGTTAGGATCTTGGCTGTCTGGCCTGTTACCTATCTGGAACTAGGTGAAGAATCAGAAAGCAGTCTGAAAAACAGAGCTTGTAATCAGCAGTCTTAGATGTTACAAGGTCTAAGGATTACATTCTCTACTCCTAGGAGAAGGCCTTGGGCCCCCACTTAGAGCTTTATATTCTTACTTAAGACAAACTGCTGATAAGTTGTGATTCTCTGGCTTTTAAGTGTACAATAAATTAGAAACAGCCAATTATAGGCTGTTTATAATAGGGAGGAATGACAATCCAATAGAAAGAGAAAATATGATAAAAGCATAAAAGAGCTGAAAAATTACATAAAATATTCTGGAGTAATTTAGTATTTTAAAGCATACTAAGAGCATCTTTGAAATACAGGGTGGTACCCTTTGTTATTGGCAAAATAATGCTACTATAGTCCCTATAGTCTTCTCAAGAAGGTAAGAAAGGATGCTACTGTATATTTTAAGAAAATTTTCACCTGAAATGGCTAAAAGAAAAGGCATTCCCACATTTATAAGTGCAAAATCTCTATTCCTCCGTCCACCTAATATTTAATGAGCACCTATTACATGCCAGGGACTGTTATAGGTGCTGAAGCTTTATTACAAGGCAAAACACAAAATCCCTGCCCTCTTGGAAATTAATCTAGAAGACCAGGCTATCCAGAGCAAGTGATTCTCCATGACCTGAGAGGATCAAGCTTTTTTTCTTTGTTATTTTTAATAGATCATATAGGGAGTTTTTCTGTGTTGTGAATAGGTGAAATGGAAGAGAGCTTATTTCTTAGACTTTCAAAACTGTGAATGTTACGTACCATGTTGAAAGTCTCTTTGGAGCTTGACTTACCTAGTTGTTTCACTTTTCATCACAGCAGGAAGTAGGAGGTGTGGCTTGTTTTTTTGCAGGTGGGGAAGTGGTAGGATGGAGAAGTGTGATGACTTGCCTGATGCTGTACAGGGTCGGTGACACTCTTCAGTGCCCAGAGTGGAAGATTTCCCACTCCCAAGTTCAGGTCCCTGGGTTGGGACCATCGTTCAGTTTGTATAAAGAAAAAGTCCACGTTCTAAATATGAAAGATGACAACCAAAATGGAGTGGTTTGTTTGTGTAATCAATCCTAAAATGAGTTCCTCACCCATGGCTTCTGGGTCAGAGAGAGGACCCGAGACTTGCTTCTATATTAGTGGCTTAACTGGCTCTCTTAAGGATGTAATTTCAACCGTAACTTTCTTTTCTCCCCCTTCCCTCTGGCATGCTTATTGAAAGCTCTTAGCTGTTATTTGAGGCTTTCCAAATGATCAACAATGAAAAAGCTACTGCAGCTTTTATTTTGGTCCATCATCAGAAAGGCCTGAAAAATGGTGATGTTTGGTGGAAAACTCTTTAGAGGGTCACCTCTGGTTGGTCCCCTAAAAGACCGTTCATCCTGGCCAGGCGGCTGCCACCCCTCAGGTTCCACTCACCTGAGCAGTCACTTTGCTATCAGTGCACAAAGTCTCACGTACAGCTTTCTCCTCGCCTGCATCCAGCTCTGACTTTCTGCCTAGAGGGGGAATGTTTGATTTATTACTTGTTACTGAAGGTAATTTCTGCACAGAGTTGTTATCTATGCATACACTTTACATTCCAGACTAAGTTCTTAAAAAATATTTTATTTACTTATTCATGAGAGACACAGAGAGAGAGAGAGAGAGAGAGAGAGAGGCAGGGACCTAGGCAGAGGGAGAAGTAGGCTCCCCATGGGGAGCCCGATGTGGGACTCGATCCTGGGTCCCCGGGATCACGACCTGAGCCAAAGCCTCAGCCACTGAGCCACCCAAGTGTCCCCAGACTGATTTTTAATGATCTCAAACCAAATATGCTTTAAATGTTATTAGCCCTTGGAAGATGTGATAAGATACTTTTACTTCTGGGATTGAATGTGTGAAAACATAGATGGTTTGGGTTAGAACTCTTAGGTTATCCTGCTAATAGAGCCAAAGGTTGAAATATTATAAAAAACTTTTCTTTTTTCCCTCTTAATACCGTGGAATTACGTGCTCCCTCAAGTGTTAAAGGAAAGTGGTCCCCGTTGGTTTGCGGTATCCTCACGGCAGCCTTTAATATGCTCTGTTCATAAGGGTCTCAATGATAACACTTTCTGCGTATGAGAAATCTACACCCAGGAGTTGAATCACAAAACCAAACCCTCAGTTATTTTTCATTAGACAAAGCAGAGGCAGTAAAGGGGGGTGGGGGAGAGCAAGCCCAAGCTTTCATTTTAAAAAAGCTTTTACTTAAGGGAGTGTGTTAGTGTTTCTGTGACTAAAATAAGAAGAAAGTACCTGGCGTGTGGAAGGGGTTAATGGTGTGTTTACTCTTATTTGGGGTTTTGGCTAGAGTGAGGCCCAGGGTTGATATTGGCCAGAGTCGCTCTATGAGGACTCTGCTCCGCAGGAGGCTCCCTGGGTTTTCTCAGTGTTTTTGGCTGCTGACTCTTTCACCATTTTTGTCATCCAGCCAACCATCATTTTCATCCTGTAAGTGGTAATAACTATTAAAAAATTGAGAAAGTTTTGTGTCTCTTAAAGCAGATTGTGTAAAACTATTCTTAACAAGAAAGTCTTTTTTGGGGGTCACCTGGGTGGCTCAATCAGTTAGGCTTCTGACTTCGGTTCAGGTCATGATCTCAGGGTCCTGGGATTGAATCTTGCATCAGGCCCTCTGCTCAGCGAGGAGTCTGCTTCTCCCTCTCCCTCTGCTCCTCCCCCACGCTCATGCTCTCTCTGCCTCTCTCTCAAATAAATAAATAAAAATCTAAATAAATAAATAAATAGACTTTCTTTTTTTAAAGAGCAATTGTAGGGTCCTCTCAAAAATTGAGAGAAAGATAGAGATTTCCCATACACCACCTGTCCCTGCATGGGCTTAGCCTCCCCTGTTATCATCATCCCCAATGTCCCCTGTGGAGTAATACATTTGTTACAACTGATGAATCCACACCGATGCATAATTATTATTTTTTGAAGTTTTATTTATCAAAAAAATTATTTTTGAATTATTTAATCTCTACACCCAACATAGGACTCGAACTCATGACCCTGAGATCAAGAATCACATCATGATCTCTCCTGACTGAGCCAGGCAGGTGCCCCCACATTGACACATTATGATGTAATTTTTAAAAAAAGAATCTATGCAATCTAACCTGGTAACTTTATCCTAAGTATTTGGTCCAGTTACCTGCAGTTAGGGATTTCCGTTTCCTGAGTTGAAAAAGATGTGACTTTTCTCTTTACCCTTAGGGGTCTGCAAGAGGCAAAGATGAAGTTCCTGTTTTATGGATGATGTGAAGTGTTCCACTGGCCAGACACGTCCTACCTTTTGAGGGAGGCATGCTGGGTACAAGATGAGATCATTGTTAGATGGATGAGATGGATGCTAGGCCAGAAGAAAAGACTTTCTTCTGTGAGATGCCCAGCTGAAGGGTAGGAAGGGGACAGGAACACTTCCTGTTCTGGGTGACTTGCTGTACATCTTGATTTGGGGGATTGTGAAAATTGATACTGACAAACAGAGAGATTGATTTTAACATCAAACTAACATCAAACAATGACAATGGAGACAAAAATCATGGTGGGCAATTTCCTCAAGAAATCCAGGGTGCTTTCTGTTTAAGGAACAGATACTAAAAGATAGATGTTGAGTTCAAAGTGCCTTAGGCTTCTGGTTGGGTCAAAATAACGATACAGATGTTTATTTTATTCTCATCTATTCCAGTCTGAGCAGAAGCAGACCAAGGCTCCATGATGTTGGGGATAAAGGTTCTTTCTCCCTTATTACTATGCCATCTTTGCCACACATCTTCATTCCTCCAGCTAAGAATGGTCACTCCACTATCATTGTGGCAAAAGGGAGGGAGTTAGAAAGTGGGGGAGCAGCTTCCTTTCCTTTTAAAAGCATGCCCTAGAAGTTACAAATATCATGTGGCTCATATCCATTGCCCAGAACCAGTCACATAACCTGTAAGGGAGGCTAGGAAATGTGATCTTTAGGTAGGCAACCGTGGGCCCCACTAAGCCTTCTATCTCCACAGGGGACAGGGGGAGTGGGTGTTGGGGAGCAAGCTAGGAGCCTCTGCCCCACAAAAATGGTAGCAAGAGTATTTTCCTCAGTGTCGCTGTACTACTGTGGCTTCTAGGCACATTCAGACTTGACGCTCTAACTTGTAAAGAGGCATCGTTGTAATTATAAAGTTACCAGAACATATCACGCAATGGGCATATCTTACTCAGTGTATTGCTCGGATGCCGTGTCAGGGAAGTTCATTTTGAATGTGTTGTTATTCTTCGGTTAAAAGTGATTGCACACTCTTTTAAATATTCTTTCATGGGAAGAAGGGACTCATGTGGTAAGTTAGAATTTTCACATAGAATTTCTGGAAGCACAAATTCGTATGCATCGAAAGGAAAGAAGGCTTCAGAAAGAGCAACCTCCAAGGAGTAGGTCAAAATATGTCATTCTGGATGGGAATTTGACTCTGGAGTTGTCAGTGGTTGGTAATTAGGGTTGGTTTTATGATGTTGATTCTAGGAATGGAGCCAAATGTTACAAACTCATTTAGAGCTACCCCCACCCTTTGTGGGTAACCATACTAATAAGTGATTTTAGGGTCCGTGTTCTAAAATAGTTTTATTAACATAGAGAAATGTCTCTTGTTTCTCTACAAGGAGATGGAGTGCCAGAAAGCTCTGCCATTTGTTCTTTCTGACTGCTTCCCGTCTGGATTTTGTTTATTCCTCTCTTCCCACAGCGCCCTATCAGAGGGAACTAACTACTGGATAGCCAGGAAGGTTTGTTTATATTAGAGGATGTGATTATTTTGTTCTGGTTGGTGGGAAGTGAGCTGCTGCTACTCAGATTCTCACTCAGACTCTTGCTGTAGAGCTTATTGCACGCCATACATTGTACATTTTTGATTGAGGTATCTAATTAGTGTGTTTGCATTTTGCCCTAGGTTTTTCTCTTACTCCATCACACATGGCAAAAGCGGGTTTTGACATTTGAGCCTTTTCAGATCCTCTCCTCCTCTAGAAGTGACCTAGGCTTGCAGGCTGTCTCTTCTGATCATATCTGAAGAGTTAGGAGGCCCTATCTCTCATTTAGCACGAGGCAGTGGTGTTGTTAGGTTAGTGGTATCTTCAGGATTGTTATGGTTCTTTGTTTGGCAACGAAAAGTCTTGGATTCTCTAGGGTGCCTTATTGTCACTTCACCTGAAACTTTCCTCAGGAGACTCAGCAGTTCTGGCAGCTACTACAGAAGAGGTGGGTGTCAAGTGTCATCAGAGCTTTACGTTTGACGTAGAGACTTAGGGTGAAAGTTTTTAGAAAATATTGTCTTTTGTTGTTGTTGTTTTTAATCAAGAAAGCCTATTTGGATTTCCCTTTATGAAATTGTTTGGTTCAAATCTCTACTTACCATTTTTGAGATGAGGCCACTGGGATGAGCATTTTTGCTCAAGGTCAAATAAGGCAGGTTAGGATGGCCTCTTCTCTTTATTGTACCACATTATTATTACTTTGTAGAAGATTTTATTTATTCATTTGACAGAGAGAGAAAGAGACAGATCACAAGCAGGGGGAAGGGGAGAGGGAGAAGCAGACTCCCTGCTGAGCAGGGAGCCCAATGTGAGCTTGATCCCAGGACCCTGGGATCATGACCCGAGCTGAAAGCAGATGCTCAACCAACTGAGGCACCCACATGTCCCACACCACAGTATTTTTAATGAATTCTATCAAGTGACCCTTTGTTTATAGATGAGCAAAAGGTAGTTATAAACCCCAGGAGATACTTCAGGATCTTAGATAAAGAAAGAACCCAGAGAAGACTTTGTCTATGAGGAGTCCTTCCTGATGGCATTGTGGTGTCTCCAGCACCAACGTCAACTCCTGGCACAAAGGGGTCTGCAACATATGCTTGTTACCTGTTGAATTAATAACTATGAATTGGAGGACAGTTTAACAAAGAAAAAGGAAAAGATTTGAAAGTGAAAATTTCTCAGGCAGCCTAAGGAGGATTGGATTAGCTTAGGTGGAGGAGGTCAAGAGAGATTATTTTCAGGAGTATAGAAATTTATGGTGGAAAAATAAAATGGTGCAGCTGCCTTGGAAAACAGAATGGTGGTCCTCAAAAATCAGACATAGAATTACCATTTGATCTAGCAATTCCACTTCTGGATATATATCCAAAAAAATTGAAAGCAGAGACTTTTGCAGGGGTTAGCAGAGGAGAGGCAGAGGGAGAGGGAGAGAGAGAATCTTAAGCGGGCTCCATGCATGGCGTGGAGCCCCACACGGGGCTTGATCTCACAACCCTGAGATCATGACCTGAGCCGAAATCAAGAGTCAAACACTTAACCAACTGAGCCATCCAGGTGCCCTGAAAGCAGAGACTTGAACAAGTAGTTGTATACCAATGATCATGGCAGTATTGTTCACAATGGCCAAAGATGGAAACGACTCAGATGTCCACCAGCAGAGGAATGGATAAAGAAAATGTGCCATATGTATACTGTGGAATATTATTTAGTCTTAAAAAGAAGTGAATTTCTGATATATACCATAGCATGGATGAATCTTGAATACATTGTTACATGAAATAAGCCAGATACAAAAGGACAAATATGATAAGGTCCCGCTTACATGAGGTACTTGGTGTAGTCCAATTAATAGAAAGTAGAGTAGTGGTTGCTAGGGGCTAAGGGGAGGAGGCAAGAGGGAGTTATTGTTTAATATGTACAGATTTTCCATATAAGATGGTGAAAAAGTCCTAGATATGGACACTGGTGATGTTTGCATAACAATGTGAATGTATTTGGCTCCACTAAAGTATATACTTGAAAATGGTTGAAATGGCAAATTTTATGTAATGTATATTTTGCCACAATAAAAAAATATTTGTGCAAAATATGTAGTTTTAAGATACTCAAAAAAAGAGAAGGGAAATGGAACTGAAGAAAGTTATGACTGTTCTTAAAGATTTGTAATAATTAGTAAAAAGCTGAGTAGTGTGTTGATTCTAAGTTTTATCAAGTAAAAAAAAAAAAAAAAGATCTTTGTGTGCCTTTAATTTGTTTTCCAAAGAATGCTTCTTAACCATTGTCAAATCATACCCAACCGGCAAATATCCAGCTTTCCTAGGGGGGTTTGCATGCTACTCCCACTTGGCCAGGTGACTTCCTTTGCAAAATGATCTGAATCACTTTGACTATAAAGGAAAGCCATGCAGTTATGGCAGGCCCCTCTGCGGAGTCCTGGAATCTTCTGGAGCTCAGGCACCTGCGCTGAATTTGTGTTTTCATTCATTCCTCCATTTTTATGATGATGGGCCGCTTTTAGAAGTTTGGAGCATCTACTGAGTTCTCTCTATTCACCTCCAGAGGCTCCTATGGCGTAAATCCAGTTTTCCCCTCCTTCCTTCCTTCGTAGAGACTGCCTTCAGTCCATGATCTGTGGGAGGTCAGAGCCACTCACAGCCAGGGTTATATTTATTGGGGGCCCATGGAAGCCTGGGACTAGGGTCATGTGTCTGGCTCAAATTTTGTAGGAGGGAATTGCTTAGAATGCAAGTTCTTCACTTCTGTTATGGATATCAGATCCTCACACCTGCTACTCCTCCTGTACCATTTTCTGAAACACCTGGGCCTTTGTTTTTAATCTGTTCTACAGGACATTAATGTAGTTGTATATACATAATGTCCTCTCCAGAATGGATCTTTAAGGGTTTTTTTTTTTAAACCTGAGCCTGAAAATAGATATTTAACTTTAGGATATATATTCATATATTTCTTCTTCGTCTTCCCCAGGTTGACTTATTTCCTGATATAATGACTATAATGCACTCTGGTTTTGTTGCTTTGATGTAGGTATTTGTGTTCAAATTGTCACATCTTTTTGCTCTGCTGGCCTACAAGTGCTTTTTGTAAAGCTGTCAATATGTCAGTATGTGGAGAATATCTAAATTTTGGAGCCTCAAAAAAAAAAAAAAGATCTTTTAAAGGCACACAGTCAAAGACACATAATAGAAAGGCGGGAATCTTTTTTACTATTGCTCCTGGCAGTTGGGGGCCTGGCCCTGACTGTTTTCAAGTTCGCACATCTAGTGATTCAGAAGCCAGCCTGGTCTTTTGTTGGACATTTGCTAGAAATTCATTCTGCACCTGAAATTCCTCCCTTTTTAAATTTCTTTCCCTATTTGTCTTATTTTCTGGCATCCAGAGCAATAAGTGAAAATGGTATGAATTCAATGAGACAACATCTTAGCTTGAAAACGAGTTCAAATTATAGGTCATCTGTACCTTTTCTTTCAAACCTCATGTACAAAAGACAGCTTGCATTAAGGAAATATAAATTCAGAATTTTATATGGATCCCTTCAATCGTTTTTCTACATTTAGATCAGATCGATCAAGATTACTTTTTTATTATTTTTAAACTGCACTTATAGTTACCCTTTATAAAAGAGCTCGAGTAACGTATGGCACAGATGCATGATTAAACATTTCTTTATTTGATGGAAGTCCTTGTATTAAGTGCAGTGTCTTGCTCTGGTTTCCATTAAGTGTTGTTGTCCTTTGTCCGCATTCCAGCACTGCTTTCTCTGGCTTTCTTGTCCTGGGGGATGTGTAGTTGGTTGCCTGTGGAGGGGAGGTGGCCTGGGAGACCTGGCTGCCTCTCCCCACCAGCAGTGCTGGTAACAGCCAAGCCTACGCTGACCTGGAGGAATGGGGAGCTCGCAGTCCTGCTGAAGACAGGCTTGCAGTTACTTCTTCTCTGGGGGGTAGGGGGTAGGGGGCATAACTTACCATTTATAGATTCTCAGTTCTCAAGATAGTTTATGGGAAGGCAGGTTAGAATGGTTCCTTCTTGCTTGCTATGTAAGAAGTTTATATCCAAGTAGGAGCCTAAGCTGTCATTGACTTGATTTTGCTGCCCCTTGCATCTTTTTCTTCTTTTTAATTTCAGAGTTCTTGGGGGCAAGGTTGTACCCACAGCAGAAGTGATTCACCTTATGATGAGTGGGGCCCTGGGTTGCTGTATTGTGCCTTTTTATCATTTCACTCATGTGTTTCCAATCGCACTTCTCTGTGGCAAGCCTGGGTGAACTGCTTGGGGAGCTGAGCTTCCAAATTGATGGAGCCCAGGACAGGTAGGATGGCCTCCAGACTGGACATCTTGCGGGGAGCCAGGCAGCATTTCATCCTACCTCTTGCCTCTGCTTCCCTGTATCTTCCTCATTGCTTCCCTTTGTGAAGAACACCTTTCTTGACTCCTTGGGGCACGTACGTTGTGCAACATATGGCTATAGGTCCATGCAGAAGGAGAGATGACATTTCACCCACTGTCTCCTCACATTCCCCTGAAGAGAGAATCTCTTTGGTCCCCCTGAGCTGCCCAGGGCTTTCCCTGGTTCATTTAACTGAGGTGAGGGCCTGGGGGCAGAACAGTGCGCAAATGTCTCTTATGAACTTGCTTTGGGATGTAATTTGCAGTCAGGAAGGGGAACATTTTGAATAAGGCAGATGATCTGATAGGTGTGCACCCCACTGGGTACATGAAATATGATAATATACTTAGTACCTCTTCCTGGAGTATCCATCTGTCCTGTGGTTTTAGGAGAAACATTGTTTTGTTAATAAAGCAAATGCATAAACATAACAGGAACCAAAGTGGAGTATATACAAGAATTTTTTAAGATAGCCGTGGAGGAAAAGAGTTTAATTTTGTATTTGGGATATACTCCTCTGCTGTTAGGATACTTTGGTAGGATAGTTTAGGAGGCACCAACATTTCTGGCCAATTACAGGTTGGAGTTGGAAGATTAATATGAAACTATATAGTGAGATAGTGACTGCTTTTGCCTATTTTGTTCAATGAGGCCAGAAGATTTGGTGCCTGCATATTATAGAATGGGGCAGGGATACTCCCGATAGGGGTGGCTGAGCTGAGAAACATTAATGTAATCTTTCAAGGAACCCTAGACTGATCATTGTTGTTGTTTCTAGAATAAGACCAGATAACATTTAGCCAGTTCTGGAGGCCACCGTGTGCTTGTTAACAGTTGACTCTTTCTTGTTGACTGTGAGACCACAGTCTCCTTATAGCCCACGTGGCGTGACTTTCTTTTTCTGGGCTACAGGAAGAAAAGTCTAACCACAGACCCTCTCTCCGCTAGATGAGGCTGCAGCTGAAGTGCTTTTCTGTGATTTAAATATCTACATGGAAATTCCTGGAGAGCTGGCAAAGAATTGATTTATAGGGGCGTCTATGTTAACATCCTCTGATTTTCAAGTTTATCCTACTGTCTCTTTGTATATGTATTCCACACATTTGTGGAATATAATATATATATATTTATATATATACGTTTATATATATACACATACACTCAAATTAGTAGAATAATGCAGAAATCGACATTATTGAAGACATTATTAAACTACTCACTATGTCTATTGACACATATAGAATATTATGTGTGTAGAAAATATATAGTGTATCTCAACATTATTGGATACATTAATAAACTATCCTTTGTGCTTATTGGCATCTTAGAATGAGATTCTAATGATGCTTGACAGTGATAAGAATTCAAAAGCCACCTGTGGATAAATTGGGACTGCTACCTGGGCTTTTCATGAATCCCCTTTCAATTTTTCCAGAAAGATAAAAATAACTTCTCTGAAACATTAAGGAGCAGCTTGAAAAAATGAAATTACTCATGGCTGCCCCACCCTCCAACAAGGGCTTTGGTCATTTCTAAGCAACAATTAAAGAAAAAAAAAAAAAAACACCACAACACCTCTTTGTGATAGGACTAAGGAGTCCTAAATCCTTCCCTTCTGGGAGCACCCTGAGATAAGTGAGGGGTGTATGGGGATTGATGCTGAATGCCCCTGGTCCTATCTTACCTCACCACTGCAAAGAGCTAAAAGTAAAAAATGTTTGTCTCTGGCCTCTGCTCTTCCTTAGGTAAAAGATATTAGTAAGAGTGCAATTGGTCTTTCAGTAGCTCTTTTCAAAGCACTACGGAAGTAAATACAAATCTTTTGCTTTGCAGGGTTTGAAAATCAATACAAAGCCTTAAGCTTCTCATTAAGATTTAGTTTAGAATGAGAATTTCGCAACTAAAATATTTGAAAACTTAAGGAATATTTTCAAAGTATAGATATCAGACTGCAACCCCAGAGATTTTGATTTGTGAGACTGGGACGGGAGTGGGGGAGGAGTCCATATTTTTAAGGAGATGTCCATATTTTGAGGAGATGAGAGACAGTGGTGAAACCAAAAAAAAAAAAAAGGGGGGGGTGGGTGTATAACAGTGCACCATATGCCTTTTCTGTTTTGTTGAAAGATTGAAGAGTTTGGGATCCCTGGGTGGCGCAGCGGTTTGGCGCCTGCCTTTGGCCCAGGGCGCGGTCCTGGAGACCCGGGATCGAGTCCCATGTCGGGCTCCTGGTGCATGGAGCCTGCTTCTTCCTCTGCCTATGTCTCTGCCTCTCTCTCTCTCTCTGTGACTATCATAAATAAATAAAAATTAAGAAAAAAAAATTAAAAAAAAAAGATTGAAGAGTTTTATTGTGTATGTTGTTTTGAGCAGCTTTTTTTTTCTACTTAAGGAAAACAAAATTTGAAGATATTTTATTTTTCCCCTCTGATTTTGTACCTACCTAGCAATTTCAGGATAAAAACACAAAAGAAATCTTATAATAGCTATTGTCCCATAGTGAAAGAATAATCCTTTGTCTTCAGAGTGTAGTTGACCATGAAAACAAGGACCAATGTATAAATGTTAACATTACTCTTAGAATTTTGAGTATAGTGATCTGAATGTGTATTTTGAAGAAAAAATTTAGCAGTGGAAACATTCTTGTTCACATTTTATAGCTAAGACTGACATTTATGCCCTAGTTGTTGAAATCTAGGAGGTTTGGGAAATGGGCTGGAATTTGGGTCCGCCCCATTGTAAGTCTAGACAAACCAGTCGGTTAGTCTACATCAGTTTGCAGAATGAAATTAAGCCAAATTTGTTTTGAAATATGTGAATCACAACAGCACTAAGACTCAGAAAGATTAATGGGCAAAGAATAGGGACAGATTTTTCACAGGAGGAAATACTTGCAAACATGCCAGTAGAGAAACACTTCTCTCCAAATCAAAGAGGTGAAGGTCAAAAAAATAATGAGAAACCATTTTATGGCTATTAAACTGATATAAATATAAGCAAACCAAAGCTGATGTGACCTTAGAAAATGGGTATATTTTTACATTTCTGGCTGCAATGTTAATAGCTTGGTTCTTTGAAAAGCACATTGGCAGTGAATGCAAAAAATCAGACCCTCTGACTCAGTCACCTGGCTCCTTGGAATTTATCCTAAAGGAAAAAAAAAGCTATAAGAAAAGAAGACATTTATTGTGTTGTTATTTCTGATAGTGAAAAATTAGAAAGAATGTCAAGTGGCCAACAATGGACAAATAAAATTGAAATATTTTTTAACTATCACAAATGATACTTAGGAAGCATATGGAAAAATTTCTGGAATAAGTCAGCACTCTCCTATTAGTCTTTCACCTTAGATGTACGATTTTTTTCTTTTAAAGATTTTATTTATTTATTCATGAGAGACATAGAGAGAGAGGCAGAGGCACAGGCCGAGGGAGAAGCAGGCTCCTTGCAGGGAGCCCGATGTGGGACTGGATCCCGGAACTCCGGGATCACAACCTGAGCCAAAGGCAGATGCTCAACCACTGAGCCACCCAGGTGCCCCAAGGTACAATTTCATTATAGAAGTAATACTTTTAAAATTTAACCCTAGTTAATAACTGTCTTATATATTTTGAGCATAGAAACTTTTTGAAAACTGCTTTGATCATAAAATTGAAATGTTGATGGACCTGTATACTTTATGAGAAAGCACAGTTAAATATATATACATATTTCTAATGAAATATGTAAAAAGATCATGAAGAAATAATTTTATTATGGTGTTGGCAATATGTGTGAATTTTAAAACATTAAACATTTTAGCAATAAATAGAAGATCTTTTTAAAAGAAGCATTATAAAGTTTGCTATACCTGGAATAATTTCCCTTCCTTCTTAGCATAATGCTAAGATGAGTGAAATAAAATGTTTTTCACATGAAATATGAAGGGCTTCACAACTTTTTTCCTTTTACTAGCTTAGCTCCCCAATTGGATTTTCTAGGCACCCTAGTTGCCTTTTCTGCTTTTAAATTTATGTAGCCATCCAAGCCAGGTCTTTGCTGACTTTGCTGTCAGACTGTTTGGATTTAAATCTCATTTCTACCACTAACCACGTATGGACTCTGGAGAAACTATATGACTACTCTGGGCTTCGGTTTCCTCATCTTGGAAGTGGAGATAATAATGCACATGGGAGATAGTATGGGGATTCCTCAGAAACTTAAAAATAGAAATGCCATATAATCCAATACTTCCATTTATTTACCCAAAGAAAATGAAAACATAAATTTGAAAGGATATGTGCACCCCTGTTTATGGAAGCATTATTTACAATAAGCACAATATGGAAACAACCTAAAAGTCCATTGATAGGCGAATGGATAAGAAAGATAGGTTGTGTGTGTGTAAAATGGATTATCGTGCCGCCATAAAAAGGGGTGAGATCATGCCATTTGCAACAACCTGGATGGTCCTAGAGAGTGTTATGCTAAGTGAAGTAAGTCAGACCGAGAAAGACCAGTACCATATGATTTCACTCATGAGGGGAATCTGAGGACACCCCCAAATGAATAAACAAACAAAATGCAGAATTAGACTGGTAAACCCAGAGAACAGACTGATGGTTGCCAGAGGGAGAGGGGTAGGGGAATAGGCAACATGGGTGAAGGAGGTGGGAGATACAGGCTTCCAGTTATGGAATGAGTAAGTCATGGGAATAAAGGGCATATAAAGGAATGTAGTCAATGATATTGCAGTGGTGTATGGTGACTGATGGTAGCTACGTTTGCCGTGAGCGTAGCATAATGTTTAAAATTGTCGAGCCACCATGTTGCACGCTTGGAACTAATATTGTGCGTCAACTATAGTCAAATAAATTTTTTATAAAGTGTGTAATGAGGTGCTTGGTACTAAAAGTACTCAACAATATAAGCTATTATTCTTTACTCATATTCGGGAGGCACTCTTAATTGCCCACCCTCTTCTTTTCCTTCTTAACAGAATCTAATTTTATTTGGGTGTCCAGCTGCAATGTGTTCCACCTTAGAGGGTAAATGAAGACTTCTTCACTAATCATGGCAATCTTATTACAATTTGGCACAAATTGGTTTAGAGGTGGTCATGTGTCTTTGTTCTGGTGCATGAGACTAATTGGAAAGTCAACAAGGGGCTTCTGAGAAAGATATTCCTCCTTTATAAAGAAAAGACATATGTATACCTAACCTCTCCTTGCTCTACCTTTCTTGCTTTGGACATAATTTGGGATGATATGTTCTTTGGAACTGTTGCAGCCATTTTGCAATCATAGGGGAGTGGTCGCCAATACCCAAGGATGCCGGAGCAAAAAGATGGAAAGAGCCTGGTTGTGAGATGACATCCCCGAGCCACTGAGCTACCTAGTTGCTGAACTCCTCAGCCTAGAATCACCTACCTCAAGAGATTGTAAGGGAGAAATGTCCAAATTGCTTAGGCAAATTTTAATTGTCTGTTCTGCTATTCGTAGCTGAAAACATCCAAACTGATAGAAAAGTTAAAATTGTCATTGCCTAATGTACTAATTTTAAAATTTGTCACCAAAAGATACCGTTTTTCATGAGTTGATTAAAATTTCTAGAACAAGTCAGTACTCACCTATTAGTCTTTCATCTTAGATGTAAGATTTTTATTAATACTTTAAAAATTTAACCTTAGTGAATAACTGTCTTGTAGATTTTTAGTCTAGAAACTTTTTTGAAAACTGCTTTGATCATTAAAGTGAAATGTAGATGGACCGGTATGCTTTTACTTATTGACATAAAAAATATCCCCCAAATAAACGTTGTAACAATGTAGACATTTTGGTGAGAGTGAATGTAAATCCACAACTCTACAACTGATGCTCTAGCTGCAGCTGTGGTAGATTATGGCCTAAATATTTTGAATACCTGTTTAAAAATAAACGTTAGTGCAGCTGATGAAGAGATTATGTGTTTTAATGGATGTGTTTGCTGAAATTACATATCTAAAATTAATAGGAAGTTGTATTTTTCCTTTGCACTGACATAAAAACTCTCCCCTCTCCAGAAATACTGTCTCAATAAAAGCACACTGGTGGCCACCAGATTCTCCTACACATGCAGCAACATTGGGAAGTTCTTGCTCTTTTATAATGTGAATCTTGCCCTATTTCAAGAAGGTTGAATTGGTAAAAAGTATGCCCCTCCACACGGACACCATGTGTTCCCTCTGCTTTGAGTCCTTCCTTTTCATCTCCCCATAGATCCTTCTTCAGCTGTAGGAAAGATTTGCTCCCGCAGTTTGCTATCATTGCAGATTGGTCACCCGTGTAAATGTTAATCACACCCCAAAACACCTTATAAATTGACACTTGAAATTAACTGTTACAGGCCCCTCAGGATTAAAGGTCGTTAGGCTCTGCTCCCTGTCCCTGTAGCAACATTGGGCAGGAAGCCAGGAGGGACGAGTATGGGTACAGGTACTTTATTCGGCTCTGCTTCTGGGTTGTTCCTGTATTTGGGGAGTGGGGTGTGGGAAGGAGGATGATAAGGAGAGAAGGGTCCTGTCCGGAGCCATTACTTATTGTGCACAGTTGACACAGTGAATGCCTCAAGCCCACAGAAACTGTGGTAGCCACTTTTCGTTTCTTCTTGGACCCTTCCATTCCTCAGCTGGCACTCTTGGTCCGAGTTGGTCAGAACTTGCTTTACCATGGAAGAGGCTGTGTGTGTGGGGAAAAGTCCGTGAGAAAATAATTGCTCTCATGGCTAGGACCCTTGGGCTCTTGTCTTCACTCTGTTGTGTGGTTTTAGGTAAGTTACTCATCACTTTTGCATATCAGTTCCCTCATCAGCCAAATGGGGCTAATAATAGGACCTCGGAACATTGCTGTGGGGGTTCGGTAGAGATTATGTGTAAGCGGTTTGTACTCTGTAAAGCACTATATGAAGTAAGCTTGGGTTTTGACTTTATCCCCCTTATTGCCCCCAGACAAAACCTAATTAATGTAAAGAAGTTGATTTTGCTCTAGGTATCCAGGACTTCTGCCAATATGATTGCCCGATGATAGATTTGCCAAATTGTCTTTCAAGGAACAAAATGGTGTATGGCAAGGACTTTGTTTCCTGGATTGGAGAGCTATATTTCAACACCCCCTGCCGCCTACCCCACCCCTGGCCCTGTGATTGTGACGCTTATGGGATGCAGATATGTCAGTGCCTGGGAAGCCCTTGCTGACAGTGAGGAGATGAATAGCAAATGCTTGTGTGATTTCTTTGTTGCCTGGCGTCATGTTCAGGGATTAGACTTCCTTAGCAGAAGATGAAACCATTTTTTCCTCTATGGCACTGAAAATAAGAACCTTGCTTGAATGGAATAAAAACTGACCTTGCATTCATTAGCTTGGACGCTCATTCAATCAACACATATGCATCGCAAGGACTGCATGGTGAACGGCGCTGTGCCAGGAAATCAGGAAGGATGAGAGGGGACGGGAGGGAAAGAAGACTGTGAAGGCGCAGAGGTACTCGATGGCTGCGATGGAGAGTTTGGATTCATTCTGTTGATGTGAAACATGGGGTTTGCAAGCATTGGGTTTGGAATGGGACCATCTAGGCTCCGATTCGGGCTCTGCTGCTTCCTCACTGTGTCATCTTGGGCACATTACTAGACTGCTCTGTGCCTCAGTTTCTTTACCTGTGAAATGGAAAGAATGGCAATGTTGTCTGCAAGTCGAGGCATTGTAGTGAGGACGAAATGGGAGAAGGATACCTGACCCCAGCAAACCGCTGCAGGTGCTTGAGCTGTAGAACATGTGCATGTCAGGAAATAGATGTGGCAGGGCCACGAGGGTGACGTGGCTGCAGCAGGGGAGGGCTGCAGAGGGTGGTGGCTCGGGAGACTGTTGCAGGATCAGCCGGGGCCTGGGATTTGCAGCTCGCTTTGCAGGGGTGTCTGGGCAGAGTCGTTTCCAAATGCAGGAGTCACGAGTGGCCGAGCTTGGTTATTTGTGGGATCATGACTGGGCTCATTGTGCGCCCCTTCTCTTCCAGTTCCTTCATCAAAGCCTGGTCTTATCAGGGCTCATATTGTGCCCACGTCCCTGCTGTCATTTTGTGGTGTGGGGACAGAAGGGAACATTAGGAATGGAGTGTGGCAGGGAGGATCCAAAATGCTCACTCTTCCCTGTCCCCACTTTTTTCCCTTATCTGTTTTCTGCTTTCATTTTTAGTGAGATAAAATCAGAGGTTGCACGACTTCGGGGCGCTCTATCAGGGGCTGCATTTTATTTTCACTTGCCTTCTTTGTTTTTAAAGTGTTTCTGGGGGAATCTAGGTAAAACCCTGATTTGATTCGCCTCTATTCACTTTCCTGTCCCAGAATGTAAAGATGCCCCAGGGCCGCGATGACGTCTGGCGGGCGGCTCTGCTGCCTGCCAACCTGCAGTAATAAGGACTTGCAGCCTCAGAGGGATTCTCCTGTGGCTCTTTGGCAGTTTCTACCATTTTTAGAAAAAATAACCCAGGGGCAGCCCGGGTGGTTCAGCCTTCAACCCAGGGCTTGATCCTGGGGACCTGGGATCGAGGCCCACGTCGGGCTCCCTGCATGTGACTCTGCATCTCCCTCTGCCTGTGACTCTGCCTCTCTCTCTCTGTGTTTCACATCAATCAATAAATAAAATCTTAAAAAAAAAAAAAAAAACAGAAAAGAAAAGGAAAAAACAACTCACAAATAGCTTTGCCCTCAAGTCCTCCCCCCTGTTTCCCCTTCACCTGCATAAAAACTATAGCAAACGACCTGTTAGTTTGACAAGGTAAACGAGCATCCTCAGGTTAATCTGCTTTGTAAATGGAAATTTTCATGTCTTTTCTTAAAACAAGCCACATATGGGTACTTTCAAGATTGGCTGCCCACAGAGCCGCTTGCTTACCCACATATAACTACCATGGATGGAGTGATAATCACCTTGATAGGGCAAGGAGGTTGCTAGAGAGATGATTGGCATCAACGCTCCAGATGCAGAGTCGGCTCTCTGCAAAGAAATCATCCACTCTGAGCACTGGGTGTTATTCTGTATGTTGGTAAATTGAACACCAATAAAAAATTAATTTATTAAAAAAAAAAGAAATCATCCACTCTGAGTGTGGCATTAGTTGGATTTGTTGAGGGTAGAGAGTGAGCAACAAATAATTTCTGTAAATGTTGTCATTTTACCCATCTTCCATTTCCTCCTCTCTCCAGCATCGCCTGACACATGACACACAGGCAGCATTCTGTCCCAACTCTGTCCTCCCATCTGCTTGGTGACCATGAAGAGAAGTGATCACTAGCAAAAAATATTATAAACATTCTAAATCCTTCAGAAAGACAGGATAGTAAACAAGAGTTAGCTGCCCGCTGCTTAGGTGGTGGCCAGTCCCGAGGCTGATATATTATTCTATTTGCTAAATTAATAGGAGGGTGGGAAACAATTTCCCTCTAATGCCACTGTGTGCTGTGATGTATAGATTTACCTCTGCTTTCCCATCACACTGTGGGGTAGCTGCCTAAGAGAGTCTTGGCCAGGCTTTTCAAAAATTATTCTTTTTGTGTGCTGACATGAGCTATTAGGAAACTTGAACATTTAACAGCAGCTGCTTCGCCTGTCATTTATGATCACCTGAGTTGGTTTGAATTTCTTTGTGCTTTTGAGGTGTGCTTCCACGTGCAAGGAGTATTTGGCTGTTTGGGCATCTCTGTCTTTTTTTTTTTTTTTTAAGATATTATTTATTTATTTATAAGAGACACAGAGAGGGAGGCAGAGACATGGGCGGAGGGAAAAACAGGGTGCCCACAGGAAGAACCTGATGTAGGACTCTATCCCAGGACCCCGGGATCATGACCTGAGCCAAAGGCAGACGCTCACCCGCTGAGCCCCCCAGTCCTCCCTGGGCATTTCCATATTGGGACATGATGGCAGTGACTGTTTACTAACCTTTATAACCCAGGTCATTTCATGTCCTTGTTCCTGGGTGAGCTAAGAGTCGTTCTGTGCTTATTAGTAATGCTGTCAACTTTTTAAAACAGATTTTATTTTTAAGTAATCTCTACACCCAGCATGAGCCTCAAATTTACAACCCCAACCGAGATCAAGAGTTGCATGCTCTGTGGACTGAGCCAGCCAGGTACCCCCTGGGCTGTCGATTTCTTAACCCCCTTGTTTTAGGGCCATTTTCTCCTCTATTTCTTTTGTGTGTTTCCTTGGCCTTCACTTATGTTTCAAAATGTTAGTTTTAGGAAAGCCCAACTAGCTTGAACTTATTATAAACTCTGATTCAATTAATGCAAAGCTTGAGGTTCAGGCCCAGGTTTCTCTTACTTATGAAACAAATTATGATTATTTTTTGTCTTAAAGCTGTACTTCTGTGGCATCGGGTTTCTTATTTCTTAGGCTCCCTACGAGTTCTTTAGAGCTAGGCTTACAGTCTTTCCCCCCAGCTATTGGCTGGACCAGTGACATCCTAAGACAAATTGAGCAATGTGCACCAGAAACACGTTGCATATCTGGTGAACATATGTGTATAGTAAATACAAAGAAAACAGTAGGCTTGGTTTATTTTTGTTTAGCTTTGATTTGTGGAAATTTATTCCTCTAAATAAAGAGCTTTTCTAATATAGTTTTATGGGCCCACTTTAGTCCTTAGAATGCTTGCTCAGGGAAATTGACAAATCTCAACACTTTCTAGAAACTCAGAGCTGTGATTAGGGCAGAACAATATAATTTCCCTAAGCAGCTAGGTTTGCTGCTATTTGGCTAGTCACAAAATTTAGGCCTCTTTACAAGGGGACTTGTTATCTATTTGTGGCCCTTACATCTGGCTGTGGTTAGCCTGGTGGATTGAGAAGTGTGACAGTAGGGTTTTCAGCTGACATAATTTCCCTGGGTTTTCCCCCTTTCAGTTGTGGGGACTACTCTGAGAGGTCTCCTCTCGGATGATGAGAAAATAGAAGCTGCCTTTACGTCTCTTGATAAATGAATCAAATCTCCAACTCCGCCCGAATTAGAGTATCCTGTTGACCATTCTTGACCTTCCCCGCAGCTGAAAGGCGGAGGGCCATGCCCTGAAGTGTCTGAGCATATTTAGTGGGGAGAAGTGCCTGCCGGGGTTAGAAGAAGAGTTCTTTTGTTTGTGGTGAATCCGGAGAGGTGGCCTTGCCAGTTGAGTCTCATCACTGTGATTGTAACCAGGGACAGAAATCCCTTAGTGAGAAAGTAGTTTGTAGAGTTGCTAAAGATGGACTTTGTTTTTTTTTTTCTTTTAAAGATGGACTTTGATGCTTGTTTCCTCCTGTCTTCTTTTGAGAAAACTGGTATACCTGGAAATGTAGGCTGCCTTAGGATCAAGCATATTGGATTTGTTTTTTCTTTTGGCAAGATTTAAATTGCTTTTACTTTTCTGGAAAGTCCAAGTCAGTATGATTTTCGAACTGAGATCAAGTAAAGCAAAGCAACACATCATATCATATCATAAAATATTGGCTACATAGATCAGTTACAACTTTAGTTTTTCTATGCTGATTACTTTATTATTTTATAAATAGTAATAAATTTATTTAGTTAATTAGCTACTAAAATGACTGGTTCTTTTTTTCTTTAAGATTTTATTTATTTATGCATGAGAGACATAGACAGTGGGAGAAGCAGGCTCCCTGCAGGGAAGCCCAATGCGGGACTTGATCCCAGGACCCAGGGATCACGACAGACGCTCAACCACTGAGCCACCCAATAAAAAGTCTTCCTTTTTATTACTCATACTAATATCAGAACTTAGCATATTGGGGGCATACAAAAAATCTTTAAAAACAATAAACACATCTATTTTTTATAAGAAAAATCTTACTTTCAGTTACTCCTGGTTCTTAGAAGTATTGTAGATCCAAATATTATTTTTCTTTTATCATCTGTAACTTTTTTCAGATGATAAAAGCAATATAGATTCATTACAGAGGATCTGGAAATACAGAGAATTAAAATTACTCATAAACTTCAGTACCCAGAGATAGCTCTATTTAATTTTGATATATTTCTTTCCAGTCCAGCGTTTTGTTATGTATACTCTACAGAGCACTCGCAATGGAAGATATGCTGGTAAACAAATGTTCAAGTAGAAAATCTGTCTGCTGTGCCCCTCTTGTAGATCCATAATGCATATTGGTAATATTAAAGGCTCTGAGAAGCTTTTTCATTTTCTAATCCGTGTTTCCCAAGCTTATTTGACTACTGAGCCCTTTGTGTGTGTATATGTATATGCACCCATGTGTGAGCGTAATGCCTATTAACATCCTCACATTTAGACGAATTTCTTCTTTGAAGACATTAGATTTTCTGAGCATCTGCTCTGGCTATGGGAGATTCCCCTTTAATTTTTCAGGCCTGATCTCTTGGTACACTTCAGACAGAGGACCAAGATTCAGAAAGAAAATTTGCCCTGGAAAGGAGGAGTAATCTTCAAATGTGTGATCAGTGTGGGCTGCATAATAAGATTTTATGCACCTCTAGTCCAAAAGTTAAATTTACTCATGGTCAATAGGATGCTTCTGAGTCTTTGCCAGCTGTGGATTGTATATCTAGGGAAAGTTGATGGGGAGGCCTTTGATCACAGTTTAGCTTGTTGTAGAATTTCCTGACTGCGGAGAGCAGACAATTACTTTCAAGAGAGGATGGGTGTGTTACGGTGGGGGTAGGGTGGGTGGGGAACAGGCCATAAAATTGTGAGATGTGGCTATTAAGTAGTATACCATGCCCTTGGATCTGTCTTTCTGAGATGACTCTTATGCACAGTAAAACATTACCACATGCTGCTGTGGTTAATCAAAAAAACTTACTTCAGAAGTCCTGTAGCTACACTAAATCTAAACTGGGCCTAAAGCACTGTCACCCTCAGATAAAGACTTGCTAGAAGCAAGTGACATAGCATCTTCAGCAGTTTCGTGGAGGTTTCCTTCAAACCTCCAGCAACTGTCTCTAGTGTCACTAGATTTCCATCTCGCTTCATATCCAACTCTTCCTCTTGATTCCTGAAATGCCAGGAGCTTGGTGGTTAGTATCTGAACGACTCTTCTTTTTTAAAGATGTCAACATGGTTTGACCTACCTCTTGAATATATATTTCTATGTAAGTTTTCTCCTATAACCAACAATTCAACCATTGGTATTTTCAGGAATGTAAAAACCGTACTGCCCAAAGACTTATCAAGGGAGTGTGGTTTGAGAGAGGTGCAGAAAAATGAAAAGCCCTTCATCTGACTGAAAACCCACATTGAAGCCATTTGAGAAGAATCAGACTGGTTGCATTTTTTTTTAAAGATTTAATTATTTATTTTAGAGAGAGAGCATGCACACGGGGTGGGGGGGCGGTTGGGAGGTGCAGAAGGAGAGAGCAGGGAGAGAGAATCTCAAGCAGACTCCCTGCTGAGCATGGAGCTCAATCCCATGACCCTGAGATCATGACCTGAGGGGAAATCAAGAGTGGGACGCTTAACCAACTGAGCCATCCAGAGGCACCCTGCATTTGGTTTTTATACAAGTATTAGCCTGGTCACATTTTCCCTTCTTGTTTAGAGTCTGAAATCCATCCAAATATTGAAACTTCCAAAGACAGGTTCCTAAAGGAAGGAAGGTTTGCAGGAGAATTGGGTGAGCATATCAAATGTGAAACTTTGCCTTTTGGGATAGTGTCCAGGTTGCAAAAGTTTTATGAACTTGGGTTTGGAAGATGGACCACAGTGGGGTAATTAGTCTACAGACTGTGCTAAGGGCTCTGCGGGAAGAGCACCAGCAGCTACCAGAACCTTACATGGCAGTGGGATGGGAAGGTGCTCCTGGACAGGGGGCTTTTCAGAACTCAGATCTGAAAGGTGAACTAGATTTCACTAGGTGAAGGGGGTGTTCTAGGGATGTTCTAGGGAAGGGGGTGGTGTGTGCAGAAGCTCCGAGGAGGGAGGAAGATGGTGCATCCTGGTGCCTTCTTAGTGTCCAGTAAACAAGGGAGAGCAGTGTGGGAGCATCAACGGTGCTTACTCGGCGAGGATGTCACTTTTGTCAGGTACTAAGCAGCACCTTTTATCATGAAACTGTTTTAGAGAATCTGATCGCTTGATCCCAAATCTGTCACCAAATAGAACCGTCAGACCCTTTGCACCTTTGGCAATGAGGCGCCAGGACAGGTAATCAAGCTCTGGGCTTTTCGGGCGGTTCTCTTTTGTGGCTCTTTGCGGATTGTGTGCCAGCTGCTGTGTGCACATTTGTGCAGGTGGCAGGTGTGCACCGGGGAGGCAGTGTCGAAGCTTCTGGGGAGGGCCTTAGTGCCGAGAGGGCTTTCCAACGAGCACGAGCACGCACTTCCCTGGCTAGCAGGCCCGGTTTCTACGGACACGGTGGGAGCAGAGGGGCTGCTGCCCCAGGCGGGGTGAGCCCCCTCTTCTAGGCCGGGTCGCTGAGGGCCCCTCTGAGGCTAATGCTGGTGGAAGGAAAAACAGCAGAAGAGGTTTGTTTTCCAAACGTGTTTTATTTATAGATGGGCGAGTTCTCAGAAAAGATGATTTAATAATTGATCCCTTCTTTGTTTGGAACAAATATGGTATTTTGTGCCTTTCTTTTAAGCAGAGTAACTAGTACTGAGACCTTCAAGAGTACAGCACTGTCACGAGAACAAAGGTCTATTCTCGGGGAAGAAATAGTACAATCAGCTATTATTCAGGACCCACAGTGGATGGCAAGTGACTTAAAGGAGTCACGTTTGCTCTAAAAATGAGTCTATGCCGCCTCTCATCAGCTCCAGGCTTTGCTAGGCCGCTACTGGGGCTTCAGGGCACACGCTGTCCCCGTGTCCTTGTCTCCTGGGGAGAGGCCCACGGCAGGGTCTTGCTCCTCCCTGCCTCCCCTCCGGTATTTCTGGATGCTGCTGTGCCTTTGCCGCTTCTTCTTCTTCTTCTTTTTTTAAATTTACTTCATATTTTTATTAATTGTTTGCAAACATTCTTTTTTTTATAAATTTATTTTTTATTGGTGTTCAATTTGCCAACATATAGAATAACACCCAGTGCTCATCCCATCAAGTGCCCCCCTCAGTGCCCGTCACCCAGTCACCTCCACCCCCCACCCACCTCCCTTTCTACCACCCCTAGTTCGTTTCCCAGAGTTAGGAGTCTCATGTTCTGTCTCCCTTTCTGATATTTCCCACTCATTCTTTCTCCTTTCCCCTTTATTCCCTTTCACTATTTTTTATATTCCCCAAACGAATCAGACCATATAATGTTTGTCCTTCTCCGATTGACTTATTTCACTCAGCATAATACCCTCCAGTTCCATCCACGTCGAAGCAAATGGTGGGTATTTGTCGTTTCTAATGGCAAAAGACAACCTACAGAATGTGCCTTTGCCTCTTCTGGGAGAGTCTAGGCAGAGCAGTAGCCTGGCCTTCCCGTGTCCTCTGCAAACGTGGCCTGGTGTGGGACTGAGGCTCTTTTTCTCAGTAGCTACTGTCAGGCTCCTTCCTTCTTTCCTCCCTGCCTCCTTCCCTCCTTCCCTCCCTCCCGCTCTTCCTCTCTTTCCCTTTCTTTCTTTCTTTGGCACTTTGAAGCTTCAGTTGAGACTCTCTTTGCGATCAATGGAGAGAGAAAATCGAAACTTTTTAAGCAGCTCCATAAAAGGGATACATAAGCAACACCTCTCACCATGGAAGAGAAACTACTGGGCCGTGTAGGCCAGACCAAGCCTCGACATTATAGGAATAGGTTAAAACAGGAAATCTGTAATTCCCTCTGCTTTCTGGCCCACGCAAGCACACCTTTCGTATGTTCTCCTGTTGCTTCTTTCTTTATGAGTTCAGACTCTGCTGCTGACTAGCTGGGGAGGTGGGTTCAGGATACTGTTGAGCTGGAGTAGATAGTTCGGACACTTGTGAATGCTTTCAAGGAGAAGATCATGTATCTGGTCTTCATTGAGGCAACCTGCACATAGTACATGCTTAGTACTGGTTCTTTACTGTTTTTTACTGCATTTATACATAGTCGGCTGTCCAGGGAGGAAAAGTGCCTAAAACTTAAATTCTGATCCCTCCAATAAGGCTTTGCAGCCTGTTTGGCCTGCAGAAGGAGTAGGGTTGGGGGATTCTGGGCATGCTTTAGAGTCTGTATTGAGCTGCCATGTGGCATCTTTCAGGTTTTCAGCTCTTGGAAAGCATTATTTCTTCTGCACACCAAGTGTGCAGTTTCACTCAGATTCATTGGTCCAGGTGTCTCTTACAGTCAGAATGTAGTATTTTATGGCTACATGACAAATAGCCCCGATCAGTTGGCTCCGTGTTTTAAGCCCCCATTGCAGGGCGGAGGCCAGCATTCGGAACGACTTGCTTGGTGTTCCTGCCCCTGAGAGGCCCTCCTAGAGCCCCTATTGCCTTGCCTAGAGCACTTACCATTCATTTGCTCACCATCATTTTACATGGCTAGTCCTACCTTGTTAGTTAATTGTTTTATTCATTGGATCCTCATCTCCCCAACTGTTTTATAGCTTTGGGAAGGCAGAGGTTGGATCTTATACTCCTTTTGATCCCCTCTTAGCACATAGTAGGCAATCAATAAATATTAAATTTGGAAATTCCACATGAATTTTGCTCTTTTAGAAGATTCTAGCAATATCATTCTATTTAGTTCTTTTATAGAGCCCAAGACCATGCTTAACTGGGTAGGTAATTCCCTATGGTGTGTACACACATAGCTCTTTTCTTTGATCTTAGCATTGTTTGTGAATGTGTGAGTGTGCTTGTGTGTGCGTGTATGCTGGCTGAAGTTTGTAATGCTTTGCACAGAAAGCCCCTAGGTAGAGGTCCATTCTCTCCTCGGGTAAAACACAGGACTGACTGAACAAATGCTCTTACCAATGAATAAGGAATGCAGTGGGAAAGATAAAGAGCCTTGAGTCTAAAGTGCTAATGCTCTCTTTAGTCTCTTCTTTAAAGAGTTCTGAATGGAGTTGACACTTTTTCCAAAAAAGAGCCTTCTACTTATCATTGGGTAGAAGAGGATATTAGAAAGAACTTTACTGCAAGTGGATTTCAAGTGAAATTTGGAGAGAGGCAATAAAGTGGAGTCCATGAGCAATTTAACTTTAAAAGTTTAGCGAAGCTTTGTAATTTTGGAACTTAGGAACCACTAAATTTCCATCAAGAGGGTTAAGTAAAGTTTGGGGTATTGACCTAACAGAAACCAGATGCTATTTAAAAAAATGAGGTAGACCAGCATGCATAGCATGGGAATATCTGCAGAAAGTCAGAAAAGCAAGTTATAGAACAATTTGTAAAGCATGATCCCAATAATGTAACGAAACATAACGAGATTGTTGTATTTAGGGACATAAAGTCAATTTGCAGAAAGAAGTCTGGCAGGATGCACAACAGACAGATTGAGGTTGATTACCCCTGGGAGGTAAAGACGGGTAGGATTTTCTAGTTTACTTTGTGGATTTTTGTAATGCTTGAAACTTTTAGATTGAGAATATATTTATATACTATTTGGTATGAAAACATAGAAAGAAGAAAAACAGCTAATTATCCATAGATGTTGCCCTGGGGTTTCGGCTTTGTGGAGTCCTATGAGAGAAAACGGAAAGAACAATTGAGCAGTGTGCAGTTTGGAATTGTTTAATTGCTTTATGTATGTATGTACGTATGCCAAAGAGGAGTGCGGTTAAACTTGAGTTATTGCTAACCAGTGAGAAACAATGAGAAACTGTGATTGGAAATAGAATATAAGCAGTTTCTTTTCATTCCCTTTGTTCAGTCAATTTAGAAAGCCATCAGATATTGGTTGAAGAAAGAAGTGCAACGATTAGTTTAATAATATCATTTATGGAATAATGTTTGTATTTTCTACCAGTTCTCCTGTGGTTAGAGACATTCAGGGTCTGAGAGACATATTGATCGTTTCCAGAAAGAAGCTATGACACACATGATAGAGTGCTCTTGCATATTTTATCCCATTGGATCCTGTTAAGAGCACTGGGTGAAGGCGGTCAAGCAGCACTGGCTCTGCTTACATCCCAGAGAAAATCAGTGACATAAATTGAATCATAGAGCTGGTGAGTGATAGGGTCAGGACTTGGATGGAGCCAGGCTCTGTAATCTCAGATTTTGGTCTCTTTCTTCCCAGCACGTCAGTGTACACTCTAGCAGAGTTATTTAGAGTTAGAATGTACTGGGACCGTATTTTGAGCCAGTGAAGCCTCAAATCATTGAAAAGTGTTGTGAGAACATATTTGGCTTGAAGGAAAAAGATGAGGGTCAAATAAAATAACAAATATGAAAGAACTCTCTTGAAAAAACATCTTACACATGTGAGGTAGCATTTCAGTTATTACTGGTATAACACCACGTCCCATTGCTTCTCGGCAGGCTTTGAGAGGTGCCAGAGAGCTCTCTCTCATTTCGATGGGAAAGCTGATGCGGAGGAAGGGGAGAGGTGAGAACGGAACAGAGCCAGGGAAGGAATTTCTTGAACCCGCTTCCAACTGGAATCAAATGGACTCACTGCCATTAAGAGAAGCTTCTTCCTAAGAGGGAGTGGGCCGCATTCCAGACATTAAGGGGCTTATCTTCTCCTCTGTGGACAGGTATTGAATGACAGACATTTTTAAGGATTGGGCCCAGCCCCATGCACACTGTCATTGGAGCTGGGATGGTAGATGCATATATAGGTCTCAGATGAAAGAGAATTTACCACACAGCTGCCCCAAGGGTACAACGTCCTACATCTTTGGATCTGGATGAGGTAATGAAGGCAAGGTTTTGTGCTTCATTACCAGCCTCTAAGATGATGTGCTCCTTTGAGCATTGGGTTTCCCTTCTTATTGTTTTGTTAGGTTTTCAGAATGGGAAGACTTGAGAACCACATTGATAATTCAGGCTCAGATAAATGTATCCCTAAGAAGCATGACTGCTGCCAGTGACTTAGGTCAATGTACATCTGGCTATTTTTGTCAAAATCTGGATGGATTTCCTTCCTCCTAGTGGAAGAAATAATGCTATGTTATATCAGACTGTGTATTCTTTTCCTTTTGGGCTCCTTTTGTAGTCTTTCTTTCAGTGGGGTATAGACATTTTCCAGGGCTTCAGCATCCTCCTTTGGATCCTGTGCTTACAGTCAACAGACCAGGAGAGACAAAGTAAAGGATTGGGGGGTTGCTTATAGGGGACGAGGCAAGAAAGTATCCAGAACTCAGTCAGCTGTCCTCTCTCCTGGTTTGTTGACTGTAAGCTTCCAGGATGCAGAACAGGACCCTAAGGGCTTGGAAGATGGAGGTAGAGGCCCGAGACCCTGATAGCTGAGGAGCCCAGCCCTCTCCTGAGCTGTACCAGCCCAGAACATGAGCATGAAATACTCTTACTGGGCCTGACCACCCAGATGTGGGGGATGTTTGGTATAGTAGTTAGTCTTCCTGATTCATATGTTCTCTCCTCTATTGGAAACCTCTCACGTCTTAAAACTACTTAAGTTACTTCTCTTTGGTTACTCCGGTGACCCGCAAATCATAACCCAGGATGTCGCCTATGTTAGCAGTACCTATGACACAAATAATTCTATACCCTTCTAGCTCACATGGTTCTCCTTTTCAAAATCTTTTTTTTTTAAAAGAGATGAGTGTTTGGATCTTCCTCTAGCTGCCCTTTGTGACTACTAGGACCCGGTCATGGAATAAGGAGTTTTGATTGCAATCCAAGCAGAAAATTCCTCCTGAATGCTGAGTTTGTAGTAGCTTTATTCCCCACAGAGTTAAGATGGTGACATTCTTAAGGCAGAGGAAGAAAGAGGACAGTCAATCCTTTTATTTAATTTTGGCAAGACTATGGGTTATGGTGCTCTGGGGAAATTACAGCCACAGATGTATCAACCTTTTAAAAAATTCTTGGCAGTCTAACCTTTAAGTCATAAACCTAAACACAGAGAGTGCATCCTTGAAGAAAGCTTATGGGCTGGCTACATTTGACACCGACATCCCACCTTCCAAGAATATTTCTTCCAACCTTGCTTGTTGCAAATGCAAGTTCTGTTTATTTTATTCAGTATCTGTTTCCTAGATTTTTGGGGCGTGCTGTGATTTTCAGCATATTAGACAGTTTTATGATGAGCTCAGCCGTCACTATAGTATATAACATTTGCTGCCAAGTTATGGGTAAGCATAAGGGAGTTTCTCTTTTCCAATTGTAGTGATAATGTTGCACCTCTGTTTGGGAGGCAAGGTAGTGAAGAACTTGGCTTCTGGAGCCCTACTGCCTGGGTTTGAACCCCAGTTTAAGGATTTTACCTACTGCGTAACCTTGGGGCAAGTTGCCTAACTTCCCTGTACCTTGTTTTTAGGAACAATAATTGTACCCACTTCATAGAGCCGTTGTGAGAACCAAAGGGGTTAATTTGTATATGGATGTTAGGTACGTTCCTGGCACACTATCAGTGCTTCATAAATGCTACCCATCAGTATTTACTAAATGCCAAGCTCTGTGTTTTCATAGACTTTAATTACATGGTGATCAAAAGGAGAAAGCTATTATTATTTAATTCATGAGGTCTTTAAGCCCTCTCTGTGCTTTTTAAGGACCTAATTAGCTAGCATTTTGAAATCCATTTTGGGGGGAAATTTTCCATTTTTATGTATGCATGGACAGAAAAAAAGTATGAAATAATATATGCCAAAGTGTTAATAGTGTCATCTCTGGGAGGTTTGACTATGGATAATCTTAATTTATTTCAAATTTTCTCATTTGCATTTCCCAAGTCTCTACACGTGAGCCTATATTTCTTACAGCATTTTGTTTTAACTGACCAAAGAACTTAGCTAATATTTTTGACATTTCCAAAGCGAGTGTTATTTGTGTAGTATTTACATGTGATTTATATGAAATTTCACATTAAGTGAATATTTTTTGCTTTAACCTTTTGTGATTTTCTCGCTATGTTTTCTCCATTTGAATAAAAGCACTGATAGGATCATTGACACAAACTGCCACTCAGAGACTTCTAGAATATAGTTGCACAGTCCATGTAACTCAAGTAGCTTTTTCTCCTTTGCCCCTATGTCTGATAATCTTGGTAATCAGCTGGGTTCCTGCCAATCACCCTGATTCAGCTATAGGAGAAAATAGTTATAGGATGTGGAGCTCATACTAAGGGGATTGCTTCCTGCTTTTACCTTGAAAAAGTACACTTACCATCTGGCCCCTAGAGATGAACGTGATTATACCAGTGTCTGAACTGGGAGGGTGATTAACCAGAACCCTCACAGAATACCTGATATTGCTCAAAGCCTGTAAAGAATTGGGCCAGGTCAAAAAGAAATCTCTTGGTGAGAAAGGGAAAATGTGTCCCTTAGAAATACCTCCCGTTCTGTCTGGGACTCAAGTAGAGTAATGACGACCCTCTATGGACAGCTTCCTACTTGACACATCCGATCTGTACAATTCACCACAACCCTGAGAGGCAGGGGAAGCAGTGACAATAACAATAATTGCTTGATAACAGTAACCAACAGCTATCATTTGTGAAGCACTTACCATCTCTTTACATGATTATCTCAATCAACATCGTCAAATCTCCAAGAGGACTCGCCACTGCGATCCCCAGTGTCTAGATGAGAACACTGAGGCTCGGAGAGGTTACTCGACCGAGCTAAGATTTGACTCCAAGTCTGTGTGACTCCATAGGCACGGTTGTTCATCATGCTGAATTATATTGCTGAATTGTTCTATGGTCAAATCTTTTTAGGAATTTAGTACTCCTGAATGTCTGAAGTTTTTATCTGGTGATAATACATTTCTTTTTATTTCCTTTTTCTTCCTGGGAATACCTACATTTATGTACTTTTTTTTTTTTTTTTTTTTTTGGAGAGAGTGAAAGGTGGGGGAGGGGCAGAAGGAAAGGGAAAGAGAATCTCAAGCTGGCTCCATGGCCAGCACAGAGCCTGAGTTGGGGCTCCATCTCATGACCCCGAGATCGTGACCTGAGCCAACACCCAGAGCCGGAGGCTCAACCAACTAAGCCACCCAGGCGCCCCTATGTACATTTTTTAAAGGATGTTTTTATATAAATTTATCTCTATTTAATTATCTCTTTATTTGGTCTTCGTAATCAGCCCATGGGCCAGTCAGGACAGGTGTTATCCCAGCTTTGCCTCTGAGGAAAATGGAACCCCAAGGAATTGACTTGCCTCAACATATGTGGCCAGTAAGTGGCAGGAACAGGGTGGGAACTGAGATCTTCCAGCTGCTGGTCCAGTTCTTGTTCAACTCTGCTTGGTTCTGACCCCTCCTTCTTGCAGGTCAACCATCTTTTTTATTCCTGCCCTGAGAGGATTGCTTCTTATTGGAACAGAAACAATTTCTTGGTTATTTTTAATAGTTGAGTAAACATGCACATGGGGTCGGGCAGGACAAGCAGAGGACGCGCGGTACGAGTTTTCATACCTTCAGTTGTGTGTGTCAGGAAGTGTTCGCTAAACCCCAGGTGGGGTAATTGTGCTTGCCCTTTCCAGAGTCTTGGAAAGGCGCCAGTGATGCACTTGGACACCTGGTACTCGAGGAGCTTGGCCCCTTTCCAGGCCCTGCACTGTTTCTGCCATCCCATGTTCAGTTCTCCCCACGAGCAAAGCTTCAGACCACCCGTCTGCAAATGATTCCTTTTTTAAGAAGTTGCCCTGAAGACATTTCTTTATGTGACAGTTTTTCTATGGTCCCTATGCTAGAACTTCAATTTATCACCTAATGAGGACTTTTTTAGAAGAAGTTGCTATTTTTCCTTTTAAAAAGAAATATCAGAGGACAAGCATGGTGGAAACAATAAAGAAAACCATTAATAGAATGTGGAGAATTAGATGCTGCTTTCCGGTGAAGATAGCAAGGAAGGATATTTTCCATCCCACAGGGTGACATGGTTGTCCCAACAGCAGCCAACTGCTAGGCAGAAAGGCAAGAGATAGACTGATTTTTGTGTGGCTGGTCTCTGGTAGGTCCAGATTGTGGTCCCTTTTGGACTTAGATTCTGCGATCTAATTTCCTTGTGAGAGATTCGGTTGTGAGAGAAGATAATATAATAGAAGAAAGAATCTGAAGACATGGGCCTCTAGGCCCAGTCATGTGACTTAATTACCTGTGTGACTTTATAGATGTCCCTTAACAGCTCTGAGCCTTTGCTTCCTTACCTGTGGAAAGAGGTAGTTGGACCAGATCTGTGGTATCTGAGCCTCACTGTTTATCAGAATCACCAAGGGGACCTTCTAAAAAATACAGGTGCCTGGGCTCCATCCATAGAGATCCTGATTTAATTGGTGTAGGGTGCACTGGACATCAGTATTTTTAAAGGCTCTCCAGGGGATTCAAATGTGCAGCCTGTTTAGATTGACTCTAAAATCCCCTCTGGTTCTTACAGCCTATTTCAAAGTATATCTAGTTGGTCTTCTACCAAAGGATTTATAAACTACACAATAGCTTACACATGGGCTTACTGTAATGAAGAACACTGATCATATTTGTCTTGGAAAACCCAGAAAAGTTATTGAAGAGCTATTGAATTGATGTTACTGATTTGTAAGATAATTCTCCAGGGGAAGCCATAGAAGATTTCTTCTATGAGACACTGAAGATGCGAGAAAGTCACAGAGTTTAATATAGCCAGGAAGGAGGAATTGTTGGTTTTTGGATAACTGAAAGGTTTTTTGCTTCAGAAGTTTATGCTAGAAAAATTTGTTCATAGTCCTAAAAGAGAATGTTTGGGTTGGAAACTATTTTTAAGGTAAGCACAGTAATTTCTAGTCCATACTGCTTTTATCTTCTTTCCTTTCTCCTTTCTTCCTTCCTTGTCTTTCTCTCTCTCTTTCCTTCTTTCTTTTCTTTCCCATTCTACTTTTTAACTCCAAAGGGAGAAAATAATATTTTTATAAAGGCCAAATTATTAGGCCTGTTTCTGAGTCAAACCAGTCCTTGCTAAAGCAAATTACCCTTCCTTGAGAAGCTAATTCCTCCAAACCAGATTTGTTTTTAAATGTAACTCACTGGAAAACATAAGATTAATCAAATGTTCTTCTTATTATGTGTTTAGTTTCAAATTATTAACCATATAAAAACTGGGCTGAGTTCTTTTATAGTTTATACTTGGATAGCAAAGGAAAAACTGAGATTGGGGCATAAAATTTGATACCAAAGCTTTCCTCGCAAGTACTTCCTGTTCATGTCTGTGGTTCGTCAGATTCCCAGAGACTGTTATCACTCGACACAAAAGCAGGTCAGAGTAAATCCAAAGCCCAAGGTCATCCCCCTTCCCTCTCTCCCTCCCCACCACACACATAAAAAGCTTTGGCTTTGTAATCCTCTTTTGTGTCCAAAGAATCTTGCCAAGATTCTGAACTGCTGTTTCTTCCGTACAGGAAGCCACCATCCATTTCCATGATAAACTTTACATTTCTTTTGAATTGAGAGCCTATGCACTATAACAATCGTGCACCGGGAGGGTGGACAGTAAATGAGCTCATGCTGCATTGGGTAGGAGTGGGTATCATTAGATAAGAGGTACTTTCGAAACAGTCAGTGTTTCTACTTATTACTAGCCCTTGACTCTTTTTCCCGAAAAGGGAAAGAAAATGGAGTTTGTATTTAAAAATTCTATGAGGCTTTAAAAAAATATTGCATGTTTTTAAGAAAAGCATGGTGAAGAAAACAAAAATGACCCAAATTCATCACGTAGGTGATGAAAGTCTTAGAAACTCAAATGTGAAAAAAAAGGGTACAAAAGACTACTCCCTAGATATCTACTTTTAGTAGAGAACTTTATTTTTTTATTTCTAAAATGAGGCTAGAATATTATAAAAATATAATATTTTTGACCATTTATTATTGGCCACTTCCTGTTCTAACTTTTAATCCAACAACAGTCATTATAAAGTAGATATTATTATTGTCTTCTCTTTACAGATGAGAAAAGATGCCAACTGATTTATTTGCTAGGGTCTTGGTTAATAATATGCCAGAGAGCTGGGATTTGAACTCAGACAGCCTGGCTTTCAAAGTCCAGTTCATAAGCCATTTTTCTGTGCTGCTTGAGTGTTTAGGAGTTAAACTAAAGAAAGTTAAAACAACTTGCTGAGTAAATTAGTTTGCTATGGAAACCATCTTAGGTTTTTGAAGAACATATCTGAAGGCCATCTCCTTATATTCCTTATTCAGATCTACCCTTTGAGATCAGATCAGAAAAGCAGAATTTGGTTTAACAATGAGACCTGAAAGATTATGCAGGTTTTTTTTAATTTTTTATTTTTTTATTTTTTTTAAGATTATGCAGTTTTAATGCTGTTTTAGATTAACATGATTATGCTTACAAGGGGGAAAGTGCCGAGTGTGGCTACAGGTTATTAAAATTGATTTCCCTTAGGCTCTTCTTTATTTTTCAATTATTTAATTATTTATCTTTCTGAGGATCTTTAGGCTATGGTCAAGATTGAAACCATGGAGTGCCACTTCCATCAGAGCAATGATAATGGTGGTGGTGTCTCTTGTACTTTGCCGGATGAGGCCTTGGACCTGATTTGCCTTCTAGAATGAACAATGACTTCGGGGAACAGTTGAAGGGACCAAGATCCTTCTCGAGTTGTTCAACACCTTAGATGCCAACATTTCATAGATACAGATAGAAAATTATTTTCCTAAATGCATTCTATTACACATGCATCTCCCACTGCTAGGGCTTGCTCACACATTGGTAGAATCATGTATTCATTCGTCAGTCTTTTTCCTATAAATTCTTTTTTTTTTTTTTTTTTTTTTGCCATTTAAGAACTTCTTTGCTGCATAAGTAAGAAGGGGAAGTACACAAGTAGATCTAACTGTCAGATTTACAAGAATTAAAATCTGAAAGTGACAAATGGTAGAGAAGATGTAGGTAACCAGGAACACTTCCACACTGCTGCTGGGAGCATAGATTGTTATAATCTTCTGGAGAGTAATTTGGAGACCAAGAGTTTGAAGCTATGTACACCTCACAACCCAGTGATTCCACTCTTGGGTTTACACTCTTGTGAAGACCTTGCATAAGAGTATAAGAAAACAAGTGCAAGAGGGCTCATTGCAACATGTCTGTAGTGAAAAACCAAATTGGAAACAAGCCTAACTGAAATGAAGAAATAAATTATAGTATTTTTCACATAATGGAATACCATATGGATATGAAAATGAATTAGCTACAATTACATGCACCAACATAAATAAATCCCTAAGACATAATGTTGAGTGGGAAAGGCAAATTCCAGAAGGAACTTTATATACTATGATTCCATTTGTACAAGATTTTCAAACACTACATTGTTTATATTTATAAACACACCCAGCAAATATCTAAAAACATCTATGGGATTGATAATTATTGATCTCAGGATGGTGGTTTACTGTGGAGCAGAAAGATGAGTAATAGATCTGGGGCTTTCCTTATATCTGTTAATGTTTTGTTTCTTAAACTGGGTGATAGGTACATGAGTGTCTCTAATGTTACTGTCTGAACTGTTATATGCTTCAGTTATTTCACAGTTTAATAATAGAAAAGAAAACAACAGTCTTGAAACACTGTTGTAATTTTATCGAAATAACAACAGCAAAATCAATCAGGAATAAGGGAAGGAAATCTGATGGAGTAATAGGACATGACCGCTTTGCTTAGGGAAACCTGTTGAAGGGAAACACAAAGAATGAGCACCAGATGGAAGGGTCAATGCCCTTTCTTTCGACTTCTCCTGATCCCTTATTTCATGACTTCCATAACCTAGTGAAAGACCACGGAAGAGAAAGTGAAGGAAAGAGGATGTGTCTTTGAACCGGAAGAGAGATCTGAATCTTTCAGAAGAATAGGAACATGAAATGCTTTTTAAAGATACCCAATCCGCAGGTGACGGGCATCTTAAGGCTTTTAAATAAAACTTAATCTTGATGAAGGTTTCTGATCCTAAAGATATTTAGTACTCACCATTCTTGGTAGGGCCTTTGTTCTGTCTCCTGCTTTAGAACTTTCAGCCAAGGCAGAAGTTCAGGAGGCTCCTTTCCTACCATCTTCCTCTTCCTCCTGTGTCTGCTATCAGGGCAGTAATAGGTGCTTTCAAGGAGTAAAGAGAAATAAAAGTGCGAGGCAGATTCTAGTAGGCAACTACAGCAAACTGTGTTAGGATTGACAGCCTAACAGTGTCTACCTTAGAAGACCAGCCTCATATTCTAAAACCCTTTATTTATTCTCTGTCTTCTTCTAGGTGGAGCTGAACAATAAAATAAAAGATCGAGTTGGGAAGTATTTTAATATTGAGATTTTAGTATAGGAAGAAATCCTAGATATTCAGTGCAGTGTTCTCATTTTACAGATAGCAAAAGTGAGATTCCAGCATATGACAAGTAGCCTGACCCAGGAGGTCGTAGGGCCAGACTGGAACCACCACTCCCGCCCATCACACCAACAGCTTCCTGCTCTGCCAGCTGTCTCTCTGAGCCCATCTTGCCTTCTAGTCCTTACCTCTGGCTGAATTAACTTAACATTTCCCCTGTGTTTCCATGTCTAACCCTAGGACTTTTCCAGGTTATCTCCAGTGAGAAGAGACATATTATGTTGTCCTTTTGCTAACGATTTTCAAAGTGAGTGAAGGAAGTCACTGAGGGAGGTGAAGATAAATGTATTTATCCCAAGCCCCTTACACTATGCTCCACATCCTTAGGGATGTGAAGGGATGAGAGTTGAAGTGATCTGAGCTATGCTTTCCTTCTTAGGAATGACTTTCCTCTGAAGTAAAAGCTAAAGCAAGGGTTTGAGGTCAGGTGTGCTAGTGAAAGAATAACCAACTATCACATTAAAAAGATTTCCTTGTCTAGCAGTTATGTTTTAAGATAATTCAAAGCATATACATTTAGGAGAGGGATACATTCTCCAAGTTGTTTTTATAAAAACAGCTTTCACATCATATATCTCAAAAGCAAATGATCAATTGTATGCCTACCTGTGAGTCCAAATAAAGTGGGTTCCTGAATGTCCATTTAATAAAGACTGTTAGGTATCTCCGAAGTGTTAACACTGATTTATATTAACAAGTAAATTTCTAAGGCAGGACTCTCTGAGACTGATTGCTGTGGGCAAACTAAATGCTTTAGCTGGGAGCTGTGCTTGTAATCCCTTTTTTCTTTTTCCCCAGAAGTATCAGCCTGACACAGCAATTAATTGAAGCATCCGTCTTCCAGCTGTGGAACCTCTCGGCCAAAGGGAAGGGTATTTGTGATTGAGTCTAGCCACCAAGCAAATTGCCAATGTCTACCCATGACAACTCTTCATCACATCTCTTTCTCTAGGGCATATTCCTTGTCTCAAAATACACACTGGCAATACTTTGATGAGTGGAGAAAAAGGCAGAGAAATAAGAACTCATTATTATAGAGAACCCATTTTCTAGGCTAACAAACATTCCGAGGACGTAATAGTGCCTCATCTAATTCCTTGTTGGATCGTAACACTATAGGATTTATAATAGGATTTATAATAAAACCTTGAGGCATGTTAATGGCAGCAAATTTTATTCCTGGAAGAAATGGGAATATATGTTATTCAAATTTAAATATATTGTAAAGAAGAAATGAATGCTGTGAGGGAATTAAGGCCAGCTATAAAAAAAAAAGGATTCTGTTGTGACAGTTTCCTTTCTCTCTTTTTTTTGCATTTAGAAATATTATATACTTTCATTCTTATGTCACTTTTCTAGATTGATTTCAAAGTAACCTATATTGTAGACATTTCTGATGCAAAGAAAGGTGGTCCTAGAATATTCCTTTATCACTTCGAATAAATTATTTGAATATGTAAGAGAAATATGAAGAGAAGCTCTCTAAAACCTGCTAAAATAAAGGGAATCTTTTCTGCTACCGCTCTCATTCTCTTTTGTTACTTCCTTCCATATGCTTTAGGGCTTCTCCCTGCCTTAGGAGATTTGTCTGTTTGGCCTGATTTTAATTTCCTCTGTAGGATGTCTTCTTCTCTTGGGAAATGAGATGCAGGCTTCTTTTGTATATTAGTGTTGTCTCTTATTACAAATTTAGAAGCAAAGAATCCTTTTCCAGGTGATCTACTCTACACAGCCATTTGCTTAATTATCCTCTGGTTTTCTCAGATCCTCATTATTCTCAAGAACCTCAAACCAAGGTCTCATTTGTTTTCATAGTGTCATAAATTTTACTTTATTCATTGTTTTTAAGATAGTCCTCCAATCCTTCTTGAACTTCTTATACCATACTATACATTTATTTGTCAGGATTTTATTGGGTGCAAGTGATAGAAATCCCACTCAAACTAGTTTAAGCAAAAGTGACATTATGTTCTAGAGATGGATGTTGTGTGATGATCACACAACAGTGTGGATAGACTTATCACAGAACTGTATGCTTAAAAAAAGTGAGTTTATGAGCCCCCCCCCCTTAATTCTGGGAAATTTTTCCAAGGGGGCTTCAGGATAGGGCACCTGGATGGCTCAGTCGGTTAAATGTCTGACTCTTGATTTCAGCTCAGGTCATGATCTCAGGGTTATGAGTTCCAACCCCACATCAGGTTCTGTGCTCAGCGCAGAGTCCGCCTAGGATTCTCCGTCTCCCTGTCCTTCTGCCTCTCTCCAGTCTCTCTTGTGCTAATCAGTCAATCTATCTAATCTATCTATCTATCTATCTATCTATCTATCTATCTATCTATCTATCTTTAAGGGGGCTTCAGGAAACTTTCTTTTCTTCTCTGTCTCCTGGATATTCAATATTTGATTCCTAGTCATCCCTTTCTTTCAGCATATAACAGAGATATGTGGGGAGTGGGGAGTGGATTGTGGCATGGGTCGCAGGAGGCTTCATGAAGAAGCTTGCCCTTGAACTGTGGTTATTGGCTTGGGAGCAACAACAACAACAAAAAGAGTTCTCACAGTAAAGTGGTCAGCTTGAGCAAAGGTGTGAAGATGGGATAATCTAGGGAAATACTTGATTTTGGCTCTTGAATGCCTTGTATGATGTGTGCACAGCAAAAGGGAATGGTATAACTAAGTTCAACAGGGGTGGCTGGGAATAGCTGGAGTCCCGCTGGTATTTTAGACATCTCTGGAGAATGAAGGGAGGGACATGGGGGATAGTAGCACCTCATAAAGAAGACAGAGACTCCTGCTTTGGGGAATTTGAGGTAGAAGGAGTGTTAAAAGGTGAAGAATCATCTCAGTAAACATTTTCCACTCTCTCTATTCAATGTCTTTTTATCCTTCCATTTACAGGATGGTCTTCCCATCTCTCTGCCATTTTAGAGGACCTCTCCTAAAGTATCCAAAGCAAAGAAGAATCCATCCTGTCCTGGTGTCCTGATCTCAAGAGTTATTCTTTCCTTCCATCTCATTTTAGTGTTTTAATGCTACCTATGAATTTTCTTATTTATAACCTAAGCCCTCATGCTATTGCCAATCTTATTCTATCCATCAATAGGAAGCAGAGGGAACATTTTCATCCAAGAGTGAAGGGCTTTGTTGCTAAATATCTTTTCCTCTGGGGCCAATTACACAAATGTTTTTCTGGAAGTTCTGTGGGAGTTGTGTATTCTGAGCTGAACCACAGACTTTTTAGATCTGGAAAGGACCTAAAAGAACTGAAAATAAAAAACAAAAACATGCCAGCCAACCCACTCATTTAACAGATGAGAAAACTAGATCCTACGGTTGTTAAATAGCTCTATCATACTTTTATTACCTCAAAGGATAAAAATCTCAAGGGTGCACCTTGAGGAAGAGCAAACGAGTGATTCAGAACCATTATTGCTTTGCTCAGAAGTGGAAAATAGGCTCTTCTGGATTGGTTACCCAGCCCATTTTCCTATTGCTTAATTTCTCAATTGTTTTACACAACAATTTCAAGTGTCTTTCAGATAGGGAGTGGAGTGTGCTATTTTTGCTGTCTCCAAGAGACTCTATTATGTCATTCAAGAACATACTAGTCTTTCTCTGATTGAGTCACTTGAACTTTGGTGGGCCATGATGACACCAACATTTTGTATGTTAAAGAACACCAATATGTTCCCCCATTGAAATCCATTTTGGAAGCATTCCAGCCTTAGTGAAAGCCTGATTATCTAGAAGATTTTAGAACCTTTGAATAAGGCCCTGGTGGTGTTGACATCATATCTGATACCCTGGATCTTTCTTTGTGTCCTTATGGGTTTTGATTGTCTGAAAAACACATGAATCAGTCAGGAAACAGGAGGTAATTGTGATTATTTAGATAACCTAATAACATGGAAGACAATTGGGTCATGAGAAATGTGTAAAGTAAATGAAGTGATCTCTCTTCGTCAGCACCACACCAGGCTTACTTAGAAAATAGTGATGAGAAAATAGTTAAAACTCCTTCTTCATCTTCTTGCTCCTTTTATGGGCTGGTGATTTCATAGATCAGCCAGCTTGGCCTTCTTACTTGTGATGGTGGTTGAACCTCTTTTTATCTTTCTTTTTTTTTGGCCAGAGGAGTGATTTTGGTTGTTTGTTTTTCTAATAGTATGCTTGCTCAGAAGCCAGCCACTGGCTACCTTAGGTTTCATGCCATTTCAGGACAGTACGATCGAGCACATTTCCCTGAAGTTGATGCTTGTGAGGACAGAAGTGGTTTCTGCTGGAAAAAGGCCAGAACAGGTAGTTATGTAGGGGATGATGTTAGTGCAGCATGGAAAGTCTACTCTTTCCCAGTCATAGGTGAAGTACACCTCTATTCAGTGTCTTGGAGAGAGGGCACCCTTGATCCCCTCCCCAAACCCTGTCGATTCTGAAAAAAGAACTCTGACTGGTCAGCCTGGGTCATGTGCCTGCCCTGGTGGTGAGTCCAGCTGCAGAAAATTTTCTAATAAATTGTTTCATCTGAATCACAAGGACTTAGGAGGGTCAGTTCATAAACTGGAGGGAGGTAGAACAGACTAAAAAGTCAAGATCCTTTGGAGACCAGGGATTAATTCACAGTAGGTACTGCAAAGAAATTTGTTGGATCACTGATAGGAGGAGCCACCGAGGAAATATTTGCTGTTCACCCTAAGTGAGTGACTTTTAGGGCGAAATATCTACTCATTTCCTCCGTTGAATAAAAGTACCGTTCTTCTGTATTACAGATTGGGACAGAAATTTTTGAAAACCATACCAGATATGCTATATATGTAATATTATATATATATAATATATAAGTATATTATTTATAAATAATATAATATATATATTATATATTTATTCATGAGAGACACAGAGAGGCAGGTGCCTGTGGGGAGCCCTATGCGGGACTTGATCCCAGGACCCTGGGATCACACTCTGAGCCGAAAGCAGATGCTCAACCATTGGGCTGCCCCTGTGCCCCGACACACTATATTTTAAATGACAGTTTTGTACTCTGTACCTTCACATGAATCTTCACAGCAGCCAAAGAGACAGGTGGTTTCCTTTCCATTTTACAGATAAGGGGACAGGTCCCAAAGGGTCAAGTTTCAGAACCTGCGGAGGGCAGAGCAAACCCTTGAACCCAGGTCTGTGTGATTTTTGTGTTCTGTCTTCCATACCCCAGCTGCTTGGGAGAAAACTGGCAGATGCTGCTGTTACTCAAGGCTGTGAGGTTGAATGCAAATTGAGAAGGAAATGAGGAGGAAACAACGTCATAAATCCTGGCACAAAGTTTAAGTCTTTTAAAGGCCTTCAATATGTCACGGCTCTTAGGATCTCTCAGTTTGTTGCCACGTAATTAGGCCCAAAGTCTTAATTGCAGGTTGATTTCCAAAATGGCAGGCCCCTGTGCCAGTAGGATTTATGTGGAGACATTTACTTTAATTAAATGGCTACTGAGTGACAGGCTTAACATATATCTTTGAAAGTACCAGATTTTTTTTCCAGGTTGTTGATCAACCATGAATGTGAATGCATATCTTCCTTACTAGCAATATATCGAGATGTTTATTTCAGTTAATTGAAGCCATCAAAAATTGGGAAATTTTTTTCTCTAATGCATGACTTTAGGGATGGGTTAAATTGGAAGCTATGGATTTCCTGCTTCACACTTTCCCATTTTGAATGTTCAGCTGACTACCAGTGCTGGCTAACCTCCTGCACTGAGACAAGCCCAAGCTGCCAGAACCTTGGGTTTCTGTATCCTAGCCAATGCCACACAAAATAGCCTTTTTTTCTACCAGAAGCAAGAAAGAGCTTCAGGTGAAAAATTGGGGCTGGCTATTTACTTCTTAGTGTTTTTCGGCAAACAGAGTAAATTATGTGCCAGCACATTTTGCTTAGATATACTGTATCAAGCAAATGTGGGATTTTTTTTTTTTTAAGATTTTGTTTATTTACTCGACAGAGCGGGCGAGCGAGCTAGAGAACACAAGCAGGGGGAACCACAGAGAGGGAGAAGCAGACTCCTCGCTGAGCAGGGGGCCTGTTGTGGGGCTTGATCCCAAGACCCCAGGATCATGACCTGAGCTGAAGGCAGACGCTTAACCTACTGAGCCACCCAGGTGCCCCCAAACATGGAAAATTCTGATGAGGAACTTAAGATGAACTATAAACTTGCTTTTTACATGCAGCTATCAGTTCTTTGAGTCCCTGAATTCTAGTTTGGCCTAACTTTGAGCATCCATCCAGGAAGGAGCCTTCATGACCTGCTGGTCTGAGGCTTTGTTTCTGCTATAGCCATTGATGCCATCTGGCTTCTGTGTCCTAGTTCTTCTTTAAAGATTCTATTAACAATGTAATTTCAGGGTGCCTTAGTCCATTAGGTATCCGACTCTTGATTTGGCTCAAGTCAGGATCTCAGGGTCCTGGATTGAGCCTGATGTCAGGCTCTCTGCCCAGTGGGGAGTCAGCTTCTCCTTCTCCCTCTGCCCCTCCCCCGACTCACACATGCTCTCTCTTTCTTAAATAAATAAATCTTTAAAAACTGCAATTTCATTTAGTCATCTGTTTTTGCGTTTTGTTTTTATAGTGTTTCTTTCTCTCCCAACTGTATCAGAGATTGATATTAGCCATAAAATTTAGAATATATGCAAGGAGAAAGTAACTCACCTGTAATGTAATCACTAGGAGAAGTACTACTGACTTGTTGATATTTTTCCTCTGTTTTCTCTTGATGCTTGCTTATTTATGTATGTGTACAAGTACTTCAAAGCACAGACGGGCTATTCTTGTATGTTTTCCTTCCCGCAACCAAATTCCTTTTGCATGTTTGCAAGGTCTGTCTGTGTGCCAGGCTTGGCTCTCTTGGCTGTGCTTTTGTTTCCTTGTTTTCCCGCTCTGTTGCAAACAAATATATCTCCAAGTCCTTAAAAATTCTTTGAAACATCATTTTTGATGGCTGCATAATATTCCAACCTACAGATGTGCTCTATTTTACTTCACTCTATCCTTAAGATTAGATAGTTAAGAAGTTTCCAATTGTTTTCTGTACTAAACAACCTCCTGATAAATATCTTAAACATGAATCTTTGTGCTCATCCTTGATTGTTTCCTTGGGGTAATTTCCCACAATAGTTACAGGGATGAACAAGGTGAATATAGGTGTAGTTCATTTGATGCATCCTTCAGCCGCTGACTCCATCTGATTCTTTGGTCCTTTGTCCTTTAAAGTGGCTTGATTTTTTTAGAGTGATCCTAAAATTCGCATGGCAATAAAGAAACCTAAAATATATTTTAGAAAAGGTTCTATACTCCTGAAGATACAAATACTTGATTCCTTAAGGTAACTGTGGTTGAGATATGTATCTTTCTAACAAGGAATGAAAGAGTTCTAAGCTTGTTTACTCAAAAAGTCTAGTAAACCAGACCATTAAAAGTGTTAGAACTGTCTTATTTGTGAAAACTTGCAGTTGGTTTAAATTGGCTGTTTAGAGATTGTGTGAATCAGTCGCCAAGAGCTTGGCAATGCGCAGGTCCAATGCCATTATTTGCTCAATAACAGCTTTATGCTTGGGCTTAGCATGTAAGGCTGATAATTGAGGCGTGATGAAACTGCACAGTGCTCAAGTGTATAATAAACCTTGCTTAGCTGGAATAGAGAAATATTTACCAGTGCTCTGCTAATGAGCTGTTCTTTATATCATTTAATTAGCTGGATTTATTTTAGCTAAGGTTCAATGTGTTTAATATATTTAATAGAGGTCTTGAAATAACACGTGTTGAAGTCAATGAGAAGAAAGGCAGAAAAATTTCAAGCAGGCTTTCTGTGGAATAATCACCATGCAGATATTATTTGGGTTCATCTTAGAAGAACCAGAAAGCTGGATGGGAGATACAATGCCAAAAATAATATTGTCTGTATTATAGACAGTTCTTTTATGGACCACTTGGGTAAGCAGATGTACAATTTTCTCCTTTGGAAAGTACTCCTTATTCAGCCTAACCTTGTTTTCAGTGATGTACCAGATTGTGTTGGGGGGTACAGTTTACTGAATGACTATTTTTAAGTCTGTATATGAGGCATAAGTCATGTAGAGTCAAAATTATCCTTAAGAATCCCTTTGGAAGGCTCCACCTTAGAGTCCTACACTATCTCATTGAGGCCAGCATAGCCAATTTTGCCTGCAGAGTTGGAATGGATTGCTGTTTCTCTGAACACCAGATAAGCAGTTGGCTTGTGTTTGGGGGCCAACTTGTATGAAAAATATGTTTCTTTAAACACTAAAATCCCACTCAGCTCTGTGAGATGTTCACACTGTGAAAAGCTCACTGCAGTGAGACCAAGGGAGCCCTGGAATCGTGTTTCCTTCTCTTCTCTTCTCTTCTCTTCTCTCTCTCTCTCTCTCTCTCTCTCTCTGTCTCTCTCACTTTAGGGTATGAGGTCACTGAGTGGGATGGCTGGCGTGCATGCGGGGGTGTGTGTCCCTGCCTCCCTCCCCCACAGTGGGTGGTACTGGATTCTTTTGAGTGAAAGCATGTGTTATGTGACACCACAACAGTTGCTGTGATGCAGAATTTTTATCCACGTAGAAGTTCTTCTGTGAGACTCTACAGTGACCTTACTGGCTAACACACATAAAAGTAGAGTGGAAGAGGTGGGGTGAATGAATGTGTTATTTTGAAATTATCCTATAATAATACTATAATGTTCCCTTCTCTCCACTCAATGAGCATAGGTTTACTGAGGGCCTACTATGTGCTAGGAGTTAGAGACACAGTGGTGACCCTGTAGACGTGATACCTTCCCTTCTGCAAACTATGGTCTTGGCAGTTTCCTGAGAATTTGCCATTGCCTAGGTAACAATGGACTGACTGGAGAGTCATTAGACCTATAGAGAGTTATATATATTTGGTGCATGACGTGCTTATTTTGGGTTCTTGATTTGGGACTGTATGGTGAAAATAGTTTCTTTGAGAACTATCCATTATCCAAACTCACATACCTACTAGCATATATAGAATCCAGCCTTAGAGCTCAGATGACCTTCCTATCTCATGTCACTGTGCTCTCACTGGATCACTGTCTATCTGGTTTCAAACTCCTCGCCCTAGTACTGCCGATCCCTGGCATCTTCTGTATCCACTATTACCAGCACCTCCTAGTTCTAGTTCCTTTCTCAGGATCTATATGCCTGCCTATAGCTAGCTTCCCTCTTTCCCCTAAATTAGTGGTGGCAGGGTGTATTTGGGTGTGTGTGTGGGGGGGGGGGACAGAGAGAGAGAGAGAGAGAGAGAGAGATTCAACAAAATAAATTCCTGTGCATGAGAATTTACTTTTGATTTTTTTAAAAGATCTTATTTATTTATTCATGAGAGACACAAAGAAGAGGCAGAGACACAGGCAGAGGGAGAAGCAGGCTCCCCGCAGGAAGCCTGATGTGGGACTCGATCCCCAGACCAGGATTACTCCCAGAGCCAAAAGCACATGCTCAACCGCTGAGCCACCCAGGTGTCCCTACTTTTGATTATTAATCGTTCATCACTGGAGTGTTGGTCACAAAATTAGAGAAGAAGACACATTGATTGGTGTTCCTTTGGTTCATTGGGTCTCGATCTGTTGACCTTTCACGGGGCTTCCTTGTGCTGTGTTCTCTTCTGCTTGCTGTCTCTCGCTCTTCCTTTTATCTGACTATGGTTTGCAACCTGCCTTTCTTAGTGAACACTTAGAACCTCCAAAGTTGGTATAAAGAATCTCACGGTGGGATGGAGCAGCAGAATCGGATGATCCTGACTTGGTCGAAGATTCTTGTGTCCTTCAAGATGGCGGCCCTGAAATATGGCAGGGTCTGTAAAATTCACAGGATTAACACCTTTTATCTTCCCAGATGATTAGTTTTTTTCAACAGTCAACTAAAAATATTATTCTTACCTCGATGCAAATATGGATCTCTTAAGGCATACACTGTACAATTTATGTGAATTTTAAGTTAAAAAGTTATTTTTGAGTCAAACATCCAAGGGAATAATTCACTCATGTATTCTGTTACAAGTACTTTGGAGGAAGAGTTTAAACAGGACTGGTTGAACCCTGGCTCCTTGGTTAACTTATTTGAGATATGTCGGAAGCACACAAAGCATGTCGGTTGCCTTCCCTTCATGCTTCCCACTCGACTGAGTTATCCCCTGTGTTATCACTCACACTGAAGGGGCACAGTGAAGTGCATATCACACTTCCACATGCTTGTCTGTTCAACAAGTGCTGCTGGCATTGCTCCTGGGTTTCCCTGGACCTGCTCAAAGCATAGGCCCTATAGTCCCTCAATATTGAGGGTGGATAGTGCAGGACCAAGTGGTGAATGGGGAGTGGCCGCAGTCTGACTTCAGGGCATGAGTGAGAGGCATGTGCTTAGAGAATGGGCATAGGCTCCATCTGGTCCGTTACCCTCTCCTGGCACGCAGGTGCAACATGGGGCCTACATAACACAAGAGGCTAGGTGTAATCCCTGGGTGAACCCTACTGATGAAGCAGGACAGGATTAGCTTATAGGCTACAGCAGATTTTGCTCTGGACACTTTCTGTTCCATCAAACTCCATCAAAGACTGTAGGAGGACATTTGTCCCTCTAACCTTTCACTTCCCTCTCCTTGGAGCTGAGGCCATACTCAGCTTCTGTTTCTGACCTCCTTTGAAGCTGCATCTCTCCATAAGGGAGGAATGAAATCTGAGTCAAAGGAAGCTGACACTTGCCGTTCCAGTTCGTAGCCCCTGACCCCCTAATCTCTCCAAGGCAAGAAGTTCCAACAGGTGGGGCGATCCTTCGCTCTTAAGGTCTCTCTTGTAAGAGGAGAATTCTCTTCCTTCCTAATCTCTGGAAGAATGCTATAGAAGAAGATGGACATCTGCCTTATGGAACATTTCTGAGTGTGCCAGGTCTGTCTCTGATGCCTTCCCGATGGAGCCAGCTCAATGGAATGGGAGGGGCACAAGCTTTGGAGTCAGACAGATCTTGATTTGGATCCAACCCCCGTCCCTCGCTAGCTTTATAGCACTGGTTGGGTTCCTTACATTGCAGAGCCTCGTTTTCCTCATCTGTAAGAGGGTGATGTGAATGTGAATATGAACTCATCGTTAGTGGCAAGGAAGAAGCAAAATAATGTATGAGAAGTGCTTGGCATGTAGTAGCCACTCAATAAATGCTCCTCATGGCTGCTCTGCATCCCTGAGCCCGGCGAAAACACCTAGCATCCCCCTTGCTGGTGATCTCTATTTAGGAGTCAAGAAACCAAACCAAACCAAACCATAAACGAACTATTAAATAATTCTCTGTAAGATGTGACTGATGATAATCTTCTAACTCACTCAGGTGACTTCAGCCTAAAGGGGAAACCTTCACTTAAAGGGGTTTTTGTTACTAAGAGAAGTCTTTTAGGTGGCAGGAGTTGTTCCCACGGTTTCTGAGCAGACTGTGCTTTGGCCCTGTTCCTCCAAGTGAGGCCCCAAAGGAGCCTGTGTCCCAGCAGGCCCTCACCTCCCAGCTGCGGTCCTGTTCTCCCTCTCTCTGAGACAGACTCATGCCCTGGCTCTTCATTCTCCTGACTCATAAGGCAACTTGGTGCCATGGACAGAGGCAGCAGGCTTATCTGTCCATCTTACAGAAAACAGAAGCACTTGTTTTAGCACTTCCGCCTTTTCTAAAAGCTGTTCATAGTGATTTCCATAAACTATTCCAGTTCTTAGCAGAAAATAATATTGTTAAATAAAAGACCAATCAGCTTTTCATCTTTGTACACTACCGATGGATTGAGGTGTGTTGAGAAAGCTCCTGAGGTTGTTTCTGTGAGATAGAAGAGAGTCATGCTTGATTAGTGATGTCTGCAGAGACACAGCAATGAGAGTGGCAGCTCTGACTGCGTATTTGTTATGCTGTTCTCCAACTCTGCAGCCACTGGTCTGTCCATCATTTCTCTCTTCCCTTACCTTCCCACTTGAGAGCAGTCGGGAATCAGGGTGTTTTCAAGCCAGGTTTGCCCTGGTAATGATGTAGCAGGTTCAAAGTGTGATGCCAACTAAAACTTGTTTTCTTTGGTTTTCTCAACATTTCATCTTTATCCTGTTATTAGTGTCTGTTCACAGGAACAATTAAGAGTTGTTATTAAGTCAGGGTTTTGGACCCCGGGATCCATAAACAGTATCAGGATTTGATTCATTCAAAGAAACCCGTCAGGACATCTTGCCTTTTCATCTCTGAAGAGCTGTGGGCATGTGAACCGTGGACACAGAAATGAATTACATTTACGAATCACTTAAGCAACACAAAGCAAAGAGCTGTCTCTGATGGTATTGGCTGTTGTATCCATTTTGCCTTTATTCTACATTCCTCTTTCTCAGATAGCCTAATGGATGAATCACACTGTGTTCGGAGAGAGAGAGACAAACAGCCTGGAGAAAATGGGTCATTTAAGTGGGGTTTTGGGTAATTCTTCTCCAAGGTTACATTAGAACCCATTTGAAAGCATTAAAATGAAAGCTTTTCTTAAAAACTAGACCCCTGGTGTGTGGCCTGGCCTCCCCTTGCTCATTCATCTCTTTCCCCGAAACTGAACTAGTGTTTGAATACTGAAAGCTACCTAAAGCTTTGCTTTCCCTGCACTCTTCCCCTTGGGGGGTGAGGGGAAAGGGAGGTGGGGCTGATAGGATGGGTTTTGCTGAGAGCTAAGGAGAAATGCCTGTGCCCTCTCTGACCTGCATTTGGTCCAGCACTGCTGGCGTGTTTGTGGGTGTGGGGGTCGGGGGGTGGTTATCGGCCCTGAGCATTCTCCACTAGGGCACCTGTAGATGGGTTTAGGTCACACCTTGGCTTTGAGGGTCTTCTGTGGAGCTGGAGAGAAAATATCTAAAATGCTTAACAAATCTTAAGCATCTCTTTCAGCATCCAGAGTAAAATACACATTTAGAAAGCCTGAGGAAAGCAATTTTTTAGAGTTTGGCAATACTATCCAAGATTACCATAAAACCATAGCCTAATAATGGCAACAGAAGCCCCCACCACCAATTGGCATCTTCTCTTCTTCCCTTGCTGTACAATTTAGAAAGGGAGGAGGGGGACTTTCCAACTTGACTTGTAGGAACCTGATACATTTTGTAGAAGCAGATTCTGTTTGGAGGCCGGCTCAAAGTGCCCAGGGCATGTATGCCTCTACCTTGTATGTTTTGCTCTCATTTGCCAAATGTAAAAGTTAGGATTATTTGACCATGTGGGATCCGATTTCTTTCTTTCTTTCTGTGACATGTTTGAGAAAGCAGATTTTGACTCTGTGCTACCAACCCACGGGTATGGTCCCCTTTGCTGGTGGGCCGGGGAAAGGTACAGGACGCACTCATGTTGCCACCGTCAGCGATGGGTGGTAATTACCTGAGCTAGTGTTGTAAGAGCCGTGTTTCAAATGAAGAGTTCATTTTCTGATGTACTTTATCTCCTTGCTGACCATTGAGATGCTGGCATGATAAAGATGAGAGGGGTCATCTGAGAGGTCACAAAAAATCAGCTCTAAAAGAAAAGCAGCACAATGTGCTCTCCCCAGGCACAGCTGTTCAATCAAGGGTGACTCTTACACTGGGATCAAGTAGAAGAATGAAAAGAATGTTGTGCCAGGACTTACACAGCGAGGGCTCTGGTAAGAATGTCCTGGCCTCACCGGTGACCAGGGGCTGAGACTGAAGTAGAGGCTGAGGATCGGAGCCCTGGGAGGCCCCTCCCTGCCTGTTGCAAGGCTCTGAGGAGGAAGACCCCTCAGGCACCTGCTGCCTGCCTTCTGAGTCACGATTCTCCTTTTGCTTGTTCTATGGTCAGTTTTTGGGTGAATCCAAACTCATTCCCAAAGCACCTAGCTACTATCCCAAACGCAGCAAAAAGAGTTTGCCTTTCATTTGGCGTGAGGCCACATTTAGTAAGGTTTTAGTAATTCTTCTAGTTCCTTAATTTAATAGCCCATCTCCATGTCTTTTTTAATCAGCCAAACATTTTTGTTTGAGGACTGATGAGTGAAAACGTAGGTGAATTCTTCTTACTTTCCGTGAATGAAATACACCGACGGCAAGCAGTCTGATTTACTTTCTCATATATGAATATTAGGAAAGCGGTTCAGAGGAGTACTTGCTTTATTAGGATGTAACTTTTCAGGTTTATTTTATGGGGCTCTTACATTCAGAACTGATGATAGAGGACGGAGAAGCCGGCCCCCTAACATCCTTTACCACCTATGTGTTATTGAGAACCTAACCAACCAGTGCGCTTTCTCTATATTATTTAACCCTTTTCAAAGTACTTTCCACAAATACCTATTGCCTAGCAGAGAGCAAACCCCATGACAGCAGGGACTGTGTTTCTTTTTGCCCGTCTTTGTATGGCGAGCTCCAGCAGAACTGCCAGGGGTAGCAAGGACTCTATAGTATTATTTACTGCAAGAAGGAAGGTGGGGGGAGGAAAGAAGGGAAGGAGGGAGGGAGGGGGATAGAGTGGGAGGGAGGGAGGAGAGGAGAGACATCATCTCTGCTTCCCAGCATCCTCCCTGCCACATTTTTGTGCAGGTGACCATCACCTCTTAGCTGAAATTACCTGCCGCAGCCATATGGCCCCCCCTGCCTCTTGTGGGTCCTGCCCTGCCAATCCATATCCCCATCACAGCTGGTCTGATCCTTGTAAAATATGATTCTGAAGAGTCACTCCTTTGTGTTAAGCTTCAGCTCTTCCTGTTCCTCTTGGGATAAATGACAGAGTCTCAGTGTGGCACAGAGTGCTTGGGGCTCTGTTCTGCCCACCTCACCGGCCTCCCCATCTTGCTTCCCATGCTTCAGCCACCCGGAGTTTCTCATGCTTGCTCACACATGCTAGGCTCCCTCTGGCCTCTGGGCCTGTAGATGTTATACCCTCAGCCTGGAGTCCCTTTTTCCTTTTAACCGGATTTGGTGATCTCTCCTCCTGGAAGCCTTCCCTGATGACACAAGGCCAGATTGGGTGTCCCTCCTGTGTAACCCCCTAGTTCTCACTGTTACTTTTCTGTTTCCCTCACTGGATTCCAAACATTCTCGAGGCTGCAGACTGTGTCTTAATCATTGCCGAATCCTCTCCACCTAGTGTAATGCCCCGCTCATCAGAGGCACTTGGGATATATTTATTGAATAGGTCAGAGGAGGGCAATGTGGTATCATTGAACTAGGCTGTAATCTGGAGCCAGAAAGATCTTCTCAGTGGCTGTATTCAAACTCCCCAAACTTTAGCTTCTCTCCCTGGGATGAAATTGGACGGAAGACATTGCTTCAGATCTCATGTGGTGGTTGTGAAACTTCAGTGAGATGAGATAAAGAAAGCATTTAGCGGAGAGCCTGTTCGGTAATGAGTTCCAGTAAATTGCTCTTTCTTTCTTCAATCTCTCCTTCTCTTACCTGCCTGCGAGGTTAAACCATGGATTAGAATAGTGGAATTCAAAAAAAAATTTCAAAAAAAATAGAATAGTGGAATTCCAGCATCAGATTCAGAGATTCAGTGGTGTTTCTAAACCACCTGCCAGGCAGCTGAGACAGTTTTATAAAATACACACTCCTGGGCCTCACCCCCATCGTTCTGGGATGGGGTCCAGGAATCTTTTTTTTTTTTTCTTCTTCAAGTTTCTGGTGCTCAGCCATGATGGGGAATCTTTGACCTAGTCCCAACTTCTGACCTAAATTAAAGGAGGAATCCTGCTTTTGAAACCTTTGCTGGAACACCCGAGGGATGGGCACGTCGATGCATTTTGAAGTCCCTGTTTATTATTGGGCAGCCGCTCTAATAGAAAGCCCTCCCTCATTTACTGGGCACAACTCTGCTTCCCGACCACGCCTAGCCTTTAGATTGATTCTCCCTTCCAGAGATAAATAGATTTAAGTGCACAAAGCCTTTCTTTAGATATTTGAAGTTGCTATGTCCCTTCGAAGGTTTTTCTTTTGGAGGCTAAACATCCCTGTTCCTATAAACTTGAGTTTGCTAACTGGCGCCTGTGGGCTACATCCGGTCCACAGATGTGTTTTGTTTGGCCTGTGGTTTGAAGAATATTGAATAAGTTGCCAAGGCTTAAAAAAATCAGGGCATTTCACTGAAATGTCTGGAGCTCTGACATGTCTTGAAAACTCAAAAGATCCGGAGCCACAGTTCCAGCTTTGGGTGGGACATCAATTCTCCTGAAGCTTGCAGTCTTAACTGTTCCATAACATTGTCTAGCTCCTGCCACTTACATCATGATGTCACATGTTTTTTAGGCCTTGCATTATTCTTGTTATCTTTTCCTATCTGTGCTCCAAAGTGTCATCTGATCTCATCTTTTAAAAAAATTGTTTATTTTTATAATCATAAAAACAATATTGAATAATAATTTAGTATTTAACAATAAAGACAGTATTATAGAACATTTGGGAAAGGACAGAAAAAATACAAGACGGAAGCTCTACCTGCTAATAATTTTGTTCATCATTTTTATAAATGTCCTTTCCCTCTTGTTTTTCTGTGCATGTTTATATACTATGAAGCCAGGATGACACTGAAAATAGTTTCATACACTCCTTTTCCCACATTTTCTGCATCTTATTCAAGTCCCCCAAAGATCAATCATAATACCTAAAATATTCTGTTTTATGATTGTAAGTTTTAAAAATTTTGGGAAAATAACATGAAATTGACCACGTGAACCACCGTGAAGTGTATCATTCAGGGCATTTAGTACGTTATGGTGTTATGCAGCCATCACTACAACCTCACTTCCAGAATGTTTTCATCACCCCAAAGGAAACCCTCTACCCTTGAAGCAGTCACTCCCTATTCCCTCCTCCTCGCAATCCCTGGCAACTACTAATCTCTTTGCTGTCATGATGAATTTGCTTAATCTGGGTATTTCACATAAATGGAATCATACAACGTGGGGCCTTTTTGTGACTTTTGTGGCTTCTTTCATGTAGCATAATGTTGTCAAGTTTCATCCATGTCATTGTGTCACCGGACACCATTCCTTTTTCTGGCTGAATGCTATTCCGTTGTATGGTTATACCGCATTTGTTTCCAAATGTTGTTCCAAACAACATTTGGGGTGTTTGTACCTTTTGGCTGTGGGGACAGTCCTGCTCTGAACTTTTGTGTACCACTTTTGTTTGTACCTCCATTTTCAGTTCTTCTGAGCATTTCTCCAGGAGTGGAATTTTTGGGTAATAAGGTAAATTCCATGTTTAACTAATCGAGGATCCACCAAACTGTTTTCCACAGTGACTATGCCACGTTATACTCTTGTCAGTAATGTTCTTATTTCTACATGTTCTCACCAACTCTTATTTTTTGTTTTGTTTTGTCTTAGCCATCCTAGTGTTATCTCTCATTGTGGTTTTGGGATTTTTATAGGGATGGTATCTCTGATTGTGGTTTTGGGATTTTTATAGGGATGGCATTGAATCTGTAGGTTGCTTGGGGCAATATGGAAATTTTGACAGTATTAATTATTTTGAACTATGAATATGGAATATCTTCATGTTTTTAAAAAAATTTTATTGTTCATGAGAGACAGAGAGACAGAGAGAGAGGGAGAGAGAGAGGGAGAGAGAGAGGCAGAGATGGAGGGAGATGTAGGCTCCATGCAGGGAGCCCGATGTGGGACCCAATCCCCAGACTCCAGGATCATGCCCTGAGCTGAAGGCAGATGCTCAACTGCTGAGCCACCCAGGTGTCCCTCTTCATGGTTTTGAATTGCATTTCTCTAATGATTAATGATGTCAAACATCTTTTTATGTGCCTATTGGCCATTTCATGTTTTTTTTTTTTTGGATTTAAGTCATGTAATAACGCGGGATGCCTGGGTGGCTCAGTGGTTGAACACCTGCCCCTGGTTCAGGGCATGATCTGCAGTCTCAGGATCGAGTCCCACATCAGGCTCCCTGCCTGGAACCTGCTTCTCTCTCTGCCGTCGTCTCTACCTGTCTTTCCTGAATAAATAAATAAATAAAATCTTAAAAAAAATAAAGTAATAATATACTTAGCTTTGACATTGATGCCTTCCTCATTTTTACTATTACAAATATTGTTACTCTGGCTGTCTTTATATAAAAGTTGTCTATATATCTAGTTATTTCTATAGGATACCTTCCTTGAAGTAGGATTGTGGGATCAAAGTGTAATATTTATTTTTTTAAGATTTTATTTATTGGGGCACCTGGGTGACTCAGTGGTTGAGCCTCTGCCTTTGGCTCAGGTCATGATCTTGGGGTCGTGGGTTCGAGTCCTGCATCAGGCTCCCTGCAGGGAACCTGCTTCTCCCTCTGCCTCTCTCTCTGTGTCTCTCATGCATAATTAAATAAAATATTTTAAGATTTTATTTATTTATTAGAGAGAGAGAGAAAGAGAGTGTAAGCAGGGGGTAGAGGCAGAGGGAGAGGGAGAAGCAGACTCACCTCCTCAAGCAGGGAGCTTGATGTGGGGGTCCATCCTAGGATCCTGGAATCATGACCTGAGCAAAAGGCAGAAGCTTAGCCAACTAAGCTATCCAGGTGCCCTCAAAATATAATAATTTCTAAGGTGTCAATGTAAAGGATCAGATTCAGTATGGCATGTTTGAGGAGCTTTCACAAGTTGCTAGGAAAGCTTCCTCAAAGTGCCTGTGCTTGGATTGTGATCTCTTGACTTGTTGCATCAGACTCATTAGAATGGGACCCAGTTTCCCAGGAGATTCTATTCTGCAACCCAGCTGTGAACCATCCATTAGCCAAATTTCTTTTGCACCCAGACCCAGGCAGGTCTTCCAAAAAAAAAAAAAAAAAAAAAAAGGTGCTTTAGAACTGCATACTAGTGATTATCCCAGTATTCTGACCAGTTTCGAGTGGATTGGTCCCCTCCTTTCCCTGCTGTGGGCAACATGACTGGTGGTCCTGCTGCTCCCACCAGGTGAGCTTACCATCATCTGGACCCATCGGTAGGTTTTTTTCCTCATAAAATCTGGCCTTCTCCTTCTTGTCCTAGGGGAGTTGATAGTTTTGAACTCCTCTTTTCTGGTGAGGAAACAGGTTTCTCCTAGCTTTGTTACCTGCCATTCCTATCTAACACCAATTCATCAAGGCTCAAGTAAACCCAAGTGTCTCTGCTTCTCCGATAATTTCTCTCCACTTCCCTCATTGGACTCGTTTTGACGTTTTTGATTGGTCATGACTCAAGAGGAGAAACGTAGTTGCGCATACCAATTGAACTCGGAACACTCTAGAAAAGAGAAACAGGTCACAACACGTCTGGGCAGGCTGTTTCTGTCCCACGAGACCCTGGTTTTACTGCCTTTGGCCAAGCCCCCAGTTCCATCTCTGAGAGGAGGAAGGGCAGCCAAAAGTTCCCCTTAGTCAGGACAATGAGACCCTGATCTCAAAGGAACCATGATCTTATTTTGCATTTTAAACCACTGGAATGTTGTGTGTTGACTGGGCAACAGTTGCTAAGTGCTTTGATGTTAGGTGTGTGTTGCAGATTCCCAAATCTAGATTTGGCAGTGGAGTCTCCATACCATTTAGAGCTGATGTCACAAGGAGGTTGGTGGGGAGAAGGTAGTGTGGAGTCACCAAGAGAGGAACCACCTCGTTATGCTCAATCAGGCATCAAGAGGCACCAGGACCCAGTCTCAGAACTCAGTTGCCTTTGTGGTTGGACTGGTGCAGCAGAGGTCGAGGGCTTCCCCCTCACCCCAATGCTAAATAAAAACACATAGCAAATTAGGTTTTATTGAAAGTCAATAATTCCCTCTCCTTATTGAAATCCCTTATTTTCTGCAGTATGACTGTCAAGATTATGTCTTTGAACTTAGTATTCAAGTTAACATCCTGGGAGAAAATCCGGTTTTCCTAAAGTTTAAAAATTACATTGAAAGCTAATTTTAGACCAGAAACATGCTTAGTGGCCCTGCTGTTGTCACAGAGTGAGCTTACCATCACCTGGACCCATCAGTGGGTTTTTTTCCTGATAAAATCTGGTAGAAAAAAAAAAAGAGAATTATAGACTTCCTTGTGGTGCCACCTCAGTTAAAAATTACACGCAACTTTTAAATCTCAAGTCTTTGGGATAAAAAAATGCATTACTTTTCTTATGCCTAATTCATTTTCAGAACTTTCTCATAGAGCTCCTTATACACAGTATCCAGGCATGATATGTATCTGGGAACCCTGAGCTCTCAAATCTTATTTACCAGTATGATGAAATTTATAACGTATTATTAAATATGGTTTATATTTAAATGGACTTGATAAGTTGCAAACATAGCACAGCACCGCCCAATGCGGTGGTGGCTGGTTTATCAGTATCAACAGAGTTTTGGATTCTTAAAAGAACTCAGGTTTTGGTTGAATCACAATCACTTAGACTTCATTATTACTTTCTTCCATGTTGTTCGTGTTATTTTCCAGATGGACAGGAACAGTGTAAATGACTGCTATTGTTTAAAGAGCACAAAACAAGGTGGGGTGTGCAGTGTGTGTGTGTGTGTGTGTGTGTGTGTGTGTGAGAGAGAGAGAGAGAGAGAGAGAGAAAGTGTGTATGAGAGTGTGTGTGTGTGTGTGTCTGTGTGTATGTGTTGGCAGGGGTGGGATAGGGCATGAGCAGGACAGGAAGGGAGAGATTTGGAGAGTTTAAGCTTATGCTGGCTGCAAGTAATGCATTTTAAGTCAGCATTAGTGTAGTGCTCGGAGGCAGTTGGGCTTGGGATTCCTTTCTGTCTTTAAGCAGAGGCTGGATGGGGGTGGCAAAAAGGTGAGAGAAGCTGCTTGGAAATGCAGTGACTTGGAGAAGGAACTGCTTCTTGTCATTCTCCTGAGCACATAAGTGTCTAAAGTCACTTACATGGCTCATTTGTCACTCCAAAATACAATTTTTTGTCCATTGATCTAAACCATCCTCTGGCTTTGTTCAAGTCCCGCCTCCTTCACAGATACCACCGACTTCTCAGCTCTTCTTGTTTCTCCTTCCCCTGAATCAGAGAAGGCCCCTAGAACGTGGAGGCTCTCAGGAGCTCCGAGCTATCTCTCGGGTCTGTCACTGTGCCCGAAGAAAACCTGGTGTCCCTTTGGGTGAAGTGCATGGGCCACGGGTCGGGCCTGTCTTACTCAGTTTAATTGTTTCGAATGGGTTAGGCTTATTTCCCCAGTTATATTTGGCACTCCCTGAGGAAGGGACTATGTCACACATTTCTTTTGTATATTTTATAAAAATAGTATATAGTAGGTATTCAGAAAATGCCTTCAGCTCTGGTAGCACTTTTCTCTGAAGTGCACCAGCCAGGACAGATCCTGATAGAAGCTCATTTGTGGCAGCACAAAGTAGAAACAACCTGAATGTTCATCCAAAGGGGAATAATAACATATATTGTGATATATCCATGTTCTGGAGTGTTATGTAGCTCTTAAAAGAAATGGGTTAATCCTGACCCTGGGGGGATGTCCTCAATATATTATTGTTTTTATCAGTAGCAAGAAAGGGAAAGAGTAAATCCCACCTTTGTGATAACATTGTGACCTCCTCCATCTAACTCTATTTTTATGTCTCAGCAGGAATCATGTGGAGGGGTACACATTAAGCTGTGAACATGGGTGGTTGGAAAGGTTATTAAGTTTTGGGTTTTTTTAGATTTTATTTATTTATTCATGAGAGACACCGAGAGAGAGAGGCAGAGACACAGGCCGAGGGAGAAGCAGGCCCCTTGCAGGGAGCCCCACGTGGGACTCTATCCTGGGACCCCAGGGTCACGGCCTGGGCCCAAGGCAGCCGCTCAGCCGCTGAGCCCCCCAGGCGCCCCTGAACACTTCCTTTACCCTGTCTTTGTATCATTGCAATGAGACAACCACTAAGACCAAAGCCCAGCAGATATAAGAGAAAGAGAACATGAGTAGAGGTGGGTTTTTTGCATTAGAAGGTCCCTTTCCCCCGAATACTTCTTTTGACTTTTCAAATTCAGTAAGATTTTTAAAAAATGACTTTCATTCTTTGATGAAATTTTAGAATTAGGAACTAAAGCTAGCGTTACACTTGGCTTAAGTTTTGTTTTCAGCTCATGGCATAAAGATAAGTTTTCTTTTCTTCCAGAACCTCGACTCCGAAGGTGGCAGCCGAACCAAAAGCCTTGGTGCTCTGGTGTCTGGGGGGTGCGGGGAGCCGGGGCAGGTGGCACCGACACAGGAGGGTGGCCGCGTGGGGCCTCGGAGCTCCCTGTCCCAGGGCCGGGCGAGCAGGAGCGCAGGCCGCGTGGGAAAGGAGGGGGGCCTGCAGCCCGGCCTGAGCTCCTCGTCCCCGCAGCCTGCGGGGAAGCTGGCCACCGCATCTCTGTTTTTATTTTTATTTTATTTTATTTTATTATTTTATATTTTATTTTATTTTATTTTATTTTATTTTATTTTATATTTTATTTTTTTACTGGAGTTTGATTTGCCAACATATAGCATATCACCCAGTGCTCATCCCGCCAAGTCCCCCCCAGTGCCCGTCACCCAGTCACCCCAGCCCCCTGCCTGCCTCCCCTTCCACCACCTCTTGTTCATTTCCCAGAGTTAGGAGTCTCTCGTGTTCTCTCCCTCTGATATTTCCCACTCAGTTTCTCTCCTTCCCCCTTTATTCCCTTTCACTACTTCTTATATTCCCCGAATGAATGAGAGCATAAGATGTTTGTCCTTCTCCGACGGACTTACTTCGCTCAGCATCGTCCCCTGCAGTTCCATCCACTGCGAAGCTCATGGTGGGTGCTACCCTTTCTGATGGCTGAGGAATATTCCACGCACACAGAGACCGCAGCTTCTGTATCCATCATCTGTGGGACACTGAGGCTCCTTCCACAGTTGGGCTACTGTGGACATTGCTGCTGTGAACACTGGGGTACAGGTGTCCCGGCGTCTCCCTGCATCTGATCTTTGGGGTAAATCCCCCATGTTTCTGAGCGGGGCTAGCTCTTGCGGCCGCCAGGACAGGGAGAGCCCATTTGCCTTTTGCTTCACGTTTGGGCGGCCAGCAGGATCCTGCTCTCATGACGGTGGCCTCGCCATCCCCAGGCCTCTCGCCTAGACAGGCGTTGAAGTCGCCTAACTTATGGCACCACTCTGCCATCCTTCCAGCTCCTCATGCAGCTCGTTTGCAGAGATTGTTCCAAAGCACACCATGTAGGTCACGCTCCTCAAGAATCATGCATGAGTCCCCAGTGTTACAGAGGAGAGTCCCAATGTCTTAGCCCGGCATTCAAGGCCTTCTGTAATAGGACCCATGTCTACCGCTCAGCTTACCTCACTTGATTCACGCTCCAGCTGAATGAAAGTGTTCCTGTGTATGCTCAGTCCTCCCAGCACCTGTTCACAGCCTTCTCAGGTAGGACCACCCACTTCCCATTCTGTTTCTACCTGTTTAAACCCTCTCTCAGGTTCAATATTTATCTCAAAGGCTACATCTTCCAGGAGACCAGATGTGATCACTCTCCCTTCTTCATGTACTTCTGTGCTCTTTACTTACACCCGGGTTGTGTATGCTCATTTATTTCCTCCTTACAGCTTGGTGACTCTGTCACTGACTAAACCAGCTCAGTGTCTGAATTTCTTATGCTTAGTAGATTTCTTAGGTTTAATCAGTCTTGATTGGATTGATTTGAATATGGCTAGTATCTGAAATACACCAGATTAATATTTAAAAAAAAACATCTTTCATCTCTTGTTGGCAGCGTGCTATGCAGAGAAATAAAGGAAATATGAACTGTGTTGGTGTTTCTGCAAGGAAATATGATGTGACCATCCTTTTTTTTTATTTTTTGGGCAAAATTTCCCATTTTATATTATCTAATGTTTTTCAGTCTTTTGGACTCCTCTTTTCCTGTCGTCTTATCATTTCCCTTTGACAACTGTTACTGAATGTCCTTGCCAGGACATTGGATAAGGAAATGTAGAGAATCCCTAATAGATTTTCATTCCTTGTGACCTTCCTGGTTTTGTAGGCAGAAGGGGACCCTCCAGTCATCTCAGGCAGAGGTCTGGTCTAATAGAGGTCCTGGTCAATGCTTTGCCTTAAAGAGTGGTTTGAACAACCGGGTTTGGAAGGTGACTCAGCTTCACACACCTTTCCCTAATCCCCCACCTATGGAGAGGTGGGGATTATGACAGCTTTCTCTCTTTCTAAGGAATGCATATGGATTTCAAAGAAAAAGAACTTCAGAGAGGAAGGAGAAAGTTCAAGGGGGGAAGTTCTCATGGCCTTTGGAATGACTTGGTTGGGCAAAACAGTGGCTTTTGAAAGAATCCAGGTTCTAACAAATTTCAGACAAACAGAACTTGAAGTTCACCTGAATCATGAATTACTTCATGTGGTCGAGTTAATCTGTAGATCTCATGGATGGTAATTCCATCCCTCTTAAATATAGCAAGAAATCGCCATCTTCCTGGTGAATGTCTTTTAGTTCTATACATTGATTTTGTTGTTATTTTTAAATTGATTTGCTTAGCTTCCAATGTCTAATACTCCTCAAAAATTATAATTACTCTAGGTCATGATAAAATATTACTGTAGAAATGAATAATTTTCTGTCACATTTTTTTTCTGGAGGAATACTATTTTGCTGTTGTCTTTCTTATGGTAAGGGAGACACAGACCAGATATTAACAAAAGGTTGTGTTGTTTGATGCGGCCTAAACTGAGAACGATTCTCTGTTATGAACAGAAAAATAAATTACACTTCATACACTTAATACATTTATTACCCGGAAACTCTTCTGGCTGTACAATTTTTCCCCACAGAGATCACTAAAATGGCTTATATTGATTAACATTATCAAATTATCTTTCATATTTGAAACTGCATGAATTCAACATCCTCTAAGATACAGTTATACAAAGAATGTAACCAAAACTAAGATAGGAAATAAAACTTCTCTAACAAGTTTTCAAAACAGGAAACTGTTGTAGAGATGCATTGTTGTTCTTTCCCTCCCTCCCCAAAATTATACTGATTTAAATATTTTCTGTTAACTAACCTCTTGGATCCATTGTGCTCTTGTTTAAATTAACTCTCTTTAAAAGTCAGCTCCCGAACACTATTTAATTAACTTAGCTAAAGTTTTGATTTGATCTCAAGTCATTTGAAACTAGACAGAGTGAAAAAAGATGTGGGTAGTTGGCAACAGATCCCAATAAAAATATGGCATTTGGCAGAGCATGCCTGTCTTGTTTTGCTTTGCTTTTCTCTTTATGGATGTGGCCTATTTTTGAAATGCTATGATTTAAATTCAGGGATCAAGTGACAAGTCTGACAAAACAGAACTGACTTCAGCAGAGGTTCTGTGGGGGAGAAATGGAAGTGTTCCAGGAACTGAAGGAAGTAACCTCCATTTCACCTGGAAACATTAGTGTCTCGAGGGCAGGAGATACAGGCTATATATAAAAAGTGAAGGAAAGTGGCCAAGATGCTGAGCCAAACCTGCATCCAGGAATAGAGCGGCATCAAAGAACTGACAACAGTATCTGTTGTTTCCACCGTGGCCCCTGTAAGTAGCAATCAGAGAGCCTGAAAATATAGGAAAATTGGAAAGTTCTTTCCTGTGATGCCCTGGATTGTGGCAATTGTCTTCCAACTGGGTTCTCTTCTCTGGTGCTTGGTGCACGTAGTATTTGCAAAAACTCGGTGTTGTTCTCTTGCTCAAGACCCCAGTTCCTGTTTGCTCACAAGATTGGGTTCAAACTCCTTCTGCTAGCATGATGCTCCCTCCATCCAGTTATTTCCTTTTTGAACCCCTTCATCGGCTGCTCCTCAATATGAAAGATTTACTGTAGTCTTACTCTTCAAAAATCTAGGTTAACCTTCTCCATATTTCTAACCTGTGCTGAGCCCCTACTTTAAAATATGTTGTACCTCTTTGTTTTGCATCTTTTGGCAAGATTGTTTTATTGTTAGTTACTTTGTTGAGAAATATATACACGTATTTGGCCACTGTGTACACACACAAATAAGGTGTAAATATACACACAAATAGAGAGAGAATATATATGGTGACTGTTTTTCCTTAATGAGTCATAAAGTATAGACTGTTTCTCCACAAGAAGTATGTTGACACTGAGGCTGAATTTCTCATACTGAATTACATATATTTATTATCTATTCACTATATTACATTGTGTTGTGTCATATTGTATTATATTGAGATGAGATGTGAAAGAAAGTAATGAACCAGGAGAATCAGGAAAACTAAATTCTAGTCTCAACTTTGCCACTAACAGGTGAATCTTTCCACTCACCACACCCCCCTCACCCCCCGCCTTAAAACTCCAACCAGGGGCTTGATCTCCTTTATGACCATCAAAAAGTCATGAAGGAAAAGTATTAACTGGACGCATTTATGGTAGCCTTCAGTAGTAAAATTATGATTTCATGTCCCATCCAGTGGACATGAGTATGTGTCACCCTTTGATTAGTCAAAGAGGGATGATCTATTTTTCAGGCGAGTTGCTATTATTTTGGTACAGTAGATTAGACCCCTGAGTACAGAGAGGTTGTGCAACATTTTTGAAGTTGTCCCATGTAACAAAGACCAAGTCAGGCTCAACTTGACTTTTTGCTCTTCTGCCTGTAAAAGCCTTCTCTGCCAGGATGATGGGCCTCTCTGCTTTAGAGGTGGTGTTGAATGGCTCATGATCCTAACTCAGTTTACTTGCTCTGTAATTTTTTTGGAAAATCCTCCAGATCCCTTATTTTTCCTTTTGTAGGATGAACATAAATATTCTTGCCTGTGAAAGTCTTTGAGTGTGTTGTTTCAAAGTCAACCCTAATCACTGTTTTTATCGAGTGCATACCAGGTGCTTGCATATATTAGGTCATTTCTTAAACACATCCCGTGAAATGGCTCTAATAGACCCCGTTAATAGATGAGGAAAACTGTGCCTGGGATTTAGTTCCAGGTCAGTCTGCTATCAGATGTTAATTTCCATGCTGTGGAAGAAAAAGAGAGTGGGATCTCAGGGCTGTAAAAATCAACATTGCCTCCAGATTTCAATTTAACCGGTACTGTTGTTTCATCATTTCCTTTTACTTAATCTTTTGCCGCTGACTTGTAGCGAAGTTGGCATGCCTGGGTTTCTTTTTGCCTTGGGTGATCTATCTTCTAGGGAAGGCGCTAATCAGCAGTATGATAGAGTAGAAAAATAGCCATGGAGGATGTCAGGAAAGGGAGGTGCAACAAAGGATATATCTTTTAAAAAAAGATTTTCTTTATTTATTAGAGAGAGAGAGAGAGAGAAAGCAGAGGGAGCAGCAGAGGGAGAGGGAAAAACAGACTCCCCACCGAGGAGAGAGCCAAGGAAGCAGGGAACTAGGGAACCTGAGATGCGGAACTCAATCCCACGACCCCAGCTGGGATCATGACCTGAGCCAAGGCAGATGCTTAACCGACCGAGCCACCCAGGTGGCCCAAGGATGGATGTGTTAAAGACTGGATCATTGGTCCCTGAATAACTGTCTCATGGTCTATACCTACTGCTACTTCATTTCATTTCCATATCCTATTTTCATTTTGGAAAAGGTTTGATAATTAATTTTTTTTCATTTTCTGACTATCGTTCTTTTCTCATAAGTGTAGAATATAAGTATAGAGTTAATAAATAGTGACAAAGAGGCTGTGACTGATAGTTGGGATTTTGTGCTTTTGTTTTGCATAATAATTGGAAATGTTTCAGACATTTACTCGGCAGATATGTAGTCCTGCACTAAAAAAATGTTTATGGGGATACACTGTATTTTGTACAGTTCTTAAGGGAAACAGATTTTGACTTTATGATCATCATTATCTTTCTGTGATAGAGTGAACTTCTTCCCAAATAAAGAGTGATCTATATTCGGGAAGCACTTAAAGGCATCCTTTCAACAGATCACACAGCAGGACCCACATGAATAGAGCTAACAAGTTTTGTCTATTAAATCTAGTAGACTCGGACACATTTTTATTATCCTTTGGTAAAAATGCAAGTGCTGCCTCATACAATAACCACTTGTTCCCTAATGAAGTGTTTCAGCATGTTCGTATAAATTGATGGCTTCATATGGCTAGATTATTGCTGCATCAACTATTAGCTTCTAATAACATGCTCCCATCTTGCTTTGATGACCTACTGTACTCAGAATACTCAAATATGGACAGATGTTTAAGAATATTATTTTTTCTTCTTGGCTATTGCTTAATTCCCAACATCCACTCCTGATTAGAATCTAAGATGTTTTCTTTCAGATGTGGAGTCTTTAATTGCCCAATCTAACCAGAAAAAAAAAGACAAGCAGCATGCCAGGAATTTGTATTGAAAAGCTGGAGCATCTTCTTTTCAGATTTCTTACTGTTGACTGTAGTCTCATAGAGGCTGAACCGCAGCCTCTATCAGTCTGCTTATCTTCCAAAGCCAATTTATTCGTAAAGAACATGCGGCTCCAAGAAAGGGAATGTGAAGTATGCTATCTAAGGTTTTAGTGACAATCAAATTGATGGGTTCATTAGGGGACTTTGGAGGGGGACCCATACCCCACTGCAAAATGGAATAAGTACTCTACACTCTCTCCATAAAACCTGTGATGGGCTTTACTCTTAAACCAATGGCTTGTCTGATGCCACCAGTAGCACTTTTTAAAAGTGGAATTGAAGGAATAGTTGAATTGAGTTTTGTAAGTGATGAAAAGGATACTTTAACACCCAAGTTTTAGATTACATTATTCTTATTTCCTAAAATCCTGGATCCTTGGGGATCAATAGAAAAGCTTTGTTTTTGTTGCTTTTTATTTTTTGTTTTGGTATGTATGTAATGTGTGTGTTCACTTATTACCAAGAACTCTCTCAGAAGCTTCAGTTCTTTTAGGTCTTGGCTAAGTAAGTGGATCTTCCAGCTACCTTGTCTTAATTACCCAAACAGTTCCTCTTATCTCCCAGGTAACAAGTTACCATCTCGCTCCCCCTAGTGGAATTGTAACTCTACTTCAAAATTTAGAAATACTGTATCAATACACACTTAATCCAGTGTCTTATTTTTGGAAATCAGATATTTTCCCGATTTACTTTCAAAGACCGACAATGAAATAAAAAATATGTTTGATGGGCTGTTAGGGGATGTAGGTAGAGAAAGCGGCCTTTGATGATGAATTTTCAGTTCCTAGTGTTGCCAAGGTTAGCTGCATGATTTATGATGGCTGCTAAATTCAAGGGTCCTTTCTGCTCTGCATTCTGTATTAGAGGGGTCCATGTCATCAGCCTGCAGACGGTCACCTCTAGAAGGCAGCTGTCCATGCTCCTGGTAAAGATGGTGGAGTACTAATGGTGATGCTGGAAGACAAAGACAAAGACATCTGAATATTGAGTCCCACTTATGCCATTGGTCAACTATGCTTCTGCCTTCTGAATCTATTTGAGGGGTTGTGCCAATGTCCACAGCACATGACACATGGCAATCATTTCCAGTTTATACTTGCTAAGCATCCTAAGGAAATTTTAGTAATTGACACTGAACTTATTGCATACCTGTCTTCAGAATTTCAGTTTCATTGATAACCAATGGTTTCATTGCATTGGAATCCTTTTTTTTCCCTGCCACTGTTTGTCTTTCCCAACTTTGACCCTTGTTATGAGTTTGTATTTATTCAACTTTGTACCCTAATGCATACATAGCACTGATATTTTGCATTTGCTAGTGTTGAAGTGTATGAAACTTCAAAAAGAAATTGCTGCACATACCAATGTATATACTCCATTCTTTCACAGGTGAGAATTTGCTTCTAAGCTTTATCGAGGTCAGGGCAAACATCATGACACATATAGTGGTTGCCAAATTAGTGGTCAGTAGAGTATAAGTACTTGCTACTTATGAGCAAGAATATTGTGATTAGAATGTTCCTTCTTTCTTAAAATCATGTAATGGAGGCAATATTTAGATGTATCTTTTTTCCAAATATTTATTCTCAGGTTAAGTATTACTTAGGGAAAAATAAAATGGCAAGATTAGATTAAAGTCCCAACAAAAAGGAATGTCAAAGTGCTCTCTAGGTATATTTTTTTTGGAAGAGTGGAGGAAAAAAAGAAACACCCATAATGTGTGTGTGTGTGTGTGTGTGTTTCAATATTACATACTAAAGAGTCACAGTAATTTAGTTCAAGAATTACATCTAAGCAAACACACAGCTTCTGTCTAGCAAAGCATGTATCTATGAAGTTCTGATTTGGAATCCTATGATGCTTGGATTCACAGCTGTGAAGACAGTGATGTCATAGTTGGTAACCCGGCCCCGCTGGGGCCGAAGATAGCCATCTAGCAAGACTCGAGGCTTGGAGAACAGGCACTTTTCTCTTCCCGAGGGAGTGTGAGGGATTTGTATGTGAATCAATGTGTATCTCTGTGTATACAAGCGTGAGTGTAGATACAATTATGTATATGTATGGGAAAATGTATGCATGCACATGTGGGTATATGTATGTATATATGTGACTGTAGGATTGGAAGAGTTGCTTCTTCCAAATGAATGCTGGAAATTCTGTGCATTCACAATACTCTGTAAAACAACTTTTAGCAGAGTGAGGCCCAGAGGGTGTTAGGCACGTGTGCACACCATTCTCTGGGGGAATTCTGTGCATCAACAATATCCTTCCAAAGAGTTAGTGACTGGGCCTGGAGGTATTTGGGAAGCTTTGCTGAAGGACCGAGCTAACATCCTTGTCTGGCAGCATTGTCAGGGTGGCTCTCCTTGGGAACATTCCAGCCATAGCTTGGAACCCTTGTCTTTCTTGAGAAGTGTGAGGACTGAAGCCCAGAATATCAGAACATCTGTGTGCATTCCTTACCCTCGTGAGTGACGAGAGGCTTTGCTTAACTAGCTGTGTTTCCTTGAAGTGATTAAGTAGTGACACCAAAACTATTGGGATGGGTTTGTTCTCAACTGTTAATTGATCAATGTTGATTTAACACTAAAGTCTTGTCAGACTCTGCCCCTGCTTGTCATCTAAGTCCTATGGTTCATGGGCTTGCTATTTGTTTTCTCTTCAGGTTCAAAAAGGCAGAAAAGTACACACGAGCATTTGGCCATGAGCAAAGCAGACACAGGGTTATGAAACAGAATGACAAGTTTTAATATTGTTGTTAAAGTCCTGAGTTTGTGTCTGATTCTCTTTTTTTAGTGAAATATGATCCTTTCCATGGGGCAAATAACCCAGAGACTTGGTTTTAGCAGGTAGTCAGAAGCAAGTGGAAGGATCTTCTTGTTTTTAGGCAGATTAACCAGCTGACACCAAAGTAGTAGAAAACGTGCTTTCTTTTCAAGCTTCTTTCCAGCTACTTAACTCTTGGCAATTTGAGAAACTATCTTTGAATTGTACATCTTGGCAAGGAGTAGAATTGAGAATATTTTGGGCAAAAGAAAAATGTCTATCTGTCTACTTGCTGGAAAGTTTTGTGGCAGGGGGAAAACAGAAAAATTCCTGGCATATTGAAATATTTATCTGCAACTTAACATTTTAATTTTTTTTATTTATTTGTTTTTAGAGAGAGAGTGTGGTTGGGGCCGAGAGGGAGAGGCAGAGAGAGAATCTTAAGCAGGTTCGATGCCTAGCACAGAGCCTGACACAGGGCTTGATCTCATGACCCTGAGACACTTAGCTGACTGAGCCACTCACGCGCTCCTACAATTTAACATTTTTATTTAATTTTTAAAAATATTTTATTTATTCATTTGAGAGAGGGAGTGAGCAAGTGAGAGAGCACAAGCAGTAGAGAGAGAGAGAGAGGGAGAAGCAGACTCCCCACTGAGCAGGGAGCCTGATGTGGGACTCGACCCCAGAACCCTAGGATCATGACCTGAGCCAAAGGCAGATGCTTAACTGACTGCACTACTCCGACATCCTACAAATTAACATTTTTAATATAGTGTTTCCGCAAGGAGTCTTACTATGTTCTACTGACACTACTTATATCGCCCCCACCACAAATAATTAGAAACAACATCAGACTATAAGAAAGGCAACAGGAGGGTAAAAAAAGAGAAAAGAAAATTTACAGGGATGATAAGGACTGGGATTCTCCTGGAGATACCCCAGGGAGACATTGAGGCAGGCGATGCCAATGGTTTTACTTTAGGCCATTGTTCTAAGAGTTAAATGAGCATTTATTAAAAATATATTCACAAGTCCTCACCCCAGATAGACTAACTCAGAATCTCCAGGGAAGGGATGTTGGAACATTGTTTTAACAAGCATCTCAGATGATTCTTATGTCCAGACACATCTGGGAAACTGCTATCATCTAATTGCTGACTAGAACTACTGTAAATGTGGCTCCTGTGTGGCTCAGTTGGTTGAGCATCTGACTCTTGATTTTGTTGCAGGTCATAATCTCAGGGATCATGGAGCCCGCTCAAGATTCTCTCTCTCCTTCTCCTTGCACTCTACAACAAACAAACAAACAAACAAACAAACAAACAAACAAACCCAGGAATGACTGTAAAGTATTTCTAGGAGGTGTGAGTGTGTGTTGAATTGCCAAAGTTTTTAAAGTCTGAAAAAAAGCTGTCAAATTCTACATTAGCATTATTAAGCACTTCTTATTAAAAATATCTGTTATTTGAGTCAGGTTGTATAGTTACAGAGGGCTTCCCCATGTATTATTTCACTTGTTCCTAATAGCAATCCTAGGAGGGCTTGAGCAGCAAGGATCATTTTTCCCAGATTACACCTGGGAAGTGGTATAAGCTGGCTTTGAAAAGCTGGCAAATGGTGGAGCTGGCTTTGAACAGGCCTTCACCACATGGGGCAAGCCCAACATCAACTCCAGAGCCTACCACGTTTCCTCTTTTACTCGACACTCTGGTCACCAGGTTGATGACCAGCATGTCCACAACTTGGCACATCCTGATCACTGTGCCTAGAATGCCTTTCCTTCCCTGTTTGCAAACTCCTATGCAATCACTAAAGTGCCTTCCACGAAGCTTTTCTAGATATACTCTTTGTACCCTGCCTACCATCCAAGCAGAGCTAGTTTCTCTTTAGCTTTGTTTCCATCATGCTTTATAAATCCTTTTACTCTCTTTTAGGCCTTGTTTAATGTAGGTGAGCTCAAGAATAATTGCTCCCTAATATCCCCCTTCATGATCCCCACCCCATCATTATACTACTTACTTTGTATAGATAGTAGGATGTAATCACATCTGAAACACTCAGTGCCTTTAGTGTTAGCTATGGGAAGCGTTTGAGATTGATTTCAAGGGCTTTCCAAACATTGACAAAGAAGTGTTAGGGGGTCAGAAACTTGGCCATTAACATCCTCTAGAAATAGAATTGTCTGGGGTATATTGTCTAATGAGAGGCTGGGAACGATAACTGCAGATTTGGTAATTTCCTTGATGGGAAATTTAAGGATGCTTCAAGGACATCTTCGATTATGAGTGATTTTCATGGCCTGAGGTTACATATGACTGTCTGTTATGGCTTTCAAATTGTGGTATAGTTATTTATGCAAATATTTCCCCCACTAGACTTCTAGTGATGGGGAGTCTGAGCTATATTCACCTTTGTCTGCCAATTGATGATTGTTGAATAAACTTTTGGGGAACACATCTTGTAGCCATCTGCATCTGAATACAATCAAACATACTTAATTATTGTTCTAATTCAAATTCCCCTGTGTTTACAGCCACCACTGGTCCAAGCAATCTTCAGCGGTGATCCAGAGGAGATACGGATGCTCATCCACAAAACTGAAGATGTGAATGCTCTGGTAGGAGATGCTATGGTTTTCCTGCCCTGGCCCTCTTAACCTTTCTGTACCATAGACCTCTTTGGTATCTGAGGAAAGCTCTGGACTGCTTCTCAGAATTCTGTTTTTCAATCCACAAAATAAAATATATATGGTTAGAATGGAAATCAATCATACATAAATATAGTTCTCAAAATATTCAATACCAAATCTGTGATATAATATATGTTCTTTTTTATCAACACATTTAAATAGCAAGATACTGCAGAAGATCTAATAATGAGCATAATTTAAGAATAGTGGTGAACATGATCAATATTTTGTGTTTTCTGTGACCATTCTAGTGTGGTATGAACATACCTGTGATTTCTGCTGGTGACCGAGTGACAGTTACTGGTGACACTACTGAGATTTGCTGCCTCCCTTCATAATGGAAGGAAATGTGAAATTTCCACTGGAAGTTAATAAAATAAAGGTGTACTATTTTTGCATTTGGAACCTATGCCCTCCAGTAGGGGTTGACAAACTATGGTCTCTTACCTGTTTTTGTATAAGCTACCAGCTAAGGATGGCTTTCATTTTTTAAACGGGGGAAAAAAATGAAAAGAAGAACAATATGTTGTGACACGGGAAAATTATATGTCATTCAAATTTCAATGCCTATAAATAAACTTCTGTTTTAGCACGGCCATGGCTGCTTTCACACTGCAGCAGTGGAGTTGATTAGTAATTAATGACAGAGACTGTGTGTGGCCCAGAAAGCCAAAGATATTCACTATCTGGCCCTTTAGTGGGAAAGTTTGCTGACCTCTGTCCTAGAGGGTCCATGAACCTGGACCCATGGGTGAACCTGGCATCCTGTATGTACCTGAAATCTTACGTGATACCCGTGTGTGCTTGTGGACATGTATTTTTTCTGTGAACAAGTAAAGACATTTCATCACCCTGTTCTTAAAAGGGTCTATGGCCCCCAGAATATGAAGAACCAATAGATATGGAAGTTCTTGAAATAAACAAACCTTCAGGGGCACCTGGGTGGCTCAGGGGTTGAACGTCTGCCTTCAGCCCAGGGTGTGATCCTGGAGACCTGGGATTGAGGCCCACAGCGGCCTCCTGGCATGGAGCCTGCTTCTCCCTCTGCCTGTGCCTCTGCCTCTCTCTCTGTGTCCCTCATGAAAACATGAATAAAATTTTTAAAAAATCAACAAACAAACAAACAAAACTGCAGTAAAGAAAAGTGAAGAGTTAGTCAGTAAGTTACCTTCTAATAGTTTCCTAGACGGAGACTGAACAGGCAGGTACACGCGTGCGCGCCTGATTCTCCTCACGTGGTCAGTTAGCTCGAGGCTCTAGGCCGTCAGGGGGAGGACTTGCCTTTGGAGTCTCCAGTGTCAGGTGGAAAGAGGGAGGGTGTCAGTGTCAGAGGGAGGGTGTCAGACACATGCGGGAGACGGATTACCTGAGGGTAGCTGGGGGCGGCCTTGGGAGGGCCATTGGTGCGGCTGGCGGCATGTGGCTCTCTGAAAAAGCATCTGGCAGCTTCTGACCAGCTGGCACCGAACACAACGGGGCAGGGATTCCTGACGGCCTGGCAAGGTGAGCGGGGTGAGGCGAGGGCCAGGCGGCCGGGGAAGGCAGCTGGGCGTCCCGAGGCGCCGCTGGCCTCTGAGAGGAGCCGAGGCCAGCAGGCCGTCGGGCGGGTTCGGCCACCACCAGAGCTTGCGTCGCCCACTTCGTGGCTGTGGCCCAGGCCCGGGCAAGCCCAAGGCAAGGTCAATTACTGTCTTTTCCTGACGACTGTGAGCCAGCGGGACTTCGGTTTGGTCATACACACCGAGAAAGATTGCGCTGTCCTCTGGGTGGCCTTCATTTCTCCTCAGGAAAGTGACACACAGTTGCTGGCTGGTCAAGGTCAGGAAAGCTTCCTTTGGTTGTACCCGCCCTGTGTTACGGAATCAGATAGGTTGACTGCGGCAACACATAGACCCCAAATGTAAAATTGCTCACAAATATCAGAGAAGTTTAGTTCTCTTTTGACCAGATTAGGGACGTGGCTCTTTTCCACGTAGGGTTCCAGGTATCCACATGTAGCTTCGAAGGTCACCCAAGGGGTTCATCTTCAGTCCAGACAACCAGAAGGGAAAAAGGAACATGGAAGGGGAGCACAGGAGGATTTTTTTTCATCTTGGAAGTGGCATAATCACTTGCGCACACAACCCATTGACCAGAGCTCAGTCACATGCCACACCTACCTACAAGGGAGGTTGGGAAATGAGTATAACTGTGTCCTAAAGATTGGAGAACATGAGGAGTTCACAATCTTGGCCACACCAGTTTTTGGTACTACAGGATTTTAGGGAATTCAAGTGTAACACGTATTGGTATGTGTAGAGTCTTACTCACTTAAGAGTGATTTACGGGGTTCGGACCCACCACGCAGAGTGCTAAAGATACAAGCAGTGGGAAGAACGCTCTTACCCTCATGGAGCTTGCGAGATGGCAGAGAAGTCATGATAAGAAAGCATACTGACATCTATCTTGAAAGGGAAAATGCAGGACACTGTTAGGGGGGTAGGTAATCATGAGGGAGTGATGAAAGCATGTGCAGACTTGACTCCTAGGGCGTGCTGTTGTGGAGCTTGTCTGTGGCCTTTTGGATGCTCTGCAGCAGGGAAGGGTGGGATAGAAGGAGGAAGAGGGATGAGTGGAGGAATGCCCGACTTCCTCCCGTGATGGTGTGGCTCCTCCAGGCCCCGGTGCCTTCCCTTCACTGTCACCTCTGTAGATTCCCCTCTTCTTCATCTCCCCCTTTTCCTTCCCTCAAGTGACTTTAAAGAACCTCATTTGATTTCCTATGTTCTTATCCAGTGTGTTGGAGGCAGTGAGCTGTCCTCTTAATGTCATGCTTTTCTTTGTCAACACTCCTTTGGATCAGTCGTGATGACTGTTTTGCTGGGGGTGGCTTAGGCAGTTTAGGAAAAGTGATTGTTAACGAAGACAAATAAGGATTAGTGATCTAAGTCTGGGGCTACATTTTGAGAGGGAAAAGAGGCCACTAACCAGCACATTTAAATGTCAAGGAAGGGAAATAAATAATGAAAGAGCCTCCTGTTGGCAGGAAGACAATATTTATCTTCTTTCCTTCTCACTCACCCTTTGCTCTTCTCTCCTGAGTCCTATTTATTTTTCTTTTTTTGTCCTAGGTTCTGATTTTTTTTTCTGTTTTTTTTTTCCTTCCCCACCCTCCTGTGTCTTTTGATGGGTAGCATATTCTTTGGTATAAATATCTTTTGGTCCTGATTTGGGAAGCAATCTCATTCAGCTTTGCCTTTCTGTGTTTTTCCAAACTTTATTTCCTGCTGGCAGTACTCATAGACCCTGTGTGTCAACTGAATGAAGTTATTCAACCCATTGATATTTATGTTTTTCTCACTTCTCCACTGTTCCCATCCCATCTGCCTTTTCAGATCTACTGTTTCCTTCATTGAGTTTCCTAAATCTCACTTCCTTTCTGCCCCCTCTTCTTCCATCTCTTGACCTGGCCAGAGAAACTTACCTCTGCTGTCACCTCCCATAGCTCCCTGTACCTCACTGACCACTTTACTTGAGCTATTTACTTTTGAGAGACTATGTGCTTGATGACATGGTGGTTGTATCATTCATTCTCTTTTGTTCAATAGCCTAGTTCAGTCCTTATAACACATGTTGAGTGAGTGACTAAACCTTGCTTTATTATTTATGTTGAGTCAATTTGTGGTGGCCTATTTTTCATTTCTGACACATTGTCAACTAGTGTCTGGCTTTGTTAGTGTCCCTCAGCTCTCAGTTGTAAGACTGAAAGTTCTCTTTGTAAGATCAAAAATCTATAGATGGATTTGAGGAGCCACCTGAGGATCAGGACGGGTACTCTGAGTCTTTCTGTGGTTTCTCTGACTAATGGCATGCCAAGGCCTAGAAATATGGGAAGACAGTTTTACACTCTGAAAAATCCATTTAAATTGACCAACATATGGTTGATAACTAGAAAGATTTTTAGAAGGCTTTATCAGACTAACAAATTGAGCTCGAGGTGGAGTATCTGAATTCAAAATGAATGCACAGATCCTGAAAACCAAAATTTGAACTCAAAATCATTTTTGAGATTTTGCTATGAAAACATGACACCAACAGACAGTTCTACAGTGCCATACTGGAGTGGGGACAGAGATCATTACTGCCTGTCCCAAAGACAGGGAGGGAACCATTCCATGTGAGGAGGGGTTGAAGAAATGATGTTTTAGATCTGGAAAGGACAGGAGAACTTCCTCAAATAGTTCAAATGTTGTCAAGTTAAAATGGAACCAGACTTACCATTATGTCAGTGGTGGTACGGTACAGAGAATATTTCCAGTTCAAAATATAAGAAATAACTTAATAGACTCAGGTGTGTAAAGAAGCGATGAGCTGACTTGACAAGTAATAAGCTTCCTGAAAGACCACTAGACTGGTGGTTCTGAAGGAGACTAATTGTAGCACTGGCCCCACTCTCCTACCTTGTGCCCTTAGCTAACATTACTATTGAGTCTTAAAGACCAAATTTTCTTAGGACAGCACTATTAAATTGGAGTTACCCTTTAAACTGAAACCTCCTGGGGCACCTGGGTAACTCAGTGGTTGAGCATCTGCCTTTGGCTCAGGTGTGATCCCAGAGCCCTGGGATCAAGCCCTGCATCAGGGTGTCTGCTGGGGAGCCTGCTTCTCCATCTGCCTATGTTTCCGCCTCTGTGTATGTGTGTCTCATGAATAAACAAATAAAATCTTAAAAAAAATTTAAAACCTCCTTCTTGTGCCTGGACTAGGTGATGTTTAAACCATGAAGGACTACAATTCCAAGATTTGTAAGTCCATGTGACAGCACAACCATGATATCTATTTCTTTTTTAAAGAGTCATTAACAGTTGAGAATACACACACACACACACACACACACACACACACACACCATTATCATACCAAATAAAATCAACAATAATTCCTTGGTATCTTCTAATACCCGGTGCATATTCAGTTTTATTTTTCCTCAATAACTTCAAAAATGTTTTTTTTTTTTTTTTTACAGTTGGACTATCCCCAAGTTGATTATTTTAATCCATCTATTTTATACAAAAATGATTTTGTCAAGCTCTTAATGTTTATTATTTTCCCTAATAAGATTTGACCCAAGTATATTGGTGCATTTTGCTTGTGCTCTCCAATTCCAAGATAGGAAGGGATAATATGTGGATATAATAGAATAAATCTTGAAGTGAAAGCTAAGCTTACAATGGTAAAACCTTATAATGAAGAAAGGGGAGACAGCCATTAAGCTTTAGTTTTGAACTATAAGCATTAATTTGGGTGATAGTGGCTTGCTACTCTCAAGGCTGAAGTGAGAAAAAACAGCTGTACCAACAATGTATGATGAAAGTTTTCTAAAAAATAAGTAAGACAAATTACCAATAATAAGCTTGTAATTTGTTCTTAGTGTGTATTTGTGTAGGGGTCTTGCACTATGTCTTTATATCAAAATGATCACCACAAATTTAGTTAACATCCACACCTCATATAGTTACAACATTTTTTTTCTTGTCATGAGAACTTTTAAGATCTATTCTCTTAGCAACTTTCAGATATGCAATATGGTATTATTAACTATAGTCATCATGCTGGACACTATATCTTCATGATACTTATTTAAAAACTGAAAGTTTGTACTATTTCTTTTAAAAATAGAATATATTTTTTGAATCCACCCAGAAGGGTGCAATATGGCTCTACCTATAGATCCTTGAGTGATAAATTTATTACCTTTAAATTTTTCTCCACTTGATTCTATCATGTCAGATTCTTTAGAACATTAGGAATACAGACTATATAGCACACCCTTTTAAAATTATTATTTATTTATTTATTTATTTACTTATTTATTTATCTGAGAGAGAGAACATGTGCGTGTGTGTATGGGGGTTGGGGAGGGAGCAGACTCCCCACTGGGCAGGGAGCCCTACAGGGACTCAATCCCAGGACCCTGGGATCATGACTTGAGCTGAAGGCAGACGCTTAACTGACTGAGCCACCCAGGTGCCCCAAGCACAGCCTTTTCAGCTTCTAGATTTTTGTGTGTTTTCCCTCACATATATCTTACTTGATTTTGTTCTTTTTTAAAGAAAGGATTGATAGTGAGATAAAAATCTGAGATGTTTTGTTAGCTTAGAGATCTAAGCACTTTCTAAATTGGACCTAAATCAGAAACTGCAGAGAGCAAGAGAGCTGCAGGCAGGAGTGGCGCCCTCAAGTCCCATAATTGATAGAAGCCTGCTGACCCATTCAGCTTTCAGTGTTGCCATGCAGGAACGCAGGCTCAGGGTGGCCCAGACTTACTACGTTTTTTAAAAGAAAATACAGGAAATCTCTAAGTTGTTAAAAGTTGGTTCCAAAAAGTGATCCAGCATTGTTGAGGCCAAAGAAAATGTATCTGTGGCCCAAATCTGGCCTGCAGACCACCGTTTTGCTAACTGTGGATGAGATCAGCAAATATGCAACAGTTAAGAATTCTCTGGCTACCTGTGTCTGGAAATTTAAAGTGTGAAGCCAATGGCTTGGTGTTCTGGAGAGAGCAGTGGCCTGCGTTCTTCAAATGTTGACAATACTCTGGCTCACTAGCCTGGGGGTAGGCTGGTGGTCCCTTCATAGCTTTGGGAGGGGTGCTTTTTGTCCTGAGGGTAGGTGCCTGTCTCTCAGCACGTGCCTGGCAACACTGTCACATCTCCTGCTCCTTGTTGGACCACTGCCCGGGATGTGGGGCTGTGGTTTGGAGCTGTGACCTGTGTCCTGTAGAGAATGATTCATGAACTCCAGACGGCACTGAGCAGGCTGCAGCGATGTGGCTTCACGGCCATTTAGAATGTGTGAAGGCAGGTCTGGTTAGCATCATTCCTAATTATCCTCCAAGGGATGCCCAACAGCTTGAAGCCCCATTTCTCCAGTGCTGGCCTTGGAGGTATAAGAGCCAACCCCTGTGAATGATAAATCTTACAAGGGTATACGACTTGTACCATCCGGATAATAGAGAGAGTTGTTTGGAGCTCTGGAAACACTCCAAATGTAATGAATGCCATTAGTATTCCATTGCTAAACACTGTTACGGCAAAAAGCCAAATCTTACAACTAAAAGATGTACATCGTAAATAGCTTGAGAATGTGAACATCTCTAGGATAAAGGGTTAGGGCTCTTTCTTTTCCACATTAGATTTTACATTTGAGGGGAGGATGTAAATATGAGTAAATGAGCTATATCTTTCTTAGATTGTGAAGACTCAGTTGTTTAAAAGTAATGCATAGATTCAGTGCATTTCAATTAGGGGGATAGGACTTTGGTTTGGGAAACTTGACAAGATCATTGTAAACTTCAGTATCTAGAGGACTAGACATGTGAGAAGACTCTTTAAAAAGAAAATCAATGAAGGGAGAGTTTCACAAGATCTATTAAAACAAATTGCAAAAGTATAGCAATTAAAACAGTATGTTACTGGCACAGGAATAGACAACCAAATTAGTGGAGCAGAGAGTCCAGAATTAGACCAAAGTGTGTATAGACAGTTTGTATAAAACAAAGGAAGCGTTGAAAACCACAAGGATGACATGGATTACTTAATAAGTGGTGTCGAGACAAATGGCTGGTAAAAAGCTGAACCCTTCCCTAATTTCATATGCCAAAATAAATCTAGAGGTAGAAAACAAAAAGATGAAAGTAGAGGAATAAAAGAAGGGGGAAATATTTTTTCAGTTTTGGCATGGGGAAGGACTTTCTAAGTAGATAGGAAAGATAAAAACCAAGATGGAAAATATAGTTACCTTTGACTATATAAAAACTATGAACTTCTGAATATTAAATCATCACCAAAGACAAGATTAAAGGATAAATCAAAGATATGTACACATTCTGTGAAGCCCATGAATATTCCTAGTATATATTTAAAAAATTCCTACAAATTATTTAGAAAAGACAAGCATCCCACTAGAGAAATGGGCAAAAGATATACAGAGGGTACTCACCGAAGAAAAAAATGCAGATAGCCAAAACATATATGAAAGGGTGTCCTATTTCAACCTCACCCAAAATTGAAGAGTTCAGATAAAACACCCACACATGTCCGTCAGATCAGCAAAGGGGAAAATAGGATCTCAAGGAGGATGTAGTGGAAGGGACACTCTGAGGCCTTTTTGGACAAAGTTTAATTTGTACTCACCATTGGAGGGGTTGACAGTCTGTATCCACATTCAACTGTGTACATCCTTTGACACAGCAACACGTCTCCTGAGTATATACTCTAAGAGAAATACTGGACAGAAATATATGTATAGATTTGTTGCTATGTGGTTTATAATAACAAGAAATTGGAAATTTCCACCAGTACTTTATTTCTTAACCATACCACAGTATATATATAGGTGGTAATATTATGCTGTCTTTAAGAAGGGTGGTTTATGTCAATTTTTACTTATTACACATATTTATCGATAGGTTAGATCTTCCAGATATTTTTATGAATGAAACAGCCAGTTGTTAAACAGAATATATCATGTGTATATATAAATATAAGAAGAGATCTAGAAGAATATTCTCCAGTAGTTTATAGTTGAGCCTGGCTAGTGGGATTTTTGCTTTTTTGTTTCTTTCATGTGTTATTGATAATTTTTGCATTCGCCATGTATTATGTTAGCAAATGGTAAAAACAAATAAATTTATAGAACACACACACACACACACACACACGAAAGCCAACGAACTAGCTTCCAAACCTGCTCATATGTTGTATAAGGATATGACTTTTAAAATGTGCTCATCCTATTTGTCTGTTTGCATAAGTGTAGAGCATACTTCAGTGGCGTGGTGCCCATAACCCATAGTGACGGGCTGAGAGGTGTTCCCATCTCATGCTACATTACTCGGGCCTTTCCTATGGTATTAGCTGGAGCCTGAGGAATGATGGTAGGAGCTGTTGTCTCTTCAGTAGAATTCTTTTCTTCGACCATCATGTTTCCCCCTTTTGGAGGAATTTCGGGGAGGACACCCTTTTATGATATTGAAGAATGAAAATGCATGGGATTCTAGATGGCAGTATCATAAAACTGCATATCTTTTTGCTTAGCTATATGAACTACATTTCATTTCATAAACTATGGAAAAATGATTTTTAAAATTGAAATATGATTGACATATAGCATTGTGTTAGTTTAAGGGGTACAATATAATGATTCAATATTTGTATACATTGCAAAATGTTCACCACAATAAGTTTGGTAAACATCTGTTGCCATACATAGTAACAAAATATTTTTTTCCTTAAAGATGAGTACTTTTAAGGTCTACTCTCTTAGCAACTTTCAAATATGCAATATAGTATTATTAACTAAAGTCACTATGCTGTATATTATATATCCGTGATTTATTTATTTTATAACTGGAAATTTATATTTTTTGACCCACTTTTGCCTACTTTCCCCACCCATCTCCTGCCTCTGGCAACCACCAATCTGTTCTCTTTATCTATGAGCTTGGTGTAGTTTTGTTTTGTTTTTGATTCTGCATGTAAGTGAGATCTTACAGTACTTGTCTTTCTCTGTCTGACTTATTTCACTTCCTGTAATGCTCTTAATGTCTACCCATATTGTTGCAAATGGCAAGATTTCATTTTTTAAAAATAAATAAATAAATAAATAAATAAATAAATAAATAAATAAATAAATAAAGAGAGCGAGAGAGAACACAGAGGGAGAGTGTGAAGCAGACTCCTCAATGAACAGAGAGCCCAATATGGGGCTCCATCCCAGGCCCTGAGATCATGACCTGAGCTGGAGGCAGATGCTTAACTGACTGAACCGCCCAGGCACCCCTAAGATTTCATTCTTTATTTATGGTTAAATAATTTTCCATTGTGTATATATACACAACATTTTCTGTATTCATTCATCCATCAATGACATTTAGGCTTTTCCTTATCTTGACTATTGTAAATAATGCTATAGTGAACACGGGGAACACATGTCTTTTTGAGTTAGTGTTTTTGTTTTCGTGGGATAAATACCCAGAAGTAAAATTGCTGAATCATGTGATAGTTCTATTTTTTTTTTTTTGAGGAACCTATTAACTATTTTCCATAATGGCTGCACCAATTTCATCCCCACCAAAAGTGCATGAGGGTTCCCTTTTTTTCATGTCCTTGCCAACCTCTTGTTATTTCTTATCTTTTTGATAATAACCATTCTGAGAGGTGTGAGGTGACCTCTCAATGTGGTTTGGGTTTATATTTCCCTGATGATTAATATGTTGAGCATCTTTTCATGTTCTCGTTGTCCATCTGTATGTCTTCTTTGAAAAGAAAATATCTATTCAGATCTCCAGCCCATTTTTAAATTAGATTGGAGCAGGTTTTTTTTGCTATTGTATTGTATGCGTTCTTTAGGCATTTTGCATATTAACCCCTTAACCCCATTTTGCAGATATTTTCTCCCCTTCAGGAGGTTGCCTTTTCTTTCTTTTTCTTTTTTAATTTGTTTTGATGATCTCTTTTGTGCAGAAGCTCTATAATTTGATGTTGACCTGCTTATTTATTTTTGCTTTTATTGCCTTTGCCTTTGGTGTCAGCTGCAAAAAATCACTGCCAAAGCCAATGTCAAGGAGCTTACTACTTATGTTTCTTTCTAGGATTTGTATGGCTCAAGTCTTAATCTATTTTGCATTAATTTTTGTGTATGTTGCAAGATATGGGTCTAGTTTCATTCTTTTGCACATGCCTGTGCAGTTTTCCCAACACATTAATTGAAGAGACTGTCCTTTCCCCCACTGTATATTCTTGGCTTCTTTGTTGTAAATTAATTGACCATATACATATGGGTTTGTTTCTGGGCTTTCTATTCTGTTCCATTGATCTATATGCTTCTTTTATGCCAATACCATACTGTTTTGAATACTGTAGCTCTTCAGTCTAATTTGAAATCAGGGACTATAAAACCTCCAACTTTGTTCTTCATTCTCAAGATTGTGCTGGCTTTTCGGGCTCAAAACATAATTTTTGATCATTTCAATTAGGATAAAAATCAAGTACAAGTTTCCAGATACTTCTTGGTTTTCCCATTTCTTTTACATTGAGAATAAACTTGTGATCAGAAACATTTTTAAAAGGTTTGTGGAAAAGAGATAAGTCATATTTTAAAAATGAATTGGGCAGAGATGATTATATACGCAGATTATTCTTAAAAGATATGCTTAAGTTAAAAGGATCTAAGGTATATTTTAGTTCGACTCATTGTTCTGGTCCTGATTTTTCCCAAGGATATATTACTTTCTGTTTCAAATGTTAAATAACTATATAATTGTGATAGTCAGAGAACTTTCCAGTGGTAGTTTTATATAGGCATATTATTATTACAACAGACTTTGAAAGGAAAGAAAGAAATACAAAGAGCTTAAATTAAATGTAGATGTTACTCAGTGAGGGCCGAAGCCCGGGGGAGGGAGGTAGGGATTTTCTCTGGGAGGTTGCATAGCTGGTTATAGTCATATCACTTGCCAACTTTCTGCTTAAAAGGATGTTCCTGGCAATTGGTCTAGGACAGTTATGGGTACTTGCTGTGTACTTTAAAGTCATCCTGAGTAATACAGGCTTTCTCCTCCTTTAGTCTCCCTTTCTCAAGTCCCCCCTGGCTTTCCCTACCCACATGTGCACACATTCACTTTCTCATATAACCCCTTCACAGCCAAACCTGGTGTGTTCCTGCTTCATGTATTTTATTTGGTGGCACACCATCTATATCAGTCACACCAAAATGCAACTACGATGGAGGGAAGAGAACGCTGGGTTAACCTCAGAGGCAGAAGCCTCTTAATCTGCTCTGACCTCGCTTCCCTGTCTCTAAAATGGCCACCATAACAAACTTTTTATAAGGCTATGGCGAGAGAGATGAAATGGTGTGTGTATATCTGTTAGGATTAGACTTGGCTGTCTTTGACCAAAAAAAACAGTAACAGTAAAATAGTAGCTTTTAAGAAAATGAAGTTTATTTTTTCTATGAAATACAAGTTCATTTATTTCCTATGTACAAGTCTAGAGACAGGCTGTCCAGGACGAGCATGATACTTTGTGGTTATAGGAGCCAGTCTTTATCTCCTTTTGTGCTGCTATTCTTGGCAGGTGGCTTCTATCTCATTGCCCAGAATGACCACTTGAGTTCCAGCCATCACATCCAAATTCCAGCCAGGAGGAAGGAGGATGGTGAAAGAGGGGTGTGCCCCCTTTCTTTAAGGATACTTCCGTGAAGGATTGTTTATATATTGTACAGAACCACATTGGATGGCCATGTACTCAGCTAAAAAGCAGCATTTATTATGAAAGAAAGATGTAGGGACAAACCAGCGGTCTTTGCCACAGTACATGAAAGACTTTTGTGACCTAGGAAATGCTTCAAGTACAAAACATATTTATGTAAATTGCTATGAGGCAACCTCACATACGTTCATCCATTCACCGAGTGTTTATTAACTACTTACTGGAGGCATAGCCCTAGAACTGGTGCCCCATACACTTTCTCATGTATTTCTTAGTCGATTTATGTTGTCTCCAGAAAAAGGGGCTTGAGGGATTCATGTAGCTGTGATTATTCCCCACTTTGCCCAGCATGTGGGAACAGAACATCCCTAAGGGACTATATCCCTTTCTTTGAGAGGAGGGAAGGAGAAGGGTGACATTGGAGCATGTAATAAATGGCAGCTCTGTAGCTCATCAGTATAGACTGCGTGGTTTTCCCTCCAGCTCATAGAGGTCTTGTCTTTTGTCATCAATGCTTCATGTTGATTTACATCTTGTGTCCTCACTTACTTTGGATATATGCCTTTTTTCCTATTTAAAGCACATGTGCTGGATTAGCTCTTCATCTTCTGTCCTCTTCCTTTCACACAGGGAGCAGTGCATTCGAGCAGGCATGTATTTTATTTGGGAAGCAAAGATAAATCGATAGATGGATAGATTGATCAGTGGGTATGTGGATGGATAGAGGGATAAATATAGATAAGCAAGCAAGCATGTATTATTACCTAATCATCAGGCAGCACTGTCCACCATGGCTGTTTCCCTGGGCGGGGTGGGGGGAGGGGGTGGTGGCAATATGTGCAGGATCCCTAAGGAAATAGGATGTTCAGTCACGGGCTCAAGATACTCCATTTGAAAGGAATTCAGAGATGTCTGATATCCTTCATCCTAATCTTTCAGGAATTGATGGTAACGGGCTTTTTTTTTTTAATCTTGTTTTATGAGGAAAATGTTCGAACAGTCAGAAAACAGCTACAAACCCCCCACCACTGAGATGGAACAAATGTGAACACTTTGTTGTCTTTATTTAAAAAGAAAATACAAATAAAATTTTACAGATGTAGAGCTTTTCTCCCCCATAAATACATGGTCCTGCTGTCGTTTGTGTCTTTTTTTTTTTTTTTTTGTCATTTGTGTCTTTGCATAATTACCACCTTATCTGGGACATGGTCCCCAATCTTCCTATGTAGAACCACCCCCTCCATCAGCCTCTAACCTCTTCTTGCTAGCAGTTTTCACGGCTTGACATCTATAGTGTATTTGTTTTTCTCCTGGCTGTCTCCCTCCACTGGCATGTCAGGGTGTGAGAGCTGGGTGTGGCTTTGCTCCTGATGAATCACCTGTGTCTCCAGCAGGGCTGGCACAAGCCAGCAGCTGGTGGACAGAACTGGAGCCTCTTTTAGGCTTCCTGGCTCATCACCTCCCTCCCTGGCTCTCTCCCCAGGGAGAACCACTGTCCTGAAGTTTCATATATCTTCCCCATCTTTGTCTTTATATAATCTAATTTTATTTATACCTTTATATCTATGTGTCACATACTCCAGAACAATAGTTGTGCATCTTTAAAAAATAGTACATATGCAAACTGTTTCTATCCTCTGACACTTGCTTTTTCTCACTCAACATTATGTGTTTGAGATTTATCTATGGGCATACACGAACCTTTACTTCATATATTTCATATTCTTGCAATATTCCTTTTTGGATTTTATCCCAGTGCATCTATTTTTGGCCAGAGTCTTTTATTGTTTATTTATTTATGTTTTAAGGATTTTATTTATTTATTTTAGAGAGAGAGAGAGAGCAAGAGCACCAGAGGGCTGAGAGGGAAGGAGAGAGACAAGCAGATTCTGCACAGAGCATGGAGCCTGACCTGGGGCTCTATCCCATGACCCTGAGATCTTGACCCAAGCTAAAACCAAGAGTTGGTTGCCCAACTGACTGAGCCACCCAGGCCCCCTTGGCCAGAGACTTTAAAAATCAGCTATATCATCTTTCTTTTCTTTTCTTTTTAAAAATATTTTATCTATTTATTCATGAGAGACACAGAGCACAGGCAGAGGGAGAAGCAGGCTCCTTGCAGGGAGCCCAATGTGGGACTTGATCCCCTGACCCTGGAATCACAACCTGAGCCAAAGGCAGATGCTTAACTACTGAGTCACCGAGACGCCCCAATCACCTTTCTTTTGTCAGGGATTCTCTGGCAAAATTCTTTTGTCAGGGATTCACATTACCTGTGGTAACAATTTTACGAGTTCTAGAAATGGGTTAGAAAATGGTTAATGTGGTAAATTTTATGTTATATGTATTTTACCACAATAGGAATATTTAAAAACTTACCAATTTGTATACTTGGGAAAACATAAGTTAAAAGGGGAACCAAGTAAGTGTGCTCAATAAGAATTGTACTCTTTGTAATAAAATCACTGTAAGTGATATTTTTAGAGAGTGAATTTTACTCAACACCATTGAATGTTTACTTATGAAATTCTCTTTTTCAAGGAATTATGATTTTGTTCTTGTATTTTTTTTTTTGAGAGAGATGGGGTGGGGCAAAGGGAGAGGGAGAGAGAATCCTAAGCAGGCTCCACATTCTATGTGAGCCAGGCGCAGGGCTCAGTCTCACAACCCTAAGATTATGATGTGAGCTGGAATCAAGAGTCAGACACTTAACCAGCTGAGCCACCCAGGTGCCCCTCAACTTTGGTACTTTAGAAAATAGGTTTCCCTCAAAGAAGACATACAGATAGCCAACTGGTGCATGAAAAGGTACTCAACATCATTAATTTTTAGGGGAATGCAAATGAAAACAAGGAGCTATCACCTGTTAGCATGGCTAATATTAAAAAGACAAGAGAGACTTCTGGGTGGCTCAGTTGGTTAAGTGCCTGACTCTTGATTTTAGCTCAGGTCATGATCTCTCAGGGTTGTGGGATTTCTCTCTCCCTTTCCCTCTGCCCCTCTCTCCTACTCCTTGTGTGTGTGTGTGTTTGTGTCTCTCTCTCAAATAAATAAACAAATAAATAAATAAACAGACAGACAGACAGACAGACAAGAGATATTGGCAAGGATGTGGAGAAAAAGGAATCCTTGTGTACTATTGGTAGGAAAGTAAATTGGTGCAGCTACTATGGAAAACAGTATGGGGGTTTCTTGAAAAGTTGAATATAGAACTACCGTATGATCCAGCAATCCCACTGTTGGGTATGTTTCCAAAAGAAATGAAATCACTATCTTGAAGAGATATCTGCATTCCTGTGTTCATAACAGCATTATTAATAGTGGTCAAAGTGCAGAAACACACTGGGTGTCTGTGGATGGATGAATGGATAAAGAAAATGTGATACACACACATACACACAGGAATATTGTTCAGCTAAATATTATTGAGTTAAGGGCAACCCTGGTGGCGCAGCGGTTTGGCGCCGCCTGCAGCCTTGGGTGTGATCCTGGAGACTTGGGATCAAGTCCCACATCGGGCTCCCTGCATGGAGCCTGCTTCTCCCTACCTCTCTCTCTGTGTGTGTCTATGAATAAATAAATAAAATCTTTAAAAAAATATTATTGAGTTAAAAGGGAAGTCCTGTCATTTGTAACAACATGGATGAACCTGCAGGATTTTATGCTAAATGACAAAATAGACTCAGAAAGACAAACCCTGCATGGTATCCCTTATATGTGGAATCTGAAAATGAATGAATGAATGAACAATGAATGAATGAATGTAAATATGTGAGGTGATAGATGTGTTAAGTCCATGGGGGGAATCTTTTCATGGTGTATGTATCTATCAAACCATCATGTTGTACACTTTAAATATCTTAACAATTTGTCAGTTATATCTTAATAAAGTTGGGGAAAAAAGAAAATAGAATTCCCTCAGAGAAACCACATATTTCAATATATAGTCGCTCCATAGTAGTAAAGCTTTAATGGCTTTTCTTTCAAGGAGGGAAAACTAGAGAACAAATATGTCAGTAATATTTATAATTCTTGGTTTCCAACAAGATTCTAAATTTCAGAGAAGTCTGTTTTTGCTATAGCATGACAATTTGACTTTAAACACAGGTACAGAATAACTTCAGTTCAGGGTTTTCTTTGGTGCACATTTAAATATCCTCCTTCCCAGCTTCCTATTAAAAGAATACTTGTTAGAGGACAGGGTTTTATTTAAAAAGCATCTTGTAGATATTGTTGATATATAATTGAAAAACTTAGGAAAGATCTTACCATCTGTAATTTTGAATAATGACTCCGTAGTCCTTGGCTAAATGTGAGATTGTTCTAGAAAGATCACACGATTGACCCTGTTTTGCATTTTGCTCATAAAAATCCATCAGGCCTATGAATGAATATCTTGTTTCTAGAGATATAGTCAGACTTTAGTTAGCTGTTGAGTAATTTCAGAACAGGTCTTATTATGTATTTCCTAAGTTTGATTGGTAATTTCCTTGAGCCCTATTAACCTTGAATGTTTAAAGATAATATTTAACACACAAGCGTCCGTTAACTATCTGAGCATGGATTTTTTTCTCTTCTGCTATTCAGTCAGCAGACATTTACTGAGCATCTACCACATTCTGGTATTGTGCCAGGGGCTGGGACTACCAGGGGTATAGGACAGGGTTGCTGTCCTCTATCAGGGTTATAGAATCAGGTGGTTGAGACTGATGTTTAATCGAGCTGTCAAAGAGAATGATCAGTGCTACAATAGAAGTAGCAATGGTCTGTCGCTGCACACTCCGTGTGGCCAGGACTCTTAGTGCAATAGATTGATCAACACTTGGCAACAAGTCAGGAAGTGTGGGGATAGGTGTCCAGGTGGGGATGGTGGGAGGACTTTTACGCCCACCTACCATCTTTATCAACTTCCTTCTCCAAGCTACTACTACTACTACTACTGGTAATGATAATGATGGTAATTTATTATTTGGGCAATTGAGGTTTTCTTGATCTTATATAAAGTATGACTAAAAAGATGTTTAGAGACTTTTAATTTTATTAATTAAAAAACAGACTTTATTTTTTAGAGCAGTTTTCGATTTATAGCAAAATTGAGAGGAAGGTATCCTTATATCCCCCGTGCCCACACACGCATGGCCTACCCCATTATCAACATACCTCAACAGAGCAATGCATGTTACAGTCCATGAAACTACAGTTTCACATCTACACATAATTTGCACCCAAAGCCCGTAGTTTACAAATTGGGATTAACTCTTGGTGGTGTATATTCGGTGGGTTTCGACAAATGTACTAGGACATGTAACCACCATGATAATATTGTGCAGAATAGTTTCACTGCCCTAAAAGCCCTCTGTACACTGCCTATTCACCCTTCCTTCCCCCTTTTTTTTTTTTTAAGGCATATAATCTTTTTTTTAATTTTTTTTTTTATTTATTTATGATAGTCACAGAGAGAGAGAGAGAGAGGCAGAGACACAGGCAGACGGAGAAGCAGGCTCCATGCACCGGGAGCCCGATGTGGGATTCGATCCCGGGTCTCCAGGATCGCGCCCTGGGCCAAAGGCAGGCGCTAAACCGCTGCGCCACCCAGGGATCCCTTCCTTCCCCTTTTTATTAAATTTTACTTATAATGTAAGCAAGAAGAGTTTGCCTGAAGTACAAAATCAGATCCAACCACGTCAAAGCCCTCCAAACACGTTCTGGAATTACCACTGACTGTGTTACCCCCTGTGGTCATCCATGTCTTTACTTGAGAGCTGCTGCATTTAGCACAAGTGGCCAGGGTTTATGTCAGGATCTATGGCATTAAATCTTGCATTTTGAAGCCTACGAGTGGGGTGGATGTACTTATGGCCAACTTGTTGGTCACCATCCTTCCTTCCTCATCACACATTGACCACATTCGCCTTTACAGAAAGGTTGGAAGTCCCCAGACAGAACCACCTCTGTGCTCCTGAGGGTTGGGGGTTTTCTGTGCTCCAGATGTCTGATTACAACACAAACAGACCTATTTGCTTTTAGGGAAGCAAATGTTTTCTGTGTTCAACTGAGCCTGTAAAATTTCATTAAGAAGCTAATCATTAGCCCTGATTAAGTAAACACTGGATGTTTGGCATGAATATTTTAACTTCTTATTTCCAAGCTAGCTCAGCCTTCTTGAGGTTACTGATTGTCAGCTGGGACCAATAATTTTTCAGTCACCTGTGCAGTTGTGCACTCTGTCATCACAGACTGCCCTACCCATCTCCCATTCAACTGGGGAAGGAAACCAAGGCTCTCCGTGAGCCCTGGCCATGAAGCTGGTCCTCTAGTGAGCATTAGAGGACTTTTCTCTTGCAGTCCAAATAGTGAATCTCAATGCTCCTGTTTGCATGCAGAGCAAGAGACTATAAACTGCATCTTTTTCTAATTCAACTTGAGATGGCCACCATTTTCCATCCTTCCACCTTTGCCTTTACAAACATTTTTGGCTTGGGATCCCTGGGTGGCGCAGCGGTTTGGCGCCTGCCTTTGGCCCAGGGCGCGATCCTGGAGACCCAGGATCGAGTCCCACGTCGGGCTCCTGGTGCATGGAGCCTGCTTCTCCCTCCGCCTGTGTCTCTGCCTCTCTCTCTCTCTCTCTGTGACTATCATAAATAAAAAACAAAAACAAAAACAAAAAAAAACAAACATTTTTGGCTTTAACAAGGATCAGTTTTTCTTAGTGACACTAAATATATGTCTATGAATATGTACTTAATATTAAACATTCATTTTCACACTTGGGAAAGAGCAAAAGAGAGAAAGATGCTCAGAGCTTACAACAGTGGCTGCCAGTGACTCAGACATTATTAATATTGTTGTAGGCTTGATGAACTGGAATGATGGTAGAAAGATTTTCTCTGGGCAAGAATACATTAGATACCATTTTCCAAAGTGTGTTTCTCAGAGTCTCAAACAAATCTGACAAGTGTTTAGAAGGGGGGGAGAGAGGTTTTGTGGTTAAATAAAATTGGAAGGTACTCCTCCTGCAAAATTCTCTGTGTTTTGTTGACTTATGGTACATATTGTCCGATTAAAGGCAGTGAGAATTTCTGCCATAAGGAAATTTGTTCAATTTTCTTTTTTTTAAAGATTTATTTATTTGAGAGAGACAGAGAGAGAGAGAGAGAAAGAGAGAGAGAGAGAGAGAAAGCATGCAGGTGGAGGGGCAGAAGAAGAGGGAGAGGGTAGGAGAATCTCAAGCAGACTCCATGCTCATGCAGAACTCAATGCTGGACTTGACATGGGGCTCAATCTCACGACCCCAAGATCATGACCTGAGCCAAAACCAAGAACTGGGTGCCTAACCAAATACGTCACCTAGGCACTCCTGAACACAGTGTTTTCCAAAGTCATTTGGCTCCAAATGCCCACTACTTTTTTTTCCCCTTAATTTTAATCTATCACCTGGAACTGACCCTCTTACACTTTGTTGTAGAATGAGAATCTCTGCAATAGTCTAGGGCGGTGGTTCCTGAACTTGGATATACATCAGAATCCTGGAGGGCTTGTTAAAATACAGCTTACTGGGCCTTACCCTCAGAGTTTCTGATTTGAGATGTCCAGGGTGGTCTGAGAAACTGTATTTCTAGTAAGTTCCCAGGTGATGCTGGTGCTGCCAGTCGGGATCACACTTTGAGAACCACTAGTCTGTGCTCAAACTGGAAGCAAAACAAAAGTTCCAGGGGGTAGTGGTGGTACTACAGGTGTGCCACTATAAAGTGTGCAAGTGTATGTACTCGTTCAGAGTATGCTGATTGAGCCTGCTGTATCCAGGCACCGTGCTAGGTGCTGGGAATGCACACATGGTGGCAGACACAGACAGGCCTGGTCTTTGCCTTCAGGAGCTCACAGTATAGTGGAAAAGCAAGCAGCAAACAGGCACAGGAAATGAGTTAGTCCATATAAGTTGGGAAGACCCCTATGAAGGAAGCCAACAGTGTACTATGATACTAAACCAAAGGTAGTCTAGAAAGATCTCTGGGAGGTGGCAGTGCCATTGAAGCTGAGACAGGCTATGAAAAACTGAGGGCCCTGAGAAGAGGAGGTTAATGTTTTAGTCGGGATAGTGATGGCCCTGATGGGATGGGGGGAGTGGCAAGTTCCCAGAACAGAAAGAAGGCCTGCGTAGCTGGAGGGCAGTTAGCAAGAGAGAAAGTGGAAGAAAGGGAGATGGGACAGGAGACAAGGAAGGGCCAGGTCATTAGAACTGAGTGAGGGAGTTTGGGTTTTATTCTAAGTGCAGGAGGCTCTGGTGAATATTTAAAGTTGTGTTGTGTGAAGGAAGGAGTGTGAGGGGAAGAGCAGATGCTGTGAGAGCAGCAGGGAGATGGGGGCTGGAGTCAGGGTAGAAATGGGGCAACAGCTGTGATCAGGGCCTCTGTGTACTCATGGGCTCTAGGGGGCGCCGCTCACACTGATTGCTTGGATCTACCAGAGGTAGGGAGACCTGGGTTGCTTCCCTGTAGATGAAGGAGGATGATCCTACAGGATTTGATGATGGATTAAATGTGAGGCTCAACAGAGAGGTGCCAAGAATGACTCCTGGGCTTCTGGCTTGAGCAGCAGAGAAGAGGAAGAGCTGGAGAAGAAGGAGGAGGTACCAATTCATTTCTGAGAGAGGGGACATAACAAAAGTTACTTTTCAGGAGACAGTGAAATGACCATAGCCACTGTTAACCTGGCCTTTTGCTCGTACGCAAAATAAATGATGCTGGGGTTTAATAAATATTCTTATTAGAGAGTTGCCCTGTATATATCACAAATTCATGGCTGCCTGGTTGCCCTGAATTAGAAAACAAATAAGGCCATTTAACACTAAACATAGTGTTGTCTTTCTCTAATAATTCAGAGAGCACTTCAGACTCTCACAGAGACCTTTAGTGTTGCTGTGTAACAAACCACACCACAATTTACTGGTGAAAACAACCATTTTATTATGCTCATGGATTTTGTGGGTTAGAAATTAAGACAGGGCACAACAGGATAGCTTCCCTGTGTTCTGGGATGTCTGGGCTCAGCTGGAAAAACTTGTCAGCTGGGGGGCCTTGACAGATGATGGATGGAATCATCTGGAGATGTCTTCACTCTCGTGTCAGGCAGGTGATGCTGGCTGTCAGCCTGAGCACCTACACATGGCCTCTCCACGGGGTGTAGGCCCTTCTTCACAGCTGGGCACCTACAGGGCAGTTGAACTTCTGACATGGCACTCAGGGCTCCAAAGGCGAGTCGTCATTGCAAAGATCTTGAATCTCTAAATTATACGGGACAGGTAGTTGAATTCAGGTTCTGCTTAATAGAATGCTAGATAAGAAAGGGATTGCTGTGATCAGCATGCTGCCTCGGGGATAATCTGCCTCGGGGAAGAAGAGTCTGGTAAAAGGGAAGAGCTGGATGTTTTGCATTAAACCAGATGACAAGGATATTCTTACTTTGGCTGTGAGCCAGTCATGTGGTAAACAAGTATTTTTCCATTCTCTTCCACTTGCCCTGAGAGGTGAAGCAACCAAGCACAGTTTATGACAGTCCTAGTTTACAAACTAGGACATAATAAGAACAGGTTTGAGTTATTTAAACATTACATGGACACAGATTTCCCAAGACCTCAACTTTTAGGTCCATTCTGATGGGCTTCATCCATCAGCTAGCAATGCACAGTGCTTCGAGTTTGGAAATTATTCTTGATTTGGGTTTGGGGTAACCTTCAATGATTGTAACACATTAGCTCTAAATAAGATCTTTGATCTAAGGCAGCAGATTCCAAAAAGGGAAGTATAGGCATCCGAGGAAGTGTGCAAGATGATTCACTGGGGGCAGTACAATACCTACTTCTTGTTTTTTTTTTTTTTTTAAAGTAGGCTCCACGTGAGCCCAGTGTGGGGCTTGAACTCACAACCCTGAGATCAAGACCCGAGTTGAGATCAGGAATCAGATGCTCAACTGACTGAGCCACCCAGGTGCCCTTGAATACCAATTTCTATTTTTTTTCCTATTTCTATTTCTTAAAAAATTGTTAATATATATTTGTGTGTGCATTTTACAGAATGTTAAATATAACAATATAGTAGTAAGTTCACAAAACTTTTAAATGACTAGTTAAATAAGTAATTTTGTGCTCAAAAAGTTGCTTTTTTCGTTGATGGGGCATTTATACCGTATAGCTAATAGTTTTGAAACTGTTATGCAAACAAATCACCTGGGGAAACTTGATTTTTCTCAGCTCCGTGCAAAGAGTGATTAGAATTTGGGGAATTGATTCACACTATCTAAGCTCACAAGAGACTGATTTGTAAACTAAATCGCTAAATTTATTAATTTCTGATAGCTTGAAAACGAAACTTATCATTTATACGTGTTCTACTTTTTTCTTGGGCAATGCGATTTCTCTCAGGATATGAAAATCAGACAAGAGGCTCAATGCACCTTAAACTAGAAAGAAAATTTGAGGTTCCTAAAGGATATTTGCAAGAAGCCAATGTAGCATAGTAGTGGGTTGTTCTTGAGATAGACTAGTGAGCTCTGATGGCCAAACTGCCTGTGTTCCAGCTGTGAGTCAGCTGTCTACCAGCTGCAGTGTGACCTTGGGCTAACTAACCTCTCTGTGCCTCTTTATCTGTTAAATGCGGATACTCATAGTTCCTACTCACTCGGAGCATAATCCATGGAAAATGCTTAGCTCAGGGTCTGGCACATGTTAAGAACCCAATCAACGTTGATGATTCTTCTCTATTCTAAGCGTGTTTCTTTCTAAAGAATTTAATTTTTGCCTAGAATCAGCAACTCCTGGAGGCGTATTCTTATCACACAACATCCTCTTTTCAGTATTCCTCAATTTCATTTGGTGCCTTTGTTATTTTAGTATCTTAATCCCTTAGGGTACAGGAATTCTTTTTGTATCCCCAGAACCTATGGCAATGCCTACCCCGGAAAAACTGCCCTGAACAGTTTATGGCATTACATGTGCTTCAGAACATGTCTTTGGATTGCAGTTCATTTGGTCCAAATTGTATTGCTTTTGGCCAAAGACATGAGCATACTTAGAAGGAAAAGGATAGATCCCGGTTGCCAACTCCAAAGCTTTCAGAGTCTAGCAGGAAGTTCCAGTGTGTGAAGGGGGTGGGGGTGGGGGGCGGCTGTGCTGAACTAGAGCATTTGTGCCCCAATAAAGACATCCAAATTTAGATTTTAAAAACTTCTATGCTGGCCAAACATGGTCTCTGAGCAGATTTGGGGTCCAATTTTTTAGCTCTGGTGTAGATTAAAAGAGGTATAGATAAAAACTTCCAAATATACATTTTCTTGCCTCTACTAAAATGTAGAGGCTAAATTTACATTTAGCATTTGGCTAGCACAGTGTCATTTCTCTTTCTTTGAAACCTCTTTCTCCAGGCCCATTGTAAAAATTATTAGAAAATCCTTCTCATTTCATAAAGCGAGTCAAAGCATGTACATTATCGATGTGTTAAGTGCATTATCTAAAATAAGTCCAATTTTAAATTGCTGCCACATATAAATGCATGCTCACAGTTACTACTACACATTTCTCTCATTGGGTAAAGTTTTAGGGTGAATGTTTCCTGATGCCAGCACCTTCTCTTACTAGTAACGCTTCTGCAAGTTGTACTGAATGGTGAGTCACTCCCAGGAAAACTCAAGCATTTGGCTAATTTGTCCATTGTCTCTTAGACACAGAACAGCATTTTCTGAGCTTCTCTAGAGTTCAGAGGTTCTTCTTACCCATCTCTAGTCCTAGCTGCTCACAGGTGCTTGCCCAAAGGAAAGGAGAGGTATTGTGTGTCCCACTCACTGTGGTTGGTGCTCACTCCACCTTTCTGTCATCCTGGTAATTACAAGTAACTGTGGCAGCAATTAGAATTTGTCCACCAAAGATGAAAGGCTTGTCTGGTCAGTTCTTCCGTCAGGTGTCACCTCCTACAATGTTGAGCATATTTTGATTTTGTTCATCTGATCCTACAGATCTCTAGTCACAGAACCTACTAGAGAGGATGTTTATCTGGACCTTGGACTTATTTCTCTCCTCCTATCTGGATAGTGCCATCTTGATTACCCTGGAATCTAGTTGAGAATGGGTGCTCCCCACCTCCTCCACCTCTCTCACCACCCTATCTTCTCTCCCTCCTTTCTATCAGCCAGCCAGAATGGGCATGTTGGGGAAAGAGTGAAAACATGGATTAAATAACATTGAGCAGTGTTTCTTGATCGCTTACCATATACTAGGAATGTGTTAAGGGCTTTCTTAGCATCATTTTGTTCCATCTCACGTAGCCCCAGGAGGTGGGTACTATTCTTATTCCCACTTTACAAAGAAATGGAGGCTCAGAGGAGAGTCCAGTAACTTGCCCGAGGTCATATGGTCTAGGTGGCAGGGTCAGTCCTTGAACCTGGTCCTCCTGCCTCCAGCAGCCACCAGGTTGTACTGCCATCCTTAGAGGTGGCTAAAATCTAGGGCAGAATCAGCTAAGTGTAGGCAAAGCCTGGGGACCACAGAGGGAGGGACTACTACTTCTGAGAGAGACTGCTCAGAAAGCATTGGGAGGAGAGCCTCTGGGGAGGTTGAGGGCTAAAAAAGGTCCATCATCTTAGGGGTGGAGGAAGCAGGCCTACTGAGCAGAGTCCAGGGCCAGGAAAGCCAGTGCTCTGTGGCAGGGGTAGGAGTGAGCACCTTGAGGGTGGGTAGCGAGGGGTGCAGGGAGGGGAGCAATGGGGGGTGCAGGATCCTGTCGCAGGATGACCTCCTCCCATAGAAAATGGACTGTGTGAGCTACGCCTGGGGGGCTCAGTGGTTGAGCATCTGCCTTCGGCCCAGGGCGTGATCCTGGAGACCTGGGATTGAGTCCTACATCGGGCTCCCTGCATGGAGCCTGCTTCCCCCTCTGCCTGTGTCTCTGCCTCTCTCTCAGTGTCTCCCTTGGATAAATAAATAAAATATTAAAAAAAAAAAAAGGAAAAGAAAATGGACTGTGTGAGTGGGTGGAGGCTGGGCTGCATCACCGCACATTCTCCCTCCTTCCTCAGGGACAGTGCTGTGGGAAGGGCTGTCCTGAGAGCCACCCCTCAGCTGGGGGCATGCGTGACCTGCCTGACCCCACAGTGTGGCCCAAGAGAACAGAGGAAAAAGGCTTCCTGTGTCAGGCACTTCTGGGAACTCCAGGAACACACAGCTGTGCTTCCCTCCCCTCCACGGCAGCTCCCTCTTCCCTACACTCCTGACCTTGTGCCGCCAGAGAGGGTCCTGGCACCCAGACCTCCAGGGACCTGAGGAATGGAGGCCCCCATTCAAGCAAGTAGAAAGTAAAGTCCTTTCTCACCTTCTGAGTAAAATTTCTCAAGGAACTCTGGTCCTAGCTAAGTGACATGGCTGGTCTGGGATGTGGGTCTCCCAGCACACCTCAGCCTCAGGGAAATTCATCCTGTTGGGAAATTCTTGACGAATTTAGAAGAGCTAGGTACTGGGACGCCTGGGTGGCTCAATGGTTGAGCATCTGCCTTGGCTCCGGGCCTGGTCCCAGGGTCCTGGGATCGAGTCCCGCATCAGGCTTTCTGCAGGGAGCCTGCTCCTCCCTCTGCCTGTGTCTCTGCCTCTCTTTCTGTGTGTGTCTCTCATGAATAAATAAATCTTAAAAAAAAAAAAAAAAAAGTTAGGTACCAGCTATGACCCTGCTTCCATTTTTTGTCCTTTATAAAGTACTTTGGTGGAACAATTCCCCCACTGTACTCTCATCAACCCACTCCTTTTTTTTGTTTGTTTGTTTTTTGTTTGTTTGTTTTTTCCCAACTCTCTCTCTCTCTCTCTCTCTCTCTCTTTTTAAATATCCAACCCTCCTTTTAAGAAATAGTGTTAGTGTTCTCCATCCCCATCAGCCTGCCCTAGCATTGGGCCTGCACTGGCCTGTTAAGTTACCAACCCACGCCTTCTACTTTCTATGACTTTGTTCCAACATCCAGGTTTCCCATGCCTGGAACCATACCAGCAGTTTGATTTTAATAGAGCCTCTAATCATCTCATACACAGGTTTGGGCTAGCCAGAGAAAAGGGGATAAATGTTCCACATTTTAAAAAAATTCAATGTTTTTCACCCTACTTCCACAAGTCATTAGGGTCCCAGGAACTGGTATCTGTGGCCTAGCCATAGACATTAATGTCTTATTGGAGGTGAGATATTACGGAAACTGGAACTCTGCAGCAGGCAGCCTTCGTTGGAGGGGGCATGGGTGAGCTGAACTGATAAGGAACAGTAGCTGAGCCTCAGCTCCTTGGTACCAGCTTCTTAGCACGTCTTCCCACATACTGGGTAAGGAAGGTACAGGCCCCAGGCCCCAGCGGAAAGCAACAGAATGGATAGGAAGTTGGAAGGGCTAAAGGTTCTGGGATGGGGCTGAAGGTTTTGGGATGGTCAAACAGCTTAATTTTTTTTTTTTATTGAAGTGTAATTGACAAACCATACTATATTAGTTTCAGGTGCACACCACAGTGGTTGACCAATTCTATACATTACACAGTGCTCACCACGATAAGTGTAGTTGCCATCTGTCACCATACAACGCTTTTATAGTATTATTGATTATATTCCTTGTGCTATGCTTTTCATCACAAACAGCTTTGAAATAAGGCCAGGCCTCATCTGTAATGGACCGAGGGGGTTGCTATCTTCAATCAAGGTTAGAGGTGGGCAAAAGCCACACACAGCCATGACACCCACCCACCCGGACTATTTGGCATCCCCAACCCCTTATAGACAACCACTTCTCTGTCTCACTACAGAAACCTTCAGGCCATCTTTATACACTCTTTTCTTATTGGGTTGTAGGTTTTGATAAAGAGTCTAAGATAAATCAAGACATTACTCCTTTTTATTCCATCAAGACACATATATTGAGCACCTGCTGTATGCCAGGGGTAGTGCTAGGTTGGTACAGAGATGAAAAAGACTATCTCTGTTCTGAGGCCAAAGCCTGGTTAGTGGGAAGCAGAGGAAAACAAGGGTGGACAATTAGATGTGATGGTGCCATGATAGAAACTGTAGAGTGGGGGTGTGGTGCAGAGAATCAGACAAGGTTTCAGAGGAATGGGCATTTGAGCTGATATTTGAGTGAAGTGACACTCTTCCAGGTGACTCCTGAACCCTAAATCAGTGGCTCCCTATTTTGTGACTTTGAAATAAAATGTCCTTAATTATACTTGAATTAAAAAAAATTAATTCATCAATTTAAAAAAATCCTTATGTCAGATGTCCTGCTTCTTCTCAAGAAAGAATGGTTTTGTGTTGAGTGTCTCAAAGCATCACACTTCCACATTTTCATCTATCTGCAACTTGCCTTTTGGTCATGGAGTCATCACAGTCAGCAGTCTTTGCTTTAGTAGAGAAAAGGTAGAAGAAGCTCATCAGGTTCCTAGCAGCAGAAAATAAAGATTCTTAGACATAAAATGGCAGGTAAGAAATAGGCCAGTGGTCATAGATTTCTGTGTTTTCTCCAGCAGTATTCAGGGAGTGGAAGCCTAAACATCTTGTCACATTTAGGATGGGAAGAGAACATGTCAGAACAGTTATGCTTAAAACCCAAGAATATCTTCTTAAGGATGAAGTTGGGGAGTGATCTAAGATTAGCATTTATTTAAGGATTATAGGGAGGAAAATATCATATATCAAAACATGCTGTGAGCTAAGCCATTTAGCCAGGTGGATCACTGATGGTGATGGGATCTTCTGGGGAATTTCAAGGCTGAGCATGAAGTATATCAGCAGTTGTGGGACTAGTAGATAAGTGGTGAGTGATGGAGGAGTAGTCCCTCTAAGTCATGAGATTATGACAATATGTGAGCTGCTAAGTTTCCCTATCTATAGGAAATAGAATGCTAACATGTTAGTGAGATATGCCTGGGTCTATTCCATCCTGAGGTCAAATTGCCCAGAGAGGGACACAAAGACCTCAAATCTAGAGCAGTCAAGAAGTAATGCTCCAGGACCCTCATCTGATTCGATCCGTGTCTTATTTTGTATTCTAATCATTATTTTATAATTCAATGGGAAAAATAATCAGTTTGTCACAATATAATGTTTAGAGCACTTTCAGAAATACATATGGTATGCAAGGTAAGATACATTTAAATTAAAAATCATTCCCTTTCATGAATACACAAGTTCAATAGAGAAAAGATGATAATTACAAGCAAGCAAACCACTCAAATATATATTAGTATTTAATCTGTCAGTGGAACGCTATATCTCTGTGTTTTCTCTAGTGTACATGGGTATTTGAGGTCTTCTGAGAGAAGACCCCATTCTTGTCTATGATGCCAGAAGCCAGATTGTTGAGTGAGGATCCTAAGGGGGTCTTAACCCACATGAAAAAGCACTAGTTAGCCAGGAAATACAGTGATTTAAAGTTAGTTTGGGGAAAAATATCCTTTATAGCCCAAGTTTATGAAGGCCAAGTGCATCCCCTGTTACCATTTTCTCTGATGGTTGTTCTCAAGTGGTATAGGTTTATTTGAGATTGCCTAGCGGTGGAGAGATACAGCTCACATATCTCTTGTCTCCAAGAAGCACTGTTACACAATCTTCTCCACGTTCTGGGACCACTATTATCAGTCTGTAATTAAGGGACTTGAGAAGATTGCCATTTTGCAATCCACCCTCACTAAGCAGAATGTTCCGTATGGAGTCTTTATAGTGTGTTTGGCTTTCTACCTCATTGTCTCAATTTGGAAAGGACATAGATAAATGCTTCCTTGCTTATTGATATGGAGGGTTATCATAGGTTATCTTCCTGAGGACATATAGAGTCTGTGGTTAGGAAGACAAACCATGAGAGACTTCTAACTCTGGGAAACAAAGGGTTGCAGAAGGGGAGGTGGGTGGGGGGATGGGGTAACTGGGCGATGGCATTAAGGAGGGCACACGATGAGATGAGCACTGGGTGTTATACTATATGTTGGCAAATTGGATTTACATAAAATTTTAAACAAAAAACAAAAAAGTGTGGTTAATTTCTAATAGTTAATGAGGTGAACTTATATTGACAGCATAGGTGCAAAACTTTCTTATGAAGTGTCAGAAAGATTTGGCGAGGGTGTTTTAGCTTGGGAATACCTGGTTCAAAGGCTTACAGCTTTGGGGAAGGAAAGAAAGGGCATAGCATCCAAATCTCCAGGGCAGCTCCCATCTGTCCAGGTTGCAACCACATCTGACTCTGCCGAGCTACAGAGAACATATGAGGAAAGAGGCTTTCAAGGCAGCAAGGATATTTTCTGAGCAAGGATTTAGAGCTGCTGAGGTGTGGATGTATAGATGGTTGTATGAGAGGAAAATACTCCACTGTGAGTTCTGTGAGATAAAGGATGAATCCTGTAAGGTGCAGCTCTGCAGTCTGGGAGAGGCTTTGGTTACCTTTGGCTGAGGTTGGACAGGATACGGTGGCCAAGCCTTTGCTTTAGGCAGGAGAAGAGGCAAGCAGAGCACTGCTATTGGCCAGCTTTGCATAGGCAACCTCAGCCCTTCTACTGGTAAACAAATATCATTTCTTAACAATAAAATTGTTTCTCTAGAAATTGTTCTGAATCTCCTTTTTGTTTTGTATAAGTCCCAAGAGAAACTGAAAAAATCAGGATAAGCTTTGATGATGTCAGTAATAAAAACGATAATAGGATGGCAAATATTTACTAGACATCTACTTTGTACCTGCAAGAGAGGTGATCCTATTTTCATTTTACAGAAAAGGAAGATGAGTCTCCGAGGTTGCTTTATTTGCTCAATGTCACACAGCTCATAAGTGGTAGAGGAAGGATTTGAAGTTAGGTCACTCTGATTCCAGAGCCCACACTCTTTTGGCCGCAGGAAGATGCCTCTAATGAAGGGGTGTGTGTGTGTGTGTGTGTGTGTGTGTGTGTGTGTGTGTCCCTATCCTGCAGGTCACTTGACAAAAATAATCACAGTAGAACCAAAGGCCTCCAAAGGCCATGAGGAGGGTGGAAATAGGTTTTTCCTTGAAAAGGAATGTTGCTGGTTCATAAGGAAAGCATAGAGGACTCGGGCAAGTCATTTAACTCTTAGAATCAGCCTCGATTCTTGTCCTATAAGGGATAACAATGCTTGCTTGATTAACGTTCCTGGATTTTCTAAAGAATTAGATGATGTGTAGGACAGCAGTCTGGCAACTCTATGGAGCATTATACAAATCACAAGCTTCCCGTGTTTAGTCACAAACATAATGTTTTGTCATTTGCAAAGAAACACATTCGCATATTAAAACCTACTACAAGGTAATGAAGGGCTTCTAACAGTAAATAAGGTCCAGTGCTTTAAATTTACATATAATTAGTTAAAACTAGCTCTTGTTAGAGCAGACTGGTTTTTTTTTTTAAACAGGAAAATCTTTTCTTATTTACAAAAGAAATTGTATTTTCTTGTCTCTGAACTGCCTAATGTACAAGTCTTGAAATACAGGCAAAGAAGCAAAAGAGTGAAGGACACCCATAAAATTATTCACCCAGAGGTAATCATTGTAACCATCTTGGTACACTGAGCCAATCTGATATGTCCAGATAACTGTGTTGGTAATTTTTACTATCAATATTACATATAAATTCTGTTTCTGAAATAGCTACCCGGAGGCTGAAAAAATGTAATCATTTTGGTTAGGATGATTTTCTATGACTGCAAAAACTGTTTTTATAAGCTTTTGCTTTTAATTCCCCTCACTCCACCCAAATGGGTGAGAGAGAAGAGAGAGAGAGAGAAACAGACCCAATAACTAAGTTATTGTTGTATCTAGAGCAGACGCCTTTGAGCATTGTCTCCTTTTATACCACACTCATTCTTTCTCTCTCTGACATTTTCTAACAGTGTGTTGTGTGTGTGTCTGCTCTTTGCTGACTGGTATGATTAATTGAATATTAGTCTACTATAGTAAAGAGCCCATTGCCTAGAGTCAAGAGAGTGGGGTTCTTTGAGGCTGGACAGAGCGTGGTGCCTGGTACATAGAAGGGCCTAGGAAATATTTTGTCATTTGTATGAATGAAGGGTTCCACCACTGCCATTAACAGCCATGTGACCTTGAGCCAATCACTTAAACTCTCTGGATGTCTCTAATGCTTCCCAGTTCTAATACTTTAGATTTTAGGCTTCCTCCTTTGAGCTTTTGCTTCTGACACTGTGTGGTCTTTTACCTGATGATGAATTTTTACGCTTGGTAGCCCCTTATAGGTGCAAAAAGCTAGCAGCTGCTTTCTGTTCACTCTTTAATCCATAGGAGATAATTTTCCAATTGTTTTGTTTGTTTTCTGCCTTTCATCTTAGGCACCTATGTTTTGTTGAGTAAGTTGGTTAGTGAAGTAATTAAAAGAGGCAGTGAGCCTAAGGCGGGGCCCTAACTGAAACTAGACTTCTCACCTCATTGCTCAGTTCATTGGAACCAAAAGAGCTCTAATCTATGAGTTTCCTTAAATACCCTTAGCAGTAAAACATTCCCACATGTACAAGAATTATGATTTCTTCATAAAAAAAACTAGTTAACAAGTGCATTAAATGAAAGACACTGCTTCTTAATATGCTTGGGATGCTGCACAGAACAGCTGTGAACTTTATCAGCTTTTAGGATTCAAGGGGAGGTAGTGCTCTGAGACCTTCTTCGGTTTTCATCAGACACCCCTCATGATGTCTTTGCAGTGGCTTAATGTCTATTACTGTCTCACAGACAAAAAAAGTACAAGCATCTTGGCCAGTTTTGCAACCGGTAGGACTAGAAGACTAGAAGCTTTTTCCATGTTCTGTTTCTACTCTCAAGATCTGTTCCTGACCAAATGAAATCAGGGCAACGGAACAAATAGTTGGCACTCGATTGATTTCCCCAGGCAGAAATCAGTCTAAAAGGGCTTCTGTCATTTGGGAATCTCTGGGCACTGTGGTAAGATCCCAAAAGTCCCCTGGTAATTGACTGCTTACCTGCTGCACTGTGCCCACAGGCTAGGCATAGACCATCCACCTTCCCACTTGTACTTGATTTTCTGGACTTATTTTCTATATCCTTACTCAATACATATTTGTCAAAGATTTTGCTTAGGAAATATAAGTGTTCTAAGGGATTTTGAAGAGAACTCTTGCTTGTGCCTGTTTTTAAAGCATGACTTTAACACCCTATTCTTTTGTAAGGACTATACACGAGCTGGACATGAGTTGCCTTAAAAATTAACACATTATTGGCTGATTAAATTCTGCTATTTTCTCCTACTGCCTGAATTTACCTTGTTGCCTAGGCATATTTTTTAATTCATAAATATGCTCTTCTTTATATTTCCCAAGCAACAGAATGCTTTTTAAAATTTTATTTATTTAAGCAATGTCCACACCCAATATGGGGCTCGAATTCACAACCCTGAGATCAAGAGTCACATGTTTACTGATTGAGCCAGCCAGATGCCCTATGACAGAATGTTTTATTTGCTTGGTTATGTATTTTCTGCTTTATTGAGGTATAATTTACATATGATAATATAATAGACACACTTAAAGTGTACCATTCGCAAAATTTTGACATATTTACACATGAAACCATTACCCCAACCATTGCCCTAAAAGCTTCCTTGTGCCCCTTTATGGCCCTTAATCCCCACCCTTTCCAACCTCTCCTCCAGCCTCCTTGGGTAACAGCTGATCTACTTTCAGTTGCTGTACATTAGTTTGCATTTCCTAGAATTTTATATAAAGGAATTCACACAGTATGTACTCTTTTTTTGCTAGCTTTTTCCACACAGCATAATTATTTTGATTCATCCATGTTTTGACATACAGCAATAGTTCGTTCCTTTTAATTGCTGAGTAGTGTTCCATTATATGAGCATACCATGATTTGTTCATTCATCTGTTGATGGAAACTTGGATTGTTTCCTGTTTTTTGGCTATCACACATAAAACTGTTGTAAAAATTTATGTACAAATCTTTGTATGGACATATGCTTTCATTTCTCTAGAGTAAATTCCTAAGAATCTGGATCATATAGTAGGTCAGTCTTGACTTTTTAGAAAATTATCTGTTTTCTGAAGTGGTTGTACTATTTTGTATTCCTGCCAGCAGTATATGAATGTTCCAGTTTCTCTACATCCTCCTCAACACTTGGTATCATCAGTCCTTTTAATTTTAACCAATTTAATAACTATATAATTTTAATTTGCACTTCCCTCATGATTAATGATGTTGAGCATTATTTCATGTGCTTATTTGCTATCTGTATATCCTTGGTGAAATATCTGGCCAAATCTTTTCCCTACTTTTTAAATGGATTGTTTGTTTTCATATTAATGAATTTTGAGAGTTTTTTGTACATTCTAGATAGAAATATTTTATCCAATATATTTTCTTCCTCTCTCTGTGGCTTATCTTTTCATTCTCCTAACAGTGTGTTTCAAAGAACAGAAGTTATTAATTTTGATGGAATACATTTATCTGTTTGTTCTTTTATGGGTTATGCTTTGGTGTTATGTCTAAGAAATGTGTGCCCAACCCAAAGTCATGAGGGATTTCTCCTGTGTTTCCTTCAGACATTTTATGATTTTAAATTTAGTTTTGTGATCTATCTTGATTTAATTTTTGTCTAGGGTGCAAGGTACGGATCAAAGTTCATTTTATTTGCATGCGGATATCTAATTGTTTCAATGCTGTTTGTTGACAAGGCTATGCTTTCACCAGTTGGCCTTTTTACCATTTTTAAAAATCCTATATCTTGTCCACATATGTGTCTTTGAACTGATACCCAATTGTCTTGATTACTGCAGCTCTATATAAATCTTAAAATCAGGTAGTATTAGTTCTCTAACTTTATTCTTTTTGCCTGCTTGTACTTTTGCTTACAAGAATTTTGTCCTTAGGTCTACAGTACTAGGTCAAAAATGTTAATTGTAATGAAAAATAACTTTCATTTTATTTACCAAATCTTGTAACTATTCAGAGAGTCAACAAGAGCATGAACAGTGGAATCAGATCTGGTTCTGAATCCCAGTGCTACCATTACTATCTATGTGACTCTCATCAAGTTGCGTATCATCTCAAAATCTCAAGTTCCTCTTCGTAAAATGGGGATGAGAATATATACCTTACAGCAGTGTTTTAAGGATCAAATTAGAGAATATATAATGTCTTATATAATTTTTGTTTAATATGCATTATTTTATGTTTAAAAAAATGGTATAATAAAAATATCCAATAGTTACCTAAGGCATATACAATCAAAGCATCTTTGGAATTCCCATTTCTCTTATTTTATTTATTTTAGATTTTATTTATTGATTTGAGAGACAGATAAAGAGAGAGAGCATGCACAAGCAAGGGTAGTGGGGGGGGAAGAAGCAGACTCCCCATTAAGCAAGGATCCTGAGGTGGGGCTCCATCCCAGGACCCTGAGATCAGGACCTGGGCTGAAGGCAGACACTTAACCCACTGAACCACCCAGGTGCCCCATTTTACCTTCATTTTAAATGGTTTTTGAGTGATTCTTGTTTAGTTTTAATAATTATATATAGTTTTGAGGTTTGGAGTTATAATTTGAACATGTTTAGATATAGCAAAATGTACTAGTGTTTTTCATACATCCATGTTACATTCAAATGGGATGGGCTAAATGCCAACAGAGTGATGATTGAATAAAAGTTGTTTGATGCTGGAAGTATATAGGGGCAGAGATTTGCTGTCACATTTGAGGCCTAGAAAATTCCAGCAAAGGAAAATCCAGCTCCATAAGATAGTACATGCATGGAAGATGAATAATGAATATAAATCTAAATTTTTCTCTTATGGTAACTTGGGGTAGACATTGATCCATCTCTGCTGTGTCTGGGTGAAAAGAATAACTTGTATTTTCACTGAAAGTTGAATTCAACAATATATTAAAAACTACACATCATGAGAAAAAGACTAAAACTGAACTTATAAGTGGGTAAAGGATATGTACAGGCAATTTGCAGTTGAAGGAGTCAAAACTTTTAATAGACACATGAAAAGAACCTTAAATTCACTTGTGTATAATGAAATGCAAATCAGAGTAACAATGAAATATCATGTCAGCAAAAAGTAATAAAGTTGGTAACATCAAATATTGGCAAGGATGTTGGGGAAAGGAACAAATTTATGGCTAGGGAGTATAAATTGTAAAACTACTTTTGAAAGCTATTTGAAAATACCTAATAAAGTTGAATATGTATATACACTGAGATCTAGCACTTCCTTTTCTTGGTATCTGCCCCAGAGAAATTGTCATCCATATGCACAGAGAGACACGTACAAAGATATGCATTGCAACGCCATTTGTAGTAGTGAAGAATTGAAAACAGTCTAATCTGTCTCCTCTCTCCCCCTCGTTCTCTTTCTCTCTCATACACACACACACACACACACACACACACACACACACACACACACTTCACATTATTTTCTAAACCACTGCAAGTCACAATACTTATGGCACTTTACCCCTAAAGCTATTTTTTAAAACAGAATTCTGAAGCGGATATAGAAAAATGTCAGCTTGTTTGATTTTGCTGGTGGGAACATTCAGATCCATTATTTTCTGTACCTCTCTGTATTAGTGAGATGTTAAAACTTGAAAGTAAACACGAAAATTTAAAAAAGAAATATGACATTTGTTTCTCTGCTTTCTTTTCCTCTTTACAAATGTCTTGTAATTCCTCACCTGAAGACTAAGCATCTTTCCCATTTTGAGTCTTGTTTGATTCAAATCTATAACATGTCTTCGGCTCTTTTCTTCATATAATTTGAAATATCTCCAAGGTAACTATTTTGTTTTTGGAGTTGTTTTAGACATTATCTTGCTTCTAGACATCTCTGTTCAATATCGAATTAAGCTTGCTGGGCCTAAGTTGTCAGTTATTTCCTTGCTTTTTTGCTATTTGGGGGAGTTTGGATTGACAATTGGAACTTAACTTCTGTATTTCATGCCAGCGAAGGCTGTGCAGGGCTTGTTTTCTTAACATTGCTTCATCTGCCTGTCTTGGTATGTAAGATATTTATATGTAGGGAGGGATATTTGTTTTAGTGTATAATAGATACTTATAATGAAGATTAGGTCATGCACTTCTAGCTGAGAATTTCCAAAGCATATAATAAACAATTTTTAATCTTCAGAGCAGAGGCTTGGGGTGCCCCTTCAGCCTGACTGCCTACACGGTATTTTTGGCTGCCAGAATGGCCTCTCTGCCCATGTCAGGCTCACTTTATGTGTACATACTTTAAGTTCCCTATTTTCTTTTATCTGCCCCTTTGGTAAACAGACGACAGAAACTTCCTCCGTCTGATCTCTCTCTGACATACTGCAAATTTAGCTCAGACGCCAGCTGGCTGTGTGTGTCTCTGGCTATTCATAGAAAGGAAGGGTTTACCTTCCTTCCTTCTGGGGAAACCTGCATCTTTTCATGGGTCCAAATCTATTTTCAAAGGGCTATTTGGAATCGGAGTTACTGGGTAATTGGAGAAGGTCTTTTTTGTGATACTTGAATGATCTTTTAAAAAATACACTAATGGGTCATGTCTAATATATGTGGAACTTACTGTGTTTACTTTTTGAATGATTTTCTCCTCTTGTATTTGTGAATGTTGTCAAGACCACCATGACCATCCATCAGCTCTTGGTCATCACAGATCATCCACTTGAGCACCAGGTGGCAGTGAACGCAACTGGAGCAGAACACTTAGCTCAGCCACTCTGGTCCTGGCCTGGTCCTTGATTCTAATTTTGATCCAGAAATAATCCCTAAGTCAGCTGGTAAGATATAGACAGGGTTCTGTGCCTACCTAGAAGTCTGGCCCTGGGTTTCCAGAGTTTCCAGATAAGCTGGAGCCAGTAGGGTTTCTTGGGAATCCTGGGCAAGATGTGCCTATTTCCCAATTCAGAAGCAATTTTTTCTTGTCAGTTGAGATTTCCTGCCCAGAGCATTTCAGAGTTGGGTGGGTTTCAGGGCAATATTCACAAAGACATTTGTCTTGTCACTTTCGGTACTTTTCATAAGTCATTTGACATCATAAATATCACTAATTGCTATTTCTCTGTTACTATTTTTATTCTGATGCCCTAGATATGGGAACTGGTAACTGGACTATAAGTTTCTTTAGGGTGAGAACTGGATATTTTGAATTTTGTGTTCCTAACATCTACCACAATGTCCAGGGTATAATAACTTCTCAATAAAGGTCTATGTCTAGAACATATGACTGAATAAATGGGTGTAAAACATACCCCAAAGTCACTGTCCTATTTTTTCTTCTCCTGTCCTTCTTGTTTGCTCTTATTGTTTTCATCTCTCTTAGACCAAAGTCTTAGATGATTGCCAGAATCATGTGTTTATACTGTTTTCTGAAACTCTTCTTGTACATTTCTCCCTCAAATTTTGTTCGTTTAAAAAAATTATCTTTTTTTTTCTTCTTGGACTTTGTCTTTTCTATCTTAAATTATTTTAAAAATTATCTGTATCTCTATCTGATTCTTCTGTTATCTAAAGTTCTTTCTGGTTGTTATGCCTGCTGACTCTTGCTTATAGTTAATTGCTTCCACATGGGTCTTGCGGCTTATGCTTGTGAACTCATCTTCAGAGGTGGTTTAACTGTGGGTGTCCTAAATTGCTTGTATCAGGACACATCTCTTCAGACAGGTTTTTTTTCTTCTTCTTGACACCCTAGGGATGTTCATGGCCTACAACCAATTTTATGCCTATTTTTCAGCTTGTAAGTTCCTAGACTATGGAGGTATTGTGAATTCAAAACCCCAAACTACATGAGGACAGATTCTGGGAATGTAAATGCTCAGTGGAGACACTTTTATTCCCTCATCAGGAATCTAGACAAAGGCATTGCCTTTCCATCTACCTGTGAGAGTGTTTGGCTTTTTTTTCAACATAAATTCATTTCAAAAATCTTTCTTTCTTCAACACCACTTCAAGGGATGCCTGGGTAGCTCAGCAGTTGAGCGTCAGCCTTGGGCTCAGGGCGTGATCCCGGGGTCCTGGGATCGAGTCCCACATTGGGCTCCCAGTGAGGAGCCTGCTTCTCCTTCTACCTATATCTCTTCATCTCTCTGTGTCTGTCATGAATGAATAAATAAAAATCTTAAAAAAAAAAAAAAGACCACCTCAAGGATTCTTCTCTATGTGAGGGTATCAGTTCTAGTTCTTCACCTCATCTCCCATCCCTGAGTGCTGGGCAAGTCCTACAATCTCTCCAAATGTTTACATTCCTTAGCTTTTCGATCTAAAACACCATCATCTTTCAAATGATGATAATAAGACTTAACAATAAGGTTCTTAAATGTGTGTCTCCCCTGATAGGGATGTTATAAGATTCGAGTAGTAGAAGAGATGAAAAGGCAGTTTGGGGAAAAAAAAAAAAAAAAAGATTAAAGCACTCTATAGTTAGGTTTTGTTTCTTCTTCTAGATACCCTAGGGGTATCATTGGCCTAGAACACATTTTTCTAGTATTATGACCAGTATACTCTTTTTCCCACACTCTTCTCCTTCCTTCTCCTACCATTACATTTCATTGTCCATTTGTCTAGCTTGTGGCAAAATAGAGTGGCCTTATATGTAGGCAGAGGATGAACTGCAGCCTCCCGGCTGATTTGACCTGATTGAGGATGGTGATTACTGTGGCTCTGTTATTTAGCTCTCTGCTCATGATCCTGTCTGTCCCTCAGGTTCCTTGCTAGAGTGTTGGTGTTGGTAACCTTTCGTCAGTAGTTACTGTTATTTTAGTTGAGTGCATTGCTTTTTTAGTTAAGGCCTTAGTAGCACATGAAATTGTTTATACAGTTCTGATACTTTGGACAACCGAAGAACTGCTGCCTGAATACAGATATTTTTTTGTAGTTACATGTCTATGGCATGTCACTGAAGGAGAGTATCAATTGGTATAGTTGTTCTGGAAGCTACAAGAAACCTTTAAATGCATGTCAACAGGAACACTGATTGTTACAATCAAGAATTTTTACAATATGATCTCACATAACACACCCATTTTATGTTATAAAAGCTTCAGTTTGAACAAGCCATGTCATAAAAGGTGCCACAGAATCAGCAAAGCCAGTCTTTTAATGACAGACCAACCAGTTTTAGATATTGGGGTTTTCTTTGCTTTTTATTTGAGGCCAAGCTCTCAAACAGAGCATTGACTTTGCTTCAGGTCAAATGAAGTCATAATTTGGGCTGGGTTAGTCCTTGTTTAAATCACCTAGGTAAGGTTTAATTTGTTGAACCAAACCCTGGAACCAGTTCAACTCACAGAAGAACATGTAATTATATAACTTTTGTCATAAGACTCAAGAGAAATGTTTCATAGATATAGTGGGAATTCAAAGAGACTATGAAGCTAAGATGGGAAGTGCTTGTAGAGATGGCAATAGGAGAAATAGAAATAGAAACAGAAAGCATTTGTGAAAGTCTAGTCTCAGGTCTTTGTATGGTTCTTTGTACAAATTAATACACTTAAAATATTTTTCAAGCTTTCAGATATTGAATCTCTATTTTCATGGAAAGTATGACAACTATAAGATGGTTAACCATGGTTGTATATCTTTCTGAATTTTCTATGGTATATCTTTATATGGAACAGTTACATGACTGCCCTATTTCCACTTATCTATAATAATGGCCTGAAACAGAAATTCCCAGCTAATTCAGACTTCTCTTTTTTTATCTGCTAAGAGTTAGTCCAACCCTTCATAAAACCTATTTATCAGACCTCCTAACAAATAGACTGATTTGAAGATCAGTTCTTGTCATGTCCCCTGTCTGCCATATATTTTAGATATTAATGAGTCACAAAATGCCTGAAGGTATTAGTCTGAAAGAGACTGAGAAAGAGCAGAGGTCCTGAATTGTCAGAAAACAGAATTGTGTCCTTGGGCAAATCTGAGGGTGGTTGGACAGGTTGTATAATCAAGTGATAACAGGAACGATGATTAAAATCAACAGCAACTTCACAATCTTGAAACTAAAATGCATGCTGGTTTTAGGAGAAATCTCAAAGACATAGCATACAAACTTTGGTTACTGTTGTGGAGCAATCAATGGAAGTTTATAGAAGAAGCAATGCACATAGACCATTTCAGTTTGGTTGATTTATGCTGAGCATCTAGTTTGCTGCTACTGTGTGGATAGGGGGGAGTAAGACCGGTTCTTTACCCTGTGGAGTTCTTAGTGTTGGAGGGAAGATATCACACAACTATCTACGCTCACCACAAAACAACTTTGCCTAGAGCCATTGGCATGCATAGGCCAAGCTTCATGACTGCCAGGGCTTTATTTACTTACATTATCTTGAATTCTCTCATCAGATATTCCAGTTTACAGATGGAGAAGCAATATTTTCCCCCTGCATTTTATCATGTTAACAACATAATATGTTAAATGCTTTGCCAAGGACTTAGACTGAAGTCTGACAAGCAGAAGTCCAATCTTGGCTCTGCTATATACCTGTGGGGTCTGGAGGAAATTTCTTAATTTATTTGAGCCACAGTTTTCTCATCTGTAAAACAGAGATAGCAATAGCTACCTAGGCTCTCAGCTTCAATGTCAATATTCTCAGAAAGGCCTTGTTCCACCATTCTAAGGAATCTTGTTCCCATCTCCCCGTCCCTTAATCCCATTACCTGTTTCAGTTTTGTGATAGCCTTTGTCACCATCTGAAATGATGTCATGTGCCACTGGTTTCCATGACTATTGGCAGTTTCTCCACTTGAATGTAAATTTCACGAGCACAAAGACTGAATCCAAAATCTGGTTCCTGGCACATAGTAGATGTTCAGTAAGTTGCATGAATGGGCAGTGAACTAGGCAACAGTTAATAGAAATAGAAAGGAGAAAGGGGCTGTCCTTAATGTTTAATATCCTTGTGAATAATTCCACTATGTTCCCTTAGAAAGAAAACAAATCATTGCATGTTTTGAACACTGCTATTAAAGTAGGTAGAAAGGTTTGAATTTTTTTTTTTTTTACCATAAGGAATGTCTGAAAATAAATTGAATTTCATCATCTATTGCATGATAGTCCATTCCTGACCTGAGCTGGGCTGCAATAAAAGGAGCAGAGAGACAAATACAACACACACAGAACGGGATCTTTTGCACTTGTGACTGCAGGAGATGCTGAGAGAAATGTGTACCCAGAGCTCACCTGAGTAGGTTTTGGCCTTCACGCTCTCCCACAAACAGGAACCTCAGAGCGATTGAAACGTCGTACTATGTCTACAAAAGGCACGTCCAGCCTCTGCTAACTTGTCATTTATCTTTGCCATTGTTTCAGGATTCTGAGAAGCGAACCCCGCTTCATGTGGCTGCGTTTCTGGGAGATGCAGAGATCATCGAACTCCTGATTCTGTCGGGTAAATACCAGCTGTACTTAAAAGTCTATTGCAGATAAAAATTTGAATGACCAACTCACTAGATTGACTACTACAAGGAAGTCAAACAAATTTCTTTATTGTGCTCATGGAAGTTTATTTGACCAGCGATTTTATCAGCAGACAAAAAACAATGCAGGAGGTTGTTCTTACTGAAAAGTGACATCTCCAGTAAAACACTTATATTGCCTTGGAAGTCTGATTTCTGACTAATCAGGCCCAGTATTATGGATGAATTCAGTAGATTTGGCTGTCTTTTAATTATTTTTATTGTTGAAAAAAAATGAACAAACAAAACTGATTCCTTAAAACTGACATGAACAAACACAGATGTATGTGTGTATTTACACACATTTAAATAGTGTGGCAAAACAATACTATGTCTTGTCTATGGATACATGACTGTGACTATGTAATAAAACGTGGAAGGAAGGAAATCTGTCATTTTCCAAATAGTAGTTACCTCTGACCAGGCTGATTGATGAGAGGTATTTTCAGGGAAGGGTAAAAAAGAGACTATAATTCTGTGAAGTATTTTATTTAAAAAAGATTGGAAGCAAATAGGGCAAACGTGGTTTTGTGCTATTATTCTCTTGATTTTCTTACATATTTTAATATCTCATCGGATTTAGAAATGTCAGTGCATTCATTTTTGAAAACCTGTGTGCTTGGTACATCTCACCAAACTGGTTTCCAAAACCAATATGTGCTTTCTCCTTTGAGTATTTGCTAGACAAATCCCCAGAATGAATCTGAGCACATGCACGTGTTTCTGTGTGGATTGCAGCCTGGCTGGCTTTCCTCCTCCTCCTTTTTGTTTGGGGAGATTAAAATCTGGAGGAAATAGCTCTGCCCACAGACTATGCAAAGGGCCTATACTAAGGTTTTGCCTTTGTAGTAGAAAAGGGAAGCTGTAGAATTCCAAAGTAAGCTATGCAGAGGTAGGAGCTAAGGCATATATTCAAACAGATGTGGGGAACACGGTAGAAAAACACCCAAGAATTGTGCTGTGATACACAAGGATGATTCACATTGCCCTTATTTTTGTTGTGTTTATGTTCTTGAGGTGGATTTTCCCAGGAAACAAGTATTCTGTGCCATACAACGTGTGTGCCCCATGCTGCTGACAATTGCATGGAGCTTAGGTTAGATTTTGTGTGTCATTCCTTGTGCTTTCAAGAGCAGGTCTACTTTCTGACAATTTTTTTTTCATCTGTTTTTATTGAAGTTCGATTTGCCAACATATAGTATAACACCCAGTGCTCATCCCATCAAGTGCCCTCCTCATTGCCCGTCATCCAGTTACCTCAACCGCCCTCCCACCTCCCCTTCTGCAACCCTTTCTGACAATTTTATTAAAGATGTTCCAGGGCTACATTCCAAACAAACATGTATTGTATGGTGCTGGCACAGACTATGGTTGAGAGCCAGTACACACCTGGCTGGTGGCCCCAGCTGTGGAAATTTGGCCCATGGAAGATTGTAGGCCAAATCAGTGGGGTTGTAAAATAAAGAATTTTGTGATATGACACCTAAGTAGTCCTAACCATCCAAATATTGTATTAAGTGACATCTCAGAGTCTCAGAGGAAGGTTTATTTCATGAATGTGCAAATTCAAAATTTTATCTTAGACTCCCAACTTTGTATTTTTTTTCCCACTTCTGAAGGAAGATTTTAATTCTGTGGCATGAAGTTGACACATCTATTTTCCTCAGGCATCTGTGGGCTGGGGACTTTCAAGAAACATGGTTTCACATCACCTGCCTATGGGGTGGAGTCCTCCAGCCTCTCTTATATGGGGCTGATCCAGTAGAACCTGGAGACTTTGTCCCATTGATCTTGATCTGCATACCCGTTTGGTCTCAGAATGACTGAGCTGTTAGCCTCTCTGGTATAATTTTGGATGGCACTTGCTATGGAACTTGTCGTCATATCAAATGAGGAAGGCTTAGGGTATGGGAGAACACTGAGGAAGCTCTTTAGAAATTTTACTCAACTGGGGAAGCTTGGACAAACTCTTGGAATTCACATGGCTTTAATTTCTCTGAAAGGTCTTTTATTCAATTTGTATATTAAATTCCTAAAGAAATATCATTGCAAGAGCATGATGATTTCATTTCTGAGCTTACATCTGGCAACTGACCCTTTAGGGAATCCAACCAAATTGTCTTCCAATTTAATAATGAATGAGGTGCTAATGATTCCCATGTTGGACAAATAATTTGGCCTTGCCAGAATAGCCCATTACAGCTGTGTACTCCATTGTTGTATTAACTTACAGAGTGTGGTGTAACCCAAGCCCACTAAATTCCTACTGACATTATCTCCTAGTAGCCAGGCAGATGGAGCCCTGAATGCCTCTGAGTAGAAAGGGAGGAATTCAGGCCTTGAAACTTTCCTCCTCTTATAACTGCCAGTTCAAATTCTGGCTTTATTTCCCCTTCCTGACTCTGGCTTCTGTTTGGGAAGTAGCCAGAGTTGGGATTAAGGCGAAGAGAAGGTTAAAGCTTGCTAAATCATTTGCTAGAGATGCATGAATGAAATCAGGTGAACATATCAGTGGTTAAGAGTTGAGAGACCAGAGCTGAGCTCTAGGAAGCAGAGCACACAGGAAAAGGAGCACAGCCAACAGTACCCTAGAGAGAAACTTGGGATGCATGAGGGTTCAAGTCCTGGGCTGAAGGAAGAAAACTGGTACCCACCTTCTAACATTGGGAGTGTTTGAGGATATAACTACTGATTTAAAATGATACATTTAAAAAAAATAAAAAATAAAAAATAAAACGATACATTTATTAGAATATAGGCCACAAAATGAGTGGTATCTAATAAATGATACACTTATTAGAATATAGACCACAAATCACTTCCTGTGATTTGTCAAAAGGTGATTACCATTCTCAATGCAGATTGTCTCCAGAGCCAGTGGCAGGTCATTCTTTTGATTCTTTTTTTTTTCCTTTTGATTCTTTTATGCATAAATATTCATTCATCCTTTGAGGTTGGATTTGATTGTTTTTTTTTTTTTTTGGTCTGGTGAAAGAGGGGTGATTAAACCAAGTAATGCTGGTTTTGGCACCCGTAGTGTGGTGTGATTATAAAGTAATGAGACATTTTCTGGTGGGTGTGTAAACTGTATTAAAGGCAAGTCCAAAGGGAGTTTGAAAAATGTTTTAAGCAATTGCCACATACACTGAATTATCATACACCTCTTCCAAGGTCATTGCTCTGAAGGATGGTGCTTTTGGGCTGTGACCACATTTGGTCTGTTTGTTTAAAAGCAAAATCAATAGCAAGCTGATCTCATTATAATCACACATCATATACTCTTTCTTTCATATTTGTTTATTTCTATGATTAAAAGTCAAACCTTGGATAAACCAGCCTTAAGAATCCGTCATTCTCTCTGGCCTATAAGATTTTTCAGGCACTTAGTCTACCTTTTTCCTTTGTTTTACTTCTTGGATGACAAGGCTCAGAGAACAGAAATACTGCCTCTGGGAAAGAGACTTAGTTTCCTTTACTCTTGATGTCTATGAAAACAAATCAAGTGGTAATAGGGATATGATGAAAGCATACTTAATTTATAATTAGAGTATATGCCTGACAATTTTGAGTTGAATCTTTATTTCTGAAGAATCAGCTATAGACTAACACTTTTTTTTTTTTTTTTTTTTTTTTTAATGCTTAAGCTTAAGAATGTCCTTGGGTAAAAAGCATTTGCCTCTAAATCATTAGACATGCAGACTCTGTCCTTCAGGGCACAATGGCGCCTGACAGGCAGGTAAATAACATGAAGCTTCCTTTAGAAAAATCAGTTATAAATATTCAACTCAAAACCATCCGACATCTCCCTCTGCCATGTAAACAAGACTCTTGGATGTGTTTGACGGAAGAGGATGAGGAAGCCGGTGGCAGGGGATGACACTGATGAAATAGTGCTTGGTCCTCGTTCAGATAACTCTGCTTTTGTCATAATAATTTTGTTGTTTGAGGAGAGGAGATTTTTCTGGCAGCTGCCTTTTTAACCTTCTGGAGGAGGGTGAGTGGAGGGATGGAGACTGCAGGAAGCCACTTCCTAGATTTCTAATTATTTTTCAATTCCTCAAATGATTCTAATCCTGCACAGAAACAATCCTGGTGTTGGTTGTTTGTGACAGGCCGGGTGTGTGTTGCTTTATGATACCTAGCAACTTGGGGTCATTTTTCTCCTGGAAAGAATTTTAATATTAAAAGCCACATTTGGATCTACATAAAACTGGAAGTTTTCAGAAAATATAAATATAATAGTAATAACAATACAATGTAAATGTATAAATTATAAGAAGAAACAATATAATAAAATGAAATATGTTATGTAATATAATATGTAGTATAACAATATAATGGAAAAAATAGAGGAAATAGGCAAAGAATATGAACAAGCAGTTCTCAGAGAATGCATTTCAAAGGGCCAGTAAACAAACATCTTAGAAGATGCCCAGCCTCACTGTTAAATAGGAGAACAGAAAAAGGTGATACTATTTTCTTCTAATCAGATTTGCAATATTTTAAATGACTACATCAAGTATTGACGAGGATGTGGGAAACTAAGCAATCTCACACAGGAGCTGTCTTTGGAGGGTGGAGACTAAGGATTAAAACTAAAAGTGTGCATGACCCATGACACAGAAAGTCCATTTCTAATTATCTGTCCTAGACAAATACTTGCGTGTTTGCACAAAGGAATCATTTTATGGATATTCACAGCAGCATTGTTTGGATAATGAAATATTGGAAACAACTGACATACCCATCAATGGAGAGAATGTCTAAAAAATTTAGTGTGTTTATATGTTGGAATACATGTAGTAATTTAAAAAAATGGACTCCTACTGTAAGTATCAACAGAGATAGATATGAAAACTACATTGTTGGGTGAAATGATTCTGGGGGTCAATTCAGAAACAATTCAGAAATTCAGTGTTATTGCAACAGGAGACAATATTCAGACAGTTATTACAATATGATATAAACTATGTAAAAGTGTACTCATGAAACATTGGAGGTTTTTAAAAAATTATTGTGTAATGTTTTAAATACACAAAAAGAGTATTGTACTGACCACTCAGCTTAATGCTCTCAATTTTCCATAGTACACATATTTGACATGTGAAGGTATAAAAGAACCTGGAAGCTTATGTACCAGGCTCAGAGCAATGTTGTTTTTCAGGAGGTGGAGAGAGGCCAGCATTGAGGATGATAGTCAAGAGGAATTTACCCAAATCTGTAAATTCACTTTTTAAAAAGAAGAATGCATTCATGCATTATTTGTATGATCAAAACATGAAGTAAAATAGTACTGTTGCTTTTCATGGTGATAGGCAGATTTTCTTTTTAAGATTTTATTTATTTATTCATGAAAGACACACACGGAGAGAGGCAGAGACATAGACAGAGGGAGAAGCAGGCTCCCCACAAGGAGCCCAATGTGAGACTCCATCCCAGGTCCCTGGGATCACACCCTGAGCTGAAGGCAGACGCTCAACCGCTGAGCCACCCAGGCGTCCCAATAGGCAGATTTTTAAAGCTGCTGTTCAAACTGCCTCAGTGGAGGAGACATTAAGGAATCTCTCCTTTAGCCAGAAAGCATCCTTCAAAGGGCAACTATTAATTTAGGTCCACCCTGGTCTTAGACCTAAATTGGCACATTGTGCTGATGGCAGATGCCCCCAGTTTCTATCCCTTAGTCCCTGACTCTGCTGATAATAGTTAGCAAGCAATTACGTCATGCTTACCATGTGCCAGAAAGTGATCTCAGGGCTTTTGTGGTTTATCCTTCTAGACTGTTCAGTGTTTTTACAAAAGTGGGCTCACTCCATATATAATATTTCAGCACTTGCTTTTTTTCACCTATCAGTAGTTTGTGAACATCTCTCCACATTATTAAGAATTCTTATAAATCATCACAACTACCTCATAAGGCTATAGAGTAATTTATTAACAATTCTAACACCAAAGGTTCCAGTATTTTGCTTTATGACCAACCTTTTATAATACATTCATGCTTTATGTATGGATATGTCATTAATTCCATAGTTATCTCCTTTGGAAACATGTTATAGAGCATTCTAGCGCGCACACACACAAAGACAGAACTAATTTGTGTGTGAGACAAAAGGGAGAGAAGGAGGGAGAGAAGGAGAGAGGTGGGACAGGAAGAAGATAGAAGAAGACTAAAGGTAAGATTTCAACATGCAGTGGCAAAAGCAGTGTGGACACAGATCTGGGCGGGTACCACACGCAAGCAGTAGGCTCCTCGTTGGTGGTCGGCCTGGTGAGGAGCTACTGGAATGAGATGCATTCAAAACATGGTGATAAAATGGCATTTGGAAAGACAGCAAAAGATTCCATATGATTCTAGAAACTCTCTCACCTTCGGGTCATCATGGGCTTCTATGGTCTCATGTTTCCTGGGTATGCTGACCTGGAATCTGTTCTACAGCTGGGCATCCACCTGTGGGATCAGCTCCTGTGGTTGTGGAGGGAAGAGAGCACGAGAAGCAAGTAACAATGAGACCAGCAAGTAACACATTGTTGACTTGAAAATTTCTTTTCAAATTAGACTGTGCAACTGAGGTTATCTACAACTCCAATAGCAGTTGTGGCTCTCCATCACTTATTCACCTGGGGTGAGCCTTAGGAAAATCCTGGAAGAGACTAGGATTGGGCCACTTTATATATGGAAATGTCATTTTACCAAGAAGAAGGGCCACTAAATGAGAAAAGATAGTGTAAGAGAAAGCATCTTAATCCTCTCCATTTTTATGAAGAAACGTAAAACTTCAAATGCACTAGCTTTCTTAAAAATGTTTAATAGTAAATATTTCAAACATAAAATATGGAGACTAATACAAGTAATACACATGTACACCAAGCTTTAAGAAATCTTCACATTCTTTCCATGTTTGTATCTTATCTTTTTTCTAATTAAAATACTGAAGACGTACTTCCAGCCCATTTGACATACATACTTCATCCTTTTTCCCACCACCCCTCGCTAAAAGCAACCACTATCCGGAATTGGTGTCTGTTCTCTTTAGCCTCATTTATTATTTTAATGTCATGCCTATGCATCCACAAACAACACATAAAATTGTTTTTATAAATTTAAAAACTATATATAACTGGCATTATGCCATAGGTATTATTTTGCAACTTCATTTGTTCATTCATGTTGTGTTTTTGAAGTGCGTCTGTTTATATGAAACTTCAGTCCCTTCTATTTTCACGACAGTGGGACATTCCACTGTAGAAATATATCACAATGTATTTATCCATTTTCCTCTTAACCAACATTTAAGATTCCAGTTTTTGCCATTACAAACATACTGCAGTAAACATTTGTACACACATATGAGAGTTTGTCCAGGGCATATGATTGGGGGGTTGCTGGGTAATAGATTACATGCCTTGTGAATTTTACTAGGTAGCACCAAATTGCTTCCCAAAGGCATTTGTACCAATTCATACTCCCACCAGCTGCATGTAAGTCTTAATATTACTCCATACCCTTGCTAACTCTTGGCATTGTCATACTTCATAATTTTCACCAATATGGTGGGTGTGGAACAGTATGGTAATGTTGCTTTCATTTGCCTCTCCTTGATGAATTTTGAGAAGCATATTTTCATTTAGGGTTCTTCTTGCATTAGCTTTTTAAGTTTATACACAGGCAATGCAAAATTTACTCTGTCAAAGACTATGAATAATAAAATATTTATTTCTTTTTCATATTATTATAACCAGTGTTTGGAGCTAAAAGGAAAGAGGTGAGAAAGAGGTGTACATATTTTCAAGGAAATATGTACACACATATATTTGAAAAAATATACATGAAAATGGAGAAAAGGAGAGAGAGAGAGAGACAGGGAGAGACAGAGGGAGACAATGGTTATAAGGAATAGAGAGAAAGAGGGGGAAAGTAGAAGGGAAGCTTAATCAATGTTTAGGTGAATGGCTAGTTCTAAAGTGAGGCACAGTGCCTTAGAGCTTAGGCTTTGAAGTCAGGCTGTCTGGGTTCAAATCTGCCGCTTCCTAGCTGGGTACCTGGAGCATATTAATTCCTTAGTCTACAAAATTGGCTTTGTAATAGCATCTCCCTATTCAGTGGACTACATGTAGGTTAGTATATAGGGTAAGAGCTCAGATTATGTTCGTGATTTTTAACAAGGCTCTTAGCAACTGCACAGCTGTAATAATAGCAGTCCCTTTAGAACTAAAGGGAGCTCCAGGAAAACGAGAAGCCAAGTCTGGGCTCTACCTCTTAGCATTTAGATCTACACTGTCCAACATGGTAGTCCCAAACCAGCTGTGGGGACTGAGCACTTGAAGTGTGGCCAGTTTCAGTAGAGATGTGCTATAAGGTAAGATATGCATTGGATTTTGAAGCTTTTGTATGAAAAAAATAATGTAAGTTACCTCAATAATTTTTAGACTCAATTACATGGTATTTTGGATACATTGAGCTAAATACATATATTACTAGAATTAATTTTACCTTTTTTTTAATCCCTGCCTTTTTTATCCCCCTTTTAATGTGGCTACTAGAAAACTTAAAATTGCATCCGTGGCTCACATTATATTGCCATCAGACAGCACTGACATGGAGGCTCTGAGTCTGAACCGATGTGATACCCATAGCAGGTATCACCTCTGACACACCTAGTGTTCCTTCCTACAAACATACTGCAGGAAGGGATGACTAGAGTGCTCAAGGGACATCATGCAGACAGCTAGGTGACAACTCAGACACAGAGTATGCTGTGGCCAGGGGTTCTCCTTCTCAGATGACTGTTTGACTTTGTGACACAGAGTTCCTTAAAAATGTACAGGACAAGCAGAAGGGCTAGCTTGAGGCAGGCATCCCCTGGGGAGGAGATTTGCATCCAGCCCTTTAGGACGTTCACTCCAAAGCAGTTGACCCAGGACTTCCTGCTGCAGGGGAGGGAGGTACCTACCACCTTTGATTCTTAGCATGTCCAAGTTGATTTTATTTGATCCTATTGATATAAGGGGCTTGAGCCTTCTCAAGTAAGCTGCCTGGATGGTGTTAGTAGAATTAGGATTCGAAGCTTGATGAACTAAACAACAATTTATCAGTGGCTTTCAACCTTGACAGCATATTAAAATAAGCTTGGGTCTTGGGGAGCTTTTAAAAAACTACTTGTACCTGGCCCGGTCTCAAACCAATGAAATGAGAATAGGGGGAGGGGAGGAGAGACATTCTTTCTCTCTTTGTTTTAGGGATTATTATGTTCTTGTTTTCTAGAATTAATATTGTTGATGGTATTTGTTCTTCAGTTAAAGAGAAAAAAAAATAGTGTAAGTCCCATGATTTGTTATTTATTCTTAGCTGGTGGTTTAACCTAAATTTCTAGTTCTTTTTTTTTTTTTTTTTTTTTTTTTTTTTTTTTTTTAGAGGGAGAGAGATGAGGGAAGAGAGGCAGAGAGAGAGAAAATCTTAAGCAGACTCCATGTCCAGCTCTGAGCCAGTTGTAGGGCTCCATCTCATGACCCTGGGATCACAACCCTGAGCCAAAATCAAGAATCAGACACTTAAAAAGAAAAAAAAAAAAAAAAAAAAAAAAAGAATCAGACACTTTAACTGACTGAGCCACCCCAGCACCCTTCTAGCTCACTTTTACCCATGAAAGTCTCCTGTTGCTCTTTTTTTTTTTTTCCTTTTAAAAACTAGGTTTCTATTTTTCAACTTTCAGCTGTCCTTGGCCTGCTGACATTAGACAATCCCTGCTTCTACTTGACTCATTTTCTTGGCCCCTTGTTCCAGAGGCATGCCCTCCTCTGCCTTACTTTCTCGTTTCTTTAATTCATCTCTCCATTCTTCTTCTTTGTGAGCTTCCTTCCTTGTTGTCCTGAGGCTAACATAGGCTCTTCTTATTGCATCTACAGGGATAATCACACATATTTATCTTATCCTTCTCTTTTATTTCACAAAATTTTTCATCTGAGCAAAAGAGTGATCAGAACCCTGAATCTGGGGGTGCCTGGTGGCTCAGTCGGTTAAACATCTGCTTCAGCTCAGGTTATGATCCCATGGTCCTGGGATCGAGCCCTGAGTGGGCCTCCCTGCTCAGTGGAGAGTCTGCTTCTCCTCTGCCACTCCCCCTGCTTGTGCTCTCTCTCTCTATCTCTCAAATAAATAACATCTTAAAAAAAAAAAAAAAAACCCTGAACCCCCCTGCCCCCGAAAGGAATCTGATATTGGGTGTTGCCATGGTTCAGTTGTAGACTTGGTGGGCTTGCATTCAGGGAGAACTGAGAGGCTCTTGTTCAAAGAGAGCATACTCTACACTCTGGGAATCTATCCACATGGAGCTTCTGTTCCTTGATTGCTGATGTTCCCAGAAAGTTGAGCATGAGGGTCCATCCTGGGTGTGAGCTGGTTCTAGTTCATGTGTGAACCTGTCTGCCTTCCCCATACTGGAAGGAGCTATGAGCAACTTGCATAGGCTTCATGTTATGTCTGTCCAAAAGCTCCATGGAAACTGGCTTCTTCCTACCAGAGTATCTGGCTGGTCCCAGAGAAATAAGCGAGATTCTTGGATAGAAAGATTTCTGCTAATCCCCTCAGCCCAGATCGAATCTCATCAAACTCAACCTTATAAGATTTGTTTGAAATCCAGCTGACCTCTAGTATACCTTTGTTGGAAGGCTGCTCATCTCTGACAGTTCACCAGGAAGGGTATCATGTGCCCTGTGAGATAAGTATACTTAATGACTAAAAATAGTATATGTTGTTAGATATTTTATATACATAAAATTTTATATTTATATATAATTATGTATTCTATACACATGTATGTATATATTTATATACACACACGTACCTGCAAAGTTCTTCATTCTTCAAGATCTACATTTTCTTACTCCTAGAGAATCTTAGCCTTCTTACAACTGTGTCTCCTCTCTAATGAGACACTGTACTTCTCCTCTAGTCTTTACTCAATTATTGTGACATTTCAGCACCTGATTTCACTTTTTCTACTGTGCTTGGTCTCTCTTCCTGTCTTCTGGTGGCTAGAAAGTGCATGACTGATACAGAGAAAAAAGACAAAACAAAACAAAATATGGTGGTTGTACCAGGCAAATAAGAGTATAAGATATCACAGTTGATTTAACATGAGTAGAATTTCCCCTGAACTGCATTATACCTCTAACTTGTGCTTTTGCTTCCAGGAGCTCGTGTAAATGCCAAGGACAACATGTGGCTGACCCCACTGCACCGGGCTGTTGCTTCCAGAAGTGAAGTGAGTGATTATCTTATTTAATCTAGCACTTCCAGGCCCCAGAAAGAGAAAAATGCTTTCTGCTGGACCAGGGATTCTTGCTTGTGAACAAAAGGCTTTTGTTTCTAATGCAAGGGGGTTATCAAAATGGAACAGTTTGTGTTTTGGAGCGCCTCCTGAATGCCAGACATGGTGCTGGGGAGGTGGTGACCAGAGTAGTCCAAGGTGGTCAGCGCGATCCTTGACTTCAGTGAGTTCTCAGTCTTGATGGGGGGGGGGGGCAAACATGTAAGCAAATCAGTACAATAGCATATGGAGGAGGAAAACAACTGCTTGAATAGAGAAGACTTCCAAGAAGTGATGTCCATTGAGCTGGTCCTTAGAGGATGAGTGGACACTTACCAGGCCAGGAGAAGGAGAGAGGGTGGAGGCAGGAGGATAAACATGCAAGAGAACAAGGGACATGGAAATGAATGAATGGCAGGTTCAATTGGATGTAGGTGGAACAAGGGGTGCAGTTGAGAGAGAAGTCTGATAGCATAGGCTGGGTCAAATGGCACAGGGCTGAGGATCCCCTGAGCAGTGGGGTGTGATCCCAGCAGAGATAAGTATGACCCTGACAGTGTTTGGGACCTTGTGAGAGTGAAGTAGGAGAGAGGCCACTGGGTAAATGGTGGTGCCATTAAATGAGAAAGCAAAGGAAGTGGAGCAGGAAAAGGAAGCTAGCTAATCAGTTCGGTGTGAACGTGCCAAATTTGGCAAACATGTCACCAGAATGTAAGCTGCATAAGGGCAGGGATCTGTGTTTTGTTCCCTGATGTATCCCAAGCCTGGTCCATTGTAGGTATTCAAGAACGAATTTATTTTGAATTCTGGAAATGCAAGTGAAGAGGGCTAATAGATGATCGTTATCCATACAAGTCTAGCATGACTTAAGAATGGAGAGGGTGGCCATTGAAACTATAGCAAATGGATCAGCTGGTTCAGGGAAAGTATAAGAGATGAGAAGAGAAAGTCAGTGTCAGTGAGGGGAGGTGGAGGGTGCTGGTGAATGTGAGTCTTGAAACCTGATCAGAGGGGATGCTGACCATCCAGGGAGACAAGAGGCTCTTACCTAGGAGGCCATTGTCATTGGATGGCTAGTGTTTGTAGCTGATTTTACCAAATGAGGCTCTTTTGCTACTGGAGAAGGTACTAATTCTCCAGGTACACCTAGGAGCAGGAGGTGTTGCTGAGGATGCCTACTAATGTCACGGGTGTCAATGGCTGTCATCAGTGCCAGCTTTTCCTCCTCAGCAACTATCTGGAAATTTCATGATAAGACAGTTATCTTAGTGTTCATAATCTTTCCTGCTGTGCTGTGTTATTTGAGGAGTTTTTGTAAGGTATGAGTTGTGTTTCTCTTTCCAAGAGTCCACATGGAACGAGGGAGGCAAATAATCCTAAACTGCTCGGCTCATACTGTGGGGATCCAGAATCTTCTTATGGTCCCATATTTCATTTCTGTTTTACCTGGGAAAGCAGGTGTAGTGGGCTGCATGAGTTTGTATGACCAGCTTCATGAGACCAGCTCCTTTACAGAGGAGTATTTCCTGGTCTTTGTGATCTTTGGTAAATTTCTTTTTAAGCATCTTTTGAAAAATATGGGTTTGTTTCCTCTTTTAACAAGAACCAGTTCTTTTAAGTTAAAAAAAAAAAAACACTAAGCATTTCCTATATACCAGGCATTGTGCTTAGGAGGCATGTAGTCTAGTGGGAGTGGGATAGAAAGACATAGGACCAGGTGATTTCAGAACTTTGCCGAGTGATCTCCTCCTTTGTTAGCTCAACTACTTGCTTCAGTCCTCAAGACATCCATTTGCAGCAACCATCAGCTTGCCTTCTTGACATGTATTTAGTGTGTTTGAGTTCGGTCAGTCCAACAATGGATCAATGTGGATATCTGAGAAAGGCATTTGTTGCTTCTCTGAGGAACCAGCTCCCTCTGCAGGTTTGCTGGGGGAAAAAAAAGTTCCTTGCAGGTGTGTCCCTTGCTGGGAAGAATTAAATGCAAACAGACCATGAGTTGTAAGTGTTCAGGATCGTGTGTAAACTTGTGGAAGAGGATGTCTTCATATTAATATCTGTCACAAGTTGAAAAGATTCTCATGAAAATTGGAGTCTTTGGAACCATTGTTGGAACTGACTTTGGAATCAGCATTGGACACCTTAACTCCAGCACATCGCTGGGCTGTGGAAGTCCTAAATTCAGATTTCTTTCTTCCTTTGAATTTGATCCTATTGCCATGCACCTTCCCTAAATAATAGTGGAGAAAAGAGAAGCAGGCTTGATGGGGGAAACAACAGAGAAGGTTTGGATTGGTATTTTGAAACTTGGCTGTTTGCATTTGCCAAAGAGGTACAGTGCACTCATAGTGAGAGCCGGCATACCTATCCATTGCTTAGATTGGCAAACACTCATATTACTTATATGAATATGAATTAAAAACCATTTCTTGGGGCACCTGGGTGGCTCAGTGGTTGAGCGTCTGCCTTTGGTTCAGGTTGTGATCCTGGGGTCCCATGATCGAGTCCTATATTGGGCTCCCTGAGGGGAGCCTGCTTCTCTCTCTGCCTGTGTCTCTGCACTTCTTTCTGTGTCTCTCATGAATAAATAAATAGTCTTTTTAAAAAAAACCCATTTCTTCATTGAAAAGCGTATACACTCTATACTGTCCTCAAAGCCCTTTGCTTCTAAATTGTAGTTATTGATGGTTCAGGGTTCAACCAGGGAACCAGAACCACTGTGAGAGATAGAGGATAATATATTTATTATAGTAATTAGACCTTCCACAATTGTGTGAGCTGCTGGAGAAGTTTGTGTAAGGTTGTCCCCTAGGGTTCCGTGTGGTCCTGAAGTCACGGTTGGCAGGCAGGGTGTGCAGTTGGAAAAAAAAAAAAAGTGCTGGATGTGAAACAGGAGAGAACAAGGACAAACTGGAACCCCTGACTGCCTCTCCTCTCGCTGCCTCAACATTGTGGAATGGGTGACTTGCAGAAGGAGCTGTGTGCTTCACTGTAGAGCTTGCAGGCACCTGACCCAAGGATGGGAGAAACTGAGGGAGATATTGCAAGTTCTGAAGAAACCCCAACTCTGCCTTGTGCCAACACATGGATCCAGTTGGTTGGTAATGACGTGTGTGAGCTGCAACAGCACCTGGCACCCAGCACACCATCAGGCTGTGGTTATTCTGTGCCTTCCAAAACCCATGAGGATTTCTCTTGTGGTGAACAGGACTAGGGGTGGGATGGGTCCTCAGAGATGTAGTCAAATGTAGGCTAAATTGACACAATATAAAACTACCGCTGAACTTATTATCCTCTTCTAATTAAAAAAGACCTTCTAGATAGTAAGTTCCTTGAAGCAAGCGCCACACCTATTGCTTGCCATAGTATTTCTAACATCTTGCCTGCTCAGGAAACTATTTTTTTTGAGTGGTTCATTAAAGACTGGGTTTCTAACTTAAGCTATGTTAACATGATTCTCTGTACAACTGCTAACATAGAACTAGTTTGTGCCACAGAGAAGGCTGGTGGTAATCATCTTTCATGCAGGCAAGGTAAACTGATTTGAAGCTTGTTTATGGAAGTGTGGCCCTGGAAGTCATTGAAACCACTGGAACCTGCAAAATCAGGATGAGTTTCAAAATTGTATGCAACACAGGTATCAGTGTAAAGTCAAAGATACCAGTATAAGTCAAAGTCTCTGAGATTTCTTTCTATCCAGGCAAAGTTTATATTCCGATTTTTATGCCTGGAAAAATAATGTTCATTGCTAAATTTATTTCCTGAGCCTGAAATAGCAATAAGAGAATCAGATCATAATGTTGATTATCCATCCACCCATGCCTCACCCATGCCTCCTACACAAACAGGAAGGTAGATCAACACATGGTCATACCCACTGGAAACTGTCCAACATGCATTGGATTCTGGAGATAAACCTTCAAGACTTACTTGGTACTGATCAGGCTGTGTTGTGTGCTTCCTTCTGATCCAGTCCCATGTCCTCCTCTTACCTGTACTCCTCCCCAAGTCTGGGATTCCCAGGGAGGAGACAGCCAAACAAATAATTGGAGCCAAGCAGCATTGTCTCCCCAGGGGCTTCACTCACTCCCCCTCTTTCTCTGACTATTCCCACTCCTGAGAAGAAATGAAGATAGTCTCTTGCTAAAATATTAGAGAAACATATTTTGCAATTCTAGATAATGTAGATGAGCAAGATTTGGGGGCTTCCGGGGAGAGGTTTCCGAAGTGTTGTGAATTTTTTCTTATTATTTCTCCTGTTTATTCTTGTTGCTTTTTTGTTTTTCTTTCTTGGAAATGAACAGCCTTAGCGACAGGAATTAGGGCCATACGAACCTGGACAGTTAAATACATACTTATTGAAGCCCACCCAGTGGAAGGCACTGTTAAATATGCTACAAGGGCCTTGAAAGGGTACAAAGTGTGTCTTCTAGGACATGGTATTTAGGGCAGACAACCAGGCACACAGCCTACCGTGGCCTATATCCAAACACGGCCGGCCTTTCACACACGCCTTTTCTTCTAGAATGAACTGAGTAGCACCAGAGGAGAATTGCTGAACTTTTCACTTTTCTGTTCTGGAGGCTGTCTTTTGGTTAATAAAGTTAAAAAAATGATTATATCCTGTCTTTAGGCTACAGAATTGAGGCTCTTAAGTCCAAATAGATATTGTCACAATATATTGAGCACTTAGTGTGTGCGAGGCAGTATGTGCTTAGCACTTTCTGTGCACTATTCCATTTTAACCTCTGAGCCACTGTTTGAGGCTAATACTGCTATTAATCCTAATTTAGGAAAAATAATCTCGGAGACATTAGGTAACAAGCCTAACACGCCACGGCCAGTAAGTGGAAGAGTATGGAATTCGAGAACCTGCTCTCTTAACCACCGTGCTCAGCTGCTTCCTTCAGATCACATGAGCACCCTGATGGATACTGTTCAAACCAATAAAATGGCTCTACTTTTGTGTCTGTGCAGACAGAAGTCCCAACAAGTATAAAAATGTTTCCCAGAACAGAGCAGGATAAGCATTTTATCTTATAGTTTGAATTTTAAAACTCATGTTCTTCCCTTTCTCTGAAAAACACTGACAATCACTATTGTGAGCTAAATGCTAGTAGACAGTCTGAGGATTGGGAAATTACATGGGAGATTAGAATGTTACTGTTTTCCCTATATTATCTTTGTGATTATAAAAGATGATCACATATAGAACATAGTACCTGGACTGGGAAGAAAGTGAGCATTTTATGACCTATTAGTTAGAATGTAGACGAGTGATCCTCAGATTTACTGGGCATTCACATCACTGGCAGTGCTTGTCACAAGTATCTGTTCTAGAACCGCGTGTCCAACGAGTCCGATGAAGCCTATGGTTGTGCCCAGAAATCTGCATTTTGAAAAGAAGATTCTGATGCATGTGGTCTATATAGCACATGGAGATTGAAGACTGGGGCTACTTTACTATCTGGCCTCTCCTTGTGGAAAGCCAGCACTTCTTGAATAGTTTCCTTTGAGTTCTTTTCTATTCCAAATTCTCCAATGAGAATTTGTGCTACTTTGTATTACTAATTCTTAGAATAATTGTACTCCAGTAATTATAATAATAAAGGGCAAGTTTAATTTAATAATAATGAATACATTTGGGGGAATTTTTGATTAATTGAATGAATCAGTTGGGTACTGATTTATGCAATTCTTACAGAATATGAGGTTGCTTTAATCAATAGAGGGTAAAAGCCCCAAATGATTTCAGTAATAGAGTAAATACCTTCAGGACTGAATACAGCCTTAGGGACATCCGCCTGTGGTACATGTCTTGTTAATACTTGCATATTATTACTTAGAGAGTTTGTTAGTGATTATACCAATATATTTATTCTACCCAAATATATTCAGTATACACTGTGTGCAAGGCACCTGCCAGACTTTGGAGAGAGTACAGAAAATTGTGTAAGACTGAGGCCCTGGTCTAAAGCAACTTACAGTTTATAAAATTTGATGTTGTTTATGCCTGCAAGGACTCTGGATGGTCACAAACAATTACTTTTCCATGACTAATTTATGACCACTTAAATGCAATGCACATTTGAGAGGGAAAAAAACAAATATTAAGAGCAACAGTTTTTTTTTAAAGATTTATTCATTCATTTATGATAGACATGGAGAGAGAGAGAGAGAGAGAGAGAGAGAGAGGCAGAGAGGCACAGGCAGAGGGAGAAGCAGGCTCCATTCTGGGAGCCCGACGCGGGACTCGATCCCAGGACTCCAGGACCGCGCCCTGGGCCAAAGGCAGGTGCTAAACCGCTGAGCCACCCAGGGATCCCCAAGGGCAACAGTTTTTAAGACACATGCATCCTATTTCTTCTTGTCTTTTCCATGTGCCACAGTGTATGTTTCTACCTCTTATCACAGGGCTGGAGTGGCCTTTTGTGAAAAGAGAAGGTCATAAAAAGTAGAAATTAAAGTGACTGCCAATGCCATCTCCAATTCCCTTCTGTGTGACATCTCATGACAGTTCTTCCCCCTGTTATTTCCATGATTGATATAGCACAGCCTCCTGTGGGGTGTAGTCCGACAAGGTCTACACTCCTAAGACTGAATGCTAACTGGGCTGATGCCTCCATTCAGGAGAAATGCTGGAATCCTCACCTGTGTCTATTCATTAAAAAAACAAAAACAAAGGCTTTGCAGGAGCACTGCTCACAGTGTGGCTCCTGTTCCTGTCTCAGCCTGTAAGCTTTTGTCTTAAGACTGTTATTTATGATAAGAGTAAGCATCCAGAAACTTTTAGATGGGTGTCTGGGCAGCTTAGAGGTTCAGTGTCTGCCTTTGGCTCAGGTTGTGTTGCCGGGGTCCTGAGATCAAGTCCTGCTTAGGGCTACCCATGGGGAGCCTAATTATCCCTCTGCCTACATCTCTGCCTCTTTCTTTGTGTCATAAATAAACAAACAAACAAACAAATAAATACATAAATAAAATCTTTTTTAAAAAAGGAAAAGAAACTTTCAGAGCAATTTGATAGTCATTACATGCCTGCTAAATGTAATTAATAATAAATATTGAGTTCATAATTTCTCTTTTTTCATTTTATTATTCTACTAATTACTTTTTATTCTATTTTTTAAAGAGAGAAAGAGAGAGCATGAGCAGAAATGGTAGAGGGAGAGGGAGAGGAAGAAAGAATCTCCAGCAGATTCTATGTTGAGTGTGGAGCCCGAGGAGGGGCTTGATCTCAAGACCTGAGCCAAAACTGATGAGCCACCCAGACGTCCCACTTTTTATTGTATTTTATAAAAGTATTGACTCATGATGGATTTGAAATAATGATTTTTAAAAAGTTGGTCCCTCACCATAATTTGAGAAGCGCTATTTAAGTATCTTTTCTTTTTCTTAAAAAAGGATTTTATTTATTTATAGAAATGATTTATTTGTGAAAAAGACAGAGATAGCAGCTGAGAGAGCACAAATGGGGAGGAGAGAGAGAATCAGGCTCTCCACTAAGCAGGGAGTCTGATGCAGGACTCGATCCCAGGACCCCAGGATCACAACCTGAGCTAAAGGCAGACACTCAACTGACTGAACCACCCAGGCACACCTTTAAGTATCTTTTCTTGATTCAGAAAGTGTTCACCTTCCCTTCTCCCATATTAGTTTTTTTGTTTTAATCTTGTACATTTCTATCAGAGCAGGGCCCTAGGCATTAAATTTTTCACCAGTGCATGATACTGAAAAGATACTTCTTTTAATTACAAAAATCATTAATTTCCTAAATAGCCATAAAATTACTCTTTCAAAACCAAGTTAAAGTGCTTCCAAGATTGATATTTTTTAAAGAGAAATGCAGTTTTAGAAAAGGAAATGGTCTTTTTAAAGCAAAACTTTGTTTATCCTGAAGTATTCTATTAAATTTCTATTGATGTATTAAGCAGGTGGCGGGGTAAAACTTCAGAGTTAAAACATTTAAATAAGGAGAATTAACATTTAAAAATATTTATGTCAGCATGCTTGGCCGATGCTGGCCAATGACTAAGCTGTGGCCTAATAAAAAATAGGTGAGCCAGACTCTTAATCAGCTCTGCTGACAGATCACTGCCCTTGACCCCGTGACCTTACCTATAACGTGAAGCTGCCTATCAGATGAAGGGGTCAGACCAGATGAGCCCTGAGGCCTTCTCTACTTCTAATATCCTTTATGCCTATGAAGTTAATTCCACAATCATTTTAGAATACTTGTATTTTCATTAAAGTTAATTTTTGGAAATTAAGTAAGATACTCTCCTTTGTATACTAAGTATTTCTTGATATAGTCCTTTCTTACCAAGTTAGATGAAAACTATGTAATTCATTTCCTAAGCAGATATAGGCATAAAAATGAAGAAATGACAAAGTCAAAACATTTTATAAAAGTAGGTAAGCAAAAGTAGTGGTTATTCTAGGCATCCTTGGGCTATGACAGTGAGTGCTGGTATGAGAGACAAATGTGATGAAGTTGGCACTCACCACAGGGCTTGCGTAGGGTTCACATGAAAAGAGATTTATTAGGGGCACCTGGGTGGCTCAGTGGTTAAGCCTTTGGCTCAGGTCAGGATCCTGGGATCCAGCCCTCATCAGGCTTCCTACAGGGAGCCTTCTTCTCCCTCTGCCTGTGTCTCTGCCTCTCTCGGTGTGTCTTATGAATAAATAAATAATAAATTCTTTTAAAAAGAGAGAGGGGGAGGGATCCCTGGGTGGCGCAGCGGTTCGGCGCGTGCCTTTGGCCCAGGGCGCGATCCTGGAGACCCGGAATCGAGTCCCACGTCGGGCTCCCGGTGCATGGAGCTTGCTTCTCCCTCTGCCTGTGTCTCTGCCTCTCTCTCTCTCTCTCTCTGTGACTATCATAAATAAATTTTAAAAAAAAATTAAAAAAAAAAAAAGAGAGAGGGGGATTTATTATCCACTTCTTTTTTTCCCCTGACCAATGAACTTGAATCTTTTCTAATTTTTTAGGTGTAACTCAGATGTTGGCCAGGGCCTTCTAAACAGCAATAACTGGCTGCAGACTATGTGCCATATCTCGTGCAAAGTCTAGTATCCTCCCAATGATTCCAAAGAATTCCTGGAGACTTGAGTGTTAGGTTGTCTGGCTCCACAAGCCTGCCTCTGCTGTTTGGTTTCTGCACCGGCTTTCCCTTCTTCCCTCCTGGCTTTCTGACTCTGTTCCCGCCCAGATGTACATCTTGGCCCTGGGGTGCAGGGCCCGAGTCCTCTCTCTGTTCTCACCCCTTCTTTCTCGAGCTCCAAATGTTGCTCACTCTTTCATGCCAAAAAATGCAGCTCAGTACACCCCCCTCCCAAATTCTCTGCAGACCCACCACTGCGTAGCATGAGCTGAATACAGAGGCCTCTGATTCTTTTAACAGGACCTGCCTTCCTTAGACGACTCTTTGGACTTAACACAGTACTTTTTCATCCTGGTAAATAACAAAATTTTATTTTAACCAGATTTGATAACTTGTAGTTTGTGGTAATTCAAACAAGGAGCTAGACTAGGGGGCTCTGCAAACTTTTTCCATCAAGGGCCAAATAGTAAATATTTTAAGTTTTGATGGCTGCATGTGGTATCTGTCACAAATACTCGACTCTGTTGTTAGAATTCAAACACAGCCATAGATAATACGTAGACAAATTCACAAAGTGAAGCTGTGTTCCAATAAAGTTTTATTTGCAAAAAGACAAAACTTTATGATTAAACAAGTTTTAGAAGTATTGCATGTTTAAGAATATAGACATTCTCCCTCACAAACTCTAACAGTATTTATATATAAACTGTAACTGGCATGTAAATATATATTTTCTTTGCTTAACTTATTACTTTGTGTGAAATGCAAATCATCCTTAAATGTTCCTTTAGAAGTAAAGCCTTTCCTAGGTAATATCTGATTCACCTACTCTGAATTACTCTAAAAGTAATCATATTTTGTTATCTTAAAATTTTTTTCCCACGAATTCATTGATCTTACGTCCAAATAGCGTAAATGTGTGAAATGTTCCTGTATATTTTGAATATATATAATAAGTAATGCAAAGCAAAAATCTGTATAAGTACAGTAAAATAATACACAAGGCAAAGGTACTAAAATGGTACCATATAATGTTATTTGCTGTGAATATGTGAAAAGGATACGATACCACTTTTTATAGTATTGCTTTATGGTGGTTATCTGCAGCCTTTTTGGCTATATCTCTGCAGACTTTTTCAGCATGCATCTTCAAATGTGCATCTTATTCATTTATGGATTATATACAGGAACTACTATTATTAGCTAATATTTGAAGTATATCACAATATACTTAGGGTGAGACTTTTCATTTATCATAGTCTTACCTAACTGTGTAGCTAATAGACTTACTGATGATTTTCCTCTGTTTTGACCAAGCTCTTGTCAGATATGATTAAATTTGTCATTATTTTTCTCTTCTAACGTATAGAAAGCTTTTACTTGGAGTAGAAGTGTCAGCTCGGTGACTCCACATTATTTACACTGGCATTTGTATTATCGTCTTTAATCTGAAGGTTCTTGCATAAATCTTGCCCATTGTAGGATGTTTTTAGTCTAAGGGTACATATCACAATCTGTAGATGGACTTGGCAGGCCCACCACTGTGCATTTCAGTGCACTTGGAGCGAATGAATGGAGAAGGCAAGCCTCACCCCCTCTGCTTGTGGAAACCCTACTTTTCCTGGAGGGTATCTGGGATAGTGCAAGGCAAGATCCTCTGGGAGTTGGCTGAGGGCACAGTGCCAACCCAGAAGTTAAATACCAGCTAAAATGCTTTCCTTTTTAAAGAAAATAAACTTAAATGGAGGTCCCAGGAGTTTCTTCCCACATCTCAATAGATTGTATGTATCTACAGAAACCTCACAATTTTTGAGGCCAAAGTTAAACAAAAATGGGACGCCTGGGTGGCTCAGTGGTTGAGCATCTGCCTTCGGCTCAGGGCGTGATCCTGGGTCTGGGGATCGAGATCTGCACTGGGCTCCCTGCAAGGGGCCTGCTTCTCCCTCTGTCTATGTCTCTGCCTGTCTCTCTGTGTCTCTCATGAATAAATGAATAAGAGCTTTTAAGAAAAAACAAAGTTAAACAAAAATATCATTTTTTTCTTATTTAAATCTTAACTTTATATGGTGGTTTAGCTTTTCTTTTGTTTGTTTTTTGTTCACCCAGCTAGCTTTTAGAGCTTGCTAGCTTTTAGAGTCTGGCTAATATTTATTCACAAGTGTATGTTAAGAATACACATACACGGGGATCCCTGGGTGGCGCAGTGGTTTGGCGCTTGCCTTTGGCCTAGGGCGCGATCCTGGAGACCTGGGATCGAATCCCATGTCGGGCTCCCGGTGCATGGAGCCTGCTTCTCCCTCTGCCTGTGTCTCTGCCTCTCTCTCTCTCTCTCTGTGACTATCATAAATAAATAAAAATTTAAAAAAAAAGAAAAAAGGATACACATACACGTTTCACTCTAATATGAGCTCCAGGAATGTTACTTAGTAGTCATTACCTTATTGTCTTGCTGAGGATAGGTGACATATTTTTTTTTTCCTTTTTGATAATTTTAATGAATTATTTGTTTGCTTGGGCCCTATGAGTATATTGTTTATGGCATCTAAATGGAGCATCACAGTATGTTTAAACTGTATTCTCTAATTTACAAAACTAAATTTTTTGCTCTCATTCTACTGTCCATGTTAGCCATTCATCTCAATGTGTTGCTACTACTGATGCATAGAACATTCTTCTTATTTTGTTATTTATGTCCCTGATACAAATGTTAATCTTAATATTTTAAATAATTTACTATCTGAGCACTTGTATGTATCTGCATGATAAAGTAGATTGGATAGTTAAGGCCTGTGAGGAATATGGTGGACAGGGGTAAGTTCTTGATCCATGAAGGGTGGCAGGAGTTGGCACATTTCATTGCCTTTCCTTGGTTTATTGATGCCACATTGAGAAGATGTTTATAAAGGAGTCCCAGTAACTGGTTGTAGGGATATCTCTAGAAGTAAAGAGAAACAACCAACAGTCACTCCCATCTTGAGAGAAGCTATATCCTTTTCTCGGTGGAACAGAAGAGTGTCCTCAATCCTATCCATACAACAAAGTTACCAGAAGGATTTACAGAAATTCTGAGGCCAGTTAGAATCTCTGGTGTGGCACCAGCCATCTGTTTTTTTGTTTTGTTTTGTTTTGTTTTTTTAAGTAGGCTTTGGAGCCCAGTGTAGAGCCCAACAAGGGGCTCAAAATCATGACCCTGAGATTAAAACCTGAGCTGAGATCAAGAGTCAGACACTTCACCCCCTGAGCCACCTAGGCACCCCAGCCATCTGTATTTTTAAGAGCTTCTCAGGTGATTCCATTATACAGCCAAGGTTGAGAGTAATAGTTCAAGAGGCTTATAAGCTGATTAGGTCAATGGAAGGAAAATAAAAAGTGTAAGTCTCAAGAAAGGTGAAGGAACTCAATAGTAGAAAAGAAGTTGCCCCACTATAACATGGAAGAGGTTGGGGGAAACACAAAACAATTTTGTAGCTTCAAGTTGAGGTAGTAATAGACATCTTCCCTTGACTGCTATTGATCGCACAGTGAGGGTTAAGATGTTGGTGGAGACAAAGATTTATAAATCGATCCAAGAACATCCAAAGGGCTTTGAGGCCTTTGGCTTTGGAAGATGGAGGCTTATTGACAAGCACCTCCAAGTTTAGATGATCTTTGGGGGCCTTTTGACTTATGCATATTTTACCCCAGGTGTGCAGTTGCACGGGGTGCTGTCATTTGTCCTAAGGGTACTTTACACCCTAGTAGGAAACCTTACACTTAGAAAGCTTACTTTGTTTTAAAGCTGTGCCAGGGCTCTTGGCCTAACACAGAAAGATAAATGGATCTGCTTTCGTCTGTGCCACTCTTTCGATCTTTATCACATATTACCTTGCTTTTCTCAGAAGAACCTACATCTTGAGCCAGCCTGTGAGGGCACAGAGCCTTCCCTTCCTGTGGCTCCAGGGTCTAGTGAAGCGTCTTCTATCCAATCAGTGTTGATTGAGCCTCTGTCAGTGACCCCTGCCAACTCTGCCCCTGTTGTAGGAAGCAGTGCAAGTATTGATTAAGCACTCGGCTGACGTCAACGCGAGGGACAAGAATTGGCAGACGCCACTCCACGTGGCAGCTGCCAACAAGGCTGTCAAGTGTGCAGAAGTGATCATTCCCCTGCTGAGCAGCGTCAACGTCTCCGACCGAGGGGGGCGCACCGCCTTGCACCACGCTGCTCTGAATGGCCACGTGGAGGTGAGTGCCCTCATCACTGGCGCCAAGCATTCTCCCTACAGACTCTCTGGGCCCCAAGTGGAAGCCAGGCTTACGCTGAGGCTTTCAGAGAGCATGATGCTACCATCCACACACCCAACCTTAGGCAGCGACAGCTAGTTTTAACTGTACAGCCAGGGGTTGAAAAAGGAGCTGTCACCTTGGCCTTTCCTCTGACACACGTGCCATGGGGTTGTCTGTGACATCAGCTTCCTACTGTGTTTGAATTCCAATTCACTGACCTGCCTTTATATTGGATGTTAATTTGACTCAGATTATCTGCATGTTGGTTTTCTTTCAGATGGTCAATTTACTCTTGGCCAAAGGAGCAAACATCAACGCATTTGATAAGAAGGACCGGCGTGCTCTGCACTGGGCAGCATATATGGGTAAGAATTCCATGAATGGAAAGAAAAATGCAAACAACTGTAACCAAAGAAGCTGTGGGCCTGTTGCTAAGCATGTAGGCTTTCTCTTGGGCAAGCCTGACTTCTTTCCAAGGTTGGGATCCAACTGAGTTAAGATTTGGGCCATTTTACTGCCATGTGTTGAGTGCTCTAGTTAGACAGTTGCTCTGTCAGAGGTTTATTTACCTCACAGAGAGGAGGAGGGATGAATCATGGCCTGGACCTCATTGAATGTGCTCCAATCTGGCCTGGAAAGCAGCACAAACGGTGCTTCTTCTAACTTGTTATGGCAGCAAAATGAAGTATTTAAAAAGAAAAAGGACTGGCTAGCAAAGCAAGGACATGAATGCCATTTGTCCTTTTATTTATAAATATTTTGGAAAGAAACAAAAAGGAAGGAAGGAAAGCCCCCTGGCTGTTGTGTAGGTTGAAGTGACAAGGGTCACCATGGATTATCCTGCTACTCTATAGCCGACAAAGCTGAAGTTTGTGGTTCTTGCTTCTGCCAGCTTGGGTGGGAGAAATGAAGGAAGAGGTTACATTGCTGTGTTTTTCTTTTTCACTTTTGTTGGCACAAATACCACTGATACATGACAGACCTCATAGAGTTTATTCTCGGTGTAGATTGGTGAGGAACAAAGAACTGAGATCCTTCCTTTGTGTTTCTAACTGGAGAACATTCTGCAATTTGAAAAGCAGATGCGATTCTATCAGCCCCAAGTTATAAACAACCTGAGTGCCCATCCACAGGAGATTTTGTTGGTGAATGATAAAGACCTGCCCGATGGGACACTATGCGCTAACCACAGTGATGATGTCATTAGTATTTATTAGCATAGAAAGACTCTATGATATGTTAAGTAAAAACAGATCATAACACAGTATGGATACTATGATCCTCATTTTTGTAAAAAAAAAAAGACTGCAATAGAGACAATCTGGAATATATTATATGCTGAAATGTTAGCTGAGTATCTCGAGGGATTGGTGATTATGGATGGTTTTGGTTTCCTTTTAACACCTTTTTGCCTTTTCTGAATCCTTTTTAACATGCATACGGGGCTTTTATTATCATAAACAACAATAATATTAATGGTGGGGAGGAAAAAGAGAGTGGGTTGGGTAGGGATGAAATAAATTAGGGGGCCATAGATGAGTCTGAATGGATATTTGGGCTTAAAAAACCAGAATCTTGAGATTTTGCAACATTATCACTTTTTAAAGACAACATGGACTTTTGAGCTGACTGAAGCAGATAAGATGTCTGCGTGGTACCTATGGGACTGGAGTCAGGGGACATTTGCCAGACTGATGTTTATGCAGAGCACACACCAGACTAGTGTGAGATGGGACTCAAAGAACCTGGGGTTTCAAGTTTGTTCTTTGCTGATGCACAGTTAAAACATTTGTGTAGAATTGTTTTAAAGAAGTAAAGTCATTATTTTGTGTGTCATCGGGATACAAATAGGAAAAAATATATAGATGACTATCTTTAAAGAATAAAAACCCAGACAAAAGACAAAAGGTAGCACCACTAGGGGATCCCTGGGTGGCGCAGCGGTTTAGCGCCTGCCTTTAGCCCAGGGCGCGATCCTGGAGACCCGGGATCGAATATCACGTCGGGCTCCCGGTGCATGGAGCCTGCTTCTCCCTCTGCCTATGTCTCTGCCTCTCTCTCTCTCTCTCTCTCTCTCTCTCTCTGTGTGACTATCATAAATAAATAAAAATTAAAAAAAAAAAGATAGCACCACTTAAGCTTAAGATAGCACCACTAGTAATTGAAAATAATTTTTCTACATACATGTCTTAAGGGAAAAAGTCAAATTTTAATAAAACAAGCCATGACCAAGCTCTGTCTCTCTCTCACACACACACACCCCCAACTCTCTCCCTCACCACCCCAAACACATTTCTCTTCATCTCTCTTTCTCATACACACACACACACACACACACACACACACACTCACACCCCACCCCCTTCACATCTTAGACCCTTGGAGTTAGTACTTATCTTCGACCTCTCAATTATCAACCACATTTACAGCCATGACCCAAAGCATCAAACAATCTTCAGTTACAATATAGAGGTCAAATACATTTCTCATGGTATATATAGTAAGATAGGGTACAAAGGAAATTATTCTAGAAAATATGCCCACAAGAGTTGAAACTGGAAGAGTTTCTGTTTAGCCAGTAATTCACAAGAATATTTTTAGGTTGAACCATATGAAAGTATCATTTTTGTGGTTCAAAAAAAGAAAAAAAAAAAGGCCAAGCAGCAGCGATCTCATATGATTTAACACTAATGTGAAGTTATTCTGACTAATTGATTTTTTTCTTTCATTAATTTTTCCAAACCAAATTGTCCTTGTTGGACTTTTCAGTAAAGAATGGCAACTGCTTTTAAAAGCATTGCTTTCATTTTAACATAATTCTTTTTTAGGCTATGGCACTAACATATTAGCAGGACCTTGCCCTTATTTAAAGTGTTCGTGGCACTAAAAGCTAATGGTGATCATTTAGGTGGAATAAATCATCAAATTATCCTAAAAAGGTTAACCATGTTTTCTACTGCTCTCTTTGTGAAGGCCACCTGGATGTTGTGGCACTGCTCATTAACCACGGTGCCGAAGTGACGTGTAAGGATAAGAAGGGTTATACCCCCCTGCATGCTGCTGCCTCCAATGGACAGATCAATGTTGTCAAACACCTCCTGAATCTGGGTGTGGAGGTGAGCTATGATTAATGCATCAACTTGTGGTATTTTGTGGGTTTTCTATTGTCCTGAAATTAAATCCTGTTTGCATGTTAATTCAAGAGGGTAAAAAAAAACACCTTATCTTCTAGCATCATATCTTTTAGAGTTTACGGGGGCAGTTGATGAAAGGCAATGGGGGCATACAGCAAGTCATGAAAAAGCAGAATACAAGCTAACTTTCTGTATCAACATAGCAAAATATTTAAATTTATATATTGCACGTAATACATATTAACCAGTCATGTTAGATTTGGGTTCTTCATCCGCCTTCAGCATTTACCCTTCTAAATTGTGGTGTACCAGGCGTGGGGCATCTGGGTGACTCAGTCAGTTTAGCATCTGATTCTTGATTTCGGCTCAGGTCATGATCTCGGGGTCCTTGGATCAAACCCTCAACGGGTTCCTTGCTGAGTGTGGAATCTGCTTAAGATTTTCTCTCTCTGTCTCCCTCTGTCCCCCCGGTCCCCCCGCTCCCCCCCCCCCCCCGCCCACAACAAGTGCAGTAAAGTGGCTCTGATGATTTTACCTGCTCTGTGTTGGACTCCTTTGCAGATCGATGAAATCAACATCTATGGCAACACGGCTCTTCACCTGGCCTGCTACAATGGGCAGGATGCTGTAGTTAACGAGCTGACGGACTACGGTGCTAATGTGAACCAGCCCAACAACAGCGGGTTCACCCCTCTGCATTTTGCCGCTGCCTCCACACATGGTGCTTTGTGTCTTGAACTGTTAGTAAACAACGGGGCAGATGTTAACATCCAGGTACAACACTCCTAGTCTCTCTCTGTGCTATGTTCCCTTGCGTTGAGCCAATGTTTGAGCAAAATCAACTGTTGTCAATGACGTCCTGTTTGAGAATGGGAACTCTCAGTACCTTGGCTCCCACAGCCTTGTCCTGTGCTACAGAAACTTAGCTTTGTTTTTACTGCAGAAGTGGTAAGAGCAGCTGGAAGGGACCGAGGTTCTAGCCACAGCTTTTGGGAGCTTGGTGAATGTTTGCAGGACTTACTGAGAACTATCTGGTGCCCTCTGTTTGGTTCTGAAAGAGTGCTCCAACATGAGACATGAGCTCTGCTCTCAAAGAAGTTACAGTATGGTAAGGAAATAGTGTGCTCAGGTTCTCATGAGATGAGAGAACGTGATGAGTGGCATGGGAGAGTCAACACTTGCTTCCTGCTTGAGGATCAAAAATGAAGCTTGCTTTTGAGCTGAGAGTTGGAAGATTGTTATCAGTTGAGATGAAGAGGGCTAGAGAGAATCCGAGAGCATTCCAGATAGACAGAACAGAGGGTTTGGGAGTTCCAGATGGGAAAGGCTCTGGGGACTCTGGGCTAGCAGTTAGCTCACCGTAACAGATGACCAAGAGAGGCCTACACATGGCCCTCAGCATCCAGGATGCACCGCTACCACTGCACTCGGACTGTGATGGAATGTCCTCACCTGTGCAGGTGACCTTGTCCTCACCCAGCTGCCCTTCTCCCCAGCACACAGGAATCCTAAAGCAAGGCCCTAGTGAGTATACTCTGCCTCTGCTTTTGAAAAATGATTCTTTCTGAGGTTTAATTCTAAGAATATTGGTTCAATCCATTTTAATGACCTTTCCTATTCACTATTAAAATCTTTTTACATTTTTTCCGTATAATTTCTAACAGTGGGTAAGTATGAGATAAATTTTCAGAATAGTGATTTATTGTGTTTAAAGGGAGCATAGATTGTATGAAGGAAAGAAGCCAGAAACAAGCTGAAATGGGACCAGATCAAGGAAGAAGACTTATCAAAAAAAAAAAAAAAAAAAAAAGACTTATCAACTGGGTGAGGAGTTTGGGCTTCTATAAGCTATAGGGACTGCTAGTCAGTATGGAGGTCATGGGATCCCAACTGAGCATTAGAAATAGTAATCTGACCACAGAACACCAGAAACGGAAAACAATTATATGTGTGATAATGTAAACATTTTAAATGTTTATATGGCAAAACAGAACAAAACAAAAACCTCCCAAAACAAATAAACCTATGTACATATACAAAATTGTATTCATATACAAAATATAAATTTGAAAGAGGAACAACTCAGAGAAATTTTTCTGCACTAACATGATAAGCAAAGAGTTAATACATTTACTATATATAAAGAGCTCATAAAAACCAATAAGAAAAAGTCTGATAACCTACTAGAAAAAATGTGTAAAGTGCCAGTCATAAGAGAGAGAAAACAATATTTATTAGACCTATGAAAAATATTCAGTATCCAATAGTAATTAGAAAAATGCAAACTAATACACAAGTATATTTGCCTTTAAGATTGGCAAATATGAAAAAGGCTAATAATACCTAGTGTTATCAGTGAAAAATTAATATGCAATAAGTAAATATGATCTAAATTTTTAATTTAGGAAAGTTATGTGTCTGTGTATATGCACAGAAAGAGAAAAATACTTGGAATACATACCTATATATTATCACTGCAGAGAGGCAAAATGTGATTTGGATTTTTAGTTTCATTTTTGTATATTTGTTTTAATCTTCTGATTATGATATGTGAGCATGTATTATTTTTATATCCAGGTGGGGAAAAAAAAACTATTTTCACTTTTCTAAAGAGAAAATCCAGGTATAGTGGACCTAGAGAGAGGACAATTGGAGAATAACTAGAAGTCAGTAAAAGTGGTTTGGATGAGAGGTACTGAGGACAGGGGAGTAGGGAGAAAACAAAAGAGAAAGGCTCTGCAGAAAGAAAATTAATGAAATTCGGTTGGATTGGAGTTAGAGAAGTTGAAGACAAGTGTAAGAGCTGAAATCTGGTTCAGAGGGAACACAGCGTGGGGGTTAAGTGTTCGGTTCTGAGGTTGGGTTGCCTCTATTCCAATCCTAGCCTTGACTTCCAGTAATTACACAATCAGAAACAACCTCTCTGGGTGTCTATTTATCTGTAAAATTAGGGAAACAGTGGCATCTTCATCATGCAACCGTTGTGAGGATTAAACAAATCATCTCACATTAATTACTTAGAACAGTTTCTGCCCCATGGCAAGCACTCCACAAACGACTATCATTATTAGGAGGGATGTCAAAAAAAAAAAAAAAAAGGAGGGATGTCAGGAGAAAGAGTAGGCTTAGAAGGTAAAATTGGGGGATCCCTGGGTGGCGCAGTGGTTTAGTGCCTGCCTTTGGCCCAGGGCGTGATCCTGGAGACCCGGGATCGAATCCCATGTCGGGCTCCCAGTGCATGGAGCCTGCTTCTCCCTCTGCCTATGTCTCTGCCTCTCTCTCTCTCTCTGTGTGACTATCATAAATAAATAAAAAAATTTTTTTAAAAGGAGGTAAAATTGGTAAGTTTAGTTTTTGTGAAGGTGATTTTGAGCCTTTGGTACAGCCAGTCTGAGGAGACCAATAATGGAACATGTGATCTTCCAACATGGGAGAGCAGAAGAGGATGGAAGAAAAAATTTCAGCTGCCTCATTCACACAGAGGTGATGCATAGTGGAGGCTGAGAGAAAAGGATATCACCCCAGGAGAGAATATGTCATAGCCTGAGTAGAAAAAGGTATGAAAAAAGAAGAGTCAGAGAAGATAGAAAGGAAATGGAGGGGAGTATAATGTCTTCATGGAGGTGGAAAACAGGCAGAAATACAAAAGAGATAGATGGAATTTTGGAGTTCCATATCTTGCAAGAGGAGCCCATCCAAGGTCCTAATGCAGGTAAGGGAAGGTCTGAGGGGGCATCAGAGAGACCAAGGAACTGTAAACCAAGGTGGGAAGAGTCTTTGTATGGTGTTGAAGTCACAGGGGATTGTGGTGAGAAGGCAGGAGGTTAACAGGTGGCCAAACTGGCAATGTCCCCCAAACCTGTGACACTTATATGGTCATACTGGTATCTGAAGGACATCCTTCAATTCTCCAAAGAAAGGAAAAGTATTATTGGCATTAAATAAAGCAGCTCCCTTCACCAGCCTTCACTTAATTAATTCAAGAGGTTGTCTGATGCTCTCCATTCCCCTTTTGAAGACATGCCAACTGATATCCTCAGTGTGGGGGGCAGAAGGCTAGAAGGCCACTTCCTGGCACACTACCCACTTCCTTCCACTAGTTAACTGACTAGCTTAGGGACTCCAATTATACATGGAGTTTATGGTAGTCTTCTCTCCCATAAAATGGACCTGAAAAGGACGGCTACTTCATTTTAACACTTAATTTTTCACCATAGACTGCTAATCATCAATAGAATGAATTTAGGGAAGGCTTGGGGGATGTTGGAGAATGAGGTTAGAAGACACTTAGAGTGGAAGACATGAATGGATTTCTGACAACGATGGTCAAGGAAATTGAAACACTCCATTTAGTTGAAGGATTAATCTTCCTTGAAGGATCCTGAATTTCCACCCTCAAAGATACTACTGTTCATAAAATATTATTAATCTTTATTAGTTTTCCTTCATGACCATGGCTGAGCTGTGCCCACCTCCTTAGAAGGGCTTCTTGCAGATAAACTCAAAATGGATGTAAGATCTAAATGTGAGACAAGAATCCATCAAAATCCTAGAGGAGAACACAGGCAACACCCTTTTTGAACTTGGCCAAAGCAACTTCTTGCAAGACACATCTATGAAGACAAGGGAAACAAAAGCAGAAATGAACTATTGGGACTTCATCAAGATAAAAAGCCTCTGCACAGCAAAAGAAACAGTCAACACAACTAAAAGACAACCTACAGAATGGGAGAAGATATTTGCAAATGACATATCAGATAAAGGGCTAGTATCCAAGATCTGTAAAGAACTTATTAAACTCAACAGCAAAGAAACAAACAATCCAATCCTGAAATGGGCAAAAGACATGAACAGAAATTTCACCAAAGAAGACAAACAAATGGCCAATAGGCACCTGAGAAAATGCTCTGCATCACTTGCCATCAGGGAAATACAAATCAAAACCACAATGAGATCCCACCTCATACCAGTGAGAATGGGGAAAATTAACAAGACAGGAAGCAACAAATGTTGGAGAGGATGTGGAGAAAGGGGAACCCTCTTGCACTGTTGGTGGGAATGTGAACTGGTGCAGCCACTCTGGAAAACTGTGTGGAGGTTCCTCAAAGAGTTAAAAATAGACCTGCCCTATGACCCAGCAATTGCACTCCTGGGGATTTACCCGAGAGATACAGATGCAGGGAAACGCCGGGACACCTGCACCCCAATGTTTATAGCAGCAATGTCCACAATAGCCAAACTGTGGAAGGAGCCTCGGTGTCCAACAAAAGATGAATGGATAAAGAAGCTGTGGTCTATATGTACACAATGGGTTATTCCTCAGCCATTAGAAACGACAAATACCCCCCATTTGCTTCGACGTCGATGGAACTGGAGGGTATTATGCTGAGTGAAGTAAGTCAATCGGAAAAGGACAAACATTATATGGTCTCATTCATTTGGGGAATATAAAAAATAGTGAAAGAGAATAAAGGGGAAAGGAGAGAAACTGAGTGAGAAATATCAGAGAGGGAGACAGAACATGAGAGACTCCTAACTCTGGGAAACGAACAAGGGGTAGTGGAAGGGGAGGTGGGCAGGGGGATGGGGTGACTGGGTGATGGGCACTGAGGGGGCGCTTGACGGGATGAGCACTGGGTGTTATACTATACGTTGGCAAATCGAACTCCAATAAAAAAAATATACAAAAAAAGAAGAAGAAGAAAGAAGAAAGAAGAAGAAAGAAGGAAGAAGAAGAAGAAGAAGAAGAAGAAGAAGAAGAGCTTCTTGCTTAGCTAAAAAATTCTCGAAATAACAAGATTTTCTGAGCTCTAACCCTGATGGGAAATTGAGTCTAGAAATAGGAAAGAGACTAGGAATTAAGAAAAAATTTTATAAAAGCAAAGCTTTGAATAAATGGAAGAATTAACATACCCTCTCCTTTGACAATGCCAGGAATGTTTTATCCTTGTCTAAAGTCTTAAAAACAGCAGCAGTAACAAGTCCCCCCATGTGACAAATTTCTCAGGCAGATAATGAAACTCAGTAGGATCTCTAGTCTCAACCTGAATATCCTGAGTTCTAACCTGTAAAGACAAAATAAAAAAAGTATTATCCTTTGACCTTCATTAGTTTCCAATGGCTTTTTGAAATAGCAAGTTCCTTTTACATTCAAACCACGTAAACATGACTGTTCCAAAATGGCTCTGTGATACTCGCAATGCTTCCTATACACACCTCCCCAACCCCTGCCACCATATCCCTCAGGCAGAAAAAAAAAATCAGCCAAGGACTGGACTCAGTGGTAGATGAACCGAGGGAAAGATAGATCTGATGTAGCTGTCTTTTGTATTACACCACAGTTTGGTCTTTACCAAAAGCACAAGCACTCCATGGGATAGAAGGGGGTGGCACTGGCTATCCCTGAAGTGGAACCAGCTTTGTAAACCACACACCACAGAAACTGGTTACTTCTGCTTTGGCTTCTCTGGCTGCAATTTAGGTAGTTACTACCAAGTTGATGGTTATTCCCCGGTAAAGCCTTTAAGCTATTTTCTAGACACGGAGAAGTTCTTAGCTAAATATTTATAAAGATATTATCTAAGCACTGAAATATTTATGGCTTTATATATATTTAACTAAATGCTAATTTGTCATGTTTTCAATTAAATTTAAGAGAAAAATATTGGAGCAAAATTTAAAGAAATAGCACCACCTAGGGACAAGTTAATAACTCTTACTGCAGATAACTGCAATTTCTGCAATTGACTCCTTATTCTCTTGGTTGCTGTTCCTTTTCCTCTAAAAATACCATTTCAGTAAAGCTTCAAGCTTACTTCCATCTTCCTTTCTCAATCTCTTCTGACTCAGATTGCAATCATATTAGATGGAGAAAAGGTCCTATTTTCCCTCCCATTTACCTGATGACTTTTCACTATAAAGATTATTTTTCAATTGATGCATTTACTGTCCTGATGATCTCTTGCCTTGGCAAAGATTGTGCACGACTCCTTTCTTCCTTTCTAAGGAATAGACTTATAGGATATAATAAAAGATCTTCTTTTGAATCCTTATGGTTTTATAAGCGATTCCAGCCCACAATCTAAAGAGTGGTCCCTACACTTGAGCACGCTGTGCAGGTTAGACTGCAGTGGTCTGAGTTAGGGCACAGAGCTCACATTTCTAACAAAAGCCTCAGGTGATTTAGATGCAGCTAGTCCTTGGTTCACTCTGAGAAATACTTATTCAAATGATGATTTGTTTCCCATTGTGAACTCTTTAAAACAAAGAGTCATTTTTAAAATGTATTTATTTTTAGGTTGCCATATTTTCTTTCTTTTTAATTAAAATATTTTTTAAAAATTTGAATATAGTTGACATACAATGTTGCATTAGTTTCAGGTGTACAGCACAGTAATTCGGTTTCTCTAGATGTAGTGCTCACCGCGAGTGTAGCTACCATCTGTCACCGTACAACGCTGTTGCAATGCCACTGACTTACTCCCTATGCTGTACCTTTTATTCCCATTACTTACTCATTCCATAACTGGAAACCTGTATCTCCCACTCCCCTTCACTCATTTTGCCCATCCTCCCAACACCCTCCCATCTGGCAACCATCACTTGTCTGTATCTATGGGTCTGTTTCTGCTTTTTGTTTATTTGTTTTGATTTATAGATTCCACATAGGAGTGAAATCATATGGTATTCATCTTTCTCAGTCTGACTTATTTCACTTAGCATAATACCTTCTAGGTCCATCCATGTTGTCACAAATAGCAAGAGTGCATCCTTTTTATGGCTGCGTAACATTCCTCTGTGTGTGTGTCTCTGTGTCTCTGTCTGTGTGTACCTCATTTTCCTTATCCATCTGTCAAGAACACTTAGGTTGTCTCCATATCTTGGCTATTGTAAATAATGCTGCAGTAAATGTTTTGGAAATCAGTGTTTTCATTTTCTTTGGGTAGATACGGGTAGTGGAATTACTAGGTCATATGGTATTCTAGTTTTTAAGTTTTTGAGGAACCTCCATACTGTTTTCCACAGTGGCTGCACTAATATACATTTCCACCAACAGTGCATTTTAAAGCACAGGTATATATAGGTTTCATCGCAAAAATGAACTTGCATTTTTGAAATCTCATATTTAACCCTAGACTTTGGAAAATGTTTCTCCTGAGACTTAGAAAAAGAATAGCTACATCTATTTCTTTCTCTTCTTTCTTTTTTTTTTTTTCTTTTATTAACAGTACCTGAGTGAAAGGATACATTCCATTAGGGATACTTAATGTTTTGAGAGGTATTACTATTTTTATTTTTAATTTTTATATTTTATTTAAATTCAGTTTGCCAACATATAGTATAACACTCAGTGCCCATCCCATCAAGTGCCCCCCCCCAGTGCCCATCACCCAGGCACTCCATCCCCCCATCCACCTCCCTTTCCACAACCCTTTGTTTGTTTCTCAGAGTTAGGAGCCTCTCATGGTTTGTCTCACTCTCTAATTTTTCCCCACTCAGCTTCCCTCCTTTCCCTTATGGTCCCTTCCACTATTTCTTATATTCCACATATGAGTGAAACCATATGATAATTGTCTTTCTCCGATTGATTTATTTCATTCAGCATATGGGTATTACTATTTTTAGATGAACTTCTGTAAATGACTATTTCTTAATAAATGTGTAGGACTTTGGTATTTGGTGTAATGATGATAAGTCTATGGATTCTATACATTTTTTCATGTTTTGGATTAATCTATATCAGGGAGTTCCATTTATATTTTAAGTAATATAGAGATGTATTAATTCAGCACATTTCTAGGTGATCTTTAAAATGGCAATTTGCTAATCCATTATATGCCTTAATTTTATGATTTCTAATGACTTAATTGAAACCAGCATTTCTGTTTTGGAACAATCAGAAGTGTCATTTTTCTATGGAATTAGGATATAGGGAGTGTTGGAGTGTACCAAGTCAGGTCGGAGAGCTGCAGTCTTCGTCAACTTTAGGTCAAACAGGGCCAAGCCACTTAACACATCATTTGTCTTTTTTCATGTACTTTAGACAAAAATTGAAAAATGAAATGCCTTGAAGGAAACCATCTTCATCAGTAGATCATGAGAGGAAAAAGCATCTTGGATGATTGCTTCAGTTTGAAACAGGATAGTTTTAAAATTGTCAATGTAACTAGAAATTTCACATTTCTTCTCTAAAATAATTTTCGCTTCTCTAAGCTTCTTTAAAATGTGATGTTTTGCAGTAACTTGAGATGCTATATATACTTTTGCTTTCAAAATTATCTTTTACCTTTTATAAGTTTTTATTATACTTTTTAAAAAATCTAACTTGACATTTTATTTTCAGAGCATTGACAGTAGTATCCATAGAGATGTTTCAGATTGATGTCACTGATCCTTTGTTTCTCTCTCCTTTCATTTTTTTAGAGCAAAGATGGCAAAAGTCCACTGCACATGACAGCTGTCCATGGAAGGTTCACACGGTCACAAACTCTCATTCAGAATGGTAAGAGAGATGCTTCTGCAGTGTTATTTGAACAGTGTCCTGATCTGAGTTTGGCTGAACACGAAAGATGATGCTCTGTTTTTGATCATGGTCTGTTGTATTTTTATTTATTTTGTTCATTTATTTAAAAGATTTTACTTATTTATTCATGAGAGACACACAGAGAGAAGGAGAGACGTAGGCAGAGGGAGAAGCCATGCAGGGAGCCCAATGTGGGACTTGATCCCAGAACCCGGGATCAAGTCCTGGGCCAAAGGCAGATGCTCAACCACTGAGCCACCCAGGCATCCCAATGGTCTGTTTTATTAAGCTGAGATTTACACCAATCCTCTGATGTACTTTTCTAAAAGCTCTTTGTCAGACATATTATCACCATCCAGCTTAGGAGCAAGAACATAAAGCCACTGTTTCTCAGTTAATTCCCAGTCAAAGAGCATATGAGTTTTGATCCTGGAAATGATGTGCTCATATGGGCTCAAGGTCCTGCACTTTTCACTCTGAAACTAATAAAAATAACTATCATACATTTTCTAGCAGCAAATCTGAATTATTTTTAAGTTTTAGAGTTCACCATAGTTTCCTAAGTTAAAACTTAGTTCCTTGGGCAAAGGTAGGAAAAACGAGGTGACTCAGAGGAAAAGCAGTCAAGTGCATGATATAAAAGATGATAAAGTCATAGGCTTGATAGAGACCTTAGAAAATCACATCATCTAGTAATTTTCCAGGCTCACAACAAAGGTATACTTGAACCACTGGGTTGTCTGTAGCCAAAGTACTAGGGAGTGTCACCTCACATTATGGTTCATAATGCTATTATGAGCTATGGCCAGCATCTGTGAATGGATTGACCTTGACCACACAACTACTGCTTTCTTAGCAAATCTTAGAGACAATTAAAAAACAGGTTTAGGCCTGTTTTATGCTGACATTCCAAGTTCAGCAATTTTTGAACTATCTTTAGTTGACCCATATTTGTACTTCTCAAAATTCTGTCATTAGTCAATTTCTTGGACCTGCCTTTTTCTCATCTATAAGAATCTTGGATGAATTGTTAATGATACTATGTTATGTCCTAGGCACTCAAGTCATAAAACCAAAAAGTTACTTAACATTTAGATGGAAGATCAGCCAGGGAAATTATGCTTAGGAAGGAAAATACCTGCAGCAAAGCAAAGGAAACTTATAAGCATTTAACTATAGGGGAAAAATAAATCTTGACAAGTTTCCAGTGAGCAAAGGAAGGTAAAATGAAAATTAACTGTACAATAGCCATTAATTCTAATTTGAAATATGTGGTATGTCTTTGACATTCATTTTATTGAAAAGGCCATTAATTGTTTTGTCTTGCTTGAAGTAAACAAAGGGGAATGGCGAGTGACCCCAGAGTCTCTCCTTCTCACATTTTCTTCATCCCGTGTATTTTTCAACTTTTTTTTTTCCAGAAACAGTGTCCACTGGCTTAAAAAGAAATGAAACTAAGGAGATATTTGGTATCCATTTAAAAAAAATTTAGTGTGAATGTAATCAGTGGGCCTCTGTGTATAAAAAGCTTTGCTCCCTGCTAAGCACATTCAGGCACCAGTGATCAGATCAGGGAAAGAACAAAGTTTTCTCCTTGTAAGCACTGCCTTCCCACAGGCCCATCCCTGTGGCCAGACCATCCTGGCCATTTCCTTTGAATCAAGGCCATGACCCGTCTCCGTGTATAATGCTAGTGTGCTGACAATAGTCTGGGGGTGGTGCTGGCTGCTTTGACTTCTCCAAAAGCCATTCCTGTGGACTTGAAAGACTCCCATGCCCTCTCTGGACATGGCTGTAGTAGACTTTTGAGTTGGGATGAGGCTTGAAAGAGAACCCATCTCTTATCCTCTGTGATCTAAGAGCTTATTGCAGAGCCTCATTCTTGGCTGACCTAGCATCTTGCTTGTGGGTTGGGTGGGGTCCAGGGACCCAAAATTATGAGGATATAATGGCTATAATATATAGTCCATTATAGGTAATGATAAAGCTAACGTTGATTGAGTGTTCTCACTGTGGCAGGAATTTGGGTAAGCACTCCACATAAATCCATGAGAGAGAGGTGCCATTGTCATCTCCATTTTGAAGATGGGGAAACTGAGGCAAGGGGGTTGTCACTCTGATCAGGATACATGGCACTCATGTTGTGGAACAGGAATTGAAACACAGCCAATCTAACATCAGACACTGAATTTTCAACCACTACACTTACACATGCATTCTCTGGATGAACAATGGTATGTTAAATTTTTTTTTAACTTGAATTTTATTTAAGAGTAATGTACATGTGAAATAGAGTCATTCCTGTAGAGGGATGATTTGGCATTCTCTTCTCTCAGCTGACAATTCTTTGCATTCATTACACATGTGAGAACTGTGAGTTCTTCCATTTGACATTTTTTAAAAATGCCCTTAGGGAGAAGAATAGGAAGCTCTTTTCTTTCCTCCTGTTTGTTGGCTTCCTTCTGGGAAAAGTCCAGAGGCTCACACCCCCGGTGCTGCTGTCTATCCTCCAGAGTGGGTCACTGCACAACTAGGACTTGGAATGCTGGTCCCACGTGGGGACATCGGTTGGCTCCCTAAACCAACAGAGCATGCTACTAAGGAACATTCTTTGTGTTTATTTGTTTTGTGAAATCACCCTGGTGTTTGGAATTTGTATGGCATTTCTCTGCTTCCCTGACTGTTCTCTATTCAGGGTTATTAGTTCTTCACAATAACTTTTTTCAGAATCATCCAGTGTTATTAGTAAGACGATTGCTAAAAAAAAAAAGAAAAGAAAAAGAGAAACACACACACCCCTCTTTTATTTTGTAGCTAGCGAGCAAAGACTACCTCTGCTGTTCAGTCACATTGTTTGTTATCTGAAGCTGTATTGTCACAGCCAGAGAGAGAAAGAACTGAATGAAGAAACAATGTGATGTCAGAAGGCATTGGATCCAGCCATTTGCACTAGCCACTGCCTCAGATGCTGTCCAGCAGGTTACAAGAGTTCAAAAATGATGTTTTCTTCACAGAAGCTTTAAAAATAGAGTTTGAAAAGGAAGAGTTGAGTGATAGGTTAGGATGATTCATTGTGAGATTTTTGACCTTTTGGCTCACAGTACTTCCAAGGCAATTTAATAAGATGACCGTTCTTGTTTGCGCAGGAAAAACAAACTTCAGATGAATGCTTCGATAATGTTGCATAAATTATCCCTTCTGATATGCTTTGCGTATTTCTAAGCTCACAAATGTTTATTCTGCTCACTAATTCTCAATAATCAATTACCAACATCTGACTTGCAAGCTTCAAATGAATAATAAAGTTATTTAATTTGCATGCCAGGCAAATCTTAAAGATTTTCAAGCGAAAATGGAAAGGTTTGGGGAATGACTATAAAATAGAAATTCATTCATCTAGAGGTTCTACTGTAATATAAAACAGATTTCTGAATAACAAATAGTTTCTCTCTTATTCTTCCACTAGTAATGATCTTTTTCTGAAATATACTTTAAATGACCACAAAAGCATATGTGGAAGGTAATAAATATATTTTTACAGTCTTATTTTTAAAGATTTTATTTATTCATGAGAGACACAGAGAGAGATGCAGAGACATAGGCAGAGAGAGAAGCAGGCTTCCTGCAGGGAGCTGACGCAGGACTCAATCCCAGGACACCAGGATCGTGACCTGAGCCAAAGGCAGATGCTCAACCACTGAGCCACCCACGTGCCCTATTTTTATAGTTTTAAACTGACTTATGAGGGGTGTTTGGGTGGCTCAGTTGGTTGAGCATCTGACTCTTGATTTCGGCTCAGATCATGATCTCAGGGTTGTGGGATCAAGCCCCTATTTTGGGGGAGCCCAGCATCAGGCTCTGCACTGGGCATGGAGCCTCCTTAAGATTTTCTCTCTTTCTCTCTCTGTGCCTCTCCCCATTTGTGTACCCTCTCTCTCTCTAAAAATAAATAAATAAAATGTTAAACTGACTTAGGAAATGGTAGTAACAGCAAGAAGAAACTTTATCAGCTCAGCCCCTTACCCTTTCCAACATTTTTCACTCTTTTCTTTCCCTACCCAATTTTTAGCATATTTGGGGCTGATAAACATGGAGGCTCTAACACTTCTTTTTTTTTATTTATTTTATTTTATTTATTTTTAGAGTTTATTTATAAAGAACGTGGTTCTTTGTCTGGAATCAGTTTGGAATGAACATTTAAAAATTTTTTAAATTTCAATTCAGTTAATTAACTTATAATATATTATTGGTTTCAGAGGTAGAGGTCAGTGATTCATCACTCTTTTGTAATACCCAGTGCTCATTACATCACATGCCCTCCTTAATGCCTCTCACCCAGTTACCCTGTCCCCCACCCACTTCCCCTCCAGCAACCCTTAGTTTGTTTCCCATGATAAAGAGTCTCTTATGGTTTGTCTCCCTCTCTGATTTTGTCTTGTTTTATTTTTTTCCTCTCGTCCCCTATGATCCTCTGTTTTGTTTCTTAAATTCCACATATAAGAGATCATATGATAATTGTCTTTCTCTGGTTAACTTATTTCACTTAGCATAATACACTCTTGTTCCACCAATGTCGTTGCAAATGGCAAGATCTCATTCTTTTTAGTGGCTGAGTAGTAGTCTGTTGTGTATGTACACCACATCTTCTTTATCCATTCATCTGTTGGTGGACATCTGGGCTCTTTCCATAGTTCAGCTATTGTGGAAATTGCAGCCATTGGGATGCAGGTGCCCCTTTAGATCACTACATTTGTATCTTTGGGGTAAATACCTAGTAGTGTAACTGCTGGATCTTAGGGTAGCTCTTTTTTCAACTTTTTGAGGAACTTCCATACTGTTTCCCAGAGTGGCTGCACCAGCTTGCATTCCCACCAACAGTATAAGAGGATTCCCCTTTCTCTGCATCCTTGCCAACATCTGTCATTTCCTGACCTGTTAATTTTGGCGCTAACATTTCTTAAGAAGGTTTGATGCCTCTTGGCTGGGAAGCACATGGAGTGTTGCAGTATTGGTTCTGGGCAAAGGTTTCTCTGGAGTCTGGGGATCTGCTTCCCACATCTTCCAGGACCAGTTCTAGGAGTGGACCGTTCAGGCCAACCACTGTAGGCAGTTCTTAGACAGTTACATAGACCCTGGATTTCTTTGAAGTATCCATGGAGACAGTATTGCAAATAGTTTCACATCTGTCAGTGTCTTTATTATCAGGATGTGAGGAAAGGCTTTCTAACTTCAACACAAAATCTAAATATAATAATAGACATGAATTCTTCCAAAAAATAGGGTTTTTTTTCAGAATAAAAAGACAAAGAAAAAAATGAAAATATAGGAGGAAAATATTTGTAATATATTAGTGATAAATGGTGAATATCCTAAATATTTTAAGAGTCCTTGAAAATCAAGGAATAAAAGACCAAATACACAGAAAAATGGTCACAAGTCGTCAACAAATAGTTCATGGGAAAAGATAAATAGTCCTTCAGTATATGAAAAGATGCTCAACTTCTTTAATATGAGAAATGCAAATGAAAACTATACTGAACTATTACTTCTCACCCATCACATGGCAGGTATTCAAAGGCTTGACTAGGCTGTGGGGAAAACACACTCTCATATATTGCTCATGTGAGTAGCAAAATGGCACAGGACCTAAAGGGGAAAATGTGGCAAAATCAAACAAAACCACATATTCATTTCTTTGACCTAGAAATCCCCTCTCTAAGAATTTACCCTGAAGATACACCCAACAAATAGAAAACAGTATACACATGAAGTGATTCGCTGCAGCGTTCCTCGTAATAGCAAAAATGATATTTACTCCCTAAATGCATCTCCATAGCAGAGTGGTATACTTAACTAGTGTTTCCATGCAATGGAAAACAATAACGCTGTACAAAAATGAGGAAGAACTCCAAGAAGTGATTTTTTTGGGGAGTGAATTCCAAGATATACTGTTAAGTAAAAAAAGAAAAAAAAAACAATATATAAAGAGTCTGTGTTTATTTTTGCAAAGAGAAACACAGAAAGCATAAACCAAAACTAATGAAAATTGTTACTATAGGATGTGGTTGAAAATGAAGTAGGAGGGGTGGAAATAAGAATGAGCCTTACTTTAAAAAATATAATTTTTATTTCTTTTTTTAATTTAAAAATTTTTTTAAAGATTTTAATTTTCTATTCATGAGAGACATGGGGAGAGAAAGAGGCAGAGACACAGGCAGAGGGAGAAGCGGGCTCCATGCAGGGAGCCTAATGTGGGACTCGATCCTGAGACTCCAGGATCACACCCTGAGCCGAAGGCAGAAACTCAACCACTGAGCCACCCAGACTTCCTATAATTTTGATTTCTGAAATGTGAATTTTTAACATATTAATCAAATAAATCAAAATCTGGTAAAAATTTTGAAAACAAACAATCAACTGAACCTAACTATGTATCAAGTTAATACTATAAGCATAGAGAATAAAGAATTCAGGTAACTTTTAAACAAAGTACTCCCTGTTTATGCTAAAATTCTTGCAGGAAATTTTGTTGGAAAATAGGATATTTGCACAGTATCAAAGTACTGCCTGCAAATTGTTAATTACAAAGGGGAAAAAAATGTTTTGCATGGCAAGGGCTGTCAGGCATCACCTTAACCAAACAATCAGGCCTCTTTTTTTTTTTTTATTTTGGCAAAACATATATAATATAAACAGTTGCCATTTTAACTATTTTTAAGTGTACTGTGCAGTGGCATTAAGTACATTCACATTTTGTGTAACCAACACCATTGTCCATTTCTAGAACTTTTTCATCTTCTCAAACTGAAACTGTATGCATTGCAAGCAAAACTGGCATATCCAGTGGAGTAACCTGACCTTATGTGTGTGCTGTGGAGATGCAGTGGGAAGTGCACATCAAGTCTGGGGTATTGCCAAAATGTTCTGAATCTAATAGAGGAAATAATAAGACAACTCCAGAATGCAGGACATTCCACACAACTTTTGGCTTGACCTCCAAAGATATCAAGATAGATAGGTAGATAGATAGATAGAGAGAAAGCAGGAGGATTGTTTTATATTAAAGGAAACCAGAGGAACATGACAACCAAATGGTAGCAGAATCTTTTATTGGATCCCAGTTTTATTTTTTCTTTATTTTTTTTTGTATGTTTTCTTTCTTTTTTCTTTTACATTTTTAAATTTTTAATCCAATTTGCCAATATCTAGTATATCCCAGATTTTAAACACTAACAGCTATAATGCACATTTTGGGGGTAATTGGAGAAATTGGAATATGTTGTATATTACATAGAATTATGATACTGACCTTAAATTTCTTGAGTATACTAATTGAATTGTAGTTATGTGAGAGAATGCCTTTGTTCTTAGGGGTGAAATGTCATGATGACTAACTTGTTTTTAAATAGTTAAATAGACCAATTGCATTTACATATATGTTTATGAAAAGGGGAGAGAAAGAAAGAAATGTAATAAAATAAAAAGTTGGGAGAGAAGGAAGGCAAAATGAGACAAAGTAAGATGAGAATTCTGTATTATTAAAAAGACTGTTGGTGATTTATATGATAGCTTTTATAAATATAGATATTTCCAGTTCATAGTTTATACATTTTCTCATTTTACTCATCATATTTTAAACCAAATGATCAAACTACATAAAATATTTTCTTGAGCTTTCTATTCACTTTGGTTCTGATGCTTTAGTATAAAGTTTATGTAGGCCTTTAATCAAGCAGGTAAGATTATACATTTTATGGAATTTGATTACTTTGTTCCTTCAGAGCAGGAATTTAGTTGTGAGATTTTAGATCCTTCAGTAAGACATTATGGAAAGACTTTTCAGAAACATGTCTAATAGACTTCCCTCTATGCAGATTTAATAAAACTACGACTTCAGATGGTGACCTGTCCCCCAGAAAGGCATTCTTGTACTTCAAAACAGAGATGGACATGGAGAGGAAAAGAACAACATTTGGACAACATGAGTGACTAGCGTAGGATGTAGTATCCGAATCAGCCTGATTCCTTATGTTACCCTGTGTTAAAACGTCTCTTTCAGGAGGTGAAATTGACTGTGTGGATAAGGATGGCAACACTCCTCTCCATGTGGCTGCAAGATACGGTCATGAGCTTTTGATTAACACCCTAATAACCAGCGGAGCTGACACAGCCAAGTAGGTTTCCTGCAGAAATTGGTGGAATATTTGCCATGTGTGGGAATACTGCCAAAGGGACTTTGCCATGAGGCAGACAGTTTCCATTTATCTAGGTGGAGGTGGATCTGTACCATTCTGCTAAATACAAATTAAATTTGAACTAAATTAAATGACTTTTAATGACACATGCAAGGAAGAACCAATTTTATTTTCAGCTACATCAGAAAGAAGACTATTCCAGTGGTTTTAATTAAGGACACTTGAACTGTATTCCTAACTCCACTTTCTAATATTCTGTTCTTTCCGGTGTTTAATGTTGGTTGAGCAGGAAAAGTAAGACCTAATTGGGCAAAATCAGAATTTATTCAGGGTGCTTGCTCAGTTCTGATGATATGATTAGGAGGTACAATCGAATAAATCTGCTACATAGGGAACAGGGGCCTGACTTCATTTTACGCTTCAATTCCACAAGAATATAAGGAGCGGTACAAGTTGGTCACAGTGCTGGGTGCTATGGGAAAATTCAGAAAGAAGTCACCTGGTTGATGCCTTCAAGGAGCTCATAATTTTGCTAGAGGCCCAAGGCCCTCATAAGACAAAGAATCATGCAAGAAAGTATAAAATAAAATTCTAAATGAAGCAGGACTTAAGTGGCTTAGTGCAGACAGTGTAGACATGCCATAGAGTGTAGTACAGGAGACAGCTCAAAGGTGGCCAAAGTTTTCAAAAAAGCCTTCAAACAGAAGGTTAGTTTTAGGTAGGGTTTGAAGAATGACAAGTACTTGAGTAGAGCAGAGGGTGGCAGAGAGCTTGAGCAGGGAGGAAAGCAGGACCATGGCTTGAAAGAGGACAATTCTGGGATGCTCTACCCTGAGGTATTATCATGTGCGGGTTGGGAGCCCAGGCTTTCATGGGCTTTACATGGGCTCCAATCCAAGCTACCTTGCCTGTGAGCTGTGTGACCTTGTGCCTATTGCTTAAGCTCTCTGTGTGTTGGGAGTAATAACGGTACTTGCCCAAAGATTTGTTATGGGGATTAAAGGATTTCATTCCTAGTAAAGCTATCTGGTATAGGTTAAGATCCATGTGAGTATGAGTTATATAAGTGTATCGGGTAATATTATTAAACAAGATAATCCATATTAAAAGCTCTTTGAAGAATGCCTAGCACACAGGAAGCTATCCACAGCTCTTATTTTATTACTTAATATTATGTAGTAGAACCAAATTCAAGAGAGCCTTTAAGCACAGAATAAAGAGTGTAGGGATCCCTGGGTGGCGCAGCGGTTTGGCGCCTGCCTTTGGCCCAGGGCGCGATCCTGGAGACCCGGGATCGAATCCCACATCAGGCTCCTGGTGCATGGAGCCTGCTTCTCCCTCTGCCTGTGTCTCTGCCTCTCTCTCTCACTGTGTTCCTATCATAAATAAAAATAAAAAATAAATAAAAAATAAAAAAATAAAAAGAGTGTAGCTATGATCACAGAGACTGTGGATAACAAAAACTAAATTTTTAGGAGAACAATATGAGGGCAGTGTAACATTAGGAGTTCTATCTTATTTGCCAAATGTTGTGCAACAGAATTGGAAATCTTGCTTGAGAATAAGCCAAAATTTAATTGGTCCATGGAAGGCACTGGTAGGTTCCAGCAACCTTCTGGGGTTCCAGGCTAGAGACGGGAATAAGATCCAGAGCAGACAGCGCAAGTGTTGTAAGGTTTGCACCATACTATGGAAATAGTCGGGGAGACACTGACTCTGTGGCTTCACAAAAGAGGTGACATTTCAGCAAAAGAAGGGATGAGTAGGAATCTATCAGGTAAACAAAACTGTGTGAGGTAAAAAGGATAGAAGGAAAAAGGAAGAATGTTCCAGGAAGAGAGAACAGTATTTACAAAGGCACAAACATGTGACTGTGTTGAAAGCAGATTGCCATGCCCGGATTATCTGATGTGTGTGGAGAAATGGAAAAAAAAAAAAATGAGGTGGGAAGGCAGGAAGAGCCACATCTTGAAGGACCTTGTATGTCCTGCTAAGGAGCTGGATTCTGTTCTGAGGCATTCTGAAGCTGTAAAGGAATTTTAAGTGAATGTAAGGAAGCTTGTATCTCATGATCCTATTTGTGGGTGAGGAAAATCACTCTGACAATGGCCCAGATGTACCAGAGGCGGTCCAGACCAGAAACATGTGGCAGCCTTTTGCAAATGTCCAGAGAGGAGAGGAAGAGAGCTTGGGCTCAGCTCAAGGCTGGGTTTGGGGCAGGTGGGGCAGCAGAAAAAGAAAGACGTGCTGACAAACAGTACAGTGGGCCGTGTCCTTTCAGAAGAAAGGAATCCACTTACAGTCAACTTTTTTGACTGGATATTGCAAGTTAAAAGAAGCAGGTCAGTCTTGTGGAAAGAGCACTGTCCTAAGATTCGGGAGGCCCTTACTGGATTCTTAGTTCCCGACCAGATCATGGTTACCCAAAGCCAGAGATCATAAATGCTCCATGGTCATTAAGCAGGAGTAAAATATCTAGGCACACCCCTTCACTTGTGATAGGTTAATATTTTCAGTGGTGTGTTTTTTTTTTCAACTCAGGGCTACTTGGGGAATTTTAACCAAACAACCATGAATTTCTGATTTTCTTTCAGATTTGGATCCCCTTGAGGGAGAAACTGAGGCACACAGCTTACTTAGAATTCCCCAAAACATACTTACTCAATAAGCACAGGGTTCATTTCTTTGTAATTATTTCGCCTTCAATTTATGTGAATACACACCATGTGGCAAAAGTGCCTTAGAGATGGCATTATTGTTCAAGTAGCCTTTCTTTCCATCGACTGTGTTGTGTCCTGGGGATGCCGCTGAGGCAAACATTGTCCCAGCCTCTAAGAGCCACATCTGCTAATGTCACAGCGTATCTGAGGATAAGAATGCACCCACAGTAAACAGTGGTTTGTTAGGCTGCAGCTGTGTACGTGCGTGTGTGCATGTGTGTGTGTAGTGCATGGGGAGGGAAATCACCATTTTGAAATATGAAAATCAGGAATCACCATTTTGAAATACCAAAATGAAAGGAAGGAAAGTTGGAGAAGATTAACTTTGCCTAAAAGTCCTCAGAAAATTACTAATCTCTGGGCTCCTTGTAGATCTATGTGGGGTTGTTTATTAAAGAAGAGAAAAGTTGGACTTTCCTTCTATAAATAAGTAAACAAATAGCACTTATGAAAATAACCTATCCTCATCCATAAACAATATGACCAAATATATTTCAAAAGATCTCAATATGACAAATGTTATTATGGTCATTACTTCCTTATGAATTTCTTTGAATCTCATTCTTGGGCCAGATCGAATGTTTTTCTTCTCTGAACTTTTAAGTCAGAGCACTTTCTGCAACCTGACTCAGTGCTCATGCAACTTTATGTGGTGCCAAAGCCCTTTGGTTCTTCTTCTTTAACTTTTTTAGGTTTGAAACTCTTGTCTCTGGGATTTTAATTTTTCTTCCACCTGACTGACTATGCTCTCACTTGTTTTTCTGCCTCAACTGCAACAAAATTAGGGGTATTATAGTTATGCAGGTAACTGGTTCTGACAACTGTTCATTCACTAAATGTTTGGTAAAGTATCACCCACTATGTCAGGTTCTGGGGTTGTAGGAGTCCCTGCCCTCAAGGAATTTATAATTCATTGGGGGCAAGGATTAAACAAGCAGTTACAATTATGCATGCAAAGTGTGATGCCAGAACAATCGCTGGGTGCCACTGGATACAGAACATATGTGGGTCATAGCAGGGCTGAGGGTGGGGTTTCCGGGAAGAGTGGTGCTTCCTGGAGACTGCAGGTGAATAGCAGTTAGTTAGGTCGTGGTATTGAGAGACTTGCAAATCCTGGACTTATATTATTTTTATTATAGTATGTATATGTGTAAATGTAAAACTAGATAGAAACTCCTTAGGCTTTGACTCTACTATCTCAGTGAGTCCAAAAGAAGTCCAGAATACATGCAAACAGCACTCGGGGGTAACGGGTTAACAGCAGTAGCAAACATTCGTGAGTGCTTACCCATGCCAGCACCATTCTTAGAATTACATTTAACTGTCACAGCAGCCCCATGAGGTGAGTGATATGATTATTGCCATCTTGTCAGTGAAGTAAATGAGGCACAGAGAGGTTCACTTACTTGTCTGAGGTCACAGAGCCTCTGAGGAGGTGGAAATGAGACTCTGTCCTCTGCCATCTGGATCTGGAGGCAAGGCAAGGAGCAAGAGGCTTGCTGCCTCTCTATGTAGCAGTTGATGTAATGGCACATGGTTTGCCGAAATTAAATCACCATTGTCATGGGATTATTGTCCTGGTGGCCATGGCACTGACTCTTTAGAAGTCAATACATTCTGTGATCCTGGAAGTTTTGCAGTGGCTTCAACACAGAGGAGAGAAGGGGGCTTGTCACAGAGCACAAACCCAACTACTGCCAAATTCTGTGCATATAGAAGGCTAAGGATACTGCATTGTCACTGGCCCTTCCCAGGTTCAGACATCATTGGTCTCTATTAAGTCCACCTTTTTCCTGTTCTTATTGGCCTCTGCCAATTAAAGTAGTTCTACAAGGCACGAATGTGATCCTAAGTACAGCCTGGGGCATTGACCTATGGCAGAGGTATGTCGTGAGATGGTGTTTGTTAAGATGAGCCAAAATATGACCACTTGCTTTAGGTTATCATCAAAGGAAAAGACAGTTTAAAAAATTCCCACAGAGAACTCTTGAAAGCCTAAAGGTATTTCCATTGGCCCCCAGAGATACACTAGTGAGTTTGAGAAAGGCTATGAGAAGCTGGGCAGAAAGAGGAGTTTCTTGAGGCACCCGCATGTACCAAACAAAGCCTGGCGCAGGATAGAGCCTTGGCTCCTCCAGGAGGAAGGGACAGAAGTCCACTGAGATTCTAGAATACTGATTGGTTAAGGAAGATCCAGCTGGATCCAGAAGGGGCCTTGGAAGCCACATTAGAGTGCTTGGTCCTGGTTCAAAAGAAACCACTGAAAGTGTCGTAGGTTGCAAACAGCAAGGACCCAAATGCTTCTGACTCAGGGGTATGTGATAAATATTTGGAGTGACATAGATAAAATTAATAGGAAACTGATTTTTTAAATTTGGGTTGATCACTCAAGTAATCATAAAATCATTTGATGATCAAATACCATCAAATGTTTTTATCTCACCTGCTCAGTGGGCAAAAGGTAAACCAATCCACCTTCCCTAGGAGACTTGCAAGAGAGAAATACTTAAAGAATTTTGAAATGTAGAAAGAACAGACATGCTAGCTGATCACAATTTATTCTTGGCTTTTAAAGAATCACAAATGTGGTTTTAAGGACTCACAGCCTGATTACCACTACCAAACTCACAGACTGCGGATTATCCAACTAAGCTAATAATAATTTCAAGGGCAATAGTAATACTAACTTGTATGGTAAAGGCTTATCATGGTCCAGACCCTCTGTTAGCACCTGGGTGCATTATAAGTTAGTCCTTACAATTGCTCTGTAAGATCAACACTGTTGTAATCTTTATTTGCTGGATGAGGGAACCATTACGTACTTGCCAAAGATCCAATAGCTAGCAAGTGTCAAAACTAGAGCTCAAACCCACGGTTTCTGACCCCATCACCTTAACCATAGTGTTTTTTTTAGCATACAGCCTAAGGGAGGGTTCTAGAAAGCACTGGAGGTGAAAAGGGACAGCCATAGCTCTCTGATGCCAAGGGGAAAGCTTACAAGAACAGATATTCTAATAGTGCACAAGCCCTTTCCTTACCTCTGATAGCGGTCTACAATTTATTCTGACCTCATTTATTCTGAAATAACTGGGTAGGAGATGCCAGCTAGCAGCTAAATTAGAAATAGCTAATACAAATGTGTCCCATTAATTTTATGACTGGTCAGATAAATGTAACATTTTAGCTGGAACTGGTCTCTTTCCTATAATTTATGCATTGTTAAGTTTAGTGTTATCTGACATCTTTATTTCTTGATCTTCTTTGATTTAAAACTGATGAAGTAAGAGCAGTGCTTCTGATTTGGCTAAGACAGCCGAATCCTAATTTTCTTACTTAAGATTTTATGATTCTTCCTTTATAAGAAGTCTTAATTTATAAAAATAAAGGAGTAATTTTATTTGAAACATGCAAGTCATTTCTAATATGATTCAGAGATTCTGAATTTGACTTTTATCTTCTTTACAATCTTGGCCTGATATTTGGTTTTCCTGTTTGAATCATAGTGTCATATTCAAATTCAAGTGCCAGTTCTAAATTAATGTTTTCAAACCTACATTGGGGTATTGATTTTTTTATTAACTATGGAATAAAAATATATATCAAACATAATTTTTACTAGGCCTTTTGGACTAATTCTACCTCTCTTCTCAAATTTATAAGTAACAGAAAAAAGAAAGAAAGACTTAGCTAATGTAGAGTATGATGAATTAGCTGAACACAATGATGTTAAGTGGCAAAGCTGATTGGAAATACTCATAATGAATTGTGTGTAATATATTACAGTGCTGTTCCTGTTATACTGTCAATTACACTTTTTTTCTAATTGGTTTCTTGTAGAATTTGGTGCTATTTTCTCTAATTCATTTGCTTGTATTATTGTATATAAAGATATATATTTTTGTATCTTTATAAAATGTGTACTATATTGTGTATATATACATATATGCACATATATGTATGTATATATAATATATATGCAATATATAACATTTTAATATATTTATATTTTATATATTATGTATTTGCACACATATATTTTTCTTAAAATCATATATAAAGAATGAGGAAGGTTCAAAGATCTCTTGGAAAATCCAACCCAATTCCAGGCACATCCTTTCAGGAACTTAAAACCAGAAACTTAAAAATAGGAAGATACTGTTTTTCCCTTGCAAACATCCAGATATATTAATATAATCATATATTTTTGCCTTACCTGCCCTAAGCAAATAAAGTAGTTAAGAACAGTCTCATTGGCTTAAAATTCCATTTAGTAAGGTGTTTTTAAAACATGTTATACATATTTAATAATTACTGTTTCCCTGGCATCAAGAGGGAGCAATATAAATAGTGGCATAGATAGAAAAGCTTCTCTCCCATCCCCCAACTCCCTTTCTGTGAGCATCAAGGTTGTCACTGGAGCAATTGCTTTTCAGGATTTTTTTTTTTGTAAATGATGAGAGAGGCAGTTACAAGCAGTTCTCCTCTGCATGACACTGCCCGGAAGACAAGCAAATTGCATCTCTTGATGGATGCCAGCTATTATATACACTGGGTTGGAAATCTCCATATAGGGAAAGGAAAATGAACAGAGGGAAGGCTGAACAAAACCACCAAATACACAGAGAAGTTTTCATGGAAAGAGAGAGGTGGTTAATGGTTGGCAGACTCAGATTTGTCAGCACGGTGAATACCATGAAATATCTGTGAATATGTATATACTTCAGCGCATTCACACACATCATCATAATTTTTGAGATAGCACATAAAAGTCATGTATCTGAACCCTAACCAATTCAAACCATATGTGATTTTAAATGAATTATAGAATCTGGAAACGGGCAACTTTGTGCCAGAGAAGAAATTTAGGTCATCAATGCTGCCGGTGTAACCATACATACTTCCTTGTGTTATGCAGAGGATCTGCAAAATCTGAACTACATTATTTGAATATAGTGAGATGTTCTAAGAAATGAGCACTAACCTTATAGATGCTTAGATGCACACAGGAACCTTCCGATGATGCTGTTTATTAGGAACTACAGTTCAGCACATGGCTTTGGGTCCCTGTGTGAGGAGAGGTAATGGGCAAGAGGAGGATTGGATTCTGAAAGCAAAAAGCACTGCTATCAGAAGGCGGCCCATCCCTTAAGGGATCAACCAGGGGACTGTGTTATGATAGGGTATCGGTCTATAAAAAGTCCTTTCCTGGATTCTTTCTGTAATACTGCTGGGGAAAATATGCTGGATCTATGAAATGTATGCAAGATAATGTTTGTTGCTCCAACGCATTTTCGTGACTGGCGTTCTGATGTGGGTTAATACACAGTATAAAAGTCTATTAGCAAGATGAAGTTGCACCTGCAAAAAGTAAATATTAGTTTTTATTCTCATCCAAAATTTTGTTTTCAGTAATGCAGCCATTATTAACTCTTTGCAAAGTACTTGGCACCTAATAGGTCAATAGTATTTATTTGTCAATTCAAAGAATAGAGCAGGTCACTGAATAAAACAGCTTGCTGACATAAGTTGCTTAAGCTGAAAGAAAAAAAGGCAAATTAATCTTAAATGTAGAGTCACCATTTATAAGAAACTTCTTAAAAACATACATTCCTATTGTTATGGGTTTTATTTTTTTATTTTTTTAGAAGATTTTTGTTTTATTTATTAATGAGAGATACAGAAAGAGAGGCAGAGACACAGGCAGAGAGAGAGAAGCAGGCTCCTTGCAGGGAGCCTGACGTGGGACTCAATCCTGGGTCTCCAGGCGCGAAACCACTGAACCACCTGGGCTGCCCTGTTACGGGTTTTAATTCTGGTCTAGGCTTAGGATTTGATTATATTAAGGTGGAAAATGATTGCATAATTATTTCCTGAGTGGAAGAATTATAAAATTATTTTAGGCAAGTGTCCCTAAGTGAGGTGTTATGGATTTAGTTTTCATCAGAGAATTTCTAGAAAGGTTTTTGTTCTTCCACATGTATCTTGAGATCTGTTACCGTGAGCTGCTCTGTTTTTTTTCCCTCCTCAGGTGTGGAATCCATAGCATGTTCCCCTTACATTTAGCCGCCCTAAATGCTCACTCTGATTGCTGCAGAAAGCTGTTATCGTCGGGTAAGTAACCCCATTACCACAGATGAGGCTCGGTGTGTCCTGTACAGGAGCCACATGGCTCTAGGTGTCGGGTCAGAGTAAGAGGCTGACTGTGCTTCATGTCTTGCATTACCTGGTCTGGGGACAGCTCTCGGCAGTCCTTGGCGTTGTTGCTGTTTGAGTGTCAGTATTCCTGCCACAGAATGAGAGTCTTGTCCGTTTTTCAAGTTAAAGCTTGGGTGATCCAGAGTGAGAAACAGGCAGGGATGGCCATAGCTTACTGGAAGTTTCTTGTAATCAGAGAAAATATCTTTGAGGCCTAAAATGGAGGACTTAACAGTTAATATTTTCAACAAAGGAAAAAGGCCAAATCCCCCACATTTTGACAGTAGAATTGTTATGTTACTTTCCTCCTCGCTGGGCTTTGATAAATTGCTATAGTTTGATCCCCTCCAACTAGGTTCAATTTTTATTTTTTAAATGTGGGTCTGTTTGGAACCAAGAAATTCTTTCTGGTTTGGAGCTTTGCTAATCTTTCTTATCACTGCTTCTGCCAACCTCCATGCATTAAGAAGTTCCTGGCTTTCAAAGGTGATAGAGCTCTGCAAGGCAAAGATTGTTTATGAATTAATTCAACAGACATCCCAGAGGCATTTTTTTTTTTCCTTTTGAGTGCTTTACCTATGGCTGATTCTGCTTTCACTGCTTTTGGCATGTTTAAAAATAATCCCTGCATGAAAGCATGTTTCCCAAATCTTAAACCAAGTGAAAGCCAATAATATATGTAAGAAAATATCTACTCCCGCATGTTAAGATTACTCCTTTGCTGTCCATGTTTTCTCCATGTGTTCTGTCTGCCTGTCTATTGCCCTACTTATCTGAAATTGGTTTCATAAATTTCTATCCCGGGATTGAAATATGGGGCTGTGGTTCACCCAGGGCTGAATGTGAAAATAAATTCTTCTAGACTTCACGGTTCTTCCTATACAATTGCCAAGCTTGAGCAGTTACCATTCGTTTCCATGACAACCTCTTTCTGACTACAATTGCTTGCGTTCTGGTTTTCCTACTAACTGATTTTTCTGTCTCTGCAATGTTTCTTGTGGTTTAACTAGGACAAAAGTATAGCATAGTATCGTTGTTTAGTAATGAGCACGTGCTGTCTGCAGGCTTTGAAATAGATACCCCAGATAAATTTGGAAGAACGTGCCTTCATGCTGCTGCTGCAGGAGGGTGAGTACTTAGCAATTTCAGTTCTTATTTCATGACTTAACTCCTAATTTCTCTTAATTGACTTAAGGTGTCTGAATCAAAATCAATTTCCTTAGTAAGATGGGTAAGAATCATTTTCTATCAATAGTATATCAATAGTGATATCAAATATCACTTTTGCATTTCCATGTTAATTGTATGTTTGTTCTTCTGAAGAAAAATGGTTAGCCCATCTCATAGAGAAAATAGTTCTCTTTTGTTTTCTCTTCTCACTCTCTTCCTTTTTTTTTTTAATTATAAGATTTCAGCCTATAGAATATGTATCGTGCTTGATATGCACTCTGCCAAAAGAAAATAATTTGAGATTTGTTCCTAAGTTTTTTCCTTTTTGTCACTGGTAGGTGGATGATGATCAAGGGAATCCAAGATTGAGTTAGTCCATGTTTATCTACAGATATTTTTGTACTTATTTCAAAACTGATTTTTAAGCATTAAGTGGTTAAATGTGACTCAAGGTCAAGAAAAACCAAGGGATAGACAAGAAGTGATTTAATCTGTGCCTTTTAAAAAAGTTGTAAAGAGCATTTTTCACCAGATACTCTTTTTCATATCAGTGGTGAGAATAAGGCTCTGATCAATATGTTGTTGATAAATGATCATACGTTGACCAAACATGGCCTCCCTCGGATGACCTTGTTTGGGTAAGGTGTTAGTTCTTAATCAATCTTCTAGTCCTTAAGGAACAGCAATGCTTCTCCATTTGTCATCTGTACATTATCCAAAGGCATTACCTCTTTATCAGAGGTGGGTTGACTGTGAAGCTTTAGGGCTCTTATTTGTGTGGGTCCCTTCCAAAATTTTGTGTTTAGTTTTATATTCATAATTATGTATTATTAAATGAATCTCCTTCTCCCCAACCCCTCTCCCCAAATCGTCTGAGCATCATGAGCCACAGAACTGGATCTGCCTCTGCCTTTGATCCTTTGGCTTCATTCAGTAAGAGACAGGTGCTTTTATATCAACTGGCATGCTACCCCAACACATAATGGTCTCAGAAAGGTCTTATATTTTATGACTGAAACAGCTAGTTTTCTGAGAAAGGTGGCTACAAAGAATCAGGGGGAGGGGGTATGGAGAGAGCCCTGCTCGGGGTTCCTCATTAATGAGATCATTTTTCATATTTAAATAATAAAACAGTAAATCCTAGACCACTTCTCAGCATTCCAAGTTTAGAACAATAATGGATGGTTGTCTCTTTTTATGCTGACATTAAAAAAATATATATCAGGCCTATACAGAAAGTGGCAACACATCATTCTGGATTCATATCTGAAGTTCCTATTAAAATTAATATTTAGTGACATGCTCTTCAACAGGAAAATTCACGTTGGTGGGTCCTTTTTTCTTTACTAAACATGATTTATTGCTTCTGCGAATGACAAAGAAGCTTTGGAAGATCACTATGCTCCACTGCATCACTTTCGGCCTTTTCTTTTTTTTTCACATTTGTTTACCTATATTACAAAGGCAGGAAAGTGCAGCTGTTTTATTTCCCATTATGGAGAGTCTGGGTTGAAAATGGTTATCACGGTGAATTCATTCTCCTGTGATAAAAGGTAATGCTTCTCCATTCTGACTCATTGTTTAGAAGTAACATGAAATCATTGTTAGGTGTAGGGGGTTGCTTCCTAAATTCTTGATGGTTTTGAAAGAAAATTTTAGGAAAAATGATGAAACCATCACTAAAAGTTTTAATCATGTAATAATCATTAGATACGTTGGTCATGAAATTGAAAATGTTACATCAAACTCTTTAATGCATTGATTTATTAGCTTGGGAAAGGGGATTTCAGGAACTTTAAATCCTTGCAATATTGCATTCCTCTAAGATGTTCAGGATGTTTTTGTGTTAGCAGAGTTTAAAGCTGGAGCTATCATTTCATCTTGGCCTTCACTTCACCAAAAACAGCTCTTTCTGAAGATAGCCCAGCACTTGACCTCTACCGTCTTAATGATGTTTTCCCTGTCTTTCTAGTAATGTGGAATGTATAAAACTCTTGCAGAGCAGCGGAGCAGATTTCCATAAAAAGGACAAGTGTGGGAGGTATGTAAACAGGGAACTCTGTTTCGAGTGCCTAAGTAAAAGGAGTGGGGAGCAGTCCATCTGGAAACCATGTTATATTGAAATGGTAAACAGGGAAGCTAGCTGGGGAGATTCCAACCTCAGAAGGAAATCCTTCTTTGTAGGGAAACACCAACAAAGCAGGCACAAACCCCAAGGAAAGCATCTCCTCTCTCGCAGCTTCTGTTTAGAAGGGCCAATTGTGTCTTTTCTTCTTTCCATTTTTTTCCATAGCATCTCTTTACCCCTCCTCTCCACATGCACCCTGGCTCTTGGAGTTGCAATAGATTTCTTCTCTTACCAGCCTACCTAGGATAACACCTACTCACCCTTCCCAATTTATGTCAAGTAGCACCTACCACCTCTGGCATGCTGGCCCTCTTCTCTGCAACCCGAGCACACATCACACTGTTCTGGTGGACTCTTTGTTTCTTGTCTCTTCTCTCACCTGACCATGGGGCTTCTAAGCACCAGGAGTGGGTATCATTTTCTCTTTAACTATGGGCTCTGCCAAATGGTTGATACCTAATAATTTTCAGTCTAATTAATTAAAACACAAAGAGTCTACTACATGAAATGCTTATAGTTTACCAGGGGTGTTTTTGGATGAGAGAGGAGAAAGTCAACTAGTAAAAGAACCCATGCATTGACTGCAAAGTATTAAAGAGTGGTACTTGAAAATTAATAAATAGTTCTTGAAATAAAGTTATTTTATTTCTAGTATTCCATTTGGTTGTTATTCCTTAAATATTGGCTAGGCACACAGATAAACTTTCAAATAATTGAGGACTAAAAATAAGTAATATAAAATGAATTGCTTCATATCCCTGTAATGCCTTGCTCTTTGCATGATGTATATATGTCCTTTATATTACCCACTTGGTTTTTCATAGTACCCCTGAGATAAATGGGGCTACTTACTATTCTTTTTAGAGCTTATAAAAACTAAATTTGTTATACATGCAATAAATTTACATGCACATGTAAAATTAAAATTCTAGGAATTTTAGACCTAGAATAGACATTAGGGGACAGGCGCTTGCAGGTCATTATTGAAGTGAAAACAAAGAAGTCTAGGCCAAGAAGGGGGATGTGGTTTGGTGCAGCTTACAGATCTACCCGGACTAGAACCCAGGGCTTCTAACTCCTTGGATATTGTTCCTCCCATTAACCTACATCCCTGTCCCCAAGGGGCTTGTAGTTCAATGGAGAAGATGAGACAATACCTCTTTACCAAGAGGTAAAGTCAGGACAATATGAGATGAGAGCTCCAGAGAGACCCAGACAGGAACTATATAATCTCAGACAAAAGGGAAAGAGAACTTCTGGAACTTAAGAAGCTTTGGGGTTTTAATGGTTTTAATGGTTTAATGGTTCAGGAGAAGACATTCTAGGGAAGAAAATGACGTGGGGAAAGATAGGGGAGATGTGGACATGACTGGAAAACCTCAGGAAATCCCATTTGGATGCAGTGATGGGTTCATATAGGGGAGAGAGAGAAACTTCATGAAGGTAGTTTGGGCCCAGCTTGGAAAGGTCTTCAATTCCAGATTAAGGAATCAAGGCTTTGCTCAATAGAGAGGACCTGCAGCTTTAGAAGAAGATGTTGCATGTGGGTATCAGACTTTAGAAACCCCAGTTATTTATTCATACCAACTAGAAATTAGATGGAAGTTTGATTAGAGCTCAGGAGGCCAATAGGGATGGTATTACAATAGTCCAAAAGAGCCCTAGTGTAGACCTAAACCAGGATAGGTACGAGGAATACTAGGAATGGAAAGAAAGGATTGATCTCCAGGTAGATGGTCTTGTCTGAGGCCAATCTGTTTGTGGGCTCCGCTTCAACTTATAAAGTCAAAGGAAGGCATGTCCCCTGGTCTCCACACTCTGAGAGCTGAAGAGCCGTCCCCACTCCCAGGAATACTGCTAATGCTGCTGATCGCCGGAGGGAGGGGGTGCAGTTCTGTTTTTCAGATGAGTGAAGTAATAAATTGCTGTCTGTTTTTCAGGACTCCTTTGCACTATGCAGCTGCAAATTGTCATTTCCACTGTATTGAGACATTAGTGACCACAGGGGCCAACGTTAATGAAACAGATGACTGGGGACGGACAGCTTTGCACTATGCTGCCGCATCAGACATGGATAGAAAGTAAAAACAGCCTTGCTCAAATTTCCTTTTGGGGATATGACTGGGGAGGGAGAGGATTTGCTAAGAATTCTTCATTCTGCCTTATGGAAACTGTGAATGAAGAATCTCTCTCATCCAGACCCAGAGGAGTCAGAATTGCCTCATCTCTGACGCCGGGCTTTCCCATTCTGCTCTCTTAATGTTTGATTATTATTTGTCACTGCCCCATTGTTTCTTTCCTCTGGTCTTTGGGGTGAATGCCAAGTAGGGCTGTCAAGCCCAGGTTTTTGGTTCATTCAGAATCGATTGTAATTTATTTTGTCATATCCTACAGTTTTCATCATTGCCACTTAAGCGCTTCATTTGCCCTCGAACTTACATTTGCTAATAAATACGTCACGTGGCAGAAGTATCCTGCTATGTAAAGCCCAATAGCCTTCAAATGCAATATGTGTAAAATGGGCACCAGTGTTCCAAACCTGGGCACGAATGCTCTTTCAGGAGCTGGAGGACAGGAAGTTGGATGCCCCAGATATGTTGGGATTCTAGGTGTCCAGGAATAGAAAGCAGAAGTAAGTGAACAGTTCAGGTGGGAAAGGAAGGAGAGGTGCCTGCCTATAGTTTATGAGATTGTTCTCAAAGACTCGAGGACCAGGGCCTCCTTCATAGGAATGCTTTATGGTGACCCTGTTTGGAGAACTATTGACTTACTTGGGGCGCTGTGCTATGGAATTGATTCTGGGTCAGCGCTGAATTCTTCTATTATACTTTCAGAGACTTTACAGTGACCCACAGTAAGAAATACATTTTACATCATGACCCAGTGTACATACTCAAATATGTATGTTTTAAATATATATATGTGTGTGTATATATATGTATATATATATATATATAAAGGAAGAAAATATTCACAAAATCATATTTACCTTTACTAAGTGTGATGCATTCTGTTATTTTCTCTCTTATTTTTTTTTAAAGCAACGAAATACTGCAACCCACTAAACTGATTTCACAATTTTTTAATGGATTATGATCCATATTGCCAGTCTGGAAAACACTGTTTATTCATTTACTCATGAGAGACACAGAGAGAGAGGCAGAGATATAGGCAGAGGGAGAAGCAGGCTCCCTGCAAGGAGCCCAATGCAGGACTCGATCCTAGGACCCCAGGACCATGACTTAAGCCGAAGGCAGACGCTCAACCACTGAGCCACTCAGGTGTCCCTGGAAAACATCGTTTATATTTCTCTTTATATGCATATAATATTGGCAAGTCTGATGTAACTGCACTCAGGACCTCATAGCCAGGCAGGTTATTAATTCAACAAACATTTATTGAGCATCTATTCCATAGTAGGCTCTATGCTGTTCACTTAGAAAGAATGGAGGAACAAGTATCCTTCATGTGTTAAGAGCTGAAAAACGAATCCTAGGTGATGAAGAATTGCTCTGGCAGTTGAGGGGTGACTAGAACCCCATTCCTGGATAAATGAGATGCTAAACTGTCAAGAGGCAGCAAGGAATGTGGTAGGAATCAGGAAAGTTCCAACTACATCACTTCCTATTTACTTGGGGAGTTTAGGGTATTTATGGAAGGGTGGACAACTTGATGTCTCACTCGCTAATACCTGGTAGAAGTTCTAGGGAAGTCATGTTCTCAATTGGGTTCCTTGGGAGAGAATAGATTTACTGGAAGGCGTGTAAGAGAACCACATATATCCCCAGTAAAAAATTAATAGTGCTTATTTTGGGTTGGGGGTAAAGTCATTGAGATATAAGTTGTATCAAATTCATTAACAACTTGACCATTAAAGTAAATAATTGTATTTTTTTCCTTTCCCTTATGCTGAGAAGTAAGACTATCTTAGGAAATGCCCACGAAAATTCAGAAGAACTTGAAAGAGCCAGAGAGCTGAAGGAAAAGGAAGCCGCATTGTAAGTTTCTTCTCAGTCTAAAGCCCAAGATGTGGTTACTGATGCTTGTCTGCTTTTCTGGGCTGCCACGTAGCCAGCCTTACTATTTTGGGGCTTTATTTGGGATCTTGAGGAAGTAACATGGGCTTGCCTTTAACAAAGAAGAAATGATTCTTTTAATATGTCCTCTAATTATGCTATTTTCACACAAGGAACTCTTCCTAAAATTGAAACCTTTGATGAGACCATCACTGGGATGGGTCAGCAGTTTCCAGGAATAGGTTTCTTGGATGTCATTTTTGACTCTGCCATGTATCATATGCCTCAGGCAACATTTTAAGCCTCCTCTTGGGGCCTTAGGCTATCCTCTAATGATCTGGATATAACTACTTAGGAGGTTATAGAAATAGATGTTTTGAGATTTCAATGTGAAGTACACTGGCTGTGCACTTCCCTCCTTCCCCAACACACACATCAGCTCACCGACAGCTGCCCCTGTCCCACCTCATCCCACCTGCCTCTCTCTGGCTTCTGATAGAGACTTAGCCAGGACTGTGACAAGGGCTGGAGTTACTGCCATCACCTGGGGGTGCTGAGTGCAGGAAGGTCTAATGCTTTGTCCCTTGAGAGTCCTTCCTGTGCAACAAGGCATGGCGCCAAGGTCATGCTCTGCCCAGTGGAGAGTCCAACGGGTCACTGGTGTGTAGGGACTGTTTGTTAAATAAATGAACAAATGAGTGAGTGCTGCCCACACTTTGTGTCCTGCTCTGTGGGACCTGGAGGATGGAGCGCTCTGAGTCTGTACGCACACAGTTCTTAACTTACTTATTCTCTTCTCCAGCTGTCGAAGGAACCAATTTCTCTGTGACCTAAAGGCTTATGTCCCCTCTAGGCTCTTCCCACTGCCCACATGGGCTCTCCTCCCATGTCCAGATTATGGTGGGAGGGGGAAGTTATAGAATGTGGCCCTGATACGGGTGGTGGGACATAACTTTGGCTGTTCCTAGGGTGCAGACAGGACCCATAGCCATGCGTAAAGCAGACCAAGGTTTTACCCTGATATTGGAAACTTAATGATATTCAAAGAAAGTTAAGGATATTCAAAGATATTCAAACCTAACAATATTCAGAGATAGGATTTTAAGCACCTCAGCAAATGCCACCTTCTCAGTGAAATGTAAGTGTGCCCTGTGCCAGGGAAACCCTCTTATTGCTGATGGGGTGGAGGGGAGAAGGACAAGCAGAAGGCTGGGAATCACCTTGCCTGAGAGCTCTTTCATGCAGAGGCTATACCCCTCATCCAAATATATTTCTGACTTAATGTGCATGTCTTGATTTTATAGCTTAGGTCCCAAAATTGCTAGCCATGACCCTGGGAGGAGAAAAGACAAGCATTCTTAGTTAAAACCAGAATTTATGGAAACAACATGGAAAAACTATGGAGAATATTCAAATTCTACAGTACTGTTGTTTTTTCTGTTGGTAGTACAGCCATATCCTGGGGTAAATAACTCTTTGGGGGCAACTCCAGGTGTTTTCCAAATTGCATATTAAATTTGCCAGCTGATTTTTAGAATGTAATTCTTTCAGAAGCTAGGGATTGTGTGTCCACTAGAATGCTATTCCTATTGAATGATTTTTGTTCCAAGAGCCGAATTCAGTTTAAAATGAGTCATACTAAGGATCCTGTCCATGGGCATTTAATTACCAAAAAAAAAAAAAAAAAAAAAGACTTCCTTTTAAGGGGCAAATTACCAAAGACAGCATGATATTAGAACTCCAATATTAGTTTGATTTATTATGGAACATTTTATGGATAAATCATGTGAGAGGTAGATATTTGCTTTAAAAAATTATGTCTTTCATCAGCTGCTCTAGAAATTAAAATATCTGATTTAATTGTGTTTATGTGTGATTTATTTACTCCTTTGCCTTATGCCAAAAGATAGGTGAAAAACTTTTAAAGTTTTTGAGTCATAGAATGATGTATGAAGTGTTGAATCACTATATTGTATACCTGGAACTAATAAAACACCATATTTTACCTAACTGGAATTAAAATAAAAACTTAAAAAGAAAAGTAAAAACAAAACCAAAAATAGTGTTTAAGTAAACTATAGAAATTTTCCCTGGGAAGGGAAAGAGGCATTCAGATCCAGGAAATAGAGAGATCCCCCCCTAAAATCAACAAAACCCGATCAACACCTCGACATTTAATAGTGAAGCTTGCAAATTCCAAAGATAAGGAGAAGATCCTTAAAGCAGCAAGAGAAAAAAAGTCCCTGACTTTTATGGGGAGGAATATTAGGGTAACAGCAGACCTCTCCACAGAGACCTGGCAGGCCAGAAAGGGCTGGCAGGATATATTCAGGGTCCTAAATGAGAAGAACATGCAACCAAGAATACTCTATCCAGCAAGGCTCTCATTCAAAATGGAAGGAGAGATAAAGAGCTTCCAAGACAGGCAGGAACTGAAAGAATATGTAACCTCCAAACCAGCTCTGCAAGAAATTTTAAGGGGGACTCTTAAAACTCCCCTTTAAGAAGAAGTTCAGTGGAACAATCCACAAAAACAAGGACTGAATAGATATGACGACACTAAACTCATATCTATCAATAGTAACTCTGAACGGTGAATGGGCTTAATGACCCCATCAAAAGGCGCAGGGTTTCAGACTGGATTAAAAAGCAGGACCCATCTATTTGCTGTCTACAAGAGACTCATTTTAGACAGAAGGACACCTACAACCTGAAAATAAAAGGTTGGAGAACCATTTACCATTCAAATGGTCCTCAAAAGAAAGCAGGGGTAGCCATCCTTTTATCAGATAAATTAAAATTTACCCTGAAGACTATAGTGAGAGATGAAGAGGGACACTATCTCATACTCAAAGGATCTATCCAACAAGAAGACTTAACAATTCTCAATATATATGCCCCAAATGTGGGAGCTGCCAAATATTTAAACCAATTAATAACCAAACTGAAGAAATACTTTGATAATAATACACTTATACTTGGTGATTTCAATCTAGCTCTTTCTATACTAGATAGGTCTTCTAAGCACAACATATCCAAAGAAACGAGAGCTTTAAATGATACACTGGACCAGATGAATTTCACAGATATCTACAGAACTTTACATCCAAACTCAACTGAATACACATTCTTCTCAAGTGCACATGGAACTTTCTCCAGAATAGACCACATACTGGGTCACAAATCGGGTCTGAACCGATACCAAAAGATCGGGATAGTCCCCTGTATATTCTCCGACCATAATGCCTTGAAATTAGAACTTAATCACAACAAGAAGTTTGGAAGGACCACAAACACATGGAGGTTAAGGACCATCCTGCTAAAAGATGAAAAGGTCAACCAGGAAATTAAGGAAGAATTGAGAAGATTCATGGAAACTAATGAGAATGAAGATACAACCGTTCAAAATCTTTGGGACGCAGCAAAAGCAGTCCTGAGGGGGAAATACATCGCAATACAAGCATCCATTCAAAAACTGGAAAGAACTCAAATTCAAAAGCTCACCTTACACATAAAGGAACTAGAGAAAAAGCAACAAATGGACCCCACCCCCAGCAGAAGAAGACAGTTAATTAAAATTCGAGCAGAACTAAATGATATCGAGACCAAAAGAACTGTGGAACAGATCAACAGAACCAGGAGTTGGTTCTTTGAAAGAATTAATAAGATAGATAAACCATTAGCCAACCTTATTAAAAAGAAGAGAGAGAAGACTCAAATTAATAAAATCATGAATGAGAAAGGAGAGATCACTACCAACACCAAGGAAATACAAACGATTCTAAAAACATATTATGAACAGCTGTATGCCAATAAATTAGGAAATCTAGAAGAAATGGATGCATTCCTGGAAAGCCACAAACTACCAAAACTGGAGCAGGAAGAAATAGAAAACCTGAACAGGCCAATAACCAGGGAGGAAATTGAAGCAGTCATCAAAAACCTCCCGAGACACAAGACTCCAGGGCCAGATGGCTTCCCAGGGGAATTCTATCAAACGTTTAAAGAAGAAATCATACCTATTCTACTAAAGCTGTTTGGAAAGATAGAAAGAGATGGAGTACTGCCAAATTCGTTCTATGAGGCCAGCATCACCTTAATTCCGAAACCAGACAAAGACCCCACCAAAAAGGAGAATTACAGACCAATATCCCTGATGAACATGGATGCAAAAATTCTCAACAAGATACTAGCCAATAGGATCCAACAACACATTAAGAAAATTATTCACCATGACCAAGTAGGATTTATCCCTGGGACACAAGGCTGGTTCAACACTCGTAAAACCATCAATGTGATTCATCATATCAGCAAGAGAAAAACCAAGAACCATATGATCCTCTCATTGGATGCAGAGAAAGCATTTGACAAAATACAGCATCCATTCCTGATCAAAATACTTCAGAGTGTTGGGATAGAGGGAACTTTCCTCGACATCTTAAAAGCCATTTACGAAAAGCCCACAGCAAATATCATTCTCAATGGGGAAGCACTGGGAGCCTTTCCCCTAAGATCAGGAACAAGACAGGGATGTCCACTCTCACCACTGCTGTTCAACATAGTTCTGGAAGTCCTCGCCTCAGCAATCAGACAACAAAAAGACATTAAAGGCATTCAAATTGGCAAAGAAGAAGTCAAACTCTCCCTCTTCGCCGATGACATGATACTCTACATAGAAAACCCAAAAGCCTCCACCCCAAGATTGCTAGAACTCATACAGCAATTTGGTAGCGTGGCAGGATACAAAATCAATGCCCAGAAATCAATGGCATTTCTATACACTAACAATGAGACTGAAGAAAGAGAAATTAAGGAGTCAATCCCATTTACAATTGCTCCCAAAAGCATAAGATACCTAGGAATAAACCTTACCAAGGAGGTGAAGGATCTATACCCTAAAAACTATAGAACACTTCTGAAAGAAATTGAGGAAGACACAAAGAGATGGAAAAATATTCCATGCTCATGGATTGGCAGAATTAATATTGTGAAAATGTCAATGTTACCCAGGGCAATTTACACGTTTAATGCAATCCCTATCAAAATACCATGGACTTTCTTCAGAGAGTTAGAACAAATTATTTTAAGATTTGTGTGGAATCAGAAAAGACCCCGAATAGCCAGGGGAATTTTAAAAAAGAAAACCATAGCTGGGGGCATCACAATGCCAGATTTCAGGTTGTACTACAAAGCTGTGGTCATCAAGACAGTGTGGTACTGGCACAAAAATAGACACATAGATCAATGGAACAGAATAGAGAACCCAGAAGTGGACCCTGAAATGTATGGTCATCTAATATTCGATAAAGGAGGAAAGACTATCCATTGGAAGAAAGACAGTCTCTTCAGTAAATGGTGCTGGGAAAATTGGACATCCACATGCAGAAGAATGAAACTGGACCACTCTCTTTCACCATACACAAAGATAAACTCAAAATGGATGAGAGATCTAAATGTGAGACAAGAGTCCATCAAAATCCTAGAGGAGAACACAGGCAACACCCTTTTTGAACTCGGCCACAGTAACTTCTTGCAAGATACATCCACAAAGGCAAAAGAAACAAAAGCAAAAATGAACTATTGGGACTTCATCAAGATAAGAAGCTTTTGCACAGCAAAGGATACAGTCAAAAAAACTAAAAGACAACCTACAGAATGGGAGAGGATATTTGCAAACGACATATCAGATAAAGGGCTAGTTTCCAAAATCTATAAAGAACTTATTAAACTCAACACCAAAGAAACAAACAATCCAATCATGAAATGGGCAAAAGACATGAAGAGAAATCTCACAGAGGAAGACATGGACATGGCCAACATGCACATGAGAAAATGCTCTGCATCACTTGCCATCAGGGAAATACAAATCAAAACCACAATGAGATACCACCTCACACCAGTGAGAATGGGGAAAATTAACAAGGCAGGAAACAACAAATGTTGGAGAGGATGTGGAGAAAAGGGAACCCTCTTACACTGTTGGTGGGAATGTGAACTGGTGCAGCCACTCTGGAAAACTGTGTGGAGGTTCCTCAAAGAGTTAAAAATAGACCTGCCCTACGACCCAGCAATTGCACTGTTGGGGATTTACCCCAAAGATTCAGATGCAACGAAACGTCGGGACACCTGCACCCCGATGTTTCTATCAGCAATGGCCACAATAGCTAAACTGTGGAAGGAGCCTCGGTGTCCATTGAAAGATGAATGGATAAAGAAGATGTGGTTTATGTATACAATGGAATATTACTCAGCGATTAGAAACGACAAATACCCACCATTTGCTTCAACGTGGATGGAACTGGAGGGTATTATGCTGAGTGAAATAAGTCAATCGGAGAAGGACAAGCAGTGTATGTTCTCATTCATTTGGGGAATATAAATAATAGTGAAAGGGAATATAAAGGAAGGGAGAAGAAATGTTGGGAAATATCAGGAAGGGAGACAGAACATAAAGACTCCTAACTCGGGGAAATGAACTAGGGGTGGTGGAAGGGGGGAGGAGGGCGGGTGTTGGAGGGGAATGGGTGACGGGCACTGAGGGGGACACTTGACGGGATGAGCACTGGGTGTTTTTCTGTATGTTGGTAAATTGAACACCAATAAAAATTAATTTAAAAAATAAAAAAAAAAGAAATTTTCCCTTAGAAGGCCTAATTTAATGTATATGCTTCTATTGCATATTTTTAATTTAAGTATGATTTGAGTATAGGAGAATTTTGATTTGAATGTGAAATTGAATCAGCTTGACCTTGTAAAGGACATATTTGTCCCACTGTCACAGATATAAAACTGAAATTATCTTGTTTTTTTTTCCCTTGTTGTTGATTCTTGTTGTTGTTTTCTTATTCTTTCTATCTTTTATTTTCCAACCTTTTCATTGATGGTAGAGTCTCCAATAGCAAGGCTAAGATTAAATCCCATTCTCTTGTTGCAAATGGCCTGACCACTTCTTTGTCAATTTTGAGACTTCATCTTTTGGGCATGGAGCTCTAAAACTCCTTATTTCAGTAATCACGGGTTCTGTACTTTAAGGTGAAAAGGAAAAAATAGGTCAGAAAGACAAATATTATATGATTTCACTTATGTGTGGCATCTAAAAACAAAACAAATGAAAAAACAAACAAACAAAATAACTAGACATAGATTCACAAATGCAGAGAACAAACTCGTGGTTGCTGGAGGGGACATGGTGGAAGGATGAGCTAAATAGATGAAGGGCATTAGAGGTACAGATTTCTAGTTGTAAGATAAATAAGTCATGAAGATGAAAAGTACAGCATAGGGAATACTGTCAATAACATTGTAATAACATTGTATGGTGACAGAGGGTGACTACACTTAAATATATAGAATTGTGAAATCACTGTGTTGTACACCTGAAACTAATAAAACATTATATATCAGCTATATAAAAAAAAAAACCCAACCATGAAACATTTTGGTATCAATGCAGAAAGAGACAAATGGATTATTGTAAAGGAACGGTCCAGACATGAACCTGTGTATGGATTAATATGCAATATTTATACGACATTAAAACAACTCAGTGGGGAGGTGATAGTCATGGAAAATTTTTCCCTCTCTTAATACACTTAACTACTCCTTGTTCCTAAAGCCTTTCCTGAATTCTAGAGTGGCTGTTTTAAGCTGAAATACAGGGAAACACACACACACACACACACACACACACACACACACACACACACACAACACATATAAAATTTCCAGTATATAAACCCTCATTGGTGTAGGATTTTTAAAGAAACACTTAAATTCACAAAGTGCTTTGTGGAACATTCATAATAGGAAAATATTTACATTGATTATTGCTTTTGCTCTAGAGATGTTTTCTAAAATAACACCTAATTTTTATACTTACAGATGTCTAGAGTTCCTGCTTCAAAATAATGCAAATCCATCCATCCGGGACAAGGAAGGTTATAACAGCATACATTATGCTGCTGCCTATGGCCACAGACAATGTCTGGAATTGGTGAGTTCTGTCTTGTTTTGTTTTCTCTAACACACACACACACACACACACACACATTCAACCCTGCAAATGCTGGTTTTCATTTCTCACAAATGTCCTCATTGACTAATGAAGTCCTTACTAGAAATTGTCTTGAAGATATTTTATGGTAATTAAGTTCTTTTTTTTTTTTTACAATATGTAGATCTTGTTCTGTTTCTGTCCATCCTAATCTCACAGCTGACTAGCAGTTGCTTCTTTTCCATTTTAACTTGGACTAGGAATGTTTGACTGCCATAAGGACAGTTTGTATTTCAAAGATAATTTGGGTGTATCAAAATAGCTCAGTATATTTTTCCGAAGTCACTTATCACCCTAATATTCAGTAACAGTGTTGTAAGATGACTTACGTAACTGTTAGGAATATGTTTGTCATGATCCCATGTTTGTACTTTAGGGGAAGAAATTGGCAAGGGCACAACAGCAGAATTTATTGGAATTTCAGAACCACCAAAAATTTCGAACCTATGGTTACCAAAAAACATCTGGGGATTTGGAGTCAGAAACTCTTCCTTTGATGTAGGTCACCAGACATGAACTTAAATGACCACAGAGGCAGAAATGTAAAGTAAACAAGTGAAGTGAGCCCAGGTATAGAGTAATAGGGAGTAGTGTGGACTGTGGCAAATAGAAAGTGTTGTGTTTAAAGGGAGAAACAGCCAGTCAGCTCCAGTGATGGAGACCAGGTGGTAATTCATACATAGGATTGAAGTCCATTGTTTCAAGAGAAACTAGAAATCTAGGCTTTTTATGTGAAATTTCCTATTTTGAAAATACTGAATGGGTCAGGAAGAAAAAAACATGGATTTGTGGTTAAATCCTGCCTGCGGGCCACCATTTGTCATCTCCTAAGCATCACCCTTGGGTCAGCTTCACCAGGATACATGGAGTATCCCAAACTCTTTAACTTTGGACCAATGGTATGTGCCACCTTCCTAACTAGACTCCACCTCTTCTCCTTGTCCTTTTAAAAACTACTTTTCAGAGTTAATGAGAGGTGTACCTGGGAAAACACTTGCACTTTATCCACTGCACAGTCTATTATGGAAGGCACAAGGCAGAAAGGCAGCAGGCAGTTGTGTCTACATAGTGCCTACTATAGAAATATAGTGCCTACTATAGGCATAGTGCCTACATAGAAATGCCTGAACGATGTCCCAGTTAGTTTCCTTTACCTTTGACCTTGCTGCTAGATTTAAGGGGTTCCACTTATGGTTATTCTTTTTTTTCCTCCTAAGATTTATTTATTTATTTCAGAGAGAGAGTATTTTTCAGAGATAGGGGGAGGGGCAGAGGGAGAGAATCTTCAAGCAGACTCCCCACTGAGCACAGAGCCCCACACAAGACTTGATTCCACAATGCCAAGACCATGACCTGAGCTGAAGCCAAGAGTTGGTTGCCCAACCAACTGAGCCACCCGGGTGCCCCCACTTAGGGTCATTTTTACTATATTTCACTTAATATGAATGTGGGGAAAATGTTCATAAACATTTGAAAATGAAGAGGTGATTGGAAATAAAGAGTTGATTATTCTAGTGTTGCCATGTGTGGCATTTATTGGTGAATTGTACCTACCTTCATCATCCTCAAAGACTTCTATGTCTTTTTTCCTGAGGTTCTTGTGGATGCTAAAGATTTCCTTATTTGACCTTGGAGTAGCATTTTTTTCCCCTCTAGTTTTGATTCCATCAGAGTTTCTCTTCTAGTTATTGTGCCTGCATAACAAATCACCCCCAAAATTAGTGGCTTAAAACAACTAATTATTTAGTATCTCTGTTTCTGTGAATCAGGAATTCAGGAAGAGCTGGGGGCTATTCCAGTTAAAGGTATCCCATGAGATTATAGATAATGTCTGGGGCTGGCATAATCTCAAAGGCTTCTTACTTATATGTCAATCACCTAGGTTGTAAGGCTCAGATCACTTCTGTGGAAATTCTTTATGTGGTTTTCTCTAGCATGGTGGTTTCAGAGTAGTTAGGTATCTTACTTGGTGGCTCAGGGATCTAAAGATATCTGCTCCAGGAGAGAGTGGGAGAGAGCCAGAATGAGAAAGAGTGAGAGAAAGACAATATACCCTTAATGATCGAGTCTTGAAAGTCCTGCAGGGTCACTCCAGAAAGGAAAAATAGACTTCACATTCCAAGAGAAGAATGTCAAAGAATTTGTAGACATATTTTAAAACTACCCAGTTCCATAGGAAGATGTAGAAAGCCAGTGATTTCATAGCCTTTTATAAGATGGACTTTCATGGAGAACCACAAACGACAAGGGGCAATCCCTTATCTTACAGATGAGCCAACCAAACCATAGGGGGAGTAACTGGTCTGTACCAAAGACATAGCTCTGGTCAGTGGATGAAGCAAGATCATGAATTGGAATTCCTGATCTTAAAAAAACAGAAATGTTTCCCACACCATGCTGCCTCCCATTGCAGGGCAAAGCTCCACCACCACCCAAGGCTGTTCAGCATAGAGCAAAAGCTTGGTAGGAACTGGTTAAGATATAGGACAGTATCACTCCTGCCTTCTAACAGCAGCACTGCTATAGAAGCTGATCTAGACCTATCTGCAAATAGGGCTCTGTGTTGAGTGTCTGCCTTCGGCTCAAGGTGTGATCCGGGAGTCCTGGGATCGAGTCCCACGTCTGGCTCCCTGCATGGAACCTGCTTCTCCCTCTGTCTGTGTCTCTGCCTCTCTCTCTGTGTGTCTCATGAATAAATAAATAAATAAAATCCTTAAAGAAAGAAAGAAAGGCTCCTCATAAACCTGTGTGTGCATGTGTATGTGTTTAGTAATCAGTGGCAGCGTGAAGGCTTACTATTGTTATTACCCATTATGAGCCTGCATTCCAAAATGTACTTAAGACACAGCTGTTTTTAATTGGTTTTCTCTATGAAAACCACATGTCGTAATTGGACATATGAACTTTTATTACAAAGTTATTATAGTCTTAATAAGTTTGCTGTTTTAAAGTACTTATCTTTAATCCCATAGTATAAGTAACTCTGAGAATAATTATTGTGCAATATTTTCTTTCTATGTAAATAATATATTTCATATTATTTTCCCCTTTTAGGAAAGCCATTTTAGGGCCATTATTTCTTTTATCCAATGGAAAGTTTTTCTGTTCACAGGGAAGTTTTGCAAGTTCTGTGTAATAATGAAATTATCCCTTTGTATCAAAACTTGCCCTGTGTGATTTACGAAGAGATGATTATTCTTGGCAATTTTAAGATGTTCAGAAGTAGGTAGGGGAGGTATCCATTGATCTTAATTTGCAGTGTCAGCTGAAAAAGCCAGATTATCAATATAAATTGGTAGAAATGTCATCATTATTTGCTTTCAGGAAAGGACGTGAGTGGTTTTATAACACAGACAGGATGAAAATACTCCTCATTACCTTGGATTATTGTGTTTGGATCGAAAGTTCTGTATATTTCCATTTTGGAATGTGTCCTAAAATTCCTCTAGGGTGTGGTTCAACTAAGCAGAGATCCTAAATAAGCTATCAGCATGCTTGTACCTTCTTCCTCCCACTCAAAACAATCCTGGGCTCCCCCCAAGGACTAGCATCATAGAGCCAGATGACTGCATCTTAGTTTTACCGCTGGCTCAGAGCTGTGAATGGATTTGGGAGTGGCTGAGGCCACCACTAATGAATGGCATTTCCTACGTGTTTGTCACATACCAGAAATGCCACCTAATTATTTATTTTCTTTCAATTATAGTGAGATATACTTGACATACAACATACAAGGTTAAGGTGTACAGCATAATGGGGGTGCCTGGGTGGCTCAGTCAGTTGAGCTTCCAACTCTTGGCTTCTGCTCAGATCATGATCTCGGGTCTTGAGATGGAGCCCTGCATTGAGCTCTGCTCTCAGTGGGTCTACCGGAGATTCTCTCTCTCTACCTCTCCCTTTGTCCCTCCCCTCACACTCTCTCTCTCTCAAATAAATAAATCTCTTTAAAAAAAAAAAACTTTGAAAAAAAGGTGTGCAGCATAATGACTTGATCTACATATATTATTTAATGTTTGCCACAATAAGTTTAGTGACCATCCATTACCTTATGTGAACACACACAAAAAAGAAGAAAAAGAGGGGGGGTGTCTGGGTGGCTCAGTTGGTTAAGCATCCAGCTCTTGATTCTGGCTCAAGTCATGAATCCAGGTTAGAGATTGAGCCGCACGTCAGGCTCCACACTCATTGTGGAGTCTGCTTGGGATTCTGCTTCCCCCTCTTCCTCTGCCCCTTCCCCGCTCAAATAAATAAAGAAAATTTTAAGAAAAAAAAAAGAAAAAAAAGAAAAGGAAGATATTTTTCCTTGTGATGAGAATAAAGCTTGTTCTTGATATAAGAAGTGGGGGTTTTGAGAGACATCTTTTCTAATATATACTCCCTTTCTCTCTCTTGTACCACAATGCCCTCATATTCCTCAAAACTCCCATTCTTTGCGTGCTACATATTAGGAAATCAAACCAATTAGCCAGTGTGCACCAGAAGGTGCATTTCTCAGATTAAGCACTGCCCATGCCAGTTTGCTCCTTTATCTCACCACACAAATACCCTGTCCTCCTAGGGGGTCATCCTTTTAACAGACTGGTCCTGACTCTGCTGAAATTATACCAGTGAAAGACATGTTTCTAATAGGTCTGAAGGGCTTACTGGAACCTCCAAGCAGGAATTATGCATGGAGTCATTTCTTTATGTCACACTCCGTAGGCTGTGTTTCTGGCCTATGGAAGGAATAGAGTAGGGCTCAGCCCCTGAGCCTTCCCTGAGAGATGAGGGCCTTTGTCCTTTGAGAGTTGGTATGACATTGAAGCTGATGGGTGGCCTTCAGAGCCAGTTGATTTGTAAGGCTGGTGAAATTTGTCTTTTGCCTCTGTTCCCATCTAGTTGAGCAATTACTGTGATTATGCATGTCATTAAATACGTATCATTAATTTTGATGCAGATTTTATTTGACTCTGACATTTAACTTGGTACGGGTTTACTTGGCATTCATGGTTTCTGGCTGCTGTCTGTGATCGTAAGCTTAGAATTTATAAACCATGCTTTGTGTTCAGTCTATTTTGCTATAATCAAAAAGGAACAGAAATTATTTTAGCTGTTTTCACTCTATTTCCCTTATATAAAGTTATATTGAATTCATTCCATGAGCAAACAACTTCCAGAAAGCAGTATGAACCCCTTAGCCCTGATGGAATGGCCAAGGTTCAGTATTCTTCTAAGTCTGCCTACTCAGGCCTGTGTTCTCAGCTGGTTGTGATAAAAAAATGTATGTAGTATGGGTGCAAGCACAAATCTCCCCACAAATATATGCTGAGAGCTGTGATAAGTCATATTCAGTTGGGCTCAAAATATCAAAGCAGAATGGAGGAGGCTTGAATAGTAAAGCGTCTCATGTCTAAGTGGAGGAAGGGAGTTGGCAAAGGAGAGCCCTATGCCTCTCTTTTTCCTCTATCTGGAATGCATTCTTACTGGCTCTGAAGGGAAAAATTACAGAATCATGCCCCTATTTGGAATTCGTGAGCTTATATTGGCGTGCTCTTTTTCTTTTACAATATTAAAGATTTGTCTGTGAACATAAAGATCTTTGTGGCTTGGTTATTGAAATGGAAAAAATGTATGCGCCAATGTAATTACGTAAATTGCCTGCAGAAATTTAGAAAGATTGTTTGAAAACTCTAGGCCAGTGATTAAGTTCAGTCCGAGATTATACCATGCCAAATTACTTGGAATTTGGCTGCTTCTCTGGGACCTTCTCCTCCTTTCTCTGTTCTGAGCTAACTTGAACTTCAACTGTGAGAGTACATGACGGGGACAGATGCCCCTGCACGTCTGTCCTAGGATTTCTGGGATTCTCTGGAGATAACTATATCTGGGCAACTGAACACTAAGATTATGCTGCTTTCAAATAAACTACTCAATGTTTTGAGTTGTTTCTTGTGTTTATCATAGGACCTTAGGAAACCCATTACCACGTGGCTCCGTAGAAGATGTACTTATATCGGCAAGGTCTAATTTAGCTTCTCAAGACTAAGAAAGTCGGGTTCAGAAGAAGAGTTAAAAAGAGTAGGGTTTCTAAGCAGTTATCTGAATATGAGAAGATGAAAAACTAGCAAATTTGTACCCCAGTCCCAAACAAGTCTGTGATCACTTTTTTTTTTCCTTCCCCAGAGGTGCTTCTTAGAGATGGACCTGAAAGTGTATATGACCCCTGAGCAGGCAGACTTCCAATGGGCAGAGGAAATCTTAACAATGCTGGTCTTGTTTTTTCTTCTAATTTAGTTGAACAGAAACATAAAATCTTACAGGGAACTCTCATTAAGGAAGGGAATAGAGGGATGGGCACAGAGCTTTTGATGCCACTGGTAGCCAGCTAGGCTGGGAATATAAATATAAACCACAGAATTAGAATCAGCATGTGGCATGAGTCTATGTTCAGAAGAGTGGAATAGACAATATTTTAGGACGAAGTGTTTCATTTAATTCTTTGTAATATAGCAGAAAAAATTTTTTTGTCTTTACTATGAGTGAATTTGGCGACTGATGAAGGAATCATTCAGTGGAGTGTATAGAATAAACAATTTCAGTTTCACCTTTTGTTGATGGCCCAGGACAGTGGGGCCATTGCTTCTACATTTTACAGTGGAATATCAGTGTTTCAACCCGTGACCCCCTTACCCATTTAAGAAGTTGGAAATCCGAGGGCAGATCTCTTTGGAGACGGCTCTGCTATAAATCCTACTACTGCTCCCCTCCCACCATAGCAGGGGATAAGGATGATGATCTCCTGACCCCAAGCCCATTGACAGAAGCTTCAAGATTTCTTGGATACTTGATATGTGTCCCACACAATTTAGGGGCCAGGTGGACTAGCATATGATAAATCTAAAGACTGTGTAGCTCTGACCTGGCCAGAAATTAAATAAAAAGAGATATGTTTGAGAGCTACTCCATCCTCACCAAAGATGGGTCAAAAGTATATATTTCCCAATGTCCACAGGTGAGCCAAGGGCCAAAGGTGTCCTGGAGTTCTCCTGGATCCTATTCAAGAATGAGGGGACCCAGGGTACTTGGCGAGGTGGGGGCAGGGGGAAGGGAATGCGAGCTACCAACAGACAGATGTGTTCACATTGGGAGAGAAAACTGTGAGAGGTTCCAGTGCTGGGAGGTTGCTCAGAGCCTACATAAGCATCCCAGATGGAGAATGTCACTGCCAGAAGGGTGCCAGACCATTGTGTCTCCTCCTGCATCTTCCTTTCCCCCTGTCTCTCCCAGTCCTGGAGGAGGCAGAGACAGACAATGAGGAGAAAGGAAGAGGAGAAGCCCTAGGCTCAGGACAGAGAAGTCAGCCTTGTCTCCTTCCTTCCCCACCGCAGGCTTTGTGAGAGGCATAGAGAAGCTTCAACATTAAACAGCATTCAGAGTTTGTGATTTCTATGCTGGAGTAGGTTACTACTTACTGATAGGAAGTTATGCCTATAACTAAAGTGTCCAGAGAACTTTTTATTATTAGCTGGAGATTTTATCTGAGGAGGCAGGAAAAGAAGTAGCCTCATAAAGGAAATTAGATGGGTATTGGGAAAAGGAGAATAAAGTTAGTGTGTGACTCTCTGGTCCAGTACAGAGTTACACACTTAGAATTATTGTTTTAGGAAAGATTAAGGAAGCTCTAAGGAAGAATAAACTATTATCCTTTAAATGTATGTGGGTTTAAATACTAACTTTATAAGACAGAGGTTCTAGTAATGCCAAGCACTTATCAGGGACCTCAAACTGTTGAACAAATGAAATACACTTATGAATGATGAAGCCTGACTTAGTGATACAACTTAAGTGCTAGTTTATAACTATTATAGTGACTGTCCTGTTAGTTAGGAAGGTATTTTATAGAAAAGACACAGACGAGAGAAGAAATGAAAATTTACTTTTCCGTGGTTTGTTCTTTCCTTTAGATTTGATTACTATTTGATTACCCAGCACCAATTTGTTTTATTGTAATATCCCCTCCAGTTTTTTCTTCAAGATCTGAAAACCTATACAAATGTGTCAAACTGATATAAAGACATCCACCAAATTAAAACTATACACACATCCACACATACACATTTTCTGTAATTTCTTCCAGATGGATAGGGAGCACGAGGGGCCTCAAAGAAGGGGAATTGTTGCTTTTGGGATGGGAGCTTCTAAGGACTCAATGACATAGGAGAAAAGAAGATTTATTAAAGAGAATATGATTTAAAAGCCTGAAAAATTTAATCTGGTCTTTCTTCCTTCCTTCCTTCCTTCCTTCCTTCCTTCCTTCCTTCCTTCCTTCCTTCCCATTCAGTTAAAAACCCATTGCGTTGTCCTGGGTAGGGCAGGAAGGTAGTCTAATTTGGCTGGAGCCCAAGGAGAAGATACTAGGAAGGCAGCCCAGTAAAGATTGGAACCCATTGAAGGAGAGTGTCCTAAATGTGTATGCACCAAACAACAGAGCTGTAATATATGTGAAACCAAAATCAATTAACTGAAAAGAGAAATCCACAATTACAGTTGGAGACTTTAGCACTTCTCTCTCAATAATCGATAGAACAACTAGACAGAAAAATCATCAAGCACATAGAAAAGCTCAAGAATACTATCAACCAAGAGGATCTAATTGACATTTATACAACACTCCACCCAACAAAAATAGAATGTGTATTTTTTGGGTGTCCATGGAACATTCACTAGGATATCCTGAACCATTAAACAAACCTCAACAAATGTAGAAGAATTGAAATCATATAAACTGTGTTCTGCTACCACAATGGAATAAAACTAGAAATCAGTGACAGAAACATGCTAGGAAAAATTTCCAATGCTTGGTAATCAAATAACAGCCTTCTAAATAATCATGGGTCAAAGAAAATCATCTCAAGAGAATCCGACCCTCCCTCCAAATACACTGAATTGAATGAAAAGAAAAAATCCAGCAAGTCAAAATTTGAGGACACAGGTAAATTACCAGAGAAGAAAATTTATAGTTCTAAATGCTTACAGTAGAAAAGAGGAAAAGTTTCAAGTCAATAATCTAAGTCTCCACCACAATTTAGAAAAAGAAGAGAAAAATAAAGCCCCAATAAACAGAAACAGGAAATAATAGAGATGGGAGCAGAAGTAAAAAAAATTGAAACATTAAAAAAAATGGAGAAATAAATTTTTAAAAATCAGATTCTTTGAAAAGATTAATAAATTGAAAAAAACCCTCTACTGAGACTGACCCAAAGAGAGAGAGAGAGAGAGAAAGAAAGACACATTCCCAAATCAGGAATGAAACAGGATATTACTAGAGACCTTTCAGACATCAGGAAGATAATAAAGGGATATTGTGACTAGCTCTCTACACATATATTTAACAACTTAGGTGATATGGGTCAATTAGTCATAAAACATAAATTACCACAACTTACCCAGTATAAAGTGGATCATTTGAATAGCCCTATAACTACTTAGAAAATTGAATTTTGAAACTCTCCCAAAAGAAATATCCAGGTTCAGATGATTTCACTGAAGACTTCTACTAAATACTTAAAGAATTAATACCAATTCTGCAAAATGTTTTTTGAAAAAATGGAAGAGAAGGGAGTACCTTCCAATTCATTTATGAAGCTAATACCCTGACACCAATTCACCATTTTAATAGGCTAAAGAAGAAAAATCCCATGATTATGTCAATGCAGAAAATTATTACAAAGTTCAACACCTTGCATAGATTCAACATCTTGAATAGATTCTTTTAAGCAACTCTCAGAAAAATAGGAATCGAGGGGAGGTTTCTCAATTTTGATAAAAAGCTTCTAACAACTTCATAAAGAACAACTAACAACAACAACAACAAAAAAGAACAACTAACATTGTATTTAATGGTAAAAAACTGAATGCTTTCCCCTAAAGCTGGGAACAAGGCAAGGATGTCTGTTTTCACCACTCTTAATCAACATTGTGCTGAAAGTGCTAGCCAGAGCAAAAAAAAGCAAGAAAAGGAAATAAAAGGCATAAAGAGGGATCCCTGGGTGGCTAAGCGGTTTAGCGCCTGCTCAGGGTATGATCCTGGAGTCCCGGGATCGAGTCCCACATCGGGCTCCCTGCATGGAGCCTGCTTCTCCCTCTGCCTGTATCTCTGCCTCTCTCTCTCTCTCTCTCTGTCTCTCATAAATAAATAAATAAAATCTTTTTTTTTTTTTAAAGGCATAAAGATCAGAAAGGAAAAAGTAAATTTGTGGACAACATGATTGTCTACATAGGAAATCTAAGCAATCAAGAGAAAAAAAAGTCCTAGAGCTCATAGTGTGTAGCAAGGTCACAGGATACAAAATAAATATAACAAAAATCAGTTGCCTTGTTATATACTACAATGAACATGTGGACATCAAAATAAAGATACAATATCATTTACAACTGCCCTCTCTTCACTACAGTGGCCTTTCCTTCTTCTGTCAGGAGAGCAGAGCTACCTTATAGCATTACCCACCTAGTGAGAAATAAAATGACCCCAGCTACAGCTGTCAAGTACGTCCCACTGCAGCACGGACCCCTGGACTTCAGCACATATTTTCAGAAAAGCACTCTTACTTGGACCCAGCCTTCCTCCTGGATTCTCTGTTCAGTATCTTTGTAACAGCTGCTGTCAGCCTGGCCCCACTCTCCTTTTAAGAACAGCTGCCAGGGATGACCTCTTGCGGCCTAGGGGGTAGGGAGGGGCAGGGGGAGAAGTGACTTCCCAAGCAAGATTGTTCTCCAAAGATGCCTTATCCTTAGCAGCTGCCAAAGACTTGTCATTTGTGAAATCTAGATCAGGTCCCTGTAATAATCACTCCTCCTCTTGATCCTCATTCAGTAACAGGAAATGTAGAAGCCTGAGCATTGGTTGGTCAGGATAAGAGCTGACATAGACACCTGTGCTTTCAGGTCATAGGGTTACGATTGTCACAAAGAATAAAGAGCCTTTCTAAGATTCCAAAGGAGAGAATCCTCAGCCATTTGTAACAGCTGAAAGGGATAGTTGGAAAAACCAAATCGCTGAGCAATAACTGAGATTTATTTTCTTGTATGAGCAGATACTTATAATCTAGGTGGTAACATCACTGGATTTAAATTCTGTGCCATTCAGCACTTGGAAAGTAGATTTGTTAAATACTAAATGATAAAATTCACTTGGTAACTGGGAAGGCAATTTAGCATAGTCACAACTTCACAGAGTTTTTTTTCTAGGAAAAACTTGTAGTTTTCGAAACACATGATTTATCTCACACACACAAAAAATTTTAATTCCATAAAGGTTTTTTAGTTAATAACAATCTCCTTTGCACCTCAAATTCCTCACATTGATGTGAGACAAATTGTATAAGAAATAATCCAAAGCAATCATTTGATACAGGCAGCATGTTTTGGTATCATTCTCTCTTTAGAAATATTTTCTAAAGTGTAAGAAATATTACAATAAAGATGACACACAATTAGTATTTCCTGTGTGCTGGTCTTTGTAAGGCTTTATAACAGCACTAACAGTTGGTGAGGTTGGAAATCAGGGTCAATGTATCAGCTTTTACAAGTTCATAAATGCTATTAGTCCTCCTTATCAGTCACATGAGACTGATAAGCAAGAACATTCTTGATTAATTTATGTGAAAAGTCCAACTGCCAAGAGAACCAGGGCATTTATGTCATTTGCTATAGCTATGTTCCCTTCCAAATAGGAGATCCAATTTTTACAAACTGAATAAAGATCAGCAATCTTCTTCCTGAGTATAAAGTTAAAATCAAGGAATTGAGTAGAAGTCAATGAGCTCAAATTCTGGTGACCTCGTGTATTCTATCCTCAGACCCAGAGCCTTGTCAATCAGAATACCCTTGGTAACGGGTGCAGGAGTTAGAAGCCCGTACCACTGGTGCTATTTTTCCTAGATTCCAGGAAAACCCATCTGGTGGTCCACTGGGACGACTTACAAGGTGTGACTTCTCTTACATTATCTATCTTTAGGATGGTTGCTTTCTGGAGATACAGAATAAATTACCGGGCAACGTGCTAAGAACCATGGCTGACATAAATATGTATTAGGCATGAATATTATTTTTAAGGAGATTGTGATCTGTGGGGGTAGGAGAATATGGGAGGTAAAATATATACAATGTAAATATTGGCTCAAAATGTCACCTACATTTCCTAGCTCCCCATATGGTAATAATAGAATTAAAATAACCATCCCCAAATCACTTCTCTGGCCTTATCTCCTCCCATTCTATTCAAGCTTTGGCTCCAATTCATTTTGAAAAGCCTTTGACATGTTTCCCATGAGCTCTATGCACTTCTCTTGGCTTCTACAGGATACCCACTGTTTTCCCTCCCTCTTATTCATGCTTGCCATGGTGGTACCTGCCATTAGCATCCAAAAAGCATTTTGGACACAGATGTCCACTAAAGACACTGCGCCCATTGCTGTCCACTAGTGTCCATGTGAGGCTGCCAGTGCTGTGCCCAATGTGTAGAGTCTGCACTCAACAACTTCCCACAGTGCCTCTGATCGTTTCCTGAGGCCTCTCACTCTACAACCCGTAGCCTGAGTCTATGGGAGCTGGGCCAGAGGAGCGGCCATTGGCATAGTTGAAAGTTCAAGGACTTCTGCATCATACAGGCCTCAGCTCTGCCATTACCTAGATGTAAGGTCTTTATGCATTTTACTTCATTTCCATGAGTCTCCATATCTTGCCTCATTTGTCAAATAGAAACTAGGTTGCTCTGAAGATGAAATGGAATAATGGAGGTAAAGTGCCTAGCACAGTGCCTGGCATATGTTGGGTATAAGTAGCAACTATTATTGTATCTTCAACTCCTATATCTTACTCTCTTCCCCCTATCTGGCTGTATGCCAAGTCTAAAAGATGAAGAAGCTGCTGTACCTGGGAGTTTACTGTCCAGTAATGGGAATCAGCATGTAAATAAATGTGATAAAGTTTTACAATTGCTCTGTTAGAATCCCATGTTTCTGTTATTCTTATCATTGTCTAAAATAAAATATGACATTCCAGAAGAGGTACAAGAGACTTGCTGTGGGAGTTCGGAGGAGGGCACATCCCCTTCTGGGTTCGATGGTAATGAGAGATTCACTGACAGCCAGCACTGTGTGTTTCCTGCGTTTGTCTCTAGTTTGCTCGTTTCAGCGCCCCAACATGTGTGTGATTTGGAATAGGAGACCAAATCTGAAATAAGTTGAATGATGGAGAATGTGGGTCAATGTTTGGAGTTGGTTTGATAAACTGACCAACGCCTCATTTTCAAAAAAAATGAGAACCTGCTTTCTTTCCTTTTGATGGTATTTGCATTACCCACTAGATAGAAAAGATATAACTCATATATACATTGGAATAAGAAAATGGATATTGTATCTCAAGTTCTGCTCCTGAATCCCACCACCATCTGGAATCAGCCATTCATAAAAGATTAAATGCAAGGCAGGCACGTATCTGAATACATGTGTGTCAGTCTCTCCCATCTGTTTTAATTTTGCTTAAAATAATAACAGCTTTCTTTACCCACTCACTTGACTCTGTGCTAATTCTTTTAATGTTCATTATCTAGAAGTAGTCTGTGGTGGTTAGCCAATGTTTCAGAATCCCACCAAGATTAGCTTTAATTGAATCATCAGAAATTTTCTTTAAAGCTGTATATTTTATTGATTGAGCTAGAATCACTAAAATGTGTTGATACATTGAGTGGGAAATTTATACTGTAATTTAACATAAAAATGGTACACAAAGGAACATTACATTGGTTTGCGCAGCTTTGAGGTAATATACCTTTCTGAAGCAAAATACGTTTTTCATTCTACAACTTTCTTAATTATTAAAAAAAAGTAATTTTTGTATTCAAATCTATTATGTTCTTTGTTCTCTTTTTCTGCAATTTTTAATCGTATTACCATATGATTACCATGTCCCTCAGCTTCTACATCCCTCTCCAACCTACCTACCCCCTAAATAAAAACTCTCTTGCCCTAGGCAAATAAATTTCACCTTGCACTGAGGCAGAAAGTAAATTAACACGATAATATAAATCAGGGTAACCTGGGAATATCATCTAGATGAAAATTATCATTGATTAAAAGAGGTAACTCTTAAACTTAAAAATTGCTCTCAGAGGTCGCCATGGAAACATGAGGCCAGTATTATTGTTTTTCATGGTAATACACAAAGAACTTTATATGTTCAGCAAGTAGAATTGAGCAAATGTAATACCCATGTCCCTGAATATTTTACGGGGCTACTTGTCACCATTTCAATATGTCTGTCACTTAATGCAGTCAAGTGTTTTGCAGTGCAGAACTTCAACTGAATTAGCTCTCAGTTGAGTACTTTTGTTGATAGATATGCGGGTAATGGACAGGGGACTGAATACATCTTGCATAGTATAAAATCTGGGAGACCTGCTGCCTTTTTGTCTTAGATGTCCACTTAGTGGTGATTAGGTCCCAGTCTTATATGAAAATTCTTTTATAGTCAAAGACTTTGTAGATATCATTCGCATTTTATCACTAACCAGTGTAACCTTAGAAGGTAAAACCTTCTAAAACCACCTGACATCAAATCTGGGCTTCTGGCCTTTATTAAAATTATTCGGTATTTCTTCTCAACTTGTGTGGTATCTTTTCTCTGTTTAAAAGGCTTTAATTTGCAGAACACACGGCAGTAACAATTCGATGTTGAAAAATGTTAAAAAGACTCACAGGCTAAATTTAGAACACTTCCTTGACTCCCCAATTAATTCAACTCCTGTGCTTTCTCTGATAACTTTGAGCCCATACTGAGTTACATATTTGGTGACTTTGGGAACCTGCAATGTCAGGAGTGAGATGAAGGAGTACATTATTATTGGTATGCAACCTCAAGAGATTTTTCCAGGGCAGCCCTGGTGGCGCAGCAGTTTAGTGCCACCTGCAGCCTGGGGTGTGATCGAGTCCCATGTTGGGCTCCCTGCATGGAGCCTGCTTCTCCCTCTGCCTGTGTCTCTGCCTCTCTCTCTCAAATAAATAAATAAAACATTAAAAAAAGAGAGAGAGAGAGATTTTTCCAGATAGTACTTAGAAAGAAAACATTCTTTACTCTTGGTATGAAAAAACAGACTATTACCTACAGTGGCACCACCTGGTGGTTTCATTGTTAATATCACTGCATATTTATTAAGAATATATAATGTAGCAAGTATGCACTCTATAAAGTGGACCCAGCTTCATCTTTTTGCCAACTGGCAAAAATGCTGAAAACAAATGAATGGACTTGCTCTGTTGGAAATATGTGGTTCCTGTAAGATTCTTTTTTTTTTAATCCCAACCCCAGACATGTTTCATTTCACTTAAAGAAATTGCAAAAAATTTTGGATAGGAGCAAAAAGAAAAATAAAAGAAAAATAAATAAATAAAAGCAGCAAATGGCCCTCTAATGATGGGCCTATTTTCTGGACCCTGTGAGTAAATTACCTTACGTGACAAGAGACACTTTGCAGGTGTAATTATGCTGTAGACATTAAGGTAGGTGGTAGGTTAATTGAATATGCATATAGGGAAAAATGTGTTTTTTCTTGTACCTCACACCATATACAAAATTTGAGATGGATTGGTAAGAGTATAAGGTCAGCATACAAAGCGCAGTTATATTTCTATATCACTAACAGAAACAATTTTGAAATCTAGCATTTACAAGAGATACTTTTGTTTCTATTAAGATCTAAAATATTATATAAAATGTTATTTCCATAATAACTACAAAACAGTATAGAGAAAAATGAGAGGCTGCCAATTAAATACCTCTGCTCTTACCATAAACAAGGCTAATATTTTAAAAATCAGTTGTTTTTCTATATATTACTAACAACAAATAGAAAGTGAAACTTCAAAAAGATACCATTTATAAAAAAGTCATAATTTTCAATAACAAAAAATATTAAGTGTCCATGCTGTAAAGCTATAGTACATTATGGAGAAAAACTAACTCTGCTTCAATAAACAGAAAAACATATTTTTTCTCCACTAATTAAATGACTCAATACTATAAAGATAACTCTCTCCAACTCATCAAAATCCCTGTAGGGCTTTGTATATGTGTGTAAATTGAAAATCTGATTTAAAATTTTATGTGGAAATGCAAAGGGCAAAGAATATACAAGGCAATTTTGAAAAAACTGAGGTCTTATACTTTCAGATATCAAAATCTGTTATAAAAGCTAAAGTAATGAAAACTATGATGCTGGAGTAAAGGAAGATAAAAAACATTAAATTTTTTCTTCATTAAAAGACACTATTAAGAGAGTATAAAGGCAAGCTTCAGCATGCAATACATTCATAAGAAAAAGCAGAATATATAAATAACTCTTCAGAATATATGTAGAAACCTTAAAAGCCAATAAGAAAAATATAAGCAACCCATAGAAAAATAAACAAAAAATCTGAACAGGCACTTCATAAAAAAGGATATCCAATAAACGTGAAAAGCTGCTCAACTCTATTAACCATCAAGGAAATTAAAATGAGAACCACAAATATATATATATGTGCCTTCTGTTGGCTCCTATAACAAATTATCCCAAATTTGGTGGCTTAAAACAACACAAATTTATTACTTTACAGTTCAGTAGGTTAGAATTCCCAACACAAGTCTCTCTCTACTGGAATGAAGATGTTGATAGCATGCATTACTTTCTGGAAGCTCTAGGTAAGAATCTGTTTCCCTTTTTAGCATTTAGGGAGTGCCCTAATTCCTTTTTTCCTCTCTTCCTCTGTTTTTAAAGCCAGCAATGTTGCATCTCCCTGACACATCTTCCATTGTCACATCTGTCTGTAACCACAGCTGGGAAAAACTCTCCACTTTTATGACTCATGTGATTAGATTAAGTCTACACAGATAATCCACAATAATCCCCCCATTTTAAGGTCATATTTGTAAATTTTCTTTTGCCATATAAGGTAATATATTCACAGGTTCTGGGAACTAGAACATGGTCATCTTGGGGAGCCATTATTCTGTCTACCACATTATGCCTCAACTTCATGCCCCACAAAATGGCCAAGTGTTTTTAAGGATGTGGAACAAGTATAACTCTCATATACTGCTGCTGAGAGTAAGATCTCTTTGTCATCATTCTTCTTATTATTATTATTTTAAAGATTTTATTCATGAGAGACACACAGAGAGGTAGAGGGAGAAGCAGGCTTCCTGCAGGGAGCCAAATACATGGGACTTGATCCCAGGATCCTGGGATCACAACCTGAGCCAAAGGCAGACACTCAACCACTGGGTCACCCAGGTGCCTCTTTTTCTTTCTTTCTTTCTTTCTTTCTTTCTTTCTTTCTTTCTTTCTTTCTCTCTTTCTTTCTTTCTTCTCCTTCCTTCCTTCCTTCCTTCCTTCCTTCCTTCCTTCCTTCCTTCCTTCCTTCCTTTCTCCTCCTCCTCTTCCTTCTTCTTCTTCTTCTTTCTTCTTTCTTCTTTCTTCTTTCTTCTTTCTTCTTCTTCTTTTCTTCTCCTTCTCCTTCTCGCCTTCATTTTGAAAGATATTTTCACTGGTTATAGAATGCTGTATTGACAACTTTTTTGTTTCAGTACCTTAAAAATGTCACTCCATGGTCTTCTGGTTTGTGTAATTTCTGATGAGAAATCTGCAGTAATTCTTGTTCCTTTGAATATAATGTTTCTCCCGCCCGCCCCCACCCCCTGCCAGCTATCTTAAAATTTTTCTCTTTATTTATGAGTTTCAGCCATTTGGCTAGCATATATGTGGGTGTATTTCCCCAACTTTGGCATTTATCCAGCTTGAAGTTTCCTGGATTTCTTGGATGTGTGGTGAAAATTCTGATATTTTGCTGGCTGTTTCTTCATCTTCTGGGACTCCAATTACACATATGTTGTATTGTTTAAGTAGTTCTTGATACTTTGATATTTTTTCATTCACTATTATCCTCTGTGTTTCTATTTGGATCATTTCTACTGGCCTGTTTTCAAGTTCACTGTTTTTTCTTCCATTGTATTCAGTCTGCAGGTGAATCTGTCAAAGGAATTCTTCACCTCTGATATAGTTTTTTTTTCCTAGTATTTCCATTTAACTCTTTTTATGTTCTTATCTCTCTGCTGAATTTCTCCATTTCTTCATACTTTTTTTTCTTTATCATTTTTTACTGAATCATTTCACATGTTAGTCTTAGATGTTTTATAGCCCATGACTGATGGTTCTACCATCTGGGTCATCCATCTTTGAGTCTTATACTATATTGCTTTATCTCTTCATAATAAGATAGAGTGATTTTTTTCCCTTGCTTTTTTATGTCTCTCATGATTTTGGAATGAATAAATGGAGTGTTTTGTGGAAAAACAGTAAAGACTGGAGTAAATAATATTCACAGCTGGAAATGGGTAGTCTCCTCTTCTCAGTGTTAGTGTGGGGGTGTATCAGAGCTGAGGGAGTTTGAGTTCTCTTGGTACCATAGTTATCTTCAGTCCATCAGAGGCTTCACATTCCTGTGGAATGGGCTCCCACTACCTTGTCCTGAGATGCAAAAGATTTTGCTCAGTGTTCATACTTTACTCTTATCTTTCAATGTCCTTGGATGCCTGTTCCACAGAATGGTTCTTTTCCATGCTATCACCTCTTTCCCAGCATCACATTGCTATTCTTGTTATTTGGTACTAGGCTTATTGTGGGGGCTCTCTGTTGCCCAGGTTCAGCCTTTGTGTTAAGCAATCCCTGTGTACCCAGGTCTGAAGGGGTGGGCTTTCTCAGTGTTCCTGCTCTCTGACCCTGTGAAAAACTCTGCCTTGTAGCTATGGTGAGTTTTGTGTAGAAGAGAGATCCTGCCCTTCTTAGCCTAGTGGCAGAACTCTGTTTTTTATAAGTATAAGACATAGGCCTGAAAAGATTTTTCTGCCCTGCCCAGGAGCAGAGGATTTTTTGTTTCTCCTCTATCATTACAAAGAGACTGTTTTTATTTCTGCTCCTTCACCAGAAGTAATGGTGTATTGCCTGGGTCCTAGGTATGGGAGGGTTGCTGCCCCTGTCCCAATGGCTTAAGGCTTTTGGGTTTTGTGAGAGAAGGATCAAGGATCCAAGGAAATAGGCAGTGTTACATGCTTGTCTTGGAGCAAGAGCCAATCTCCTTCTCCATACATGATCCACTGAGGGGAGGGAGTTCTTCTGGGTCTGCCCCCCTATGCCCAATCTCATGAGCACTCACTGGAGCTGTCATGAATAGAGAGCTCATAGTAAAGAGGTGTCAAGCTGATTGCAAACTTTGTGTTTAAGGTTCCTAACTATTCGAAAAGATGGGTTGGCCTTTAAGAATTCATTAAAAATTTGAGTAGGTATCTTCTTTTTTATGGAGGTCACAACTTTCACCCATGCTCTGCCATAGAGGAAACAGTTCATGTGTACCATCTCTCTTTGGATGGTCTTATGCCTCCTTGTAATTCAGCTCTCTGAGCTCAGGAAAAGTTATGATTTTGTAGACTATCTTTTTTCTTACTGTTAGCGTAGAAGCAATATGCTCTTGCAGCTTCACAATTCTAAGTGGAAGCAGAATAATAAAATCACTTTTTAAAAAAATCACTTTAGAAAAATCACAAAGGCAATATCTGTTAAAGCTAAAGTTATGCATTCCCATGTCCCAGCAGTTCTACACCTATGCACACACCAAATACATGCAAACAACAGAATACGGAACATCTGACTACCAGAAGACACATAAAGAATGTTCATGAAGGGTTATTGGTAACAACCCCAAATTGGTAATTACCCAATGCTGTTCCACAGTAGAACAGTAAAATATATCATGGTATATTTACAGTGACATACTATACAGCTAGTCTGTAATGAGTGATTTACAACTATATATATGAACATGAACTAATCTTACATATATAATGTTGAACAGAAGAAACGAGATACAAAAGAATAAATTCTTTATGATACCACTTAAAAAGAACTAAAAAATGAGCAAAACCAATCTCTGGTGTTAGAAGTCAGAATAGTGGTTACTCGTAGAAGGGGTTAATGATAAGGAGGCATAAGAAGGACTTCTGAATTCCTAGTAATATTGTGTGTTTTTTTTTTATTTTATTTATTTATTCATGAGAGACACACACACACACAGAGAGAGAGAGAGAGAGAGAGAGAGAGAGAGAGAGGCAGAGACACAGGCAGAGGGAGAAGCAGGCTCCATGCAGGGAGCCTGAGGAGGGACTCGATCCCCGGTCTCCAGGATCACGCCCTGGGCTGAAGGTGGTACTAAACCGCGGAGCCACCCGGGCTGCCCCTAATATTGTGTTTCTTGACTTGTGTGCTGGTCACATAAAATTCTTGCTATTAACTGATTCCTCTAGGTCAAGGTATTTATTTTTCTGTTAAACCAAAACATGCTTTTCTAGAAGAAAACATATTACTACCTGCTGGCATCTTAGCTCAGAGAGAGCAAAAGCTTAAGAGAATGAGAACTAGGACAGATGAAATTTTACTTTTTGAGGGATAACTTGAGTGGCCAAAGGCCAGCTTGAGAGTATTGAGTGGGTGAAGGATTCTTGGTCCAAAGAACTACCTGTTTCCCCAGGCCTACCTTAGGTTGATGCTACCTGGGACTGTACCTTTTTCATATTCTATGGCTTAAAATATCCTCGACTAAAGCATCTGTACAGAAGGTATTCTGTAGGTGGTGCTTTAGCCAAAGAGTTACTAGAACTATTATTTTAGAAGAGTCCTGAGAATATCCATATGGCGTTAACTCATCAGGAAACTGTCATATGTCAAACAGAAATTCTCCAATGGTTAACAACGAGGAACTGGAAATAGCTAGTGGATGAGATCACTTACCTGCTTCTAGGATCATTGTAGGCATAATTTATATCTCACTTATTGGCTTATATCAAGACAGCTTCATTACCTGAGTAGTAGGCACAAGGATTTTCGTCATTTTCTACTCATATAAGACTTTCATTACCTTTTTGCTTAACTATCTAGACTTTCACTTAAAGAGGATATGTTTCTTTTCAATGGTAATAGCTACTAATGTTTGATGTGGCTCTGCCTTTGAACTGGAATTGGTTGGTGACTTTAAAAGAAATTTTTAAAAAGATTTTATTTATTTATTTTGAGAGACAAAGAGAGAGAGTGCATGCGTGCATGAGCTGGGGGAGGGGCAGAAGGAGAGGGAGAAGCAGACTCCCCACTGAGCAGGGAGCCCAACGCAGGGCTCCATCCAAGGACCCTGAGATCATGACCTGAGCAGAAGGCAGATGCTCAACTGACTGAGCCACCCAGGTACCCCAATGACTTTTTTTTTTTTTTTTGAGGTGGAATTGTCAGCACTTTTTCTGATATACATAAGTTCAATCATTTGAGTTTTCTTAGCATCATAGCAAGAAAAACACTTTCCATTCTTTGTTGACCATGAAATTTAGATAAACCTATGTTACTTCATGTATTGTAGGAATTTTTTTGTGTGTGTCACTTAGACCAGCCTCAGTTACCTTATATTATCAACTTGTCAAGAAATTTCATTAAATGTATAAATTGCATCTAACTTTAGCCATTGAGCTTCAACATAATTGTGTTTCAAGTCTATTTCAAGGTTTGAGCCTTATATATTCAGTATGTTGTTGTGACCTGATATATCTTTTATCCTTTTTTCTTTCCCTCTACCTATATATTGCCAGAATATGAAATATGTATATTGTGAAAGAATTTGAGAAGTCCTTGGGAAACTACTTCTTGAGTAACATGTTAACATGTTACCCATAAGCAATATATTAAACAGACAGCTGTGTAATACTAGGTGAGATTTTGATCTGATGAGTATGTGTGATTGGTTATTCACCCTTTATCAATGTAATTGACTCATGTATTTTTAAAGTATAACAGTATCAGTAGAACTAGATTATAGTTAGAGAATGGAATGGAAAGATTGGAGGGGTATAATTAACTGCTCTATTCCAGGTCATTTCTGATTATAAATAATATGTGCTTAATTGTAGAAATTTTGGAGACATCATAGAAATATAAAAAGAAAATTGAAATCCTGTATAATTCCACCATACAACGATAACCATTGTTTAAATTTTGGTCTATTTTCTTCCAGTCTTTATTCCCACATGTATGCAAATGTGTGTGGATGTGTGTTTGTATGCCAGAGTATATTTTAACTATCTTAAGGTCTTCCAAACAATAGTAACAACAAACCTGGAAATCGTAAAGAAGGAATTAATTTAGATTCTTACTCAGGGGTGGGGCAATCAGGCATCTATTTAATTTCAACTTCAGCTAAAGGAATATTTTATTTGGAACTTGGCTAAAAGAGACAAATTGGGGCCATCTGGTTTTAATCCCCCCTTTACCAGCTGAGCCGAGCAGCTCACCTTCTCCCTAATCTCCACTTCCTGTGCTTTTTGGCAGAGCTGTACACACCCTGGCATGATTACCAAAACAAATTAATGCTTCTTAAGTCTGCTTGTAATTAATAACTCCCGACAGAACATGAGTCTTCTGTAGACTTGGAATCTTGCCTAATTTTCTCCAAGATAAGTAATTAGATGCTGAGGACTGATAAGGCTCTTTCCTCTGAGCATCTGCCAACTAGCCTGCATCTGTAATGTGGGTAAGATGATTAAAATCTGAAAATGGCTGGAGGTTTTCTCATGTGTCACAACACTGACACAACACTGAAGATATTTATTTGTACCCCATCCCCCAAGCTCAACAATTCCCAAAACAAGAAAAGATTTAAAATGGATCCAAAAAGGCTATATCTAATTTAGATGGCTTGGTTAGCATCTATTTTCAATTTTATTCTTCATTCAATTCACAAATTTTCTCTGCAGTCAAATTAAATATGAAGGATGAGTTTCTCACTAGGTATGAACACTACCAAGTTGATGATTATATTTTCTCTGGAATTTGGCCTATATACTATGGATTCATGTTTACTAAACTCCTTTATAAGAATATATTAGGGTGCTGCCATCACTGGCCTTCTGTTTGGCAATTTGTCTTTCTGTATGAACTTCTAAGTCAGAGCTCTATACTGCCTGGGTGATACCTTTCCAAAGGTTCAAAAGGAAATAACTTTCTCTTATCTACTTTTGTTTCATTTTCTTAAAGCAGGATTCTCACCCTTGGCACTATTAGCATTTTGAATAAGATGACTTTTTGTTGCTGGGTCTATCTTGTGGTCTGTAGAATGTTTAGTAGCATTCTTGGCCTCTGCTCACTAGGTGCCAGTAGCAACCAACACCCTCTCTTCTGACCATCAAAAATGTCTCCAGTCATTTCCAAATGTCCCCTGGATGTTATACCCATCCTGTCGAGAACCTCTGGCCTATAGAATAGTATTCACATCTCAGAAGTGACAGTAAGATAAAGTAGGTATTTATTTATTGGTGAGATGTAGCTGGGAGTCCAAGCTGGTACTGTTCATTCATCTCCTCAACATAGTTACTGTTTAATAATTCAGGAGGCACATGTGGGGAGCAGTGGGTTGACACATATTCTGATTTAACCAAACTGGTACCTCCTAATAGCTGGATTTGGTGGAAGCTTATGGTTTTGAAAAGGTTGGGTCCTACTGTTTGTGAATCATCAATACTTTAAAGATAAGAAAGGGAAATATTTGAATAATTTCACATGTGGAGGTGCTTATCCCAGGGCTCAGCTCTGCCTCTGAGGTGCTGTGCTCTTGCAGAGCCCAAACACAGCTAGAAATAACCAAAGTTTATTTATACGACTTCCAGGAGGCAAGAAATTTCAAAGAATAACCTAGTGGCTAGCCAACAGAAGAAGGCTCAAATTTAATGGACCCAAAGTATTTGAGGAGAAAGGTTTTAATTGCAAGAAATGATTTGAAATGAAGAAGTACAAAGCTCTAATCACTAGTGGCCAAGGAATATCCTGGCCAAGATACAGAGAGAGGCTACTGGATTAGTTTAGGAGGAAGCCTAGTTTATGTAAAAATAGAAAAAGCACCTCAGAAATCTTCTTTCTTTTCTTTCCTTGATTAAAATCACTAGGATGAAATTCCTCTTTTTTTTTTTGCTAAAGTGAAATATTTAAGGTCATAATTCAGAAGAGTGTCTGGCGATCCTAAGATGTATATAAAATATGAAAATCTGAGGCATATTTGAAAAGAAAGTAAAAAAATTAAGCAATGAAAATATTCCCTTAATAGCGTAGATCTGAAATATTAGCATGTGGCTGTGTGGCTATTAGAACAGGGTAACACAAGGGCTTCTTGCAATCATGCACATATTTAGAAGTCCCCATTACCCTGTGATGTGTACAGGTTATGGGAAAATACTTTGTACATAAATTTTTAGGAAATGAAAAATCTTTAATGATTGGATTACATGAAAATAGTTATATTTAGAAAAGTACAATATACAAAATAATTTCATAATTTGCAGGAAATCCCTATAAAGTATTTATTCGCGTAGCTACAAGTAGGGTTTAAGATTTCAGTTTTTAAAGGAATAGCAAACGTATTTAAAGAAATACAATTTGTGTGTTTATGTGTGTCTGTTTTCTCCTAGAATCAGATATTTTTTAGTTCCAGAGGGCATTTGTTTTTTAAGCATTCAAAAAATTCACTGAAGTTACTCTCAAATTTTTACCCCTTATCCTCCTATCCTACCCTCAGGGACTCTTTTGGACAAGTTTGCAAGTCCTCTACTCACTTCCTATAAAAGCATGCTGAGTATCTGTCACTACTAGAAACATTGTGGCACTAGTCCTATGAGACAAGAAATTTTTTCTTCTTAATGTATAGTGGTTATAAGTAAAATGAACAAATTATTTAATTACTCAAGTGATCACTCTGAACTCAATGTGTGTATTTCCCTAGAATAGTTTAGGCTAAATTTTAAAATCCAAGTAGATAGTTAGATGCCATATTGTTTTGTGCCCACTCACATTTATAAAGGAAAGGATTGCATTTTGGTTATCATCTTAAAACGGCAATACTTTATTTACCAACTGGAGATAAAGTATTTAAAGAAAATTTTAAGAGTCTTCTAGATATAGATATTCACAGCCATAAATACTTTTTAAAAAATAAATAAAGGCTATCTTTTTACTCATTTCTTTCTGGCAACTTGAAAATCCTTTTTTTAAAAAACTAGTGGAAAAGACCAGATTTTGTTTCTTTTAGTTTAAGCATGAATCAATTCATATTTATTAAGTATGAGCACAGTAAAGATTGAGAAGTTATAAGAGTACAAGGTTCATTTTAGAAAATATGCTTGCTACTAGAAAAAGAATTGAAAGATATGTATACTACTCCCGCTGGGCATGAAAGATCAGCTGGAAATACCCATGGAGCTATTTTTAATGAAGGAGAAACAAGTTTCCTCCTCTCTTTGAGGGTTCAGTAACCTGATCCTTGGAGAATAACTGTTTTGATGAGCCTTGAAAATATGTCAGATAGGGGTGAATAGTGTTGGAAATAATAAACTGAGACCCAGCAAGCATATCTGCAGGCACTGTACCCCAGGCTACCCCTGAAATTGATTTGAATTACCAAGAATTTTTGCCAATTATAAATCAAGATATTGTTCTGCTTTTTGCAATTTATCATCAGGAATCTTCATGAATATTTGTCAAGTTTCAGCCACACAAATGTACATAGCTATTAATATCAATAATAATAAAGCCAAAAAGGAGACAACCTAAAAGTTCAAAAATAGGGGAGAAAGTTAAATTACTGAGACATTTTTGCATTGATTTATTGAAAGGCGATATAGACATCGCAATAAATGACGTTGCAATAGAATATTTAATGCATGCAAAAGTATTCACTACATATTAAACACAAAAGGAAGAGTTATAAGATTATACATACATCATGATTTATGTGTGTTATGGGCAGTTGTATGACTAGGTCAGCACATAGTAAAATGTTAACTGGTTACCTCTAGCTTTTACTGTTAAGGATTAGGGACCATGTTAATAGTTCTTTCTTTTTCTCTTTTTGTTTTTTGTTTGTTGGGAGTTTTTTTGTTTTGTTTTGTTTTGTTTTGTTTTTGTTTTTTGTGTTTTGTTTTTTTGCCTCGATTTAAAGATTCGTTTATAGTTCATTCTTTTTTTTTTTTTAATTTGTGGATTAAAGCAAATTTATCAAAGACCTTCTATGGGCCAGATGCTGTCTTAAGAGTCAGGCACCATGTTGGATAAGGCACGCTTTCCTGAGTGTATCTTATTTTAAAATTATACTTTAAAGTCAATGGAAGTCCAATAAATTTCAGTTTTTTAAAAATTATAATTTTAAAAATCAATGGGAAGAAGTCAAAACTTAGAAGTTTATTTTAAAGGAAAAATTAAGCTTCTCAGAGTAACTAGCAGTGTTTAGAAGAGTAGGCGTCCAAGCCTGTCATTGGAGGAAGAACACAAGGACCTGAAGTTCCAGCTCTTTCTGCCTCCTACTGAAGATACTTTTAGGCTACCTGCCTCGGGAGAACGAAAACAGGGGTGGAAATACACAACACTGCAGGTAGGCTTGTCTCAGTCTTATGGAGGAGGATTTTAAAGGCTCTGTTGTTAATAGTTCAGTCCTGTGAAGAATAAAACACCTTCAGAGTAGTTTAGATTGCCAGCATCTGACCCCGTATGGTAGCAGAGAAAGCGCATTTGTACAACTTTTACAGACATTGAGGAAAGAAAGTAAGATGAAGACAGAATTATCAGCATTTAGAAAGGAAAAAAAAAAGAAGAGCTCCTATTTGGCATAGAGAAGATTAGCGTGAAAGCAGCATAAGACAGATTTGTACATCCCACTGACAAGGTTGCTCCGCCTTCCTATTGCCTACGTGGAAATGCAGGAAAGGAAAAGAAAAGCCCGAGTTAAGGTTCAGGCTGTGCAACTATTTGTGAAATTATCAGAACCTTTGATAATTCCCTTGGCATTTTAATAAAACTCACCATTAATATTTAATTTTAATAATTTTGAGTTAGTCTTTCCAAACTAGCATTCTCCCTGAGACAGACTTGGAAACTTTTTTCAAAGCCGTTTCAACAAATAAATGCTGACATGAAGCTATATTTAAAATTTTTTGCTTAGACATAAACATTCTTTATACTTCCTTTATGGCATAACTAGGAATTTGTATGAACTATGTATGGATTGATGGTGTACTTTAATATTTTAGAACCAGGTGAAATCACAGTCTGTGCTTTGGTATGTTTGGGCATTTCTCAAGAGCATGTCACTTTTCAGGCATATATTTAAAAATTGATCATCATAAATAAATGCGAAGCACCCTCCTGAGGAAAGCATTCATTATGGGCCAGACTTTAAGACTGGAATTTGCAATTGGAAGCTGCAGGAGTTGGTGTGCAATTTAGCACTTACTGTACTGTTAACCATATAGATGGTTTCAAAATAATTTGACATTTAGGAGAAAGAAAGAATACCTTTCCACTGTGATAACATAGAATAGTTTCCCCAAATTTTTTATGCAGTTACATTCATTGCCATTTTTATTAGTTGGTAAGTAAAATTCTAAGGGATACGGTAAGTAAACAACAACAAAAAATAGCCTGCAAGTTGTGATTTTGTTCTTTTAAGATGGTTTCATGATTTTAACCTTTTGACCATCAATCTCTTAACTTAAAAGGAACAAACACTGAAATCACTCTTCTATTATAATTTCTTTTATTTTTGGCCTTAGATTTTGTAAATGGACAACTCTTCTCTAACTTTCAGCAATCTAATTTATGAACTTAGAACTGAAATTGGAAACTGAAATTTATGAATTTATGAACTTCTGATTAGAAGTGAAGTTAGCTCCTTTAGTTTTAAATGGGCTCCTACTTAATCCACGTGCTAAATTAAAGAGTTCATGATACAGTGTGTGTCCTCAAGGGGGAAAAAAACAGGGTCCAAATTTGACAACTGCACTATTGCATAACAAATGAAGGTAGCTTAGTTTCAAATGTGTCAAGCTAAAAGTGTCAGAAGCCATTTTTTAAAGGGAACTGTAAATTTTTTCCAGGTATCAGCTGCATGCTGACATGTTTGAAGTTCAGCATTTTAAGTTTTTAAAATTAAAATTAACATACAATATTGTATTAGTTTCAAGTGTACAAAATAGTGATTTGACATTTATATACATTACGAAATGATCGCCATGATAAGTCTAGGTACCATCTGTTACTGTACAAATTTATTACAATATTAAAATGGAGCTACATCTAAATTAGATTTTTTCGTAGGTTTTAGGGAGTGCATATAAAGTACTTTTTAGATGTGACTCTTTCTGAATAAAGCCTTGTTAAAATCAGGGCAAAGTCATTCTGATCCATAATTGGGAGCAACAAGGAAAAAAAACTTCACAGGAGTATAGTTTTCTTTTAAACTGCTTTTCAGAGTGACATAAAGTTACACACACATTTTAAGGTTTTGTTTGTTTAGTAGGGATGGGGTGGTAGCAAGATAAGTGCATGGATAATGCAAAAACCAAATTTTAGTCAATAATTTCATCTGTCTTCTTACACTCTTTATTGAAGGTATCAGCAAGCAGTGAGACTGGTCAATCTGAGAATTGTGGGAACCTTTGTGATATTCTTTGCCACATTAAATACCCCGCCTCTAGCACCTTCTGTTCAGAGAGCTAATTAACAGCTAAAAAGAAAAGACAACAGATGGGAAAGGAAGCATAGATGCTCCCAAATTGGTAAAACAGTCTCTGAATACTGGGAGTGAAATGGCTCCATTTGCATTCCTATTTGGTGGCCTGAATTCACACATCATAGTATGTTTTAAATGATGGACACCATTTGCTGAAGATGCTTCATTCTTGCCATCAGCTGAACAAGACTTTTAGAATTGCTGGGTTTGTGAAACTTAAAGGGAGATAAAATAGTTTAGGACCTGAATTCAAAACTCATGAAAATTCATGAGTTATCCATAGGCTCTCTGGGTTTATGACAGCAGATTATATTTTGTATCGTGGTGATGGATAGAGAAAAGTTTGTTACGTGTGTGTTCCGGAGGCTGGAAAGGGTTTTTGGTTTTGGTTTTAGTTCTGGTAATGGAGGGAGAAGCCTTGAAATGAGAAGGTGAAGTGGGAAGGAATAGGAATTAAGTCCTACAGACAGTGTCCTTCCTTCTCTCCCAAGAATGCTGGCTGCCCTGCAAGGAAAAGGTCAACATGTTGTGTTCAATAATAGCCGAAGGAGGAGATAACAGGACTCAGACTAAGTTGAGTGGATGGCCTACAGCTCACAGAAAGAAAATCTTAGAGGGCTGTGTTTGCCAAAATGGCAGCCTGCAAGCTGGGCCCCAGCAACCCCACAACTCTGTCAGTGAAGGAGAGCTAATTATCAAGGGTAGAGTGTGACTAAGGGGGATCCACAAAGGAAAGACCCGTAGAAGAAACCATTTCCTCCATTGGCACCCAAAAAATCAGGCTTCGGAGCATCATTTCCTTATGCTAAAGAGAAAGGAACTCTGTTATGATTTTTATGTATGGTTTATCTTATATAAATCTACAACCATATTTTCTTAATTTCTGTACCACTAAAATAACAATGGCATAACAGTCACTTTACATAAATGAAAAGATGATTTTATGAATGAAACTGTAAGCTTTGAGAGAAACAATTCTTTGAATTATCTCATTGAAATGAAGTGAAAATGAAATTAGTGTGCTCTTCCTTTCAGTCATAAATGCTCTGTGCTGTCTTGTGTATTTTATTTTCTTCTGCAGTGAGATTCATTTCTGAAGAGAGATGGGGTGGAGAAGAGGGGGGCGGTCTGCTTCTTGGGCTGTAGGTGATCAGAGATTTAAGTCCCCTAGGCATCTGACCGCCTGAAGTTCTTCTGTGCCAAGGAACTGCAGAGTTCTGCTGAGGATTCTAAGCAGGGAAGGAGGCCAGAAAGACAAGAGATGGTGCACTGAGAGACTCCCCCTGAAGGATGCTGAGTGAACTTGGTCCACCAGGGCAGACCTCCTCTTTTAGAACGGGAGCAAAAAGAAGGGCTGTGTTGGTATCTATCAACTCCTTTTGGTTCCTGGGGGGAAAAATGAGCAAGTACAGGCCATAAGGCCTTCAGCCCTTGTGAAAAGGGCTTGGTCATTACCATGATTCTCTGGGTGCAGCAGACAGTTGAAGAGGGGAGGGGAGCACATGATTCCCTAGTCTCAGACCCGGGGAAGAGTTCATTGGAAATGCAGTAGAATCGATTTTCTGATCTTGGAAGATGACATAGCCCTGTCTGCCCATGAGTTCCTTTGGAAGGAAAGGAGGGCACTTTCCCCCATTCCCTTCAGTGTTCTCCTGAATAGTCCATTGTGGAACATCGAAGGGAGGAGACTGTACAGGCATTTCCAAAGGATATTAAGACTTTTGAGATCTTGCATTAAGATTGGATCTGATAGGGCAGCCCGGGTGGCTCAGCAGTTTAGCGCTGCCTTCACCCCAGGGCCTGATCCTGGGGACCCCGGATGAGTCCCACGTCAGGCTCCCTGCATGGAGCCTGCTTCTCCCTCTGCCTGTGTCTCTGCCTCTCTCTCTGTGTGTGTGTATCTCATGAATAAATAAATAAAATCTTAAAAAAAAAAAGATTGGAGCTGATAGGTGGTATCAAAGTCTACTCAATAAACTGAAAACAAGACTCTCATAACAAGGAAGGAGGAATGTATGTTAAAGATTTTTTTTAATCTCACTAAGTAATGATGGAACAAGTAAGATGCTAAAGCGTATTCAAGGATCATTTGAGGAACAGAGCATTTATAGGCAGTTTAATGAAATAATATTAGAATAAAATTGCTAAGTTAGATGCAAAACTGGCTCATGTCCTAAAGAGCAATAGGCTATAGCCTCTGGAGTTATCTTTTCTACCACACAGAGTTACTGTGTATTTCTGCTGGAAACAAATCTGTAAATTAACGTGTGACTTCATAAAGACTGGGCTCTTAATTAACATTATACTAAAAAGCTAATCGTCACATTGGTGCCTTAGGGGCAGCTCGGGTGGCTCAGCGGTTTAGCACTGCCTTCAGCATAGGGCCTGATCCTGGAGACCTGGGATCAAGTCCAACGCCAGGCTCCCTGCATGGAGCCTGCTTCTCCCTCTGCCTGTGTCTTTGCCTCTCTCTCTCTCTCTCTCTCTGTGTGTGTGTGTGTCTCTCATGAATAAACAAACAAAATCTTAAAAATAAATAAATAATAAATAAAATGGTGCTTAGTATAATTTTAAAAGGAGTTCTCCTCTTTGCCTTGTATTACAAGTTTTGAATCATTTTCTTGACATCAGGGAATCTATCAAGTACCTCTATATGTTTACCCTTCTTACTCTTGTTCCTAGGCTCATGTGACCCACATGTGATAACACCCATGATTGATTAACACAGGCCTTTTGCTTTTGTCTTCCTCTCCCCTGCCCCTTCACACACAGAGACACATACACACACACTCGACATGTGATGCAGAGATCCAAAGAGAAAGAGAGTCCAGTGATTCTTCCGCTGATAGAATACACCAATGTGTTGCACTCACTGCTAATGTAGAAGAGGGAACTTAACTTTTGAATTATTCTACAAAACTCAAGAAGCAAGTGGGCATGGTCCACATTAATTCCTTTACCATGAATACCAAGGGAATAGCGAAAGTTTTTGTTGTACAAAAATTTCCTTGCAACAACTATTGGCGGATCCAAGAGGACTTAGAGGATTCAAAATCACATCCTTATAGATATATGAAGGGTGACGCCAAGGCGGCAGCAACCAAAGCATATACTTTGTATCTGAGGTTGGTACTTCTGAAATTGGCTCCTGGCTGCAGCCTCTTTGTGTTCCTTCAGAGGTGTTTATAGGGACCCCTTTCAGCTCTCTTTTCTGTTTCCAAAACATAAACCTCCCTTCCCTATTTTGGCTCACACCCACACAACGAATGAAACCAAATTCAGTTATAGGAAACTATGGCGCCAAAGAGAATAATTTCCTTATTAAGGTAAATTATGCCTCCTGATTCTATTTAACCCAGATGTAGTAATTTTATATTTTTATTCTGCTTGGGAAAAAAATTGAATTTAAGAGTTCTGAGAATAATTTAAACAATTTAAGACCAAAGCTGCCATGGAACCTCCAAAATAATGTAGGAGCACTTTGAGGCTTTTTTTTTTTTTAACCTTTGGGATGGCTTCTGGAGTGATTCTTTGCAATTCTTTCAGTTAGTTAAAACCCCTGTCCCCTCCATAATCAGTTTTGGCTTCTTCTAGCCTTGGATCAGTCCTTGTGTTTTCAGTAAACAGGATCCCTTATCCCTAAAAATAGTGACTCCCCCCCCCAACCCCATGAGTTAATCTTAATACTCTTCCTCATTTGGAATGTCTGTGGCAAGATTAAAAGAATCCTACTGTTTTGTTATTTCAAAAAACATATTATTTGGCTTTTTCTAGACTGATTTAGATATTTACAACCCAATAATGTGTTTGAAATTCTTTTACTACTATATCTTCTTCACAGTATTGCTTCATCAATCATATCAAAATTTCTTTTGATGTTAGTTTTCCATAGTTCCTTATGACAGAAGAATAGAGGCTTGCCTCATGATGAGTTCTGTACCACCATCTGGTAACAGTAAACTGACATGGTGGTACAGAAAGACACACTTATCCTGGAGCATTTTTCACCTACAAAAGCGTATTCTGTGAAGGGTCAAGTTTGTTTGTTTTGCTGATTGATTCATTGGTTTTACAAATGTAGCAATGAATATGTCATTTCACTTATTTTATAAAGACAAAAATTCATACAAAATATAAGATACCAGTAATGTTTTTGATAGTTCTGTAGTGTCCTCTATGTTTATCACCTTGCAGTTAATTCCAATAATTCTCTCTTGTTCTTTTATCACATTTTAAATTAATTCAACAAACCTTTGCTGAATGCCTGCTACATGGTATTGATGGTCCCTGCCCCTAAAGAATTTGCAATTTAATGACCACAAGGAATGCACTTAACCAATATTGATACTGGCCAGAATGGTATATTTCTTTAATAAGAAGATATACTATTCATGATCATGAAAACATTGACTCCTTAAATTTTGACTGAATACCATCCAGAGTATAGCTAAAGTGACCTTAGAAATCATCTGGCTCAACCATCTTATTTTTATATAAAAATTCATCTTATTCTTTATTAGAACGATATATATTTGTTATAGAAAGTTTAGAGTATGTAAAAAGTGAAACAAGAAATCAAATATCCAAAGTCCCAGAACAATTATTATTAATTATTTTATTAATTATTATTAATTATTATTATTAATCTTTTAGTGTGCAGTTGACCCTCGAACTACAGGAGGGTCAGGGATGCTGACCCTCTGCACAGTTGAAAATCTGAATATAACTTTTTAAAAAGTTTTAATTTTATTTCCAGTTAGTTTAGTGTAATATTAGTTTCAGGTGTAACATAGTGATTCAACATTTCCATATATCATCTGGTGCTCATCAAGACAGTGTACTTCTTAATCCCCATCACCTATTTACCCCATTTCCCCTGAAACCTCCGCTCTGGTAACCCTCAGTTTATTCTCTATAGTTAAGAGCCTTTTATTGATTTGCCTTTCTCTCTTTTATTTCCCCTTTGCTCATTTGTTTTGTGAAAATCTGTGAATAACTTTTGACTCCCCTAAAACATGACTCCTACTCTTGATCAGAGCCTTACTGATAACATTAATCAACACTTATCTTGTGTGTTACATGTACTACTTACTGTATTCTTACAAAAAAATAAGAGTAAAGAAAATGTTATTAAGAAAATCATAAGGAAGAGAAAACATATTTACAAGTATTATAAAAGATCTGCTCCTAAGTGGACCCATGGAGTTCAAACCCATGTTGTTCAAGGATCAGTTGTATTTCATTTTAGTCTCCTCACGTACTTTATTTTTACATATATCAGGTAATATTAAATATACAACTTGTATATTGACTTTTCCATGAAATATTATGACATAATCCTTTCCCAATACTATTAAGAACTCAGTAAACACTTCTTAATCTAAATAATATTCAATTATTGTATAAATTGTAACTTTGAACTTCTTCTACTATTTAAGTTGCTTACCCTACTTCACGATTGAATGGCCTTGGCTTAAACCTTTCTCAGGATAAAAATCTCTGAAGTAGATTTACGGGTCAATGTATACGCACATTTTTAAGGCTTTTGCAAGACGGTTTTTGAACACCATGCATTTTATATCTTGCATTTGACTTTATCTTCACTGCAGGTTTCATTAGCCTTCCTTACACATACTCTTCTGCTTTTTAATTGGCAAGGAAATCACCAGGAACCGAGTATACACTGGAGGGAGGAGATAAACAGAGTATTCAAAATCAGCTCCAAAGAAAAGATGGAAACTAAATCTAGCTAAGCTTCCAGTAGCACCCTCCTTAATTAAGATACTTAATAGTATCTCCTTTTAAAGTGGCATAGAGGGATCCCTGGGTGGCGCAGCGGTTTGGCGCCTGCCTTTGGCCCAGGGCGCGATCCTGGAGATCCGGGATCGAATCCCATGTCGGGCTCCCAGTGCATGGAGCCTGCTTCTCCCTCTGCCTGTGTCTCTGCCTCTCTCTCTCACTGTGTTCCTATCATAAATAAATAAAAATTAAAAAAAAATAAAAATAAAAATCTGAAGATTTAAAAAAAAAATAATAAAAAAAATAAAGTGGCATAGACCTTGACTTACACAAGTGTAGAAAGTTAATGGTTCCTTACTTATGGAATTGAGGGGGAGGCAGAAATTAGATTAGACTCATACATTTCTAGAAACCAGAGTTTTGGATAATTTTTGTTAGTAACAATTTCAAGCAACACAGCTTTTTCTAATAGCTGCAGAGGAGTATGAGCAGAACAATGAGAAAACAGATAGTCATGGGACACCTAAGTGGTTCAGCGGTTGAGCGTCTGAGCCTCTGAGCCTCTGAGCGTCTGCGCGTCTGCCTTCAGCCCAAGGCATAATCCTGGAGTCCTGGGATGGAGTCCCACATTGGGCTCCCAACATGGGGCCTGCTTCTCCCTCTGCCTATGTCTCTGCCTCTCTCTCTCTCTGTGTCTCTCATGAATAAATAAATAAAATCTTTAAAAAAAAAAAAAAAAAACAGTCGCTACTGTTACTGATGAGCCATCATGGGGAAGCTAGTTTATTTTGGGCTAGGCCAAAGGGCCTGGGGTTCACAGAGGACCAGTGTAGCCTGGAACATCACATTTATTCTAAGACTGAAAGACCTATGGGATCCCTGAGCTCCACCCTGGGCCCCTGGGTTCCTCTGAATGGAGTGTATTGATACAGGCTGGGTGGTCTGGAACTTCTGCAGACCCAGCCCCCATTCTGGACTGAGCCAGAGCCAGGTCACAGCACAGTTGACTCAGGAGTGGCTCTGAGGTTGCCTAAATAGCATTTCATTCTCAAGCACAGACAAGTGGAATGTGAAATAGAATTTCTGATGGAGGTGCCAACTTTCCAGGGGCTGTGGCCTGCGTCCAACCCTTCACAGACTCAAAGACTCATAATGTCCTCTCAGTCCTCACTGCTGAAAGATAAATAAGTCCATTTTTAAAACTTTCCTCAGAGCACCTCCTTTACATGGTCCCTGTGGATATTTTCTGATTGGGTTTCTAGCTCCCCACCCCCCATCCCTCCTACCTTGTGGAAACCAGTTGTGTAGTCAGAATCTAACCACAGCCAGCAAGAGAGAGGGTAACCCCACAGACCCACTGGCAGCACATTTCTGTTTTTACAGTCTGAACCATATTTGCCTTCTGCTTTCTTAAAAAGTACATTTAAACACTGGTTTAGATCAGCTTGAGGTCTCTTGGGATCCCTGAAGTTTTCCTGCCATGTTTTCAAATAGCCAGTGATAATCTAAACTATTTATAAAGCTTGGGTTTCCAGCTCATGTGTAATATTTATGTGCGCCCTCACAATTTTGAATGATAAGATTACTGTTTAGTTAACCCAGCAGCCAGTTGGCTTACCATTAAGTTCGTATTTATTCTTGATTTTGTTATCACAGATTTCACTTTGCAGAGAAAGAGGCTTACACTTGGCCTTCTATTACCTTTGCGGCTTTTAAATCCAATACATGAAGCTGCTTTTTATGTGAGCCTTCCGATACTGTGCAAACACCGTCCAGATTCAGAACATGTCCTATAAACTGCTATAATCTCAAATGCACTAATTTCCTTAGGCCCCACAAAATTTTAGAACATCCCAACTATGTCCTAGCTGAAACAGAGAGTTTTTATTTCACAGATAAGATGGTTGAAACGTTGGCTTGCTCTCTTTCTAGTTCTTTGTCTCAATTCCCACTGTATGCACCTATCTTGTCAGTGGGAGTTAGAGGTAGTTTTCATTCCAAACCGTCCATTTGGTTTACCCAAGAAAGTTTTGGCAAATGCAGGTTGATAGGAGGAGACTGGGAGAAGTGCAGTCAGACAGTTCTAGACTCTATATACAGGCTTCAGAAATGACTGACCAACTGAGAAAAGAAGTATTCCTGGGATTTTGGACATGACAAGGAATAAAATTAAGTAGTCCAGATAAAGGCTTTATTAATTAAAGCAGTCATTTTAATTTTAATACTTTGTCTAGGAAGAGGACCAAGCCAATACTTAGAACAAATGCAACATTTTTATTTTTCCAATAGAAGCCTATGGCAGGCAGCATGTTGGATGTGTATGTTGATTTTATGCAGGTAATTCAATGTGAAAACTAGCGTGTGGATACATAGACTGTGTAAATGTTGATGATACACATGAGGATATGTTAATTGGAAATAGTTTTAAAAGGGAGTAAGTTGGGCAGCCCAGGTGGCTCAGTGGTTTAGCGCTGCCTTCAGCCCAGGGCGTGATCCTGGAGTCCGAGGATCGAGTCCCGCGTCAGGCTCCCAGCATGGAGCCTGCTTCTCCCTCTGCCTGTGTCTCTGCCTCTCTCTCTCTCTCTCTCTCTCTCTCTCTCATGAGTAAATAAATAAAATCTTTAAAAAAAGAGTAAGTTATAACTTACTTTAGTCTGCTTTTGTATTGTATATATAAGATTGTATGCTTTGCTATATAACTACAAGCTTTATGTGCAGAACTCATTGCTTTTTATGATGTTGCTTTTTTGGTAGGCATTCTTAGCTCTAACTGTGTTGCAAAAGAGCCATTCCATTTCTGATTCTGACAAGGTAGGTTATGGTTGATTTCTGTAGAGCAGTGTTATCTTCCAGGAATATCACAGACCACACGGGCTGACTTCCGAGTCTGTAGAATTGAGTCACAATATGAGCTCTCTGTTTCTCTCTGGCCACCATGTCCCTCCCCTGAGACATTTATGCACCGTAGAGCAGTGCGGCATATCAGCCTCATCCCTTGGACTTGATATGTTTAGGACCAAATTCTAAATTAGAAAGAAAAGTCTAAATATAAGTGCCAGTTTTGAATGACTTCCATATTGCTTTTCTCTCCACTTTTTCCCATTGTCTTCTTAACAAAGGAGAATCACTAAAGCTGGAGGAACACTTAGTGGAGCTAGATTCCAATAGATGTCTCCCGTGGTTGCTGTGTACCTGACATGAGTACTCGCCATTCCTTAGGAAATGACAAGGAAAATCACAAACATACTGGAAATTGTTGGGCACCTGGGTGGCTCAGTCAGTTAAGCGTCTGCCTTTGGATCCGGCCATAATCTCAGGGTCCTGGGATCGAGTCCTACGTTGAGCTCCCTGCTCAGCAGGGAATCTGCTTCTTCCTCTCCCTCTGCTCTTCCCCCTGCTCATGCTCTCTTTCTCTCTCTTTCAAATAAATAAATAAAATCTTTTTTAAAAAAACAAATTGAAAAAAAAATAAAATAAAAAAACAAATTGTTGAAGTTAGAGACCTCAGAAGACTTACCATACTTGAAGAAAAGAAATCACAAAATAACCTCTCCTTGTATCCTATATTCATCCCTGCTGGGTTTTCTTCTTTGTGAAATATCAGGGGAGAATTTCAGCCTAACAGTTGATTGGAAGGCATTGTTTTTATCAGATAAATAACATGGGTTTTGATTTAGACCTGGGTTTAGTTCCGTGATCTATCCTATACAGGCTGTGTGAACTTGAGGTCATAATGGATTATTTGAGGATAGATTGAGGTGATCCATGTAAGGCCCTTAATAGAATGCTTGGCTCATAGTAAATACTTCATAACTTTTGACTGTTCTCCATGAAAATCTCTATCATCGTTTATCACCACCACCACCTTCATATCCTGGTAATATGCTGCCACCACCACAACCACCACCACCACCATCATCTCACTGTCCTTATTGTTTTTCTACCTTTGTCCATTCCTCAACTCCCGTTGCAGACTCTCTTCTTCTTTCAAACCTTGAGGTTCTTGAGGCTTATGTCCTATGCTCTTTGCCTTTCTCTCATTACACGTTCTCCTCAGGCAGTTTCGGGTGGGAGGGTAGGCTCATGTATCAGCCACTGCTGGTGACTCCCAGATCCATGACTCTAGCCCAGATCTCACTTGTAAGCTTTGACCATTATATCCATCTGTCCACCAGTCATCTCCTCTTGAATGTCCCAGCAGCTCTTCAAACCAAACCTCAACCTTTCTCTCCCCGGATCTTACATATTCTCTTTGTTTCTTAGGGAAAGCATCATAATTCACCCTGTTATGAAAGCTAGAAAACTAGTTAGGGGTCACCCTTGATTCTACTCTTTCCCCTTCCTCCAATGTTCAATGAATGGTGTCCACTATACTTTCTAAACTATGAGTGTAGGGACCATTTTGAAACTGAGAATTTCGGTGCCTAGCACAGTGCTGAAAAAATAATTATGGAATGAATGCATAAAGGAGTGAATGTGAAACCCACTTCCTTCCATTTCCACCGCCTCTTCTGCAGTTTGGGCCACCATCAGGTCTCACCAGCTTAATAATTCATAAGTTGGAAATTCCAGAGTTGAGATATCCTAATGCTCTCCCTGCTTCTGGTTGGAATCCCCACCCCAACACCACAGGCAGTTCATTTTCCACACTGTGACCAGAGAGATTGTTATGATACCCAAGAATCTTATCATGATCATGCCTCTTCTCTGCTTAAAGCACTTTAATGACTCTAAATGATCATCCTAATTTAATGTCCTGATTTACAGCTATTGTCCTGGTACAGTCATCACTCTAAAAAAATGTCCTGGACTGGACAGTAATGATATAATCACTCTATACCACATCTATTCTCAGCCTCTCATTCTGCTCCTCATCCTTTCCTCACCCCTCCATACTACTCTAGCTTTATTGAACCAAAAAATTTTCAAATTTATTGTAGTCACTGCTCTCACATGCTCTTCCTTCTGCCTAGAAAGTCCTCTCTCTCTGTGCCTGGCTGACTCTTACCATCCAGATCTCAGGCTAGACCTTTCTTGACAGAGGAGTCTTCTCTGACCCTCCAGGTCACGTCAGGTATCTCTTTATGCTTCTACAGCATCTTGCATCCTAGCACCCATTGTTTTCATTACCCGTTAATTTCTGTGGGTTCCCCATTAGCCTCCCTGCTCACTCAGGTCAGCAGCAATATCTGTTTGCTGCACAGTTGAATCCTGGTGCCTAAACTGGAGTCCTGCAGAGATAACTCTCTGAAAGTATTTGGTAAATGATAGAAGTAAAATATCATATGCTGTTAGAACAATCAAAGTATGTGTGTGGAAAAATCTCATTTCATAATAAATCTTCTGGGAACATGACTAATTTGTGGCTATAAACAGTATTTTGCCTTCTTGTCTCTGTTCATCATGTTTGTGGTAATGGTGGAAATGATTTCGTGTTCCTTTGATTAAAAGTTCATTCTAGGACAGGATTTGGCATCAGTACACACTATCAATTCCAGGAAGTCTTGCAGGTGATAATGTTGCAAAACAAAGCAAAAAACAGCTGCTTTCTAGCCTTTTCAATCAGTTAGGGCTACTTGTATTTCAACTATGCACTGCAGATTGGTTTTAAAGTTATTTGCTTTGAAGTTAAAATTAAATTTAGTGTCATTAGTCTAAGTTATCCTAGATTGTTTAAGTTCCAAATTCTATTCTCATACTAATAAAAACATACATAAATAAATGCCTTATACTTTTGATATAATTATTTGCATTGTATTCTTTCCAAAGTTAAAATCATGTGCCCTTAGATGATAATTTTACACTGCTATTTGATCTACCAGTGAGTCGGAACATTTTGTTGTACATGCATTGACTAGAAAGGAGTTCTGGACCTATCTGGGGGAGGAGGGGGGATCCGTGGACATCATTCTGCTGAATGAAAAGGAAAGTTAATAGCTTTGTCCCCAAGTAGAAATAGCTTTAGTGTTTTTCTGATTGCAAAAACAATATATAATTACTGCAAAAAAAATCAGGAAAGAGAAATAAAAATCATCCATAATCCTATTCCTAGGTTATTGTACTAAGCATTTTAAGGTAGCTATTTCTAGGCCTTTTTTTTTTTCTGCATCTATCATTTCCTTAATACAGATTTTTAAAACATGGAAATGGTTCTATTCCACACATGTCTTTAAAATGACCTTTTCCACTTAACAAGTTGGGAGTTTCAGGAAGAAACATGGATAAAGTAGATTTTAGGAAGTTTTGCTTTCTGGTGCATTGAGTAGTATATTTCCCCTTTTGCCTCCTGCGTTAAGAAAACTGCTATGATAAATAAAGTCCATTACTCTTTGAATCAGTCAGGTTTCATTTGAAGGAAACAGAAACAATGCTAGCTGTTTTAAGGAGAAAAAGATTTGATTTTTAAAAATAACTGTTTCCAAGACTGTTGGGCTGCTTAGAAGAGGAGACTCTAGGGTGACCCTCCAGAAATAAGCCTGAACTATGAACTCGACTAGCCAGGATGACAGGGAATCAGAAAGTAGCCACCAGAACGGATATTCCACGGACCCATCGCCCTGGCTGACATACAGGGACACACTTGTCAATGCCACTACCATTGGGCCTAGAGCCTCACTGCACCTGCTTGATCCGTACTGCCAAATAGTGGGTGCCCTGTATCCCCTTGTCTGGCTACTCCACCCTCAGTAAGCCAGGAGCCCATATGCAGGTAGCTGAGAGTCTTCATAACTGTGCTCATCACCAGAAATCAGAGATGTCCTCAGGTCTTTCTGTCTTCAGTATCTCAGGTTAGTGCATCCAATAGACAGACTTAAATTACATCTGGAACCCTGGTTCAAGGGAGTCTAGGAAACCTAGTTTATAACCATCTAGACTTTGCAGCCCAAACCCACCAGTGAGGAGGCGGGAGTGGATGTTGAGTACCGCCGTGTTCACCACACACCACTGCTTTGGGTATTGGATTTTTGTTCCTTTTGGGGACATCACTATACAAAGACTTAAAGGCAACATGAAGAGGGATAATTTATCTCAATGGGTGATTACACCACTCTTATTTATTTATTTACTGAGATACTTTATTTAAACTTTTTAAAATTTAAATTCAGTTAGCCAACATACAGTAAGTACATCATTAGTTTCAGAGGTAGAGTTCAGTTAATCATCAGTTGCATGTAACACCCAGTGCTCATCACATTACATGCCCTCCTTAATGCCCGTCACCCAGTTACCTCACCCCTACCCTCCAGCAACCCTCTGTTTGTTTCCTAGAGTTAACAGTCTCTCATGGTTTGTCTCCCTCTCTGATTTCTTCCCATTCAGTTTTCCCTCCCTTCCCCTATGATCTTCTGCTCTGTTTCATCTATTCCATATAAGAGTGAAACCATATGATAATTGTCTTTCTCTGATTGACTTTTAAGAATTTAATTCCAGTGTAGTTAACATACAGTGTTACATTAATTTCAGATGTACAATACAGTGACTCAACAATTCTATACATTACTCAGTGTTCAAGATAAGTGTACTCTAAATCCTCCTCACCTATTTCACCCATCCCCTCACCTCCCCTCTAGCCATCAGGTTTTTTGTTTTTTTTTTTCTGTATTTAAGAGTCTGTTTTTTGGTTTGTCTCTTTTTTTCTTTCTTCCTTTGTTTTGTTTCTTAAATTCCACAAGTGGGTATCATATGGTATTTGTCTTTCTCTAACTTATTTCACTTAGCATTGTAGTCTCTAGGTCCATCCATGTTGTTGCAAATGCCAAGATTTCATTCTTTTTATGGCTGAATAATATTCCATTGTGTGTGCATGTATATACACCACATTTTCTTTATCCATTCATCTATCGATGGACACTTGGGCTGCTTCCATATCTTGGCTTAATAAATAATGCTTCCATGAACATAGGAGTGCATATACCTTTCAAATTAGTGTTTTCATATTCTTTGGGTAAATATCCAGTAGTGGAATTACTGGATTATATTATAATTCTGTTTTTAATTTTTTGAGAAGCCCCCATACTGTCTTCCACAGTGGCTACCTCAATTTGCATTCCCACCAAGAGTATACAAGGGATCGTCTTTCTCCATGTCCTTGTCAACATTTGTTTTTTCTTGTGTTTTCAATTTTAGCCATTCTGACAGATGTGAAGTGATATCTCATTGTGGTTTTGATTTGCATTTCACTGATGGTGGGTAATGTTGAGCATCATTTTATGTGTTGGCCATCTGGATGTCTTCTTTGGAGATATGTCTGTTCATGCCTTCTGCCTATTTTTTAATTGGACTATTTGTTTTTTTGGTGGTGAGTTGTGTAAATTCTTTACATATTTTGGATACTAACTTTTTATCAGGTATGTCATTTGCAAATATTTTCCCCCATTCATTATGTTGTCTTTTTATTTTATTGTTTCCTTTGCTTACAGAAGCTGTTTGTTTTAATACTGTCCCAATAGTTTATTTTTGTTTTTGTTTCTCTTGCCTCAGGAGACATATCTAGAAAAATGTTGCTGTGGCTGATGTCAGAGCGATTACTGTCCATGCTGTCTTCTAGGATTTTTATGGTTTCAGGTCTCACATTTAGGTCCTTAATCCATTTTGAGTTTATTTTAGTGCATGGTGTAAGAAAGTGGTCCAGTTTCACTCTTTTGCATGTACCTGTCCAGTTTTTGCAACACCATTCTTTGACAACGCTCTATATATATATGAGATATATGTGTATGAGAGTGGACATCCTTGTTTTGTTCCTGAGCTTAAAAGAAAAGCTCTCAGCTTTTCCACCATTGAGTATGATGTTAGCCATGGGTTTTTCACATGTGGCCTTTATTATCTTGAGGTATGTTCCCTCTAAACCTGCTTTGTTGAGGATTTTTATCATGAATGGATGTTGTACTTTGTCAAATGCTTTCTTTTTGCATTTATTGAAATGATTACATTGATTTATCCTTTCTCTTGTTGATGTGATGTATACTGTTGATTGATTGCAGAATATTGAATCACACTTGCATTCCAGGAATAAATCCCACTTGATTGTGGTGAATGATTTTTTTAATGTATTATTGGACTTGTTTTGCAATGTTTTGTTGAGGATTTTTGCATCATGTTCATCAAAGATATTGACCTATAGGTCTCTTTTTTTGGAGTGTCTTTATCTGGTTTTAATATCAGGGTAATGCTGGTCCCATAGAGTGAATTTGGAAGCTCTCCTTTCTCTTCTATTTTTTATAATAATTTGAGAAGAATAGGTATTAACTCTTCTTTAAATGTTAATAGAATTTTCCTGTGAAGCTGTCTGGTCCTGGACTTGTGTTTGTTGGGAGTTTTTTGATTACTGGTTCATTTTCATTGCTGCTAATTGGTTTGTTCAAATTTTCTATTTTATCCCGGTTTGATTTTAGGAGGTTATATGTTTCTAGGAATGTATCATTTCTTTTAGGTTGTCTAGTTTGTTGGCATGTAATTTTTTATTCTCTATAATATGCTCTTATAGTTCTTTGTATCTGTAGTATAGTTATTGCTTCTCTTTCATTCCTGATTTTGTTTGAGTCTTTTTTCTTTCTCTTTCTTCTTCTTCTTCCTCCTCCTCCTCCTTCTTCTTCTATAAGTCTGGCTAAAGGTTTATCCATTTTGTTGATCTTTTCAAAGAACCAGCTCCTTGTTTCATTGATCTGTTTTACTGTGTTTTTCAGTTTCCATTTCATTTATTTCTACTCTAATATATTCCTTCTGTCTACCGATTTGTGGTTTGGTTTATTCTTCTTTTTCCTAGCTCCTTTAGGTTTAAGATTTGGTTGTTTATTTGAGATTTTTCTCACTTCTTGGGGGTAGGCCTGTATTGCTATAAGCTTCTCTCTTAGGACAGTTTTTGCTGCATCCCAAAGATTTTGGGCCATTGTATTTTCATTTTCATTTACCTCTATGTATTTTTTTATTTCCTCTTTGATTTCTTGGTTGACCCATTCACTGTTTAGTGGCATGTTATTTAAAATTCATGTATTTGTGTCTTTCCAGAATTTTTTTCTTGTGGTTGATTTCTGTGGTCAGAAAAGATGCATGGTATGACTTCAGTGTTTCTGAATTTGATGAGACTAGTTTTGTGGCCTAATATCTGTTCTGTTCTGGAGAATGTACTTGAAAAGAATGTGTATTCTTCTGTTTTGGGATGGAATGTTCTGAATATATCTGTTAGATCTATCTAGTCCAATGTATCCTTCAGAGCCACTGTTTCCTTGATGATTTTCTGTCAGATAATCTATGCATTAATGTGAGTAGAGTAGTAATGTCACCCACTATTATTATATCATTGTCAATTACTTCCTTTATGTTTGTTATTTGCTACTTTATGTATATGGGTGCTCCCATATTGGGTGCACAAAATATTTATAGTTGTTCTGTTTTCCTGTTGGATTATTCCCTTTATGATTATATAGTTTCTTTCTTTGTCTTTTGTTACAGTCTTTGTTTTATTTTATTTTTTTATTTTTATTTTTATTTTTTTACAGTCTTTGTTTTAAAGTCTATTTTGTCTGATGTAAATATTACTACCCTGGTTTTCTTTTCACTTAAATTTGCATAATAAATGCCTTTCTATATGTATACTTTCAATCTGCATGTGTCTTTAAATCTGAAATGAGTCTTTTAGACAGCGTATAGATGGATCTTGCTTTTTTATCCATTCTGTCACCCCATGTCTTTTGATAGGAACAGTTAGTCCATTTGCATTCAAAGTATTTTTTTAAGATTTTATTTATTTATTTATTCATTTATTCATTTATTCATTTATTCATTTATTTAAAAGAGAGTTATTTATTTAGAAGAGAGAGCATGGGTAGAGGGAAGGGTAGCAGGAGAGGGAGAAGCAGACTGCCCACTGAGTGGGAAGCCTAGTGTGGGACTCAGTGCCAGGACTCTGGGATCATGACCTGAGCCAAAGGCAGATACTTAACTGACTGAGCCACCCAGGTGCCCCTCAAAGTAGTTATTGGTAGGTAGGTACTTATTGCCATTTTGTTATTTGTTTTATGGTTGTTTTTGTAGTTCTTCTCTGCTCCTTTCCTTTTTTGCTTTTTTTTCTTTCATGGTTTGCTGGATTTCTTTAGTGATATACTTGGATTCCTTTCTCTTTATTTTCTTGCATATATATTACTGGCTTTTAATTTGTAGTTACCAATAGGTTTATATATAACATCTTCTTCATATAGCAGTGTATATTTAATTGATGATTGCTTAAGTTTGAACCCATTCTTTACTTCTCTTCCCACCCCTATGTTTTAGGTGTATGGTATCATACCTTACTTACATCCTTTTATTTTGTGAATCCCTTGACTGATTTATATAGATATAGCTAATTTAATGCTTTTGTGCTTTGTAGTTTTCTTCTACTTATGGTCTTTCCTTTCCAATTTGAAGTCCCCTTTAGGGGTGCCTGGGTGGCTTAGTTGGTTAAGCGTCTGACTCTTGAGTTAGGCTCAGGTCGTGATCTCAGGGTTGTGTGATTGAGCCCTGAGCTGAGCTCAGTACTGAGTGTGAAGTCTGCTTGGGATTCTCTCTCTCCCTCTCCCTTTGCCTCTCCTCACTGTTTGTGCACAATGTGCGCACTCTCTCTCTCTCTCAAAAAAAAAAAGTCCCTTTTAACATTTGTTTTAGATCTGGTTTAGGGGTGATGAATTCCTTTAACTTTTGTTTGTCTAGGAAACTCTTTATCTCTCCTATTCTGAATGATAGCCTTGCTGGATAGAGTGTTCTTGGTTGCAGGGTTTTTTTCTTTCAGCACTTTGAATATATATCATGCCATTCCCTTCTGGTCTGCAAAGTGTCTCCTGGAAAGTCCACTGATAGCTTAATGGGGCTTACCTTTTATGTAACTGTTTTCTTTTCTCTTATAGCTTTTAAAATTCTCTTTATCACTACTTTTTACCATTTTAATCACTACATGTCTTGCTGTAGACCTCATTGAGTAGATTTTTGTTGGGGATCTTTGTGGCTCTTAGATCTGGATTTCTGTTTCCTTCTATAGATTCAGGAAGTTTTCAGATATTATTTCTTCAAATAAATTTTCTGCCTTCTTTCCTATCTCTTCTCTTTCTGGGATTCCTATAATGTAAATGCTATCACACTTGATGGTGTCACTGAGTTCCCTAAGTCTGTTTTCATTTATTATTATTATTTTTTCTCTCTACTGTTCAGTTTCATTGCTTTCTATTACTCTGTCCTCCAGATCACTGACCATTCTTCTGCATCCTCTAGTCTACTATTTATTTCATCTAGTAAATTTTAAATTTCAGTTCTTGAGTTCATCTCTGGTTGGTTCTTATGTTTTCTAACTCTTTGTTGAGGGTCTCACTGAGATCCTCCACTCTTTTCTCGTCTAGTAAATATCTTTATGACCATTAATTTAAATTCTCTATCAAGTATATTACTTATCTCCATTTATTTTAGCTTTCTTGATGTTTTTCTGTCCTACTCTTTAATTTGGGACATATTCTCCTGTCTCCTCATTTTTGTCTAACTTTCTGTGTGTGTTTATATATGTTAGGAAAGTCCACTACATCTCCTGTTCTTGAAAATAGTGGCCTTATGAAGAAGTGGTTCAATGGTACCCTGCGGGGCAAAGTCCCCTGTTTACCAGAACCTAGCATCTTGGGGTATCTCCTATGTGTGTTGTGTGCACCCCACTGTTGTGGTTGGGCTGCTTTTGCCTTCAGTCCAGTCATCACTGATAGCTCTTGTTGCCTGTTTTGGGCAGGGTTTGGTCTCTGTGTTACTAGTGGGCCAACTGGGGCTGCCTTCGACTTAAGTTGAGTTAGACTAGGCATTTGCCAGAGATACAGTAGCACCAAACTTGAGTGCATTTTCCCTGTGTGGTCTCCTGAGAAGTTTTTGTTGTTGTTGTTGTTGTTGTTGTTGTTGTTGTTGTTGTTGTTTTTGATGAGAGGGGCCTGCAGTCAGACCTGATGTCTGCTTCCAGCTCACTGCTGGGGCCACAGTCAGACTGGTGTGTGTAGTTATCCTCCCCTTTCCCCAGGGAAGGAGTCACTTTGGAGCATTGCTGGCTCCTGTCAGGGCTACTTGCACACTGCCAGGCCTGTGGCACCTCTTTGAATGGGCTCCAGCCAAGGACATATTGAAGGGGGACAGGTCTGTAGAAGAACACCAGGGCAGGGCCACTGTTAACAAGTTAGGTGGAAAATGTTGGCACAGTGTTGGACAGTGTGTCTAGGCTGGGGGCAGGGGTGGGAAATGGTATCTGCCAACTCTGATTCTTGGAGAAGTCTCCTAAAAATCCCTGCCCCTCTGGCACACACTCTGAGATTAGTAAATCTTCGCCTATACCCCAGGCATTTTTCTTTTCTTTTTTTTTTAATTTTATTTATTTATTCATGAGAGACAGAGAGAGAGAGAGAGGGGCAGAGACACAGGCAGAGGGAGAAGCAGGCTCCATGCAGGGACCCCACCGTGGGACTCTATCCCAGGACTCCAGGATCAGGCCCTGGGCCGAAGGCGGCGCTAAACCACTGAGCCACCTGGGCTGCCCTACCCCAGGTGTTTTTCAAACTGCTGCTTCTATGCCTTATCTCTACTAGGCTGTTTGTGTGCTATCTCTTTAAAGGCAGAACTCAGTTTCTTCTCACCCTCCTGGCTCTCCCAGAGCTGAGCTCACTGATTTTTCACGTTCCAGGTGTTAAGCCCCACTGATTCTAAGAACTCACAAAATTAGGCCCCTCTGATTTTCAAAGCCAAATGTTACAGGGATTTGTCTTCCCTGTGTGGGTTCCTGTGCCTGGGGTGCGTGGTGTAATGGTCTGTTTCTCTCCCTCCTCTGTGCCCCCATTGTTCCTCCCTCCCTCCTACAGTCCTGCGGGTCCATTTAGCTCCCAACTACATTTCTACCTTTTGTACCCACTTTGATGTGCCCTCCTCTCTATGCATAGCTGTGGAGAGTCTGTGCTGCCAATCTTTGGATTGTTTTCTGGGTTATTTATGCTGATGTTGGTGTTATCTAGCTGTATTTGTAGGATGAGGTGAGCTTCAAAACGTCCTACTCCACTTTTTCCCCAGAAATCCTTGTCTCACTTCAGTTTATTTAACTCATCTCTGTTGCTATTTATTTTTCTATTTTTTTCATATAAACAATGTTCTGATAAACTGCTCTTCACAGAGTCACTAATTGCCTCGTGTTGCCAAACCCAGTGATCAATTCTCAGGGTTCATTTTACTTGACCTATCAGGACTATGACATGGTTACTCATTATCTCATTGGAACATTTTCTTCACTTGGTTTCCAGACCTCACACTTCCTGGTGTTCCTTCTAGTTCATCTTCTCAGTCTGTCTTCCTGCTGGCTCCCCCTCATCTCTCCAACTTTCTGCTCATCTCTCATCTCTGTTTACTTTACTCTCTTGTTCATCTTATCCAGTCTTGTGGCTTTAAATACCTGTACCCAACAGCTGCTTGATTAACAGGCACTTTTGGACACTTCAAAAACATCTCAAACTTAACATTTCCAAAACCAACTTTCATTCTTTCCCACTAGGTATATTTCACCTTTGGTCTTTTCCATCTCAGTTCATCGAACTGCCACCCTTCCGTTTGTATAGGACAAAATCCTAGGAGTCATCCTTCTTCTCTCTTTCTCTTAGATTCATGTTCAATCAATCCATCAGAAATCCTGTTGATTCTACCTCCAAAAATATCTACAGTCCAACTACCTCTCTTCATCCCCACTACTCTCTGCTGGTTTAAGCCACTGTTGTTTCTCTCTAGAACTATTGCCCCAGGTTCTCTCTGTGCCCTCCCTAGAGTCTAAAAGTTGGAACATGTCATTCTATGCTTAAAACACTCCAGTGAAATTCCATTTCAGGATGAAAAGTCAAAAATCTTATAATAACCCAAAAGCCTCTTGATGACACTCCTACCCCCACTACCACCATCTCTTTGATTTCCTTTCCTGTCATTCTTGTCCTTGCTCACTCTGTTCCAGCATCCTGGATGTCCTTAAGGACACCTATTCCAGAGGGACTTGGCGGATGCTGGCCCTTCTGCTTGGAATGCTCTTCCCCCCAGATGTCTATAAGGCTCTCTCATTACCTTCAAGATCTTTCTCAGCCAGTAAGACCTTCCCTGATCACCCTATTTAAGTTGCAAACTGACTTCCTCTCTGGTCCTCTGAACCCTCCTTCTTGGTTTTACTTTTCTCCATAGCACATACCATTTTCTAACTAACTGCTTAATTTCTTTCTTTTATTGCCTACCCTCTTCCCAAGAAAATTGATATTTTAATATATTATTTATTATTGAACCTTCAATGTCTAGGCATATTGGTAATCATTCATCAAATATTCATTGAAGAATTATCTTTGTACATGCATCATCATACACTTGTCTAATTATTTATTATGAATTGATTCCTAGGGTCACAGGTGTGCACAGATTATCCACAACATCATATCCTGGTCACACTATCCTTTCTGTTCCTTCAAGTCACCATATTCGTAGCCCCTTGATGCATTTGCACTCCCTTCTTCATGACCTCCTCCTCCAGGATACTCTCTTGCCGCACTTTTACTTGGTTTAATTCTTCTTATTTAGGTCTTACTTTAATTTTCCTTCCTTGGGGAAGACTTCCCTGATCATCAGCTGTTAGGTAACTTCCTAGTCATCTCATGTCACATCACCCTATTTTATTTTCATTATAGCATATGTCATTAGCAGATATTTTCTTATTTCTATATTTATTTGTTTGTCTATGATTTCCCTCCCTAGAATGTCAGCTCCATGAGAAAAGGAGCCTTGTATGTCTTTTTCAACACTATCTCAAGTAAATGCACATTTGATAATGGAATAAATATTGGGTATTATAATTTTTCATTATTACTGGGTGAAAAGTGGATTAAACATGAATTATTTTCCTGGATTGGTGAAGCTGAGCATCTTTCAAGTATGAAAGCCTTTTTTTCATCAGCAAATGCTGAGATGATATAGAAGTTGAAATATTCAGCTAGAGTATCTGGTTTCAGACAGGCTAAGTCCAAGTTCTTATTTGTTTCAGATATGCCGTACCAGGTTTCTTATATTGCCAAGTTGCATTATTTTTTACATTTCTGAAGCCTCTTTTGCGTTTATGTCAACATCAGTTTTCATAAAGGAGGATTCCCTCTGCAAATTTTACTCATGTACTATTTTTTCCTTTTTGTCTTCACAGCTTTTAGAAAGAACCAACAATGGTTTTGAAGACTCTGACTCCGGTGCTACCAAGAGTCCGCTCCACTTAGCTGTAAGTGAGGTGCTGTGGGTGGCTTCCCCGATTACAAAAAGAACCTAAGTGTTCCTGGAATTGGGCTGCTCTTAAAATGAAAGCATAGTAGCACAATAATACTAATAATGATAACAGGACATGGATAAAGGCACAAGTTACAGAAAGACTGACTCAAATTCCAATCCTAACTTCCCCACTGGTGACCTCAGACACATACTTACCTCAGCGAGGCCTCAGTTTCCCCACCTGTAAAATGGGGGCAAAGGAAGAGATAATTTTCTTAATGCCTTTACCATAGTGTACTTAATAAATGATTATTATACTTTTTAACAATCTTTAAAATTATTACCATCCAGTAGTTAAATTTTTATAAATTGAAGAAATTTGAAGAAAACATTTTGGTTTTAAATATTTGATTATAGCCAACAATACAGGAGTATAGAGCCTACCAAAAAGTAAATCAAATACCACAATTAAAAATTTGTTAGATATTTAAACACAAACTTGTGAGAGAAAGATGAGCACATGCATAATTGCAACTCTGCTTTTTCTCCGCGCACTTGAAATCAGGATCTCGGAGAAGGTATGAGGCTCTGATTCTTGTACTGGCTGAGATCTCGGAGCAGGGAGGAAGACTTATTCTGTCACCACTGAAGCTTCCTCTCCATACCCCCATTGAAGGGAAATGCAACAGCACAGGGTGAGGATCCCCAAACTCTCCAAGGGGGTGACCAAGCCAGAAAATTCACCCACCACTCTACCTCATGCCTCATGCCACTTGGCTCTGGCAGCTGGTGATCAACAGCTCTTCCCAGGAGCCTCTTGGACAAGCAGCCATACCCAGCAATAGCAGCTCACGTGTAGAAGGTGCTGCTGCAATGTGAGGCCTCAGTCCACAGCCATGGTGTTGGTGTTAGGATGTACCTGGTAGCTGATACTAAAAATAATACTAAAAAGAGTTAAAGGGGCTGGGTCTCTAAGTGTAACTGTTAGGACGTTCACTTAGTATAGCACTTCCTCAGTGTCATTTTGATGAAAAAATGGGATGGGGATTTTGTAGAACAGAGGGGAATGTTTTGTTGATGGCACACAAGGTGAGGGTATGAACCATCTCATAAGGACTGGGATTAACTGATCACAGTGCATGCAGCCCCTGCTTCATTGCTAGTCTCCCCCCATACTTGCCAGCACATCTGCTGATCCTTCTCACCACAATCTGCCACAGCCGCCAACACATCACTACACACCCACTGACACACACACATTTTGAGTCTAGTGAAATTAGGCTTAAATGTTCATCAGTCTCTGTTCTGGAGATGGATTTAGAGTGGGAAAGGTAGATGAATAGTGGGAATTTGCATGCATAAAACTTCATGCCTCTTGGCTCTTATTACAGGTTGCTCTAAAGGTTGCTCCCTAGAATCTCTGCCCAACCATCTACTGCACCAAGGCTGTGCGTTCGCAAACAGCATTAGCTGCCCCTAGGGAGGACTATTTGGGGTTATCTCAGCTAGAATTCTCATGCCCTTTGTAAGAGGGGTTGGTTGCATTGCCACATCTGCTAGTAACCTGAGAAGAGACTTCCTTTGCTTCCCCAAGTTCTGTCATCTTTCATTCTTTTTTTCACCCCAAATTATTGTTGAGTGCTTACTGTGTGCCAGTTGCTCTGCTAAGATCTATGAGTTTGTGGTCATGTAAAGACAGGGTAGCATGTCATTATTGGAGAGAACTGGGCATTGGCAGTTCTGCAGGCACATAGGAAGTACACCCAGAAAGGAGGTCCCAGTCACCAGTCCTCCCATTAACAACTCATCTAGTCATGATTTTCCCACTTGTAAATTAAAAAGAGCGAGTTAAAGACCCCCAAGCCCTTCCTAACTTATAAATTTATTTAATTGGCTTTTTTTTTTCTTTGTCTGATCTTAGCCAAATACCTAACCTCTTGTGTCTCAGTTTCCTCACCCATAATATGAGAATAGCAGTACCTCTATCACAGGGCCATTGTGGGGTTGACATGAGTTCATGCACGTGGAGTGGTTAGAACCATGGCTGGCACATATGTGCAATCAGCTTCATCCTCACTACTGCTAACGTATCGTTCTTTCATCTGACCTATGCTAACTGGGTGTGTGCTAAGCACATGTTCCGGCAGCAGGAGAGGTGGCAGTGAACAAAACTTCTGTCCTTGTGGACAGAACAGCTTCTGTCCTTGTGGAGTTTCTAGTCTAGGAGAGAAATAGGCAAGTAAAAATATAACATGACAAATGGCAAGAAATGCTGCACATGCTCCAAATGGGTTCAGCAAGACAACACTGAGGTGCCAGATGAGTCTCTACTTTACATAGCCTAGAATCTTATGTTTGAACAAAGACCTTAAGAGCTGGCCATGTTGATAGCTGACAGAAGAGTGTGCTGGGAAGAAGTGCAGAGTTCCTGGGGTAAGGGCGTGCTCATCATGGTCCCCGAATAGCAGAGTAGGGAAGGGAGAATGGTAGGGGGCAAGGTCTGACATGTGGACGACGCAGGGAGTCAGGGCAGGGCCTTGTACTCCATTGTAAGAACTTCAACTTTTACTCTGAGCAAATCAGAAAACCATTAGGAGGAATTTGAAGAGACAGATGATATGATGTGGCTTATTTGAAAAGGATCACTTTAGCTTCTGTGTGGAGTTTGCATTGTAAGGGAACAATAAGAGAAGCAAGACAACCAGGAAGTGATGACGATGGTGATGACGATAACTTTGACCAGGGTGATAGTAGTGGATTAATTCTAAAACTATGTTATTCTTGCCCTCTAAATGATAACACCTTTTAAAAAATTATTATTTGCTTCAAGAACCCTATAAATATGCCCATCCTTCTCTCCAGGGGCCTTGGTGGCAATTAACCTGATAAAAACCCAAGGCACATTATTTCTTCTATGAATGCATTCTAGCAGTGAAATAGACCCAGATGCCCCCAAACCTTGACTGCCACAAAAAAACCTGACCTGCCTTGAGTTACTATTTCCTGGCTGAATGATTCAAGTCTCTAGGGTTATCAACCCAGTGAATTTCATAAACATTTCATCCACTTGAAAAAATTAAATCAAGGAACAAGCCTATGCAAATGAAAGGCTCCAGCTGTCAAGATTTCCAGATGGACCCATTGTTTTGTGGATTCTATTGCGATCCCAAATTTTTTCTCCTGATTGCCCTAAGTCCCTATCTAAAAAGTCCAAAGGAATTAATTGTGTTTAAGACATACTTAAATTACCTAATGAAATATTTTTAATATTTTTCTTTTTTTTTTAATAAAGATTTTTCAAAAATCAAATTTAAAATGTATGATTGCTACCTCTAGTGAAGGTTTTAACTGGGTTGTCTATTGAAAGCCAAACTACTTCGTGCTTTTTGAACAAGCATATTTGTTCTTTTGTGTGATTACCTCCTCATTTAGGAGGTAACTTATTTCAGAAATCATTGGTGAAACTACTAAATACCTGTTTTGGGAAGGAAATAGAGTAATAGGGCAATTTTCCTCAGGTACTGCTGACATGAGAAAAGTCTCCTTTCCCGACTACCTGTGCCTCCTTCAAAGAGTTTAAAGCTTTATTGTATACTTTTTTGTATACTCCAAGAACCATATACCTGCTCAAAGGCAGAATCATGCATTTAACCCTAAAATAGAATTCCATATCACATGGTCATTTGTTTCTAGAGTTAAGCTCTAAAGTGTGGAAATAAGTGAAAGTTCTTGTCTAATCAAAGTTACCCTTACTGTTACCCTTAAATTGCCCTTAAAGTTGAGTGTACATAGTTTTGTGTCTTCAATTCTGTGGGGTAATGCTTTTGCATGCTAAAATTCAAGCTAGACTAGGGAAAGAAATGAAAGGAGTTCTGTGGGTAAATCTGGCCTTTCAACCATTCTGTCTTTAAGAGAATTTAAAGTGCCTGATAGAGAAGAAAGCATGGGTTGGAATTCAGAAGCTTTCCTAATTGCCAGCAGTGTCACTCCATCTTTTTTTTTTTAATATTAGGCCTCCAAATTTAACATAGGTTGATGGATTAATTGTTTGTGGTGAGGATTAAAGGAGAAATTATGGGGATAAGTTTAGCACCTAACTTAAGTGCCTTAATGTGACTCTGCTCTTCTGAACAGAGCTGATTCCTTCACATTGGCTTGCTTCCTATGTACATTTCTCTTTCTCCTGTGTCTTCTCTTTATTAAATCTAAATATGTTAGCCATCATATTTTGTAGATACACATGCCATTTACAAGTTGCCAATTCTATTTTCCTAGGCTAAAGCATATTGATGGAAATTAAAATGTTTATTATCTTTGTGATAATAGTAACTGGCACTGAAGAAACCAACATTTGCAAATGACATCTAGGCCCTGCTATTATCTATAAAGAATTCATTTCCCTTTGGTGGGAAGTCAGGATTTACACATAAGCTGAAGCAGTAGCTACCATTATACTTTAAAATGAGAAGTTTTATGAAAAGTCAATTTTCAAATAAGTCACAGATAAGCCCACAATAAAGTAGGATAGGCTGATTTATACCCTGATGTAGACACTCCTAGTACCACAACTTTTTACAGGAGGATAGGTCCTCCCAAGTTGGCTTAAAATTACCTATGGCCAGTTGATAATAGCTGAAACTGGGTGGTAGGTATATAGGAATTCATTACACTCTCCTCTTCTCTTTGTACAAGTTTGACATTTCCTATAATCAAGAGGTAAAGAATCATGTTCCTTTTGGTCTTTTTGCACCCTTTCCGTAGGAGCTCATGAAAAGCCCACTGTTCAGGCTCAAGGGTCCAATTGGTCTTTGAATGTCACCTCCACCATCTAATGCTGAATGACCATGGAAAGGCTGGGTAATGTCTCTGCCTTTCTGTGTCCCGCTCAGTAAAACAGGGATAACAGTAGCATCCAAATGATGGGTTGTCATGGCCATTAAATGAGGTGCTACATGTCTAGTACTGCCTGACACACAGCAAGGGCTCAATAAATTTAGTTATTGCTTCAAAATCCTGGTCAGACTGAAGGCTTACAATCTTATGCAAATATGGTTCACACAGCAAGTACAGGTCAGAGAGGTGGACATGTAGGAATTTATTTTCCTGTCTCAAGAAAGGCAGTTTGTATAGTAAAAGAACAATAGTCTAGAAGTTAGCCTGAGTGTGTACCTTCTTGCCTCATAATTCTGATCAAGTCACTGTATCTCTGTGTTAAGCCTTCTAGAGAGGGGGGTGTATAGGTTTTTAATTCAACATTTGTTATTCAACTCTTTCATGCCATTACCTGTAGAGACAAAAGTATCTTGTTTAAAAGTCAATTAAGTGGAATCACTGGAAAAAAAGTATAAGACATTGCAGATTCTGGGTTTCAAATTCTAATTTGGCCCCTCAATAGCTAAGTGATCTTGGTGACAAATTAATTGTTGCTTGTTTTGTTTTTTCATCAATAAAAAGATTGTTTGCATAGGTAAATAGCTGCTATTTAAAAAATATATTTCCACTGCTAATAGTAATAAATGATTATAACAGCCATTATGTTAATCCATTTATTCATCAAATAGTCATTGAGTGTCAATTATGCACCAGGCATGATTTAGGATTACAGCAGTGAACAATACACTTGAAATGCCTTCAACCACAGATAATAAACAAGACAACAGATAAGTAATAGATATCAAGTGGTAATAAGTGCTATACAGATAAAATGAAGCAGGGTAAGTGCGGTGGAGAGAGTCTGGTAGTATGCTGAGGTGGAGTGTGGAGGGCTGCATTTTGGCTCTGGAAAGCCTCCAGATAAGGATATTTGAAGCAGAAGTACCAGGAGAGCCACGTGGCCCTCAGGGGGAAGAGCTTTTCAGAAGAAATAGAAAATACAGATGTAGGGGCTCCTGGCTGGCTCAGTCAGAGGGAGAAGTGACTCTTGGTCTTGGAGTCGTGAGTTTGAGCCTCACCTTGGGTATAGCAATTACTAAAAAAAAATAAACTTTTAAAAAGAAAGTAAGTACAGATGCAATAGCCCAGAGGAGGAAATGCATGTATTTAACCATGGGGTGGGGGACAGGGGGGAAGGTGGCAGTTAGTGTGGTTGAACAGAGTGAGTGAAGAGGTATATTGATCAGAGTAGAAGGGTACCTCATCCTAAGAGCCTTGGATTTTAATTATCAAAGAAGGAAGAAGCCATTGACTAGTTTTCATCAAAGACTGATATGTCCAACTTGGGTTTTAAGAGGTTTCATCTGGAGGCTGTGTCAGTAACAGATTGCAGCGGGGCAAGGATGGAAAGGAAAGCTCTTGCCATATCTTGGCAAGAGGATGGCGCTATGGTGAGAACTGTGTAGATTCTGGATATATTTTAAAGAAAGAGTAGAAATGATGGTGCATTGAGGGCTGCTACTAGCCACACTGCACTTCTGTCTGAATTAGAACAGGGATGTGAGGTTAGGTGTTTTCCTGCCAGAGAACCTATGACGCCTGTGTGGTTAGCAAAAGGGATCCTTTCCCCTCAGCAGACACATCCCTGTCCCAGGGCATGGCACAGCTGGGAGGGGGAGAGAGGCACTACCTTTCAGCACCCATTTCCCTAGTGTCCCAGAGCCCTTGCACACAGCTCCAGCCCTGGCCTTGAGAGGAGAGATAAAGGTGACTCTGAAGTTTTGGGTCTGAGTGACTCGAAGTATAGCATTGCCACTTACTCTGATGGAGGAGGCTGCAGATGGAGCAAGTCTGGGGAAGGAAATTCAGAATTTGGTTTGGGAGACCCCTGGGTGGCTCAGTCAGTTAGGTGTCTGCCTTTGTGTCAGGTCGTGATCCCGGGGTCCTGGGATGGAGCCCCACATCAGGCTCCCTGCTCAGTGGGGGAGTCTGCTTCTCCCTTTGCCTCTTCCCTCCTGCTTGTGCCTTCTCTCTCTCTCTCTCAAATAAATAAATAAAATCTTTATTAAAAATAATTTGTTTTGGAATGTGTTAAGCTTGAAATGCATATTTTCAAGTGGAAATATCAATAGGCAGTTTAATCTACAAGTCTAAAAGTGAAAAAGAGAAGTTAGCAACGGGATATAAATTTGAGATTCATCAGCATGTGAATTATTATACTGCATATTATATGTAATATATGTTTAATACATCATAACCATAATCATTCACAAAAATAATGTAAAGAGAGAGTATTAAAGCAATTCCTATCAGTACTCTTAAATTCTATGGGTCTTTTTATGTGTAGTTTTTGGTATCATTAACATATACTTAGGGAAAAAATTGAAATGATTTTTAAAAAGGTAAAAAGGTAAGATGAAGTAAGTCCATATACTCATTATTTTATATTCCATTTCTAGTGGTAGCTACCTCTACCCTTTTAAGTTTCTTTTTTTTTCCCTTTTAAGTTTCTTTTGTATTTTTCTAAAGTTTTGGATATAGAAATATACACAGATATAGATAGGTATATATCTGAATATATTTCCTTTTTATATAAATGAGGTCATGTTATACATACTGTCTGAAGCTTAATTTTTCAAAAAGTTTTTGATAGATTTTGTCAAGCCATTCTCCACAAATGTCACATGTTTGCATGTCATACAGCAACAGGGCATAGATTGCTTTTTTTCACCATGTCTTTTTTTTTTTTTTTTTTTTTTTTTTTTTTTTTGAGACAGAGAGAGAGAGAGAGAGAATGAGCAGGGGAGGCAGAAGCAGATTCCCCACAGAGCAGATTGCCCGGGGAGGGGGCTCGATCCCAGGACCCTGGGATCATGACCTGAGCCAAAGGCAGCTGCTTAACCGACTGAGCCACTCATGTGCTTTTCTCACCATGTCTTAACTAATATGAGACATGACCAAACTTAATCGTTGTCAATCTGGTAGTTGAGAAATAGTACCTTAAAAATTTACATATTTTCTCCATATGTTCATTGGCCTTTCATGTTTCTTTTTCTGTGAGCTGACTTTTCATGCCTTTTGTACATTTTCCTAAGTTTTAAAGTGGTTTGTAAGAGCGTTTTATGTATTGGAGATTGATCTTTTGTCTGTGCTACGCTTTCTTCCAAATATGTTGTGCCTTGAGGAATCAGTGTGGTGGGAAAATAAAAAATGCAGCTGACAAGGAGGGGACCCTGGCTGCTGAGTGCTCTGGGGCAGGTTTTTCCTGTATCTCCTTAACTCCCTCCTCCTCCCCCATGAAGTCCCCCCTCCTATCCTTATCCCTCCTCCCTTTTATTTCCAATGTCCTTTACCTTGTGTGTGCATATACATTTTTTTTTTAACCTTACAGACTTAAAGAAAAAGATCTCTCAGGCTTTCAATGTTGTGCTTTAGTAGCATGAAGCCTCTTAACCTAACATAGCATAGGGCCTCACGCGAGGCCTGAACTTGGTGCTGGTACATGGAATATATTTCCATAATTGTGTCTATGTTTTCATGATAATCAATGGGAGAAGTAAAGGAGAAAGGAGGAAGCATCAATTGTGTGCAAGATATTATAGAAAGCCTGTGTGAATTTATCTCTTTTTATCTTTCCTGGGAGGCGGCTTTTACTGTTCTCGTTATATATAGATGAGAAAACAAACTCCAAATGAAATTAAGAAACTTGCCCAGGGTCCCATGCTTAGAAATTAAAATATTGGACTGTAACAGGTCTGTAGGCTTCTGATGAATTACCAAGTTCACTTTGTTTTTAGTGATTTTTTTTCCTTCTGTGTTTAACAGAAAAGTCTCCCCCCAAATATTCTGATTGTGTCAGTATATTCAGGACTGGACTGATAGATAGAAGATTCCTTTTTATTTCATAAAGATTTTATTTATTTATTCATGAGAGACACAGAGAGAGAGAAATAGGGAGAAGAGGGAGAAATAGGCTCCTCGCAGGGAGTCTGAAAATGGACTCAATCCCGAGACCCCAGGATCACCCACTGAGCTGAAGTCAGATGCTCAACTGCTGAGCCACCCAGGCATCCCTAAGATAGAAGATTCTATTAATTCATCCACTGTTGGTCTGTATTAGATTATTAGATTGATCTTGGAGGCTCAGCCCTCATGTGGGCTGTTGTGGGATTTGAGGTAAGCGAGCATTTGACTCATTGGTTTCTTCTTTCAGGCCTACAATGGGCACCATCAAGCCGTGGAAGTCCTCCTGCAGTCGCTGGTGGACCTGGACATCAGGGATGAGAAAGGCCGCACGGCTCTGGACCTGGCTGCCTTTAAGGGACACACAGAATGTGTGGAAGCACTTATCAACCAGGGCGCATCCATCTTTGTGAAAGACAATGTAACCAAAAGAACCCCACTTCATGCCTCAGGTGGGTCTTTTCAAGAGTCTGGTTACAAGTCTAAGTAAAAGGATGGCAGCATTTTCTTTCATCCCAACTTTTAAAGTATCAATTTTCTTTCTATATCAGATATGCCTCCACTCTTCCAAAGTGCCTTTGGCCTACGATCCACTTGAAGATGATTAGTGTTCTATGGCCACAAAGGCTCTGGCCTTCTTCTTCTTCTTTCTTCTTCTTTCTTCTTCTTTCTTCTTTCTTCTTCTTTCTTCTTCTTTCTTCTTTCTTCTTCTTTCTTCTTCTTTCTTCTTCTTCTTCTTTTTCTTCTTCTTCTTCTCTTTTTTTTTTTCTGGCCTTCTTTTAGAGCAGTTTTAGGTTCACAGCAAAATTGAGAGGAAAGTACAGAGATTTTTCTGTGTACTTCCTCTCTCTCTCTCTCTCTCTCTCTCTCTCTCTCTCTCACACACACACACACACACACACACACATCCATAGCCTTTCCCTTTATCAGTATCCCTCATCAGAGTGTTACATTTATTACGATTGATAAACCTCCATTGACCCATTGATAATCATCAAAAGTCCATAGTTTACGTTAGGGTCCATTCTTGGTGCTGTCCATTCTAATGAATTTGGACAAATGTATAATGACATGTATCCAGCATGTTAGTATCATACAAAGTATGATTTAAATTCTGCCCCAAATATTCTCTGCATTGTATCTTGCCTTCTTAACTCAGGAGAGAGTTCAGAACTTTGCCCATTAGCTGTCACAAAACTTGCTAAAGAGGAGGCAAGGTGTAATATGATCTTCAGATGCGTAACAGAGACAAAATCACACAGCATTTTAAAGCATAAAATTAATGATTTTTCACAGCTATTTTATCAAAAGTGTCATTAGACAGCAATCTAATTAGCACATCATACTCCCAGTCTAAGGGATGCTTAGCTTTTGCTTTGATTCCTGAGCCATCAGGTGTAAAAATAAAGACTCTTAAAAAGTATATGTTTATATCAAAAAGTAAGTTATTTGCCTTCTCTGGGACTTTTCTCAATATACGTAAAATAGAATCCTCTCAAGACATTCCTGGATGCATACACAGATATAGAGGAAATGTGGAAGACTCTCTGGCTCAGCTAAGGCATAAATTTCTTTGGAGTCAGGATTTCAATGATATCAGCCTTTGATCAGGATAGTAGAGGAATAACTATCTCATTCAGACCATGAAATAATGGGTGGATTGAGGAATCGAAGGTGTAAAGACAGTTTTCCAAAAAGACTTTCTGATTCTTGTTACTTGGAAAAATGTCAGATCTTGTGAAACTATTTCCACGTATATCCTTGAATTTCCAAACCACTTATATTATATTTCCAAGGCAATATAAAGATTGAAAAAAACATGGTGTTGCCTAATTATCTGGAAATGATTTTCCTGGAGAAAAACTTTAGCCATGAGGTCAGTAATGTTCAGTGTGGTTGAATCATAAATTCTCATTTCCTACCACGCTTAGTGTTTATGGTATTCTTCATATTATTATCAAGTATCATTGTAAAGTTCGGTGTTCTGGGCATTCTTGGTATTATTATAAAGTTCAAATTTAGTTTAAAGATTAGCTGTCTTTTATTTTATTTTTATTTTTATTTTTTTGATTAGCTGTCTATTAGTGTGGTAAGCATGCTGTATTACGTACCATGTACAGTATGTCCTGACAATTACAAAAGGCCTATTTAGATTGTGGACAATTGTCCTTGTAAACAGGTACACAATGAAGGATAATCATTGTCACTCATGTGCCACTGTGATCAAGGTTGTGGTCCAACGGAGCCCCCTGGTGGTCAAGATGACTCTCTCCTTTTGGATTTCCCTCGGGTCATTCATTAAAGAGCTGCAGGCTGTCATTTGACTCTATTCTCCACAAAATGTCTGCTGTGCAGAAGCTTCAGCTTGTGCTTCCACAATCTTTTCCAATTCGAGAGGCCAGTTTTGGGGTTTTTTTTTTCAAATCCTGGGAGTACTGTGAGGGGGCAGGAGCCAGGTTGGATATTAGAGGTTTTGGCACAGATAGTTGCGATGACAGTTGTGGCCTTTGAGCAACATGAAAAATAGCTGTCTGTCACTCACAGCCAGGGAGAGGCTGAGCTAGTCTGAGACAAAGCTAGAGTTGGCCGGGAACGGTGTAAGGAGATGTTAGCATCTTTCTGCTAGAAGGCAACTGAGGAAAATGTGTATGGGAAGCCAATGAGAATTCTAGTTTTGCTACACTTTTATAATAGAGGGGAATTACGATTACCTGAAGGCCATGAGCCGCTGCACACCACCCCACACCTGCCAAAAACAAAAAAACAAAGCACCACTGTAGAAATGGGTTTGTTCTCCAGCGTACTTAGATGGTTTTATTCTTTTTCTGTGTAGCCAAAAGTCAAACATCTTTAGAACTATTATGATTATGAGTATTTAAAGAATGTTGTCAATATTCTAATTGACATAGAAAGAAGAATGAATGAAAATACACCAGACCTGCTCTTTCACAACCCCATTGTCTGTAGTATTTAGCTGTCAGTCCTCTGCTAATCATTTCCTTTTAAGCGTACATTAAATTCTTGCATATTTTACCAGTGGCAATAGATTAATGTAATTTTTAAAACAACAAAAAAATAAAAACAACAGCAACAGCAGTATATTGCCTGTATTGCAGTCTACAAAATTTCCTCCTGAGATACATAAATGGAACATTGCTGAATGAGCTGAGTGCAATGGTCTACAAAACATGGGCATTATTCCTGTAGTTAATCTGAGTTGTGTTGATGAATGTGAGCTCATTCCAATATGCATTGTCCCTGAAAAATATGTCGTTAAATTAGCCTTCTCTCACGACTGGCGTGCAATAAAAAGAACTGTAAAACACAGCTTTTAGAAGAACCTTTATCAACCGAACATAGCTGCATCTATTCCCTTCTCTCTCCACAGCCATAAGGAGGGGAAAGCAATGTGGTTTATGGTGTCCTCATTGTTCAGAAAGGAGAAGGTCACATTTGGAATTTTAAACGTATTTGTTCACATTCTGCTCCCTCAGCAGAAAGCTATGTTTTTTTTGTAAGGCTATGGATTCCATTCAGCAAGCTGGAGGAGAATACCTTAGCCCAGCAGATGATCAGCCGGGGAGGCTTGCTTCCCAAAGAAGCCTCTTGCCTGGTGTGCACCGGGCCACGACCTTGTGTTTCGCCCCAGCTGGTCAAGGCCAACAGTAGGGCCGGCTTTCCTGCCCATGAGCAGCCCCCACTAGGGCCAGAAGGGGCAAGGCAACACAGAGGCCCAAGAGTTTGCGAAGGTAGCAGCTGCAGGAGACCCTGCAGGGTGGAGAAGCTGGGCTGTGGTTTGAGGACTCCTGGCAGAGTTGTCCTGTAGCCGCAGGCCATACATCTGTGAGTTTCCTGGGAGCTGTCAGTCTAGGAGCAATCAGCTGAGGGCTCACCTACACCTTTCTGGTGTGAGGTTTTGCTTTAAGTCACCGCTAATCAATCAGAACCATTGCTCTAATGTCTACCTCCAAATGTAAAATGACTGGGAGAAACAAAGGCAGGACCAATTAGCATCTCCCTTCCACATCTCCTCCCATCCTATTCTGCCCCCCTGTTTCCCCTCCTTGCCCTTCTTCCTTCTTTATAAAAAGGGTAGGAGGCAGGCTGGACTCAGGGTTATATAGAATTGGGTGACTCTCTTAGAGGAACACAAAGAACAGCTGAACATTTCGGAGAGGTTATCAGTCCCATACAAGAAGGTAAGAAAGGACATCATTTTTAAGGAACCAACTCCCAGTATAGGAACCAGGAAAAAGCTAGATGAGGACCAAAGTGCCATGATGGGAAGAAAGGGGAAGATGAATTGATTAGTAATGGAAACACTAGGGTATGATGTGCCCAGCAGCAAGCAGGAACTGGAAACCTGGGGATATCTGTCAGCAGCAATTGAAAACCACTGATTTGAAATCCAAATAAATTTCGCTTTGGAGGGATACGTGTGGTGCTGGTCTGTTAAAAGGATGTCCATTCTTTTCTTTTTCAGTAATTAATGGTCACACACTGTGTTTACGGCTATTACTAGAAATTGCAGACAACCCAGAAGCGATTGACGTGAAAGATGCCAAAGGACAGTAAGTGTTCTTAAACCTGGCCTGGGGTTGTTGGCATTTCAATCACAACAGGTAAATCAGTTAATTTTGCTCAATAGCTAGGAGGGCTGACTGCTGAATTCTAGTTTGGAGTATATATTTGAGTGAAATTCATAGTTGAGAGCCCTAGAATAATGAGGGGGTTTTGTGCTAGAGTATATATATATATATATATATATATATATATATCCAAGAAAAGTATGGGAAGGGCTGTATCTTGATGAAAAAGAGCCAACATTTTATGTCTGTGGCCATGAGTCCTGGCCTTTCTTTAATTTGTTTCTTGTTTGTATCCATTTTTACCCTCTTCTGAAGCTGCTGCATTCCCTTTTTTAACATTAATAATGACCGGAGGGCAGACCTCAAGAGGTTATCTGAATCATAAAAAAAAAAATTCCTTCATATTTTTATAATTTCTGAGGGTGTTTTTCCAAAGTATTTCCATTTATTAGCCCATTCCCCCACCTAATCTTCTCTTGCAAATAGGAAATGCAGAGCAAAAACAAAGCACTAGTGACTCACCCTCGATATGAATTAGCACCAGAGTTACAACTAGAACCTCCCCTCCTGGATCCCAACACTCTATTTTTTCCTCCAGACTTGTCAGACTTTTCTTCCAGGCAATGAAGCTTTGATCAAATAAAATCTTGAACAGAAGTTCAACGTAGAAAACTATACAAGTAGAGCTGCAATGATAGTAGCAAGAGGGCCTCCTACATAAACACACTGCCTACTCAGTGATTATTTGGTGACTGCTACACAGTTTTGAAGGTGATGGGATTAACAGGAACATTTGAGAATCCCCCTGTCCCACCTCTATTGCTCATTCCGCTGACACCATTCCACATGGCCTTTAGAGACCAGAGATGGATGCAGCCTGTTCCATGCAAGCAACCTGGGACACTCAGAAAATCAAGCAATTGTTAAGAGGAGACTCAAGAAAGAGAGAAAAGAGAGGTGTCCTCCTTCTGGAAGTGATGGGGTTTTCATTTGTTTGTTTTCCCCAAACTTCGTCAAAAAGCCTAATTTATTTCTCTGCCTAGAACCCCACTGATGCTTGCTGTAGCATATGGACACATTGATGCTGTTTCATTGTTACTTGAAAAGGAAGCTAATGTAGATGCCGTTGACATCATGGGCTGTACAGCTTTACACAGAGGGGTATGTACATCTTCCTCAACTACAGTGAAGCAATTTTGTATTGAGCTTGTTTCCTCTTTCCACCCCCATGTGAATTTTTAGTAATAAGATTGTTTCCTAAGATAACTAATTAATCTCAGTTGAAAAGAAATTACAGGGGAGTCTGGCTGACTCAGTTGGTAGAGCATGCAACTCTTGATCTCAGGGTCATGAGTTGGACCCCACATTGAGTACAGAAATTATGAAAGAAGGAAAAGAAAAGAAAGAAAAGGAAAGAAAAGAAAGGAAAGGAAAGGAAGAAAGAAAGAAAGAAAGAAAGAAAGAAAGAAAGAAAGAAAGAAAGAAAGAAAGAAAGAAAAAGAAAGAAAGAAAGAAAGAAAGAAGAAAGAAAGAAAGAAAGAAAGAAAGAAAGAAAGAAAGAAAGAAAGAAAGAAAGAAAGAAAGAACAAGCTAGCTTTTGCAAAGGTAAAATAATAACAGGTACTCTTAGGTCCTGCCTTTCAGATTTCATGCTAGATTAGGATAATAGGTACATGAACACCTGCTGTTGGTAGAATTGGTTGTGTTTTGTGATTATATGCACATCATAGAAAATTTACAAAAAAAGAAAGTTTTAAGGCTCAAAGAAGAAAATCACGATCCCCAGTAATCTTACCTCCTGGAGATAACTGCTTTTTGGCATAGGTATCACCAATATTTTTGCTGCGTATGGATTTATTTTGAATTTTAAAAAGAGGATATGGAAGATGCTATTTGGAACCTGCTTTTTTTCTCTAAGTAGATCAAGGACCTTTTTCCATGTCACTAAGTATTTTTCTCCTCCATTATTTTAATCCCCCATTGTGTGGAAGAGGTATACTTTATTCCAATGATTACTTAGCTTTCAGTAGCCATGCTATTTCTAATTGTTTTTTTATTACAAATGTTGCCCAATCAACACCTGAAATATGTATCCTGCTGAAATATGTTTTCTGTGGACAATTCTTCATACACATCTGCTGAAATTTTTTTTAAAGGATGTCAGATAAACTAAATGAAACAAAAACAGAAATCATAAAATGATTATTTGGGGATGGTGCTGAACACTATGATAAATGAAAAGAACTCTAAGCAGTGAATATCATAATCATAGTTCTCTTTTTCTAATACTTCCTGTGGGTGGTGCCACAGGCTGGGAGCCTTAACACGTCTCATTAGGCCTCACGACAACCTGTGAGTCATTATTACTGTTACCACTTACAGCTGGATAAACCGAGGCACAGAGAGGCAGATCTGTCTGCATTTTACGAGTGTGAGCCAAGATTTAATTTGCACCTTCCTGATTCTAAAGCTGGTATTTTCACTCTATCATGATACCTTTTAAGTTAATGTCTTGAGAGTCAAGAGATGTTTCGAAAATGTTGGTGTTCACAGACTTCTCAGTCATGAATCTTGCTGGGGTTGTCAGCCCGGCTCCTCAGAAGCAGGGCAGAGTCGGCTTCCCTTAAAGCCCAGGCGTGTGTCCACTTACTCCGAGGCTAGCTCACTTAGCCACTGCTTTGCTTCCCCATCTCTGCCCTTCTGAGATGTGTCTTGTGTTTTTAATTGCAATGCATCAGATTATGACAGGCCATGAGGAATGTGTGCAAATGCTGCTGGAACAAGAAGTATCGATTCTCTGTAAAGATTCCAGAGGGAGGACACCCTTGCACTACGCAGCTGCACGGGGCCACGCCACATGGCTGAGCGAGCTGCTCCAAATGGCACTTTCCGAGGAGGACTGCTCTTTCAAAGACAACCAAGGCTACACACCACTGCACTGGGCTTGTTACAATGGTGAGTTGATTGTCATTTCACTGATTCCAGTAGATTTCCTGCCCCATACCACTGTGGTCTCGGTGGAGGTGAGAACATAGTGTTAAGTTGTAAACCACGGTCTCTAACCTTTCTGCATCTAAGGTACCCACCTCTCCACCGCCCCCTTTTTTTAGCTTTTCCCTTTATTAGCTCCATGATGCCCTAAGGCAATAAAAATACACTTTCCTCCTTTTTGTTAATCACTAACATCTAACTCCAAATCAGAAGCTCTGATGAACTGAAAGAACTAGTTTTAATCAAGGTTCCTGGCTTACCTGAGTAAACCAAAGATCCTACGAGGAATTAAAATAATACAACTAAAAACAAACAAAAAAATATGATGTAATTATGTGTCACAATTGACTATTAGTTGATGGGTGATTTCTTGTGTTGGCATTTCTTTTTCTGTCTTATATCCCCTATTTATTTAGTTGCACTTGTTATTTGGGAGATTTTAAATTTTTCGTTTCACTGAGTTGAGTAAAAAAGAAAATGCATACTAATTGTAACATATCAAAAATGCTGAAGTGCCTAAAGTAAAATTGTCTCCATTTCCAAATTTACTTTCTGATGTAATTTGGTATGTATCTTTCATAATTTTCCTGTGAGAATAATAAATAAATACAAATTGCATGTGCATCTATTTTTGAAAACTAGAATTGGATAAGAAATATTATATAACTTTCTTTTTTTGTTACTGTTTAAGTTTCTGTTGCAGATATTCTTACAAGTCAGTATATATTAATATACACTGATCTTTTTAATAATTTGTGTATTTTGTAGCTATAGAGCTACAGAGATGATAGCTACATAGCTATGTAAATGTACACTGCGTATACCAGAATTTATTCCTTATTCATACCAGATCCTGTTGATGAACAGTCAGATTGGTTTCAGGTTGTTTCCTTTTAAAGACACTGCTGCAGTGTGTTGTTCATATTAGTCCCTTAACTTCTGTCAGATAAGTTTCCAAAAGTGAAATTATTGATGAGGGCATGTATATTTTTTAATTTTAGTGAGTTATACCATATTACTTTACCAAGAGAGTATAAAAATTCATTATTCCATCAGACGTGTATATAAAACTTACTATTTTCTTAAGCCTTTGGCAGCCCAAGACAATACCATCTTTTTGTGTGTATGTCACTTTGAAGGGCAAGAAACAGGTGTCTCATTATTTCAATTTGTGTTTCTCTGATAGTGTATTTATTTTTATGTATTAGCATTCCCTTTTCCTCTCCTGGACATGCATTTTTCATCTGTTGCCCATTTTTTCCTATTGAGTTATTTATCATTTCTCACATGCTTTAGAAGTACCTTGTCTTAGAAATAGGAATCCTCCATTTGTTATGTGTGCTGCAGGTGTTTTCTTTCTGTCTCTCATTTGTTTTTGTTCCTTGTTTATGATATTTTTTTTCTGTGCAGAGATTTTGAACTTTCATTAGTTGACTCTATCAAAAAAATGTTTTTTTATTGCATGTAGATTTTCAGTCTTGCTTGAGACGGTCTTTACCCCCTCAGTTTAGGTGGATAATTTCCCATATATTTCCTACTCGGTGCTAAGTAATATTTCTATAATTTTATTTTTCCATTTTCAATTCTTCTATTAGAATTTTCACTCAGAAACTATGGTTATTAGGACTAGCAAGGTTTTTGAGTGCTCTAATATATTGCTGTCAGACCTTCTTTTATAATCCTTTTTTCAGTGAGAGCCAAGTTTTCTACTTGTTTGACTTGGTTATGCTCCTTCCCTGCCATTGGCAGATTGTGATTTTTTTTTCTACCTACTAAGGGATGAGAACCCCCAAACCCCGATCTGAGCCAAGCTGTGAGAGTCCTCTGGCACTAGAAAACCTACAGGAAGGGGAAGACACAATAAGGATGCTGATTACAGACCACATCCTCTCCCCTGGAGTGAGGGGTGGGGCTGGTGGGTCTCTCTGTTCTTAGGCCTCTCCAGATGCAAGCCTGGGAGGAGGATCAATCCTTGCCTGACCAATCACCCTTCAGTGCAGTCTTCTGGATCCAGGATTCAAGTGCAGTCTTCCCGATTCCCCCCGCACTGAGCACTTTGAATATTGAAAGTTGTGCAAGCGTCCCCAGTCCTCCCTACACAGACCTTAGGTTGGGATTCATATAGTCTCCAAGGAATGATAGGTGGAGATGCTCCCCTAAGCTAGGTCCTTTGTGGGAGATTCATTGTAAAGAGAAGTTGAAGCATCTGGGACTATTTGAGTGAGGGCTAGTTGTAGTTGGAAAGCTAAACAATATAGCTTGAATAAGCTTAGGGGATTTTATATTCCTTACTTCATATGCTTCTCTATCCTCCTAAAAGTAGTTTCACCTTTTCTCTCTATAGGTGCAAGAAGGGTTTGACTTGTATTTCAAAGCTTAAAATGATCCAATCTACATAATTCTGGGATAGATCATAAGAGGATGCTAAATTAGCACTAAATTCAGCAACAAGAAGTTCAGAACAATAGTCTGTATTCCAAAGCCAAATGGCATTGCCTTCTTGCTCTAAATATTGCACATTGTCTCACAAACCATGTTTAGGTCCTTTATCAACTGAAAACTTCATCATCCTGTAACCTAGGTAGGGCAGGCATTACTAGTCTGATTTTTTACCTATGGGAAACTGAGGCTCACGGATCCCAAGTGGGTTGCCTAAATCACAAGCAAGCTGACAGGACTGGGGCCTTAACTCAAATTCAGTCGATTTAAAAACTATTGTCATTTTGTTGAAAATAATTCCTCACATTAATTCATCTACTTTTCTTTTTTTTAATTCATCTACTTATTTTAAAAAATCCATATCGGGTACATACTATTTGCCAGGAACTGGTCTTGGTGCCATTTTATTTTTTTTTATAGATTAATTTTTATTGGTGTTCAATTTACCAACATAGAGAAAAACACCCAGTGCTCATTCCGTCAAGTGTCCGCCTCAGTGCCCGTCACCCATTCCCCCTCACCCCCCGCCCTCCTCCCCTTCCACCACCCCTAGTTCGTTTCCCAGAGTTAGGAGTCTCTCATGTTCTGTCTCCCTTCCTGATATTTCCCACACATTTCTTTTCCCTTCCTTTATATTCCCTTTCACTATTATTTATATTCCCCAAATGAATGAGAACATACACTGTTTGTCCTTCTCCGATTGACTTACTTCACTCAGCATAATACCCTCCAGTTCCATCCACGTCGAAGCAAATGGTAGGTATTTGTCGTTTCTAATGGCTGAGTAATATTCCATTGTATACATAAACCACATCCTCTTTATCCATTCATCTTTCGATGGACACCGAGGCTCCTTCCACAGTTTGGCTATTGTGGACATTGCTGCTATAAACATTGGGGTGCAGGTGTCCCGGCGTTTCATTGCATCTGAATCTTTGGGGTAAATCCCCAACAGTACAATTTCTGGGTCGTAGGGCAGGTCTATTTTTAACTCTTTGAGGAACCTCCACACAGTTTTCCAGAGTGGCTGCACCAGGTCACATTCCCACCAACAGTGTAAGAGGGTTCCCTTTTCTCCGCATCCTCTCCAACATTTGTTGTTTCCTGCCTTGTTAATTTTCCCCATTCTCACTGGTGTGAGGTGGGATCTCATTGTGGTTTTGATTTGTATTGCCCTGATGGCAAGTGATGCAGAGCATTTTCTCATGTGCATGTTGGCCATGTCCATGTCTTCCTCTGTGAGATTTCTCTTCATGTCTTTTGCCCATTTCATGATTGGATTGTTTGTTTCTTTGGTGTTGAGTTTAATAAGTTCTTTATAGATTTTGGAAACTAGCCCTTTATCTGATATATAATTTGCAAATATCTTCTCCCATTCTGTAGGTTGTCTTTTAGTTTTGTTGATTATATCGCTTGCTGTGCAAAAGCTTCTTATCTTGATGAAGTCCCAATAGTTCATTTTTGCTTTTGTTTCTTTTGCCTTTGTGGATGTATCTTGCAAGAAGTTACTGTGGCCAAGTTCAAAAAGGTTGTTGCCTGTGTTCTCCTCTAGGATTTTGATGGAATCTTGTCTCACATTTAGATCTCTCATCCATTTTGAGTTTATCTTTGTGTATGGTGCAAGAGAGTGGTCCAGTTTCATTCTTCTGCATGTGGATGTCCAATTTTCCCAGCACCATTTATTGAAGAGACTGTCTTTCTTCCAATGGATAGTCTTTCCTCCTTTATTGAATATTAGTTGACCATAAAGTTCAGGGTCCACTTCTGGGTTCTCTATTCTGTTCCATTGATCTATGTGTCTGTTTTTGTGCCAGTACCACACTGTCTTGATGACCACAGCTTTGTAGTACAACCTGAAATCTGGCATTGTGATGCCCCCAGCTATGGTTTTCTTTTTTAAAATTCCCCTGGCTATTCGGGGTCTTTTCTGATTCCACACAAATCTTAAAATAATTTGTTCCAACTCTCTGAAGAAAGTCCATGGTATTTTGATAGGGATTGCATTAAACGTGTAAATTGCCCTGGGTAACATTGACATTTTTACAATATTAATTCTGCCAATCCATGAGCATGGAATATTTTTCCATCTCTTTGTGTCTTCCTCAATTTCTTTCAGAAGTGTTCTATAGTTTTTAGGGTGTAGATCCTTTACCTCTTTGGTTAGGTTTATTCCTAGGTATCTTATGATTTTGGGTGCAATTGTAAATGGGATTGACTCCTTAATTTCTCTTTCTTCAGTCTCATTGTTAGTGTATAGAAATGCCATTGATTTCTGGGCATTGATTTTGTATCCTGCCACGCTACCAAATTGCTGTATGAGTTCTAGCAATCTTGGGGTGGAGGCTTTTGGATTTTCTAAGTAGAGTATCATGTCATTGGCGAAGAGGGAGAGTTTGACTTCTTCTTTGCCAATTTGAATGCCTTTAATGTCTTTTTGTTGTCTGATTGCTGAGGCGAGGACTTCCAGTATTATGTTGAACAGCAGTGGTGAGAGTGGACATCCCTGTCTTGTTCCTGATCTTAGGGGAAAGGCTCCCAGTGCTTCCCCATTGAGAATTATATTTGCTGTGGGCTTTTCGTAGCTGGCTTTTAAGATGTCGAGGAAAGTTCCCTCTACCCCAACACTCTGAAGAGTTTTGATCAGGAATGGATGCTGTATTTTGTCAAATTCTTTCTCTGCATCTAATGAGAGGATCATCTGGTTCTTGGTTTTTCTCTTGCTGATATGATGAATCACATTGATGGTTTTACGAGTGTTGAACCAGCCTTGTGTCCCGGGGATAAATCCTACTTGGTCATGGTGAATAATTTTCTTAATGTGTTGTTGGATCCTATTGGCTAGTATCTTGTTGAGAATTTTTTCATCCATGTTCATCCAGGGATATTGGTCTGTAATTCTCCTTTTTGGTGGGGTCTTTGTCTGGTTTCGGAATTAAGGTGATGCTGGCCTCATAGAATGAATTTGGAAGTACTCCATCTCTTTCTATCTTTCCAAACAGCTTTAGTAGAATAGGTATGATTTCTTCTTTAAACGTTTGATAGAATTCCCCTGGGAAGCCATCTGGCCCTGGACTCTTGTGTCTTGGGAGGTTTTTGATGACTGCTTCAATTTCCTCCCTGGTTATTGGCCTGTTCAGGATTTCTATTTCTTCCTGCTCCAGTTTTGGTAGTTTGTGGCTTTCCAGGAATGTGTCCATTTCTTCTAGATTGCCTAATTTATTGGTGTACAGCTGTTCATAATATGTTTTTAAAATCGTTTGTATTTCCTTGGTGTTGGTAGTGATCTCTCCTTTCTCATTCATGATTTTATTAATTTGAGTCTTCTCTCTCTTCTTTTTAATAAGGTTGGCTAATGGTTTATCTATCTTATTAATTCTTTCAAAGAACCAACTCCTGGTTCTGTTGATCTGTTCCACAGTTCTTTTGGTCTTGATTTCATTTAGTTCTGCTTGAATTTTAATTAGCTGTCTTCTTCTGCTGGGGGTGGGGTCCATTTGCTGCTTTTTCTCTAGTTCCTTTATGTGTAAGGTTAGCTTTTGTATTTGAGTTCTTTCCAGTTTTTGAATGAATGCTTGTATTGCGATGTATTTCCCCCTCAGGACTGCTTTTGCTGCATCCCAAAGATTTTGAACGGTTGTATCTTCATTCTCATTAGTTTCCATGAATCTTTTTAATTCTTCCTTAATTTCCTGGTTGACGTTTTCATCTTTTAGCAGGATGGTCCTTAACCTCCACGTGTTTGTGGTCCTTCCAAACTTCTTGTTGTGATTAAGTTCTAATTTCACGACATTATGGTCTGAGAATATACAGGAGACTATCCCGATCTTTTGGTATCGGTTCAGACCCGATTTGTGACCCAGTATATGGTCTATTCTGGAGAAAGTTCCATGTGCACTTGAGAAGAATGTGTATTCAGTTGAGTTTGGATGTAAAGTTCTGTAGATATCTGTGAAATCCATCTGGTCCAGTGTATCATTTAAAGCTCTCATTTCTTTGGAGATGTTGTGCTTAGAAGACCTATCGAGTATAGAAAGAGCTAGATTGAAGTCAGCAAGTATAAGTGTATTATTATCAAAGTATTTCTTCAGTTTGTTTATTAATTGGTTTAAATATTTGGCAGCTCCCACATTCGGGGCATATATATTGAGGATTGTTAAGTCCTCTTGTTGGATAGATCCTTTGAGTATGAGATAGTATCCCTCTTCATCTCTCACTATAGTCTTCAGGGTAAATTTTAATTTATCTGATATGAGGATGGCTACCCCTGCTTTCTTTTGAGGACCATTTGAATGGTAAATGGTTCTCCAACCTTTTGTTTTCAGGTTGTAGGTGTCCTTCTGTCTAAAATGAGTCTCTTGTAGACAGCAAATAGATGGGTCCTGCTTTTTTATCCAGTCTGAAACCCTGCGCCTTTTGATGGGGTCATTAAGCCCATTCACGTTCAGAGTTACTATTGACAGATATGAGTTTAGTGTCATCATGATATCTATTCAGTCCTTGTTTTTGTGGATTGTTCCACTGAACTTCTTCTTAAAGGGGAATTTTAAGAGTCCCCCTTAAAATTTCTTGCAGAGCTGGTTTGGAGGTCACATATTCTTTCAGTTCCTGCCTGTCTTGGAAGCTCTTTATCTCTCCTTCCATTTTGAATGAGAGCCTTGCTGGATAAAGTATTCTTGGTTGCATGTTCTTCTCATTTAGGACCCTGAATATATCCTGCCAGCCCTTTCTGGCCTGCCAGGTCTCTGTGGAGAGGTCTGCTGTTACCCTAATATTCCTCCCCATAAAAGTCAGGGACTTTTTTTTTCTTGCTGCTTTAAGGATCTTCTCCTTATCTTTGGAATTTGCAAGCTTCACTATTAAATGTTGAGGTGTTGAACGGTTTTTATTGATTTTAGGGGGGGATCTCTCTATTTCCTGGATCTGAATGCCTATTTCCCTTCCCAGATTCGGAAAGTTTTCAGCTATTATTTGTTCAAATACATATTCTGGCCCTCTGGCCCTTTCGGCGCCCTCGGGAACCCCAATTAAACGTAGGTTTTTCTTCCTCAGGCTGTCATTTATTTCCCTTAATCTATCCTCATGATCTTTTAATTGCCTGTCTCTTTTTTCCTCAGTTTCCCTCTTTGCCATCAACTTGTCTTCTATGTCACTCACTCGTTCTTCCACCTCGTTAAGCCTCGTCGTTAGGACTTCTAGCTTGGATTGCATCTCATTTAATTGATTTTTAATTTCTGCCTGATTGGATCTAAATTCTGCAGTCATGAAGTCTCTTGAGTCCTTTATGGTTTTTTCTAGAGCCACCAGTAGCTGTATAATAGTGCTTCTGAATTGGCTTTCTGACATTGAATTGTAATCCAGATTTTGTAACTCTGTGGGAGAGAGGACTGTTTCTGATTCTTTTTTTTTTTTTTTTTTGTGGTGAGGTTTTCCTTCTAGTCATTTTGCTCAGTGCAGAGTGGCCAGAAACAAGTTGTATTGGGAAAAGGAGAAAACGAGAGAGAAGGAAAGAAAAGAGAAAAAGAAAAAAGAGAAAGAAGGAAAAAAAGGGAAAAAAGAGAAGAGAAAAAGAAAGAAAGGAAAAAAAGGGTTGGGGGAAGCAAACAGAAATCAAAAAGCAAAAAAAAAAAAAAAAAAAAAAACCCAGAAAACACGGGGAAGTATCTTCTGCTTCTGTATACTGTAAGTCCCGTGACTTCCCCTGGAACTGGTCCGTCTCGCTGGTCTTCTGGGGGAGGGGCCTGCTGTGCTGATTTTCAGGTGTTAGCACTCGGGGGAGCTGCTCTGCCCCTGCCTGGTGCAGGACTCAGTGGGGGCTGTTCACCCCGTGAGGCCCCAGGAGGAACAACCGCAGTGGCGGGGCCAGCTCTGCAGCCCTGGAGTCAGCTCCCGCAGTAGCTCCGGGGCTCTCCGTCTGCAGGGCCTGGGGGCTCCGGGGCGGGGCCGCTGATCTGCTCAGCTGGGGCAGGAGCGTCCTCGCTGTCCTGGGCCCTCCCGGCCTCTGCCTGTCCCGGGGGAGGCCGGATCCTGGGCTGTGTCCCGGCGCCCGGTGCCCGGGGCCTGCGCTGTTGGATTTGCTCCCGCCCCGCAGCCCCCTCCGCGGAGCCGCCGCCCGAGCCCCTCCGAGCTGCTCCGGGTCCCGCCGTGCGCGCTGCAGCCCTTAGGGAGCTCGGGGGCTCTCCCGGGGCGCAGGTGCCTGTTAGTGTCCCAGGGAGCCCGAGGGCATCCCCGCCCTCCCGGGTCCTGCTCTAACTCCCTGCAGGCCTCTTTCCGCGGGGAAGGTTGGTGCAGCTCCTGCTCCTCCGGGACGGGGCTCTCCTGTCCTGTGGACACTCGCCCCGGCCTCAGCCCGGCTCCTCGCGGGGCCCCTCCCCCTTGGAGGCCTTTTGTGTCTTTATTTCTTTCCCCCGTCTTCCTACCTTGATAGACGCGCGAACTCTTCTCACTGGAGCATTCCAGCTGGTCTCTCTTTAAACCTCAGGCCGAATTCGTAGATTTTCAGGATGATTTGAAGGTTATCTAGGTAATTTGTTGGGGACAGGGGACTTAGGGACCCTACTCTTCCGCCCTCTTGCCCCTCCTCCTCTTGGTGCCATTTTAAACACTTAACATAGTCTTTTATAGTCAAAGCCCTTTCACCTGCATTATCTCACATACTGTTTTCTGTCGATCACATCTTCTTTCCTGAATTAGGTTGCATAATTGTATGTGAACCTATTCATGTGGGTGAAAGGAGAATTTCCTGTTGTTAATATGGGCAAATGGAGGCATATCTATTTCAAGCATCTGTCTACTGAGAGCTGAGGATGACATCAAATCTATTCCATTTGCAAATGAGGTCTCTTCTTTATCTCATTCTCTCCTCTAGAACATATGGCCTTCACTGTTTCATCATGTCCCAAAACACCTGTGAGCACAGTTAATAACATTTTGGCATTTTGTGAATTTTATTCCATGGAGGTTGAACATTCGGTCAATTCGGGAAAATTCATGAGCCAGAATTCAATACTTAACCAAAAATGATTGATGATAGATAGATGATAGATAGATAGATAGATAGATAGATAGATAGATAGATAATAGATTTTGTTGAACAAAATTTCGTTCTTGGAAACTCTCTACATTCTTTTGATTCCTTGCAGGTAATGAAAACTGTATAGAGGTACTTTTGGAGCAGAAATGTTTTCGCCAATTTATCGGTAATCCCTTTACTCCACTGCACTGTGCAATGTAAGTAGAAACACTGGAAGTTAATGGTGTTGCTTTTATCTTTTTAACTATACACAGAGAAATTGCCTTTTGGGGGAAGGGCCTGGCTTTTAGACCAGAAATAAGACCAATATATTTCATTTTGCTGCTAAGGGCAAATAGGTCTCATAGCAAAGTGTGGTTCCTAGTGTTAATGATTTTTCAGGAGCTTTCTGTGGTGTGCCCAGGTTCCAAGGCAGCTCACATGTCACCTGAGAGGAACTATATGAAGGGTAGTGAGTGACTCAGAGGCACGTTACACCCCAGGTGAAGAGGTCTTCAGACGTACCTTACATTTGTGTACCAAATTCAAAAAATAAGCTAGCGTTAACAACAATATGCCTGTGGATGATTAGAAAGACATCTTACAACAGGAAGACTTTTTATATATTGTAATTCTCCATTCTTCATGTGTTGTAAGTTCTTTTTTTGATAAATGTACTTTTTGCTGCCATCTCGTAGTCTGAAGCATTGTTTAGAGAATGAAGTGCTTTAAGACAGACTTCCATGGTCAGTCTGGGGGAGGATGGTCACCTGGGGCCTGCTTTGTCTTTGCATTTGCCTACGGGCTTCACAAGCAGCTGGGTCATTGGACTGAAAGATATTGGAGGTATAACATGGATCAATAAAGAAAGTAAGGGGGATCCCTGGGTGGCGCAGCAGTTTAGTGCCTGCCTTTGGCCCAGGGCGCGATCCTGGAGACCCGGGATCGAATCCCACGTCGGGCTCTGGGTACGTGGAGCCTGCTTCTCCCTCTGCCTGTGTCTCTGCCTCTCTCTCTCTCTCTCTCTCTCTCTCTCTCTCTGTGTGACTATCATAAATTTAAAAAAAATTAAAATAAAGAAAGTAAGGAAAAGAGAGTAGGAGTGATTTTAAATTTGAAGGAACAACGTCTTTGTTGATTCGGTACTCCTAAAAACCTAACATTTCACTTCATATAAGTGCTATGCAGTAAACTCCTTCCTGGATGTAGGGGTTCTGAAGAAATGCAGGCATTACAGAATGTGTGCCACGAGAACTGTTAAAATGATTTAAAGAAGCAATTCAAAGTGATGCAAACAACTTTATTTTACACTTCATGAAGCAGACAGTCTACTTTCAAGAGGCCAGAGAATTGCAAAGTAAGGCAGAAAGCAGTAAGCTTTCACAGATTAAAGTACAGGAAACAGAGAAGGGAAGAAATAAAAATATCTGACAAGGAAAGGTTACATATTTGGCCTTATTGGAGGTATCACCGGAATGGGTGATATAACTTGGTAATTATTAATTGGTTAAGTAGATGACATCTGGGAGCTGGTACATTTTCAAGAACATGAAACCTGAAAGTTAAGTTTTGTTTTGCTGATGTTGTTTCCCAGGATCAGTGGTGCCTGGTGCTACCAGGTAAAGGTTCATTCATGTGGGATCAGTTGGGCAGCTCTGGCCAACCAAGAGGTTTGGGCAAAGGTGATGTTGCAAGTTACTCTCAGTTACCACTGTCTCTTTGGGTCTCAGTCTATATTTCACAGGAGATAATGTTAGGTTTACATTCTAGGTGGAAGAAGACCATAAGTTGGCTGGCTTATGACTGCATACAGTCATCTAAAACCCTTGAGAGAATAACAGACTAGGAAGCAACAGGCCAGGAGGGTACTTATTAATAGTAAAAGTATTCCTAAGGTTTGCAGGACTTTCCTGAACCAGGGTCCCCCATGAATGAAACCAACTAGAATCACATAAATTTAGAAATAGTCCCAAAGAGTGGATTCTTCCTTAAGCCAGCTGACCTGTTCATGTATTTTATGTAACCGCGTTTCCACTTCCCCAGAAGTGTTTATCCAGCAAGCTTGTTCTAGAGAAACCTAGACATTAGAAATCAGGAGAAAGTCTGTGATGGACAGAACCACAGGCTCACCAACATTATAGCAAAGCCAACAGTAGGTTAGAAGTTGGATTACCCTCCATTGCAATGGCCTGCTGTATATGAACAATGGCATTATCTTTCTAGGCCAGGGCAAGGTGGAAGGTAGACAAAGGAATCATAAAGACCTTCATGGTAGAGTAATTAGGAAAAGAATGGCCAAAGAGGGAAGGAGGAATGGAAAGAAATGTTCTTGATCCAAGATCTTGGGAGGAAACAGTGTACTTCAGTGTCAGCTACTAATCTTCCCAATTTGCTTTTGAGGTCTCTGGCATTGGCACAGGACCAGATGTCAGATGGAGCCTTCTCCAGTTGTGAAATATGCACTCAGGTTCAACGTCTTGTAGTTGGCAGTAATGTCAGTGGTCAAGGGTACTTGGTAGAAACCTTTCCAGGAATCTCACTTTTGCAAAAGTATCAGAGTAGAATAAAGCAATGACTGTCTGCAAATGACAAAAGACTTAAATGTACCTATTGTGACATCTGATGATAGGTCATTACAAGGAATTGACAAGGAACTTTGGTTATTTTTGTTGTACATAACATTCAATGATAAGTAGAATTACGACAGACATTAGAACATATCAGAATTTTAAGAATTTTTAGAAACACTTATAATAACATATACAAATACAACATAAAAACATCATTCCACATTTGGCAATGCTTCTTATATAATTTAACAAACCAAATAAACCTAATTAGTTTAATATTTTTTTCATAAGGAATAAGAAAAAAATCTTTTGAGATGTTCCAGATGTCTTTTAAACATCCCAAACTTCATTCAAGGACAAAAATACTTCATTTAGAATTTGATTTGGGGGAAGTTTGTCCAAAATATCAAAAGATTTTAAAACACTTGATTGAATAGGATCATAGGTCACTGTGCAATAATAAGCTATCCATTAATCAAAGCAATAAAGACTTTAAAGATAAATACAGAAAGTTACATAGTACCTAAAAAGACAAACAAAAAATCTCCTTGACTCTTAATATTAAGAAGACTGGGTTTTCTTAAGTAATTAAAGACTAAATAAAGATAGCCTAAAGCACAGTAAATTATTTTGGTAAGACACAAAATCTGCTTTATAGGAGGATTACTTAAAAGATAAAAAACAAAACACCTTTACTTATGGTTTCTTATTAAGAGCAGATCAATAATCTAGCTTTAAAAACCCCTTTGTTCTTTTAACAGAGTGAAAACCAAATTCTAATTTTATACTAGTATACTTTGATTTTAAAACTCATTTTTTAAAAACTTAAATAAATCCATTCAAATCTTAGCCAGCTTGGCCACACATAGAATTCCTTTTCCAAGATTCCTTTTCCATAGACCATTTACAATTTTTTATATCCATTCACATTTTGTACTAATTTTTTCCTCTCTTTCTTATTCCAAAAAAAAAAAAAAAGTCATCTTACTTGAGGAGGAAATTACTTTTCTCTTTTTTGTTACCAAAACAAGAAAACAAATAAAGCCCATGTCTTTCATTCTGTTCCTTATCCAAAAAATACATTCTACTTTTATTACCTACTTTTCTAACACAGTTATTTGCTCTCACACTTATTATTTCAAAATAGTTTTAATTGATTAAAATTCTTAACCCCTTGAATCCTTAACTCCTAGTAAAAACTAAGTAGGCGATAGTGGATTGTCTATTACATTGCCATTCTGTGGATTGGCAAATTCATAAATAAATTTCATAATTTCTAAAGTATATCCTTCCTCGTATACCTTTCTCAATGTGGTACAAAACATGTGTACTAACGGAGCCAAATATCTGTAGTTCCTCTGTCAAAGGAAGCCAAAAGTAGATAAATCTGTGTTCAGTAATAATGTTTCAGAATTTTCTATGAATTGGAAATGATCTAGAAGTCAATGAATATCCATCATTTAATGTATGTCAGTATAACTTTAAGGTTTTAAGTTACCAAACTTAAAATTATTTAAGTTTTGGAAACTATTTTTATGTATACATATCATAAAGCATAATTATTGTTGAGAAGTTGATTTATAAGCTTTTATCTTACTTACCTCAATTTAATTTACTTGTTCTTAATGATTATGTTTGGATCACTCATGAAAATTTCATGAGATATTAAACAGCTAACTATCATCTTAAATTATCTTTCTGGCTGACAAATTCTGTAACAGTGATAACAAGAGCTCACTTGATTTTTAGCAAACCTAGGTCGAATAAAGTTTTATGTCTGCAGTATAAATGTTGATAAGTCTGAAGACATGCTTGTTTTAATTCAACCAACCAACCAAAAACTAGTCTTTCTTTACCAAAGATTTTTAAAGTAGATCATGTGAACCTGAAAAACATTTGGGTTAGTTTCTATATTTCAGAGAGTATTCTTGACTTCTGTAAGTGCTTAATGTTCTTTTTATTATTAATATTATTATTATTATATTAATTAACTAATTTATTTATTTATTTGTTGGGGGGGGCACAGGGAGAGAATCTTAAGCTGGGCGAGGAGCCCCACCTGGGGGTGTAGTCTCACAATCCTAAAATCATGACCTGAGCCAAAACCACACGTCAGAAGCTTAAGCACCTGAGCCACCAGGCGCTCCAAGTGCTCAGTGTTCTTTAAGCCAATTAAATAGAGCTCTTTACAAATTAATTTTGGCAATACCATCTGAAAATAGAAAAAAATGTAACATACATACATAGACATACACACACATATAGAAAGACACGAACAGAAATCTTATAGCTTTTGTTTTTAAATTTTAGCCTTTAAATGGGTATGATAGTGCAAAACTCACTAGTTTATTTAACAACAACAACAAAACAACACAGATCCAAATTGTGTTTCTGGCAAATGGATTAAGTTATGATTACTGGCTTAGATGGCTTAAACTTTTTACTAATTTTAGGAGAGAAAACAAGATTTTTAAATTTTAAAAAAATTCCATTATAGTTAATATGTAGTGTTATATTAGTTTCAGGTGTACAATATAGAGATTCAAGAATTCCATCTATCACCCAGTGCTCATCAAGAAGACTTAAGATTTTTTATTTCCCTAGTTTCCAAATAGCCTGTCTTTTCCTCTTCCTTTTTCTGATAAGAATTACCTCCCTTAAATGTGCATTTCAAAGAGATGGCCTAGATGTGAGTTCCTAAAGATGACCAGGCCTCAAAGGCACAGGGACAGAACACAAGATCCTCCAAGAAGGACTTTTATTTATTTCATAAATCCAGGATTTTACAATTACCTACAAGCCTTTTGAGATGAATAAGGGTGTTTTGGAGATCGGTAAAAAGACTAGATGAGGTTTTTCTGGTCTTTGAAAACAATTTGTAAGGCAAGGAGTGTTGATTTTAATTCCTTAAAAAAAGGGCTGACCCACTCATCTACTACATTATTTTTAATTTGCTTCTTTATATCAAGGGGAAGATCTTTCTTCAACTAAGGTAGAAATCAAATGATTCCTTGGTTCTAGATTTAGAGCTGTTTGTCTTTGGAGTTCCCCCCATTCCCTACCCCTCACCCCAGGTACATAGTTTCATTTTAGCTTACCAGGAAGGCCTAAAACAAAGTTACTATTCGGCTGTGAATACCACCTTCCTATTTGGCCAACTTCTGGCAAACCATAAAGCTATTAAAAAAAAAAAAGACCTTTCAAGTACCTTGTTAAGCCAGGACAAACAGTAAGTATCGCTGGCAATATTGAACAATCCATGAATGCAAGAGGTGCCCCCAAAGATGGTACGATAGATACTACTTTCCCAAGATCCAGAGCTACCTCCCAAAGATAGCCAAAAGAAGGATTTAGGATAAGCAAGAAGACGATAGCAGTCCTTGGGAGAGAGAAGGATCAATAACCAATGGGTACCTCAAAACCAAATTCAGAAGAATCTAAATTTGGAAAGGAAGGGACAACATAAAATTATACCTGTCCCTCTTGACCAGCCACCCCAAAGACTATGAAAGCTGAATCTGGTTGGATTTCTCACCCTTTGCCTCCTCCTGTCAGGTTTCACAGTTCCCATCTGCAGGCTCCCAAGCAAATGGGATTTAAAGTAGAGAGTATTGCCCTGAAGGCATATACCAGAATTTGGCAAGATTTTTCAATTAATTTTAATTTTATTTCCCCTTGGCTGTTAGAGGGAATAACTGGTAGCAGTTAATTGGAGAATCGTTTGGCATCTTGTCAACACTGGAAGCAGCCCATATAGGGGCCCTCCTTTGAAGGTATATATGGGGGCATTTGAGTTGCTATCAAAGGATTTGCACAAAACCTCATAGACAGTCTTTTTTCCAGTGTCCCTGTAGATTGCACATGAGACCTCAATTTCTGAGCCAGTGTTTTTATGCTGGTGCAATGGGGCAAGCCCAGGTGGTGTTTTAGGTTTCTGCCCTTTGGAGCAGTTGCAGCTGTAAGGCCACTAACTTTGAAAAGACTCGTTTCTGATCTTAAAGCCTCTTCACAGTAGAAAGGCAATTCAGAGGATTAGTAGACTGTGAGGACTCAGGTAAAGGAGGATAAAGGGCAATAGTAGGAGTCATATCAATCTTACAGTCTTTGTTTTAGTTCTCTCTTGTATCTTTAATTTTTCATTAGCCTTGACAATAAATCTTTCAATGAAGCTATTTTGGAATCCTGAAGCTTTTTGGAAGCTTCTGCATACCAGCTAAAATTGGTATCCCATTCTCTTTGTTGATTTGGGAACCCTTGCTTTCAAGTGTACTTCTTAAATGAACGATCTTATCTAACTGGAACATTCCCCATGATGGCCATTGTAATTCTGGGTTGTCTTAGTAATATTTTTGCCATTTTTGTAGATATCTATAGCATCTGGAACCACAGTTTTTACACATAAAATAAGCAACTGTGCTGGAAGGCAGAGTGCTCAATTCTTTGAAACTTGAAGGATTTTTTTTTTTAAGCTAAGCCTTGAGTCTCTTGGAGCCAAATTAATACCTAAGAGAGATGTGCCATTGGATTTGGGATTTGTGTGGTGTTTTACAGTGTACCCTGTTGTGAGGAAATTTTTTTGAGCTTGGTGAGTGACCTAGTGTCAATCTAACCTGCTCAATAATCAACTTATCCTATCACAGGAGTCTTAGATTTATGTGGTGATCACTCTAACAGCTTTTAAGTGCTCAACCCATGTGCATAAATTTCATAGCTTTGGCTTCTGAGATTCTCATTAACAATAGATCTATTACTCTTCACAAGCTTTCTTTACAAGGGTGGATGCCCTCATGGCTTTTTTTTTTTTTTTAATTTTTTTTATTTATTTATGACAGTCACAGAGAGAGAGAGAGTCAGAGACACAGGCAGAGGGAGAAGCAGGCTCCATGCACCGGGAGCCTGATGTGGGATTCGATCCCGGGTCTCCAGGATCGCGCCCTGGGCCAAAGGCAGGCGCCAAACCACTGCGCCACCCAGGGATCCCGCCCTCATGGCTTTTAATAGTCCAACTTGTGCCTACTTAGATATTGATGTGCCATTGGTCAAAAACAGTCTGCATTTTTTTCTTAATTTATTTCCCCAAGCCTCCCAGGGGTTTATGCTGTGGACTTACTTCAAGGCCCCTGTTAGTCTTTTAGCGGCTGCCACCTACTGTAGACTTCCAATATAGCTATCGCAGAGCCTGTCTTGAATCATAAAACCTTTCTGGGAACTTTAATAAACACTTTTCCTTAAAAAGTTTTGGATAAAGTTTGTTTGGCTTGGAGAGTTGCACACAAGGGAGCAGACCTCAAACCCAAGAGTGATTCACCCTCAGCCCTTGGTAACGAGAGGAATAGTGAACTCTGAGGGTTCTGCAGGTGTCCTGCCTCTGTGTCTCCTCCTCCAGCCTATGAGTAGTCACCTTCAAATGCTACCCTTATCACCAACACTGTTAAAATGATTAAAGAAGACAATTTAGGTGATATAAATTTTATTGAGCACTTCATGAAGCAAGAAATTCTCCAAACTCTTGAGAGTGAAGACTGCCTACTTCATGAAATGTTAAATAAAGTTTATTTGTATGACCTAAATTGTCTTCTTTAATCATTTGAACAGAACATAAACCACAGATATTTGCATCAGACATTTTTGAATGTATCAGATTGTTAAATATACAGTAGATAGGAAGATGGAGTAGGAAGGGATTTATAATTTTTTTAATGGAAAAATTTTAAAGGTAAAATCTATTTTCATTTTAGAATAAATGATCATGAGAATTGTGCATCATTGCTACTTGGGGCCATAGATTCCAGTATTGTCAATTGCAGAGATGACAAAGGCAGGTAAGTGATCCCAAGATGGCATGCCTCTTGTCTTGATCAATCTTAGTCTCTGCTTTGTGGTTGTATAAGTAGCCAAACATTTATTTTTTTAATTGAAAAAGTAATATAAATAATATAAAAGCATTGGGGTTTTTTTCTTTAATTTTTTTTTTTTTTTTTTTTTTTTATGATGGTCACAGAGACAGAGAGAGAGAGAGAGAGAGAGACAGGCAGAGGGAGAAGCAGGCTCCATGCACCGGGAGCCTGACGCGGGACTCGATCCCGGGTCTCCAGGATCGCGCCCTGGGCCAAAGGCAGGCGCCAAACCGCTGCGCCACCCAGGGATCCCCTTCTTTAATTTTTTTAAAAAGATTTTTATTTATATAATCTCCACACCCAGAGTCGGACTCCAACTCACAACCCTGAGATTAAGAGTCACATGCTCTACCTCCTGAGCCAGCCAGGTGCCCCTATAAAGCACCTTAATTCTTTTAAGAATTAAATGTATAATTAGGTATTATATATATTATAAATATATAATTAGGGTATATAATTAGGAGAAATTACTCTCTTAGCCCAAAAGCACCAGCCTGTTCCATTGAGAAAGCCACCTTAAACTGTTCTTTTCAGATTTTTATATTCTCCCAAATATTTTCTATACATAGCTACCAACATAGATGAAAATATATGCTTATGTTCTTTTTATGCAAATGGGAGAATTCTATTACAATACTCTGCTTTTAGTGCATCTTGGAGAACTTTTCATGCCAGCATATATAGATTTACCGTACTCTTTTTAAAGGTGCATATTACTTCATTGAATAACGTATACTCGTTTAATCAGCCTGCCTTCTATTGAATAAAGTTTAGGTTTTTTCCAGCATTTTTACTATTTCAAAGAGTGGTGCAGTGAACAGTCTAGTATACATCTGTTCACGTGACCAAGTATGTCTAGGAGATCAGTTTTTAGTTTGAATTTTTTATTTTGATAAATAATACCAAATTGTGCTCCTAGAGAAATCAACTATCCATATTAGATAATGGGGGCTTTTTTTATTATTTCAATAGCCAATTATCTACAAATGTCAGACTTAGTTTTGAAAGTATCTTCTTTAAGAAGATACTTACTTGTGGGGCTCAAACTCATGACCCTGAGATCAAGAATCATGTGCTGACTCATGACCCTGAGATCAAGAATCATGGCTGACTGAGCCAGCCAGGCGCCCCAATTCTGGAAGTATCTTTATCAAAGATAAGAAAGAAGTCACTGGAACTGAACATCAAAGGGTCAGTAAAGACGCTAATTTTATTATCAGGACCACCACTTACACCCTCCAAAGTTAGGGAATGCCATTCACGTAGGTGACTGTTCAAAGTCCACTCTGAATGGACTTTAGAGTAGGCCTAATTGTTATCTCTGCAAACTGAGAAGTTTTAAATCCCTAAGATGACACTGTGCACATATTTCTTCAGGCATATACAGAAAGAGAGTGTGTTAAATTTAAAGGGAGCTGCAATCCTATTTGTTTTAAATCATTAGGACACCACTTCATGCAGCAGCATTTGCTGATCACGTGGAATGCCTGCAGCTTCTTCTGAGACACAATGCTGAAGTGAATGCAGCGGACAATTCAGGGAAAACAGCACTGATGATGGCTGCTGAGAACGGGCAGGCGGGCGCTGTGGGTATGTGCTTGACTGGTGGGCTTCGCATTCATGCCCAACCCAAACTGGAGTAACATAAAACTGAGAAATCGGTTATTCTCTTGGTATATGCATGTAAAAAAGGCCAACATTTTATTTAAGCTCCTTGATTCTACTTGCTAATTGTCTTCAGTCCCCTGTTATTTGATTATTAGTGGACGTTGTCAAAGTGAACTGATCTTTCTGCAGTGAAAACTCTCAACAAATAGAGACCAAATGTAGCAACAGAATTATTTTACCTGGAAATAACAAAACAATAAAGTCAATTAAAATTAATGTCTATAGACCTTTGATTTCGATAGAACAATATAGCAATAAATTTTTCCTTTTTTCTTTAAAAGCATTAAATATGATGATGTGGCCATACTAATTTGAATGTGTCATTGCAATTACCATGTAGTCTAAATAACTCTCTTTTGGCTTTTTCTTTAGATATTTTGGTGAACAGTGCCCAGGCTGATCTGACTGTAAAGGATAAAGACTTGAACACACCCTTACATTTGGCTAGTAGCAAAGTATGTACATGAATTTGAAATAATGTTACTTAGCGTTCTAATAAGACTAATACCACTTAAATGCTTTTTCAGAAGTGTGTTCCGTGGCTCTTAATTGAGATGTACATTTTCCCAGGGTATTGTCAACTATAAGCCAAATGGAAGGGGAAGACACAAAGGGCAGACCCACATAGGGGTTGATGAGGATATGCCTTTCATGGCATTTGCCACTGTATTCTTATGTGGTCTGTCTTCATACTGCCACTGTATCTGTTTCCGTGGGTTGTAGTCCCATATCATCTTAGTTTTATTTATTTTTTTTTTCATCTTAGTTTTAAACAAGGTTAGGACCTTAGTTATGTGGCTTCTAAAAGGTGTACTTGTTTTCATTTTGTTCCTTGAATACGGTAATAACACAGCCAAAAAATACTCACCTTTGAGGCAAATAAATGCATTCATGTACATTTCTACCCTCTAACTTTTTTTCTGGTTCATAGTTCAATGAAAGGAATGTGTTTGAGGTCTTTTGTTTTTGTTTTTGTTTGTTTGGTTGTTTTTTTTTTTTTTAAGATTTTATTTATTTTTTCATGGGAGACAAAGAGAGAGAGAGAGGCAGAGACACAGGCGGGGGAGAAGCAGGCTCCATGCAGGGAGCCCGACGTGGGACTCGATCCAGGGACTCCAGGATCACGCCCTGGGCCAAAGGCAGGCACTAAACCACTGAGCCACCCAGGGATCGGTTTTGTTTTTTTTCTAATAGAATTATGTTCACATGTAGCTCAAGATTCCTGCTCCTGTAAAAGATAAATGATGTATCAATAAATATATAATTTTACAAAAGTGAGATCACAATGTTCTAGAGCCCACTTTTGTTACTGAATCATATCTTATGGATATCTTTTTTTTAAAGATGTATTTATTTATTTATTTATTTTAGACAGACAGGGAGAGAGAACAAGGGGGGCGGAGGGTCAGAGGGAGAGAATCTGCAAGCTGACTCCCTGCTGAGCACAGAGGCTGATGTGGGGCTCTGTCCCACGGCCATTGAGATCATGACCTGAGCTGAAATCAAGAGTTGTACGCTTAACCAGCTGAGCCACCCAGGTGCCCCATGATTATCTTTTTTTTAGATATCAAATTGTATAGTGTTTTAGAAGATGTATGGATTTCTACCCTAAGAATGTGCCATCCTGGTTTGCTTGGGTAGCTTGGTGGTTGAGCGTCTGCCTTTAACTCAGGTCATGATCCTGGGGCCCTGGGATTGAGTCCCTCATCAGGTCTCCACAGGGAGCCTGCTTCTCCCCCTTCCTGTGTCTCTGCCTCTCTCTGTGTGTCTCTCATGAATACATAAAATCTTTTTTAAAAGTGCCATCCTTTATTCAGTCCATCCCCAACTGTTAGACATTTGCTTGTTTTCAAATATATACTACTATAGATGATGCTAATTGTAGAGATTTTTTTTAAAGAATTCTTTACTCATTCCTTTAAGATAAATTCTTCAATGAGTCTAAGGCTATGATTATATTTAATCCTAAATGGGCCTCTGATAAGATCACAATTGTTTATACTCCACCAGCAGTGCATCAGAATGAAAACTCCATGTTATAGTGTAATGCCAGCTGACACCAGTGGTGGTAGTTTGTTTCAATATGGTGACAGTATTAAAGATGTTGTCTGTACCCAGTGGTATGAGATGCTTTGGCTATTCCTTTCACTGGTTGCATTTTCTCACTTCATGCTCTGGGAAACCCATGGAAACCCCCAAAAAAGTTCAGTTTCATGAAGTTTATTTCTTTTTTTTTTTTTTTTTTTGCATTTTTTTTATTGGAGTTCGATCTGCCAACATAGAGCATAACACCCAGTGCTCATCCCATCAAGTGCCTCCCTCACTGCCCATCACCCAGTCACCTCAACCCCCCCACTCACCTGCTCTCCCCTTCCACTACCCCTTGTTCGTTTCCCAGAGTTAGGAGTCTCTCATGTTCTGTCTCCCTCTCTGATATTTCCCACTCAGTTTCTCTCCTTTCCCCTTTAATCCATTTCACTATTTTTTATATTCCCCGAATGAATGAGACCATATAATGTTTGTCCTTTTCCGATTGACTTACTTCACTCAGCATAATACCCTCCAGTTCCATCCACGTCGAAGCAAATGGTGGGTATTTGTCATTTCTAATGGCTGAGGAATATTCCATTGTATACATAGACCACATCTTCTTTATCCGTCATCTTTCGATGGACACTGAAGCTCCTTCCACAGTTTGGCTATTGTGGACATTGCTGCTATAAACATCGGGGTGCAGGTGTTCTGGCATTTCATTGTATCTGTATCTTTGGGGTAAATCCCCAGCAGTGCAATTGCTGGGTCGTAGGGCAGGTCTATTTTTAACTCTTTGAGGAAACTCCACACAGTTTTCCAGAGTGGCTGCACCAGTTCACATTCCCACCAACAGTGCAAGAAGGTTCCCCTTTCTCCATATCCTCTCCAACATTTGTTGTTTCCTGTCTTGTTAATTTTCCCCATTCTCACTGGTATGAGGTGGGATCTCATTGTGGTTTTGATTTGTATTTCCCTGATGGCCAGTGATGCGGAGCATTTTCTCATGTGCCTGTTGGCCATCTGTTTGTCTTTGGTGAAATTTCTGTTCATGTCTTTTGCCCATTTCATAGTTGGATTTGTTTGTTTCTTTGCTGTTGAGTTTAATAAGTTCTTTATAGATCTTGGATACTAGCCCTTTATCTGATAGGTCATTTGCAAATATCTTCTCCCATTCTGTAGGTTGTCTTTGAGTTTTGTTGACTGTTTCTTTTGCTGTGCAGAAGCTTTTTATCTTGATTAAATCCCAATAGTTCACTTTTGCTTTTGTTTCCCTTGTCTTCATGGATGTATCTTGCAAGAAGTTGCTTTGGCCAAGTTCAAAAAGGGTGTTGCCTGTGTTCTCCTCTAGGATTTTGCTGGATTCTTGTCTAACGTTTAGATCTGTCATCCATTTTGGGTTTATCTTTGTGTATGGTGTAAGAGAATGGTCTAGCTTCATACTTCCACATGTGGCTGTCCAATTTTCCCAGCACCATTTATTGAAGAGACTGTCCTTTTTCCAGTGGATAGTCTTTCCTGCTTCGTCAAATATTAGTTGACCATAGAGTTGAGGGCCCATTTCTGGGTTCTCTATTCTGCTCCATTGATCTATGTGTATGTTTTTGTGCCAGTACCACACTATATTGATGATTACAGCTTTGTAGTACAACTTGAAATCTGGCATTGTAATGCCCCCGGCTCTGGTTTTCTTTTTCAGTATTCTCCTGGCTATTCAGGGTCTTTTCTGATTGCACAGAAATCTTAAGATGATTTGTTCCAACTTTCTGAAGAAAGTCCATGGTAGGGCAGCCCTGGTGGTGCAGCGGTTTAGCGCCACCTGCAGCCCAGGGTGTGATCCTGGAGTCCTGGGATCGAGTCCCACATCGGGCTCCCTGCATGGAGCCTGCTTCTCCCTCTGCCTGTGTCTCTGCCTCTCTCTGTCTCTGTCTGTCTCTCTCTCTCTCTGAATAAATAAATAAATAAATGATCTTTTAAAAAAAGAAAATCCATGGTATTTTGGTAGGGATTGCATTAAATGTGTAAATTGCCCTGGGTAGCATTGACATTTTCATAATATTAATTCTTCCAATCCATGAACATGGAATAGTTTTCCATCTCTTTGTATCTTCAATTTCTTTCAGAAGTGTTTTGTAGTTTTTAGAGTATAGATCCTTTACCTCTTTGGTTAGGTGTATTCCTAGGTATCTTATGCTTTTGGGTGCAATTGTAAATGGGATTGACTCCTTAATTCCTCTTTCTTCAGTCTCATTGTTAGTGTATAGAAATACCACTGATTTCTGGGCATTGATATCTTGCCACACTGCCGAATTGCTGTATGAGTTCTAGCAATCTTGGGGTGGAGTCTTTTGGGTTTTCTATGTACAGTATCATGTCATCTGCGAAGAGGGAGAGTTTGACTTCTTCTTTGCCAATTTGAATGCCTTTTATTTCTTTTTGTTGCCTGAATGCTGAGGCTAGGACTTCTAGTACTATGTTGAATAGCAGTGGTGAGAGTGGACATCCCTGTCTTGTTCCTGATCTTAGGGGAAAGGCTCCCAGTGTTTCCCCATTGAGAATGATATTTGTTGTGGGCTTTTCCTAGATGGCTTTTAAGATGTTGAGGAATGTTCCCTCTATCCCTACACTCTGAAGAGTTTTGATCAGGAATGGATACATGTTTTTGTCAAATGCTTTCTCTGCATCTATTGAAAGGGTCATATGGTTCTTGTTTTTTCTCTTGTTGATATGATCTATCACATTGATTGCTTTACAAGTGTTGAACCAGCCTTGCATCCCAGGATAAATCCCACTTGGTCATGATGAATAATCTTCTTAATGTACTATTGGATCCTATTGGCTAGTATCTTGTTAAGAATTTTTACATCTGAAAAAAAATTTTTACATCTGTATTCATAAGGGATATTGGTCTATAATTCTCCTTTTTGGTGGGGTCTTTGTCTGGTTTTGGAATTAAGGTGATGCTGGCCTTATAAAACAAGTTTGGAAATATTCTGTCCCTTTCCGTCTTTCAGAACAGCTTTAGTAGAATAGGTATTGTTTCTTCTTTAAAAGTTTGATAGGGGCAGCCCAGGTGGCCCAGCAGTTTAGCACTGCCTTTGGCCCAGGGTGTGATCCTGAGGACCTGAGATCGAGTCCCACATCGGGCTCCCTGAATGGAGCCTGCTTTTCCCTCTTCCTGTGTCTCTGCCTCTCTCTCTCTCTCTGTGTCTCTCATGAGTAAATGTATAAAATCTTTAAAAGAAAAAACAAAAATACATTTGATAGAATTCCCCTGAGAAGCCATCTGGCCCTGAACTTTTGTGTCTTAGAAAGTTTTTGATGACTGCTTCAATTTCCTCCCTGGTTATTAGCCTGTTCAGGTTTTCTCTTTCTTCCTGTTCCAGTTTTGATAGTTTGTGGTTTTCCAGAAATGTGTCCATTTCTTCTAGATTGCCTAATTTATTGGCGTATAGCTGCTCATAATATGTTTTTAAAATCGTTTGTATTTCCCTGGTATTGGTTGTGATCTCTCCTTTTTCATTCGTGATTTTATTAATTTGAGTCTTTTCTCTTTTGTTTTCAATAAGGCTGGATAATAGTTTATCTAATCTTATTAATTCTTTCAAAGAACCAACTCCTGGTTTTGTTGATCTGTTCTTCTAGTCTCTATTTCATTGAGTTCTGCTCAAGTCTTTATTAACTCTCTTCTTCTGCTTGGTGTAGGTTTTATTTGCTGTTCTTTCTCCAGTTCCTTCAGGTGCGAGGCTAGCTTATGTATTTGAGTTTTTTCCAGTTTTTTTGAGGGATGCTCGTATTGGGATGTATTTCCCTCTTAGGACTACTTTTGCTGTATCCCAAAGATTTTGTTTTTTGTTTTTTGGTTTTTTTTTATCCCAAAGATTTTGAATGGTTGTATCTTCATTCTCATTAGTTTCCATGAATCTTTTTAATTCTTCCTTAATTTCCTGGTTGACCTTTTCATCTTTTAGCAGGATGGTCCTTAACCTCCATGTGTTTGTGGTCCTTCCAAACTTCTTGTTGTGATTAAGTTCTAATTTCAAGGCATTATGGTCTGAGAATATATAGGGGACTATCCCGATCTTTTGGTATCGGTTCAGACCCGATTTGTGACCCAGTATGTGGTCTATTCTGGAGAAAGTTCCATGTGCACTTGAGAAGAATGTGTATTCAGTTGCATTAAGATGTAAAGTTCTGTAAATATCTGTGAAATCCATCTGGTCCAGTATATCATTTAAAGCTCTTGTTTCTTTGGAGATGTTGTGCTTAGAAGATCTGTCATTTGCAGAAAGCGCCATGTTGAAGTCTTCCAGTATTAGTATATTATTATCTATGTCTTTACTTTGGTTATTAATTGATTGATATACTTGGCAGCTCCCACATTAGGGACATAAATATTCATGATTGTTAGTTCCTCCTGTTGGATAGATCCTTTAAGTTTGATATAGTGTCCCTCTTCATCTCTTACTACAGTCTTTGGGATAAACTTTATCTGATATGAGGATGGCTACCCCAGCTTTCTTTTGAGGACCATTTGAATGGTAAATGGTCCTTAAATCCTTATTTTCAGGCTGTATGTGTCCTTATGTCTAAAATGAGTCTCTTGTAGACATTTGAATGGTAAATGGTCCTTAAATCCTTATTTTCAGGCTGTATGTGTCCTTGTGTCTAAAATGAGTCTCTTGTAGACAGCAAATAGATGGGTCTTGCTTTTTTATCCAGTCTGAAACCCTGCATCTTTTGATGGGATCATTTAGCCCATTCACGTTCAGAGTAACTATTGTAAGATAGGAATTTAGTGTCACTGTAATACCTATTCAGTCCCTGTTTTTGTGGATTATTTCTTTTGGGTCCTCTTTCTTTTACAGAGTCCCCCTTAATATTTCTTGCAGAGCTGGTTGGGTGGTCACATATTCTTTCAGTTTCTGCCTATCTTGGAAGCTCTTATCTCTCCTTCTATTCTGAATGAGAGCCTTGCTGGATAGAGTATTCTTGGCTGCATGTTCTTCTCACTTAGGACCCTGAATATAACCTGCCAGCCCTCTCTGGTCTATGTGGAGAGGTCTGCTGTTAACCTAATACTGCTCCCCATAAAGATTAGGGATTTCTTATCTCTTGCTCCTTTAAGGATCTTCTCTTTATCTTTGGAATTTGCAAGTTTCACTGTTAAATGTCGAGGTGTGGACCGGTTTTTATTCATTTTAGCGGGGGACCTCTCTATCTCCTGGATCTGAATGCCTGTTTCCCTCCCCACGCTAGGGAAGTTCTCAGCTATGGTTTGTTCAAATATGCTTTCTGGCCCTCTGGCCCTCTCGGCACCCTCTGGAACCCCAGTTATATGTAGATTTTTCCTTCTGAGGCTGTCATTTATTTCCCTTAATCTCTCCTTGTGGTCTTTTAATTATTTTTGTCTTTTTTCCTCAGCTTCCTTCCTTGCCATCAACTTGTCTTCTATGTCACTTGCTCTTTCTTCTACCTCATTAACCCTCGTCATTAGGACCTCCAGTTTGGATTGCATCTCATTTAATTGATTTTTAATTTTGGCCTGATTAGATCTAAATTCTGCAGTCATGAAGTCTCTTGAATCCTTTATGCTTTTTTCCAGAGTCACCAGTAGCTTTATAATTGTGCTTCTGAGTTGGCTTTCTGACATCTAATTGTAATCCAAATTCTGTAACTCTGTGGCAGAGAGTCCTGTTTCTGATTCTTTCTTTTGTGGTGAGTTCTTCTTTCTAGTCATTTTGTTCAGTGTAGAGTGGCTGTATGAATGGGCTGCGTCAAGAATATCAACCACAACCTAAGTAAAATTTCACCTTAGATGATTCTGCCAAGGTCAGATACCAGAAATTGAAAACAAAGATCAGAACGAAATAAAACAAAAGGATCACTAAAGCGAAAAACAAATTTTAAAACAAAGTAGTAAAAAATAAAAGGCCAGGAATCCGAAATAAGAAAGAAACAGAAAAAAGAAAGAAGAAAAAAAAGGGGGGACTGGGAAATGGTGGTAGTTACAAAGTTGTAGTGGAGGGAGAATGTAGTCTACCTGAGGGGTCCTAGAAGGTGATTCTCTTGGTTCTGAGTATATTAAGTTCTGTATGTTAGAAGATGCTCAGTCCCAAATTTATATAAACCAGAAATACTTGTAGAGGGCCCCACCATTGACCACCAAAACATAAATGGGATAAATGAGGGGGGAAGAATGGGAATGAGGAATCTCACAGAATGAACCAGCAACGGTATTCCACTTGGTTCTGGGTATATGCTTATCATGTTTTAGAAGGTATTAACTTCCACCATTGTAGAACAAAATGAGGCAGAGAAAAGAAAAAACACAAAAAAACAACAACAAAAAACATATCTTGTATATCTCTCAAAATTAAGTTGAGTATGATGAAGGGAATCTAGAAGTGGAAGATATATCTAAGACATGTAATTGTAGAAATATGAAAGTCAAAAAGGAAGAATCTTAAACATGAAGAGGTGGTAAAATATTGTAGTTAGGATGGGAAAAGAGAAAAAAACCTGGATATTTACAGTCTGATATAAAAACAAGTTGTACCAGAAAAATGATGGGAAAAAAAAGGGAGGAGTATCCTCTGGTTCTGTAAGTCCCTCGACTTCCCCTGGAGCTTCCCAGGGCTGCTCGGTCCAGAACTTGCTCTTCCCCTGTCCTTCCAGCTGGTCTCTGGGGGAGGAGCTGCTGTGCTGACTCTCAGGTGTGTGCACCTGGGGGACCTGCCCCCGCCCCCACCGGGCTCAGTGGGAGCTGTTTACCCCCTGAGACCCCTGTTTCCTGGCTGCCCCGTGCTGGTCGAGGCACAAGATGATAAAGGGAGGAACAACAAGACTGGTGGCGGCCAGCTCTCCAGCCCTGGAGTCAGCTCCCACAGTAACTACCACAGCTCCCAGTCCTCAGGGGCCTGGATGCTGGGGGGGTGGGGGGGCAGGCGCTGACCTGCACAGTTCGGGGGCGCCCCAGGGCAGGAGCATCCCCGCCATCCTGGGCCCTCCTCCTCCCCCCCAGGGGCCGGAGTTAAAGTTCCCACCTCTCTGGGGCTCTCCTATCCTGAGGCTCCCACCCCCCTTAGCCCGGCTCCTGAGGGGATCCCTCCCCCACTTGGTTCTTTTTCATTTTTTTCTGCCTTCCTACCTTGTTAGAAACCCCTTCCCTGTAGTGTCCAGCTCTTCTCTCTTTAAATCTCAGGTGGGATGCTTAGGTGTTCAGGATGGCTTGAAGGTTATCTAGGTGAGTGGGGGAGACAGATGACTTGGGGACCCTGCTCCTCCACCAGCTTGCCCCCTCTCTGAAGTTTATTTCAAAGTGTAGTGCTTTCATGACCAGAAGTCCAGAGCTCTTCAAACTTTATTGGGCAAATGAATGACCAGAGGATCTTGTTGACATGCGGACCTGAAGTGGGGCCTGGGACTCAACATTCCTAACCCCCGGGTTAAGCTGATGTTGCTGGTCTGCAGGCCACACTATGAGTAGCAAGGGTTTAGGAAACCATGACCCCTTAACAGGGCATAGGCCTGAAATCCTGAAAGGGTCTCTGACTTTTCCATTGATTTTTTTTCTTTTTTAATTATCATCCATCTCTTTTAAGATACAAAGATATCTTCCTCTGTTTGAGGAAGAAAAAAAACTAGCTTTCCCAAAAGAGTCCCTTCACAATATAAGGCAGTTGTACATAATGATAGGTGATACTGGTAACAGATGTAATAGACGTTTCAAAGGTAGATGGATCACAGAAATGGCCATTGAAGGCTTGCGGAAGGAGGTGCAACTTGACATATGTTTAAAAAGTAGTGTTAATGGGTTTGAAGGATACTCCTAATTCTGCTCTCTGCTTGCCACTGACCTTGCTGAGCTGGCACCTACTTCAGCTCTCTGAACATTAATTCTGCACTTACTCTAGAAATATTAATATTTTAGATGCTTACGTTCATCAAATCCTAATAGACCTTATCCAGAATCTTTGAGAATCTAAGGTTCTTTAACAATTAGCTTTTTTTTTTTTTAAGGATTTTATAAATTTATTCATGAGAGACACAGAGAGAGAGACAGGCAGAGGGAGAAGCAGGCTCCATGCAGGGAGCCAGATGCAGGACTTGATCCAAGGACCCCAGGACCACGTCCTGAGCCAAAGTCAGAAGCTCAACCATTGAGCCACCCAGGTGCTCATATATATTTGCTTTTTAGAAGAAAAAGGAATTACTCAGAAAATTGCCTTATAAAATGTTTTTTAGGCAGATGACGTTCATTTTAAATTTAAAGTATAATGAAGTAATTTTTCAGGAGCTTTTCTTTGTTTCTGTCCTGTGTTTCTTACCATTTTTTTCTTTATTAGGGTCATGAAAAATGTGCCTTGTTAATACTTGACAAGATACAAGATGAGAGCCTTATTAATGCAAAAAATAATGCACTGCAGACGTAAGTGTGACTTCTAAAGTATGATTTGGACTCAGATTCATAGTTGTTTATTCAACAAATATTAAGAGTGTGCTCTGTGCCAGGCTAGCACTGAAGAATACAATGGTGAAAAACAGAGGTGGCTTCTCCTTCACAGAATTTATAGTCACATACCTGCAAATACTCACCAAGTGAGACATTTTTTAGTTAGAATCCTTATTTTGTTATCCCTTCATAGAATTGTGTAACATAATATATTAACATCTTGTATTCTTACTGGAAAAATGACAGTTTTATAAATCACATTCCCGGAATACATTTGAAGAATTCCTAAGTAGTTTGTCTTAATTATATTTTAATATAATTCAGTGCAGTCTTCAGTGTGAAAGACTTAAAACTGATTCATATTCCATTTTAGGAAATTACCTATGTATTTAAGGGGAAAAGAATATTAAGATTTTTTTCCATTAGGTTTCTTAGGAAGTATATAGCAGAAATGAATATACTGGGTTTGAATTTATTCTTTAAGGTATTCTAAATTCAATAAAATATCATTTAGTGCATTTACTAATAACAAGGAGGTTTAAGATAAATATATATGGGTGATATGAATACCAATCATATTGATGGACTGTGTGAAACAATGATTTAAATGCTGGAGTAGAAAGCAAGAGACAAAGCACCTTCTAGAAAAGATGCTGGAGCTTTTGTTCTTTTTCTGGCTTCCTATCTACTGTTACTGATATTGTTTGAGAGGCAGAGTATCTGTAACATCTGCAGAGAAACCTGGGCGAACATGAAGGAAAGTTGGATCATTAGCACTTGGGAAAGATCTGGTCGACAAATATTTTTATTTTAAAAAGTAAAAATATTCCTGTACTACTTATACATTAAGCATTTTCTACCTTTTAGCAATGCAGGTACCCCAAATGACACATTCCCACACAAATGTGTATCACGGTTGACGCCAAGTGTTGTCTTTTTTTAGACCCCTCCACGTTGCTGCACGTAATGGCTTGAAGGTGGTAGTTGAGGAGTTGTTGGCCAAAGGAGCCTGTGTACTCGCTGTAGATGAAAATGGTAAGTGGGAAAAGTAAGCAGTTACTACGCATACCTTCCCTATGCTGTGAAGCCAGAGGAAAAGGAGAAAGATAGGAGCTCATTAAAAAGGCAGTAAGAATTCTCTCCCCCTCGGCAGCTTCTGTGTGTGAGAAATCAAACGAAGATAATTTGTCCTGTCTGTCTTTGTAAAACACATAGTCCACCTGTAGCCCACCAGTGCCTTCCATTTTGCATGTAATGCCAGCAGCTGGTCTCTAACTCCTCAGCGTAGTGGTTAAACTGTTCTAGACACACTGAAAAGTTTGCGGCAGGCATTCAGAATTCTAACTGCATACACTGAAGAGTTAGAGACGACACATGTCATTAGTGCATGCTCAAGGGCTCAAAGAAAAACCTAGGTCTTTTGTATTCAGTTCATTCTGAGATCAAACTTTTTTTTAAAGAACAGATCAAAACTCATATTCTCAGTGTGGATATTTGGAACATGAGTACAATTTTTTTAATGAATTTCTAGGCTTGAAAGCTTCTCCTGATCTATGTAACATTCCTTTTCTAACTCTAAATGAACTAACTCTTAACAGAAGCTTTCTACCTGGTCCCTAAGAAATTTGGAAAGCTCATGAATACCAGAATTATGTTAGACTACCATTTTAAAGTACAATGCCTATTAACCATGGAGAGCAAAAGATGAACTTCTGGATATTTATGAATGATGTAACTTATTAATGTGGCATTAATTGTGGCATTTAATTAAAGCATTTTAATTAACACAACTCAATTAACTGCTTATTACAGGTATTGGAACTAGCAGCCCATGCCTATTTCTCAGAAGTAAGCATTAGCCATATGACATCATTAGCTAATTCCTATTAGTTTCTGTTTTGCAGCCCCATTTATCCTAGCATGTTCCCTGCTCTGTCCCCAACCTGACTCATCTAAGAGGCACAGAAAATTCTCTTTTACTCCATCTCCTTGGTTGTTCCACCTCCCTTTCCCTCGTTCTCTTATCACTATTCTATAAGGATTGGCATGCAGAAGTGCGCAATTCTTTCCAAATGACCAAAAGAGGCCAAAATAAATTAGTTTTGTCTTTCTCCATTGTAAGCCTGCTGCATCTGAGGCTTTTCCTGCCAATAGCAACTTTGGGAACGTGAGCCCGAAGAGCCCCTTCTTAGAGCTTCTAAAGGCCTTCTAAAGGCCTTCTTCTAAAGGCCTTCTAAAGGCCTGGGAACAATTTGGGGCAGTTTTGTACAGCGCTATACTCATAAATCCTGTACTCATCGATGACCTCCGTGGAATGGAATGTTAAGATACCTGTCTCTTCTTACTTGTTTTCATACTAGAGAGAGGAATGTTGGGGTGGGAGGAGGGAAGAGATGGGCAGAAATTAGGTCAAGTGTTGGTAAAACTTGGCAAAATGTCGAATTTTATTGAGCCAGTTCTTCTGAATAAATGAGTAAGAGGAAGTAGGAATCTTTCTAGCAGAGGAGATAGGCTAACCCTTTTTTGGTCCATAGAATAAAGGTTAGATAAGGGTAGTAATTAAATCAAAGAATTTATCTACATCCTCCAGCATGTATTTCATGTGTTGAGATAGTTTTCTTTTCTGGATAGGACCCTTTGAGTCTACATGGTGGAGAATGACATGACCCTACAGCCTTTTTCCCACACCTGTCACAGTTGGGCTTTGGGACTTTGGTTGGTGGTGTTGCTATTTTTAAAAATTTGGTTACATTTCTCTTAAACGATAGTATATTTTAAACCACAAACAACCAATACTTTCCTGTGTCTGATCTGCTCAAATGATTCCATTTTTCTAGAACTAGTTAATTGGTATATATTTTTTATAAACCTATATATAACAGTAAAACTGCCTTTACAGACATCTGATTTTTCAATATCTTTTCTAATCTGACACACAATTACCTACTCGGGAAAGTCATTGTTCTCAGAATGAGAGTGCTCTGGCCCCAGCCTGAGGCGCATGGTGTGCGTGTGCTCTCAAGTGGAAACACCTTTGTGGTTGTCCTGTTACTGGTTTTGTGTGTGTGTGTGTGTGTGTGTGTGTGTGTAATTGTGTCCCACCCCTGCCCCCTTGTGTTTCTGTTCATTAGATGAAGACTAGAAACCTGCCTAACTTCGGGTAACATAGTGCTTGTTGTCATGTAGATGGAAAAACCAACACCACGACCCCTTCATAAAATGTCTCCCCTCCCCGACCCCCTCCAGCCTCACCCCTAGCATGACTTGTGGGAAGTTAACTCCTCTTTGCCTGGCATGATTTCTAACTGGACATACATCTCCACGTGTGAGGTCGTACGAGATGTACTGTGGAATGCTCACGCCGCCTTTGGATTTCCTGGACTAACCATGGCCTTGTCTGCATTTACGCCCAGGTCATACCCCGGCCCTGGCTTGCGCTCCTAACAAAGACGTGGCTGACTGCCTGGCCCTCATTTTGGCTACCATGATGCCTTTTTCTCCTTCCAGTACAATGACGGCTGTCAACTTCGTTTGTTTTAAAAAAGACAATTTGAGCAGGACCACCCTCTCCAATCTGGGTAGCATGGTTAGCCTGTGCAGTAACAACATAGGCTCAGAGGAGGGCTACAACGAAAATGACTCTGATTCCGAAACGTTTTGACTTTGGACTGTAGAAGCTTTTCCTTGATCACCCGTATTAGAAGAAGGGAGAAAAAAAAAAAAAACAACTTGAATTCCAGGTTTATGTTGTGTTTGAGTATTATTATGGGCCTGGGCTTCCAGAAGCCAGTAGAAAAGGAATTAATCAAACCCAGGGAGGGCAGCTAGGCGGTAGGGCAAAGCATTCACACAGATGGGCCCCAATTTTTATTTGTTTTCATGTTTTCCCTAGATCTAAGATACTTCTGTGCAAGTCTACCTCTCATTTTAAGTAAGAAGTCAAAAAATGCATTTAATTCTTTTTCGTTTGGCATAATGCAATTGAGAGGGAGCTGTTCTCTATGAAGAATTTTTCTTTTCGTATACTCACTCAGCAGTGAGTTCTCAGAAGTGGATCAATGTGACATTCGTGTCCCCTGGGAGGGGAGGGCAAGGGGGGATAGGTGTCGCCTCAGACCTCTTCTCACTTTGATGTTTACTTCCTCACTAGAAGCCAAAGGTTAATGTGTTCATCTTCAGAAATGATGCCTGTAGTAATCTTTTTAAGGGAGTCCAATGATTCATATCTTCTCTGTAGTAAGCACTTAAATATCCAGAACTTCTTTCCAAGGATTTTATTAAAGTTGCCACATGAAGGGAAAAAGTCACTGGAAATTGAAGTTGCTTTCTTCGCTTAACACAAATATTGCAACGAGTGCGCCTTTTAACAAGCCTAGAACTAATTATCACCTGGCCAATTGAATCCGAATCTAGCTAATAAAGTTTCAGGTGAAAAGTTGTATTGCGCCAGAACTCTGAGACATATGCAAATTTAATATGAGACTACCCCTTATTTATTTGTTAATTCATCCTTAAATCAGGATGCTAACTTCTTAGAACCATCAGAACCCACAGCATTATCAGTAGTAAAGTGTTAAATGAGCTTCTCAGCCAAGGTCATGCCAAGTGAGTGGAAGTGTGACTACAGAAGGAAACAAGGTGCGAAACAGAAGGTAGACATGGGTGATGTGGAAATTAAAGCCAATTGATGGTTGCCTGATGATCAAATCAACATAGTGAATACTGTGTCTGCTCCCTCTGCCAAAGCTTCTAGGTCAAATGGACCCCGTTCTGCACCTGGAATAGCTGTACAAAAAGAAGAATGAGACTCTTTAAACGTTATGCACATACACACGCACACACATATATATATACATATATATATATGTCTGTAGTTCATCAACCAGCTATACATGAGGACCAAAATGCTTCAGTCTAAAATGGAAGAATTTAAAATGTTTTCCTTCAAAATGGAAGTGAGAACTGAAGTAGCTTTTCTATGGAGTTAAAATGTAATCTTTTTGTGTAACGGTCTTGTTATATTTCTTACGACACAGATTTCTAGTTGATGGCGTAACATTTGTAATTGATGACGTGTTGACCAAGGCTTATTTTTTTGCCAAACTAGAGAAAATGTTCATATACTTTTGATGTAAATGTGTTTATATTTATTTGAAATGAAACAAATGCCGAGGAAACATCCATTGTTTGTTCTCTGTTTTAATTGCTGTGTGTCTTACTGGGAATAACAAAAAAGCAGAAAAACACGCAGGACCCTGCTGGGCTAGCCGGCAGTCCTGGGGCCAGGCCCGGCACTTCTACCGCTGAGGGTTCCAGCTGACCCTCAGGTCCTTCCACGTCGGGTGGAGAGGGGTCAACTCCACCGCTCGGCCCCAGTCTGTGGCCTTGCCAGCTTAGGAGACGTCGCAGCCCTTAGGCTCTTCTGCGAGGTGACAACAGAGGTGTGTGGTGGATCGTACACACAAAGGAGGCCCAAAGAAATGTATGGAAATTATTCTGAACGCACTGAAGATCTCACGTGGTCCCAATAACCTACTGGGAAATGATGTCAGTGTGTGAGCACATGTACCAGGCGAAGAAGTACAAATCACCAGCTCGAGTGCTACTTTACACTTGAGGAAGAAACAGGAGAGAAACATGTTGTCAGGACTCTGACATTTAATCATCAGTTCCATGTTCACCCTGGAAATTCTCTTTTATAGCGTATGGGAGATATTTTTAAAACCGTGTGCTGTCATATCTGGATCAAATACACATGCTGTATTATATTTTTCATCTAACTGTAAAAGACTTTACTCTTACTCTTTGAATATCCCAGTTTAATTAAAAACTCACCATGGGTTCTTCACAAATGAGAACTTGTTCAAAGGACTTAATCGAATGGTCATAATTTCACTGGAAGTTTTTGACACCAACATTGTTTTTTGGATTCTTGGTGTTGTGTTCCCCTCCTTCCTCTGTCTTTTTTGTTTGTTTAGAGAAGATGAATTTTTTTTAAGTAGATAAATTGCTAATGAGCAATAACGACCTTCTCTTTACCAAAACACTGAAAGTAAGGGAGATCCAACGTGGAAAAAAAAAAAAAAAGCACGATATACTGTGGTGTCTTTTTCTAGAAGTGAATGGAAATCTTGCTCCATTGGCTTTCAAAGCAGGAAATGAGAGGCCCACTCTTACTGGTGAAGCAGCCTTCACATTTTTCCCATAGAGTAGCACAAGAACAAGGAGGATTGCAGCAAAGCAGTGCCGGCCATGGGACATTTCTCTCCATGTAGCTGCATTTTGACTTTTCCCCACTATCTCACAGCTAGAAAGGAGAAGGACAAAGGAACAGAATGAAGTCACACTCGCTGTGATGGTTCACTGCATCAAACCCTTCTCTCTGTCCATTTTGTTCTTTAGGAAATGACTTCAAAAACTAGGAGTTCTGTGTGTTTTAAATACATCTCTTAGAAATAAAACTAGATTTGCAGTGTAGCTCTCTAAGAAAAACAAAAATACATGTTGTGCTTTTAACTGAGTCTTCGTGGTCTAGCGCTTTTCCAGTGTTATTTTTAGTCTGTATTTTAAGCAGAGCCACAGTGATCAAGTTGCCCTGCACTTACCTGTTCGCCATGTCCGCCTGTCCTTGGGAAATATGTTGCTATCTCCAAATTGCCTAAAACCTGCTATGATTCTACAGTAAAAAGCTCAGGGGATTTCTCTTTATCACTACTAAAAGGGCACCATAGTATGTTTTGGTACTTTAGGCAGTAAACAGCTGCTTCATCTTTTATTTTATTATTAAATTAGAAAAAGAACATCAAATGGATTTGCTGCACTAGTTATTCTCTGTACTGTCAAGCAACTTGGTTTGCTTATCTGTTGCGTTGGTTGAAGAGCTCATCCCTTTTTTTTTTTTTTTTTGTCTTGTAATATGAAGTTAGAGTGCCTTTTTATATCTGTATATTCTGAAAATGTTCTGTGAAATGTTTTGTATTTTTTTCATTTGAGTGTTATCAGAGCAATATAATACCAGTGAGTTTTCATTTCAGCCTTTCTTTGAATGTATAAAGTGTCTTTTTTTTCCATTTCCCCTATACCTGCTTTGAAATGAAAATGAAAATGCCGAAGTTTTCTATAGGAATTCTGTTTAATTTTGCAGTGCTAAAATGCTTTCTTCTTACAAACCATAGGTCAATGTTGTAGGGGAAAAGCGTTTTAAGATAGTGACAATCTGAGTGTGTGTAAAAATGTAATTCTATGCGTTTCTTATGCAGTGTTCTAAAAATTCAATGCAAATATCTTTTGTTTGGTAGTTTTGTCTACATATTTTATGCTTTAGCATGTGCAATATATCTTTGCAAAGCACGATGATACAAACCTGGTGCCAGTGTTCTATTTTGCATAACATATTTGTAACAGCATAAAATACTGTTTGATGCTTTCAGTGGGATTTTGTCTGTAATGTTTTCTTATGTAAATTGGAGTTGAATGACTCTGGTAAATGTCATGACTGTAAAAATGAGGAAAATGACTTTTAGTTCAGTGAATGACTTTGAACCAATCTGAATCTTTTCAAGCACAGTTTAATACTTTTTCAACTACTGAATGCTAATAATGTAATGAAGTACTTAACTGTAATATACTATGGAAATGCATTCAGATGGTTATTTTTACAAATAAAAACGGTACAGATATTGTTGCAATTTGTGTTTGTCTTTAGTTTTTCCACTTTCTGCAATTTTACCAATTATTCTGTGAATTTAAATCTTTGTCTTCACCAAAGGCAAATTGACCCTTAAATTTTGAAAATCAATAATCAAAATAGAAGAAAATGTCCGGATTTGGTATTTCTGTTTGTGACATCACAATTGGGGGTGGGGCCAATCAAATACATATGTTTGTATATATTATATTCATTTATGCCTCCAATTTTTTCTGTAAAGGATCTGAGCTGGCCTGCAACAAAGGACATGTAATAAACTAGAAGTAGAAAAACAAGAACAGGGAAAAAGAATACAAATATGGGAAGCAGAAAATTTAATACAGAGGCTGTGACTGAACATTTGTCTGCTCCAGCTCCCTAGCAATCGTGGTGGGAGGGGAAATGTGACTGTGTAGATCACATGTATCAGAAAGCAGGACATCTAATAGGTCCTTAGAATTGTGAAATCAACCCCACTTCTTTTTGTGGCTGCCACTACTACCCTTCAGCTGCTTTACAACAACACAAGGCCCCACCTCTCTGCAATATTCTTAGAAGTAGCTATACAATTTCCTCTGTCTTACCATTCAAAATTTCTCCCATTAATAATAATTTCAGGGACAGTCCCTAGAAGCATTAAGGAACAAATTCCCAGTAGCACTATTTCTGGCTGACGAGAAAGAGCTTTCAGAGTAGGGACCTCCTGAGTTCCTCAAAGCACAGTGTCGTAGGATGCTAGCCCAACTCCATCACAATCTTTTTCATGAAATGGAAATGATATAATTTGCTCAAATGTTTATAACTGATGATGTGAATGCACAACCTGTGCCTATATGCTTTTTTGTGTGTGACATCCTGGAAATAATGTTTTATGGTTGTTGGGTTTTTTTTTTTTTCTCCTGCTAGAGATGTTCATGGAGGTTTTGCACTTTGCAGTGTCTCACTCCTTATTCAAATAGACAAATGTGGGTGCTTTTCATTCTTGAAGACTATAAAGCTTGAATCATACCACAGGTGGGCACTTTTGGTACTTTAGAGCGAAGTGGCCACATTAGTTATCCACCATCATGTAACAAATTACCCAGAAGCTTAGTGGCTTAAAACAACAAATGTTTCTTATCTCACAGTTGCTGAGAGTCAGGAGTCCAGGCATGGTTGAATTGGGTCTTCTGTCTCAGGGCTGTGGGCTGTAATCGTGGTGTTAGCCGGGGAAAGATCCATTTCTAAGCCCACTCATGGTTGTTGGCAGATTCTTCATGGGTTGTTGGTAGATTCTTCATGGGTTGTTGGACTGAGGGCTTTAGTTCCTTGATGGCTGTTAGCTGCCTTCACTTCCATGCCAAGTGGGCCGTTCCAGAAAAGGGCAGCTCACAACATGGCAACTTACCTGATGAGAGCTAGTATAGCAGGCTGAGAAAAGCCAGAAAGAGAAAGTGCAAGACAGAAATGACAGCTTTTAAACTGAATATTGAAGTGCCATTCTATCATTTTCCCATATTTTATTTTTAAGAAGGAAGTCACTCGACTTATTTCATATTCAAGGGGATAGGGTGTGACTACCAGGAGGCAGGAATCACTGGCAACTATTTAGGAAGCAGTTTATCACACTGGATCTATCACAATGTCCTTCCAGACACTGTAGCATCCTCCCAGGATAACTTCTTGCTTGCTTCTTTCTTTGCTAAGGAAATTGTTTACTTTTGGGTTTACTTCCTAAATTCAAGAAAAATATAGGGATCTTCAAATTTCACTTGTGTTCTCGGAAGGAAGGAGAAAGGAGATAATGGCTTCCATGGCAGTAGTTATATTGTTGAACACTGATGTGGGGCCCTGTGTCTCCAAACTGCTTTTGAAAGGATCCTTCTAATTCCATTCAGTAGCATTAGATCCCCATATATCTATCCCTTGCTTAACACACTTAATGTGTTCCAGAATTAGCTTGCAAGGCACAAAGGCATTAAGCTAAAAGGCTATTAACATAAAAATATTGTGGGTAAAAGTGCTATATGAATTGTCTCTAGCAAATTTCATACAAAAGATACATTTGCTGTAAAATACGAAGCAGCAAAGATAATGGCTGTGCCCTTCTTTAATTTTTCAAGCACTCCAGGGGGTGGTTGGAAATGTGAGCATTTGCGACTGGCCCAGTGGCTGGTGGGTGGGAGGGTTTGCTACTAGCATTTACTGTACTAATATTTACTAGGCCAGGGATACCCAATGTCCCACCAAGCCCAGCATAAGACTACCCCACCCTCAGTGCTGCGCTCCCCGACCTCACTGTTCATCTGCCTCCTCGCCTCTTGTTTCAGAATCATTTTTTCATCGATTTATTATCTGTGAAACCAGCTATATTTTTAAATCTATTTTCACAGGGATTGCCTAAACAGGCTCTAACATGTATCCCCCAATAAAGAGCACTTACAAGCTTAAGAAAAAGAATTTCAGAAGCAATGACCAAGAATGGTCCCTGATTGTGTGTTTTGCCAGAAAAGATCACACGCAGGTGAGTGGAAAAGGGAAAAAATACTGCACAGACTTGAGACAAACACTTAATTCTTCTGTTATTAAACACACAAATGCACATATGCAGATATACATTCCCTCACCTTAACCAGGGGAGGATTGTATCTACATCACGGGTGGGGGAACCCAGTTCACAAAGATGAGGCATTTGGCCCGCAGTCACATAGCAAGATTTGGCAACAAAGCCTATTGTCTCACGTGGTTCTCTGGGCACTGGCAGACACAATTTCTAGGATACTGTTTTTTAAATCTTTGTGGCTGCCATCACATAGACCAGTGACAATTTAATGAAGTAAGCTTAAATTCTAGAAGAAGTTTATAACTTTCAAAAGTAAAAATGTTGAAGCAGTACTTAGAGTACAAAAAACTTACCCATGTTTATATTCAGTTGAAAGCACACAACAAGTTTGAGAACTTGAACAACTCCTATTTCTTACCATTGGATTTCCTAAGAATTACAAAATCTAAGCTCAGATCTTAATGACAAGAAGTTGCCAACCATATAAAGATCAGAGGAGAGGGAACAGTCAGTGCCAACACCCAAAGGCAGAAATGAGCTTGGCATATTCCAGGAACAGATATGGGGGCAGCATGGCTGGAGACTTGTAGAGATCAGAGATCAATCTGAGGCCAGACCTTATTAAATTTTATGAGCCAGAAGCAGTAGTTTCTATTTTATTCTGAATGTGATAAAAATCCACTGGAGATTTTTAAACAGAAAGATGGCTGTGGTCCTATTTCGTTTTTAAAAGATCACCCTGGCTGCTGTAGGGAGGTAAGAAAGGAACCCCACTGACCAGTTCAGTGGCCACTGCAGTAGTATAGACAAACATGGTGGCTTGCGTTGGTGTGGCAACAAGGGAAATGGAGAGAATTTGGCCATCTTGGAGTATCCTTGAAAGTAGAGTTGGCTGAACTTGCTGATGGTTTGATGTCAAGTAAATAGAGTTTGGCAGAGAGGCAGGGGCTGAGGTCATATGAAATTCTAGATGACCATGGGAGCTTTCCTTAGGAGTAGTAGAGAGAGAAGAGTGCTGAGTCATGGACACACCAACATTTAGAGGTCAGGAAGAGGAGAGGACTTAGCAGCGACCATCAAGAAGGAGTGGCCAGTGAGGAAGGAGGAAACATAAGAGAACAAGGGATCTCTGAAACCTGGGAGATAATTTTATGGAAAAAGGAGTTTCAGTCATATCTACTGTCTCAATAGCTTCTGGGAGGTCAAATAAGGTATAATAGAGTGACACTGGATTTAGCTTACGCAAAATTTATTAGTGACCTTTGCAAGAGCAGATGTATCAGATTGGTGGGGACAATAATCCAGGGGATAGGATGAGAGGACAGAAAGAAAGAGAAGCTGGAGACAAAAAGAAGAGGCAGCTCTGGAAACTAGAGAGAGTATTTGTTTTTTAAGATAGGAGATGCTTTATCATATTGATGCTGAGGGAGAGTCTGCGGGAGAGCAGGAAGACAGTTTGAGAAGCAATGGAACGGTAATTTTGGAAGGAACATTTTAGAGCAAAAAAGGAGGATTGCTGAGTACGGCTTAGTACATCTGAGTCTTATGACCATTAAGTTAAATGATCCTCGTCATTCTGGTGGGTTTTTTCATCAGCTGTTTGGGGTAGGCATAGAGTAAGCAAATGGTGGAATTTCAACAGGGATAGAGCTTTGCCAGGTAGGTCCGAGGGGAGCTATGGAACTATGGTGCTTTAAACAGACGTGACCATGTAGATCATGGATTCTAAACTGGGTTGGGTTTTTTTTGTTTGGTTGGTTTTTTTTTAAGATTTTGTTATTTATTCATGAGAAACAGAGAGGCAGAGACACAAGCAGAGGGAGAAGCAGGCTCCCTGCAGGGAACCCGATATGGGACTCCATCCCGGGCCTCCAGGATCATGTCCTGAGCTGAAGGCAGATGCCCAACTGCTGAGCCACCCAGGCATCCCCAAATTCCTCTTTTTAAAGCCACTAAATTCATGCTAATTGGTGACAGCAGTCCTAGGGAATTGATGGAAACCCCACCCAAGCTGTTGTGAGGGTCCCTTTCATTGCTGAGTGGGGTCCATGGTGCGAAGGGCACAGTAGCTTGTTTCATCGTTTGTCTGGTTGTTACAAGAGGGAGGTGAGTGTGAAAAAGTGAAATAGTTACTGCACTGAAGGTCTTGGCAAGCTGGAAGAGTTGCTGAGTTGTAGCACCACAGTGGGTGAGCGAAATATGGGGTGCCCAAGGTCAAGCTTACAGAGGTAGTGCCCCTCTGATGTTGACAAAGTAAAGGAGTGGGTGACTGAAGGAAAAAGCACTGGAGGTGAGGAAGTAAATACTGAGGAGGCTAACATGACAAATGGCTCAAAGTTTGACATAGTATTGGAGCAAAATCGATGAGAAAATTTGACCATTTCCAAGTATCCTTTACTCAGGTGGTTTAAGTAGATGCAGCCTCAGAGCTGATTTATTATCAGACTGAAGTTTGGTTCCAGGATTAGAGTGAAGCTTTTAAAGAAGTAAGAATGATCAAGTACATTTCTGCTCAAACAAACAAAAACCAAGTGAAAACCCCAACCAGACCTTGATTATAATACAATGACAGGTTTTAGGACCATATGCTTTAACCTAAATGTGTTTCTGAGGCACTCCAGAAAACATGACAGATGGTTAAGAGCTGTAGAATGAAAGGAGTGTGTGGGTCAGACAAACATCTTAGGGATAACAATGACACACTGACTACTTCCCAGTGGGCCTTCCCTGGAAGACAAAAGACTAAAATCATTGGGATCCTGTCTTGCTTTCTTAAGTGAAAGTAATTTGCCTTAAAATATTCACTTTTCTGAAAATCTTAATTTTTTAACTAAAAAGAAAGAAAGCTAATTTGGGTTTACAGTTCCCTTTTGAATTTCTTTTTTTAGAAGTGATTTCCCCATTTTTAAGTCCATGCCATGCTTCTATTTTACTTGGCTTTTCAGTCTTGAGTTTACCCCTTGCTATTTCATCATTACTTAAAATCTATGAAAATTTTGTTAGAAGAATGTTACCTAATGATTGATTTTCCACTTAACTTCATTCACAAGGGTCTATCCATTAGCATGTAAATTTTGATTCGGCTGCTGGGCCAGTTTCATTTTGGCATCAGTGCTAACAAAGCTGATAAAGGGTTCAGTTGGTACCATCTGGGAGTTGGCTTTGTAATGTCACAGCTGACACTAGAAATTAGATTGAGAAAACTAATTAATTTCCCACAATATATTTTAGATATGGAAAAAGAAAAGCTTTTCAGGGTGCTAACAATATTTCTAGAGATAAGAACATATTTTTCTAACAATACTTCATAGAGATAAGAAATATTTTCTACTGTATATTAATGATCCATCCTCATTTTTCTTGCTGCCAGCCTCATGATCTGATAGTGACCTGGATCGGGAACAGAAGATGTTCTTATTAAGCTGTTGGTTGTGACTAGAACACTAAATAAAAATCATCTTATTGAATTAGTCAAGCAATTTTTTCAATTGGAGGGAAGAATAAAAATTGCCTATACTCACTGCATGCTTATTGTGTGCCAGGCGCTGTTGTGAGTGCTTTACATGTATCAACCCATTTCATCCTTGCAAGGACCCTACAAGGTAGATGTTATTTATTAGTACTTGCCAAAATACACAGTAACCAGTTGCAGATCTGGGATTCAAACCTAGTCAGGTGACTCTAGAGTTCATAATCCTACTGTGCTATCTATTTTGGGAAGAAAACAAACTGCTAATGCCAATTTTTCTTTTCTTAACCTTTTTTTTTTTTCAATACTATGTCTTCTATGACTGTAAATACTCATATGCAACAGAGGGTTGGTAAACTATAGTCCGTGGTCCAAAACCAGCAGCCACTTTTTTTTTCCAATAGCAGCTTTATTGAAATATAACTGATATACCATAAAATCCACCCTTCTAAGGTATAACATTCAATAGTTTTTAGTGATTTCAAAATGATACATAACCGGCATCATTATCTAATTCCGGTAAATTTGCACCACCCAAAAAAGAAACCCCATATCCATTAATAGTCATTCCCCATTTCCCTCCTTCTCCTCTTCCCTTGCAACCATTTATCTACTTCCTATCTTTATGAATTTGTCTGTTCTGGACATTCCTTTAAAAATGAAATAATACAATATATGGCCTTGTGACTGGCTTCTTAGCATGAAGTTTTCAAGGTTTATCCATGTTTTTGCATGTATCATTACTTCATTCCTTTTTATAGCCAAATAATACTTGTTATGGATATACTGATGACATTTGAGTTGTTTCTGTTTTTGAGCTATATGAATAATGCTGCTATGAACATTTGTATACAGATTTTTGTGTTTTAGTTTTCTTATGTATAGACCCAGAAGTGAAATTTCTGATGTTGCTGGGTAACTCTAGATTTATATTTTGAGGAACTGCCAAAATATTTCACAGCAACTACCAAACATTCCAATCAGCAATATATGAGAGTCTTGATATCTCCATATCCTTGCCAATACTTCTTATTCCCCATTTACTTTTATTATGGCCATCCTAGTGGATGTGAAGTGATATCTCACTGTGGTTTGATTTGCATTTCTGGTTCATGACTAAGGATGTTGAGCATTCCTTGTGCTTATTGGTTATTTATAAATCTTTGGAGAAATGTCTGTTCAATCTTTTGCCCATTTTAAAGTTGTCATTTTTTTAATTGTTGAGTTGTAAAAGTTCTTTACATATCCTGGATACAAGTCCCTTATCAGATATAGGATTTGCAAATATTTTCTCCCATTCTACTGGTTGGTTTTTTTACTTTCTTTTTTTTTTTTTTTTAAGATTTATGTATTTATTTATGATAGAGAGAGAGAGAGAGACAGGCAAAGACACAAGAGGAGGGAGAAGCAGGCTCTGTGCCGGGAGCCCAGGACTCCAGGATCACGCCCTAAGCCAAAGGCAGGCACTAAACCACTGAGCCACTCAGGGATCCCCGGTTTTTTCACTTTCTTGATAGTGTCCTTTGAGACACCAAAGTTGTGCTTTTGGTGTCATATCTAAAGAAAACCACAGCCTAATTCAAAGTTTAAAGATCTATTCTTATGTTTTCTTTTAAGAGTTTTATAGGTAAAGAGTACAGTCCATTAAGTATCTGACTCTCAATTTCCGTTCAGGTTCTGATTTCATGGTCTTGAGATGGAGCCCTGCATTGGGCTCTGCTCAGCATGAAGTCTGCTTGAGATTCTCTCTCTCTCCCTCTGCCCCCACCTCACTCACACACACACTCTCTCTCTCTAAAATAAAAAAATCTTTTTAAAAAAAGTTTTATTGGTATAGGTCTTACATCTAGAATCTGTAAGTCAATTTGAGGAGTATTGCCAAATTTACTATATTAACTTTTCTGGTCCATGAACATGGAATGTCTTTCCAGTTATTTACGTCTGTCTTTTGGCAATGTTTGGTAGTTTTCACTGCAGATTTTACAATTCTTTTGTTAAATTTATTCTTAAGTATTTTATACCATTTGCTGCTATTGTTAGGGGAATTGTTTTCTTAACTCATTTTCAGATTTTTCATTGCTAATGTATAGAAATATAGTTGATTTCTAAAACTTGATCTTTTATCCTATAACCTTGCTGAACTCATTTATTTAATGGATTCCTTAGGATTTTCTATATATAATATCATGTCATCTTAAAATGGAGATAGTTCACTTCCTCTTTTTCAATCTGGACACTTTTTATTACTTTTTCTTGCCTAATTGCACTGGCTAGAAGCACCAATATAATGTTGAATAGAAGTGGTGAGAGTGGACATCATTATATTGTTCCTGAACTTAGGGGATAAGAATCCACTCTTTCATTATTTTTTTTCAGTCTTCCATTATTAATTATGATATTAGTTGTGGATTTTTCACAGATACCCTTATCAATTTGAGGAAGTTTCCTTCTATTTCTAGTTTGTTGAATTTTTTAAATTATGACAGGGGGTTGTTGGATTTTGCCAAATGCTTTTCTACATCTTTTGAGATGACCAATCATGTGGTTTTGTCTTTTGTCCTTTATTCTATTAATATGATATATTACATTGATTTTTTTATGTTGATCAATTTGGATACCTGGGATAAATCTCACTTGGTAATGGTGTACAATCCTTTTTATATATTGTTGGATTCTGTTTCTCCCTGTCTAATCTTGGGAGGGGGAGGTAGGGATCCAAGGCCTCTGGTTTCATTAGTTATTGGATTTCCCTGATCACATCCCCCATAATGCCTGTAGAATTCCTGATTTTCCCTGGGAAGCCAGAGGGGAAATGTCAAAGAATGCCTAGCTTGAGATCAAAGCCAACTCCACTGGCAGGGCAGCCTGAGTGGCTCAGCAGTTTAGCGCTGCCTTCAGCCCAGGGCGTGATCCTGGAAACCGGGGATCAAGTCCCACGTCGGGCTCCCTACATGGAGCCTGCTTCTCCCTCTGCCTGTGTCTCTGCCTCTCTCTCTCTCTCTCTCTCTCTCATGAATAAATAAATTAAATCTTTAAAAAAATAATAAAAGAAAAAAGCCAACTCCACACTGTAGGAAATCTGAGGGTGAATCACCACCCATTCCCTTTATTTCACTTCTCACCTGTGCAACTTCTATTTACAATAGAATGCACAGATAAAAGTTTAACATCTATAATATAATCAAAACTTTTATAAATTGATCATAAAAGTAAGAAAACACAATTTAAAATAGGAAAGATAATATAAATCAATAATTCACAAAAAAGAAGTTAAGTAGGGGATCCCTGGGTGGCGCAGTGGTTTAGAACCTGCCTTTGGCCCAGGGCACGATCCTGGACACCGGGTATCGAATCCCATGTCGGGCTCCCTGCATGGAGCCTGCTTCTTCCTCTGCCTATGTCTCTGCCTCTCTCTCTCTCTCTCTCTCTCTCTCTGTGATGACTATCATAAATAAATAAAATTTAAAAAAAAGACTTATTAAAAAAAGAAGTTAAGTATTTCATAAGTATATATTTTTAAATCTCAACATCACTAGTAATTAGGGAAATCCAAGTTAAAGCAAGTGGTATATTGTTTTTTACTCAGAATATTGACAAATTTTTAAAAAAATAGTGATACCATATAGTGCAAGCCAAAAAACAGGAATTCTCCTACAGTGATAGTGGGTATGGGAATTGCTAGTACAATACTGTGTTTTATCAAATCTAAGATGGCAATTGTAAGATTGTCTCCTCCATTTAGGCTGCTATAACAAAAATAGCATAGACTGGGTGGCTTGGACAACAAACCTTTATTTCTCAGTTTTGGAGCAGGGAATTGCAAGAAAAGGTACCATAAAATTAGGTGTCTGGTAATAGCCTGTTTTCTGTATCATAGACAGCCATCTTCTCTGTATCCTCACATGGTGGAAGAGGTAGGAGAGCTCTCAGGGGTCTCTTTTGACAGCTCCACCCACATGACCTAGTCACCTCCCAAAGGCTCCACTTCCTAACACCATCACATTGGGGATTAGGCTGCAACATATATATTTTGGAGAGATACAAACATTCGGTCTATAGCAAAAATGTACCATTATTTTCTCAAACAAAGAAAAAACTACCAATTAAACAATAATTCAATACTTTCTTCTCTTTGATTATAAGATGCATCCCAACTTTAGGGACATTAAATGTGAATGATAAAATATGGGATATGATAATATCCATTAAAATTAGAATTACACATACCCTTTCACCAAGCAATCTTATTTTGGGGAATCAATTCTGTAGAAATAAAATTACAGTTAAGCAAGGGTGATATTTGAAATATTTAAGAGCCAATATTGGCACAGATACCTACCAATCAGAACTAATCAAAATAGATACCTCTAATATTTAATATATAATAGGCCTACCTCTAATATTCTCAGATCTTGAGCAAGAGTATAAATGGAGGCTTTTTACCAGATATTTAAATACCTAAAAGTGAGGGGGAAAAAACAAGCTAAATAACCAGTAAGTAAAATATGTTTTATCATGATACTTGACAAATATGCCTTTATGACAATCTAGAAGAACTGGTTCATATGTAAAATTATTGCCCTCCTTGGAGTTCTGAGTCAGACCATAGTAGCACAGGGAAGGTTGCCTCCCATCTTCAATCTAGGGCTCATGACTCACTGCAGTTTCTTCCTACCCTAAGCCTGATTCTTCACTGAGAGGAGTCTTGAATACACATATGGACACCCTAGCCTGCATGGCCAAGCTCTGTTTATACACTCAGCCCCTTGGATACACTCAGGCCTATGGGTGTTTGCAGTGGTGGCATAAATTACCTCAAGAGGATGGACCTAGGAAAATAACCTATGTAACCCTGTTATTAGGATCAAGACTTTTGAGTAGGGAATTTCAGCATCTTGGATATGGAAATAGTCTAATAGAAGGTTATGCAGTCAAATGTTCTACCACTGAGCTATACCCCCAAGTCTAATAGAAGGTTATGGATTACAACTGGGCACATCCCTGTCGGCCCATGAACTCCTTGCCCCATGGGGAGGAACACAACTGAAGGAGGACCAGAGCAATTGCCTTCTGGTATGGGGCACAGGTCTAAGGATAATACTGCTGGCTGGTATACTTTCCTGGCAACTACAAGCTGAATATTAGTCCTTCAGAAAAGCAGTGACATAAATGCCAAAATGCTTATTGCATTTTATTCTTAACTAATATCTACATCCAATGTGGGGCTCGAACTTATAACACTGAGATCAAGAGTTTCATGTCCTGGGATCCCTGGGTGGCGCAGCAGTTTAGCGCCTGCCTTTGGCCCAGGGCGCGATCCTGGAGACCCGGGATCGAATCCCACGTCGGGCTCCCGGTGCATGGAGCCTGCTTCTCCCTCTGCCTATGTCTCTGCCTCTCTCTCTCACTGTGTGCCTATCATAAATAAATAAAAAAAAAAAAAAAAAAAAAGAGTTTCATGTCCTATCAGCTGAGCCAACCAGGCACCTTGATGATTGCATTTTTTGATAGTGGGAAAGAAAAAAGGCAATTTGAATGTCATTTTGTTATATCCCTACTATGGAATAATATAAAGCTATTAAAAATAATAAATATGGTTAAGCAGTATCAGGTAAGGTTAAAAAAAAGCAAGTTTCAGTGAAATGTTTATGGTTACAATCCCAACCATCAATGAAAAATCTGTATGTATGCTTATAGGTGTCTAACTGCTGCATGATTGTGGACAAAGCTGTGACAGGACTTACCCTACTATATTCAGGGAGGAAGGTGTAAGGGTGTGGTGAAATTGTAGTGGGAAATGGGAAATTAGAAATGGGAAAATGTGCCTGGCATCATCTTAAGTGAAAATATAAAATGTAGAATATAAAATTGTTTCATATCACAAACATAGATTAGAAATTTAATGTTTATGAAAAGGCTAGAATGTAACATAGACAAATTAAAACATTGATTTAATTATGCAACAGAATTATGGGAAACTTTTGTTCTGAATTTAGGTCACGTTTATGTTTATTGTTTTTGCAATAAAACTTCTAAAAAGAAAAGAGGCTGGAATACATAAATGGGAACCTGGGAGGTAAATCAGCCGTTCCGTTTAGTGATAAGTTAATACCATTCATTAGAATTAGCTCCAAGCTCCATAGTTAGAGAGAAATGAGGAAAACTTGGAGATGCTCCAGTAAAAACCACAGATATATTAAGAATTGAAGAACACATCCTTTTTGGAAGAGTAAAAAGAGCTGAACTTAAATAGTTTAAAGTTTCCATGAACTGTAAAATATGGAGATTTGAGTCAATAATTTCTCACATCCTTCCAGCTCTAACAATTTTTTTGTTCTTAGAGTAGATCTGTTAGTCAACAAAGTAGCTGCCAACTGCCTGCAGCAAGTGAAGGAGAGAACTAGGTATTTGCATGTGCAGGAAATAAACATGATTGGAGGCTGGGTGTGTCATTGATCCTTCCACCAGAAGAATTTCATCCAGAAGAGATTAAGATGTGCTCTTTCTCCTCTGAGCAAGAAAATAAATGGGATTTAGCTGCAGCATGACAAATTCCGGATTATCAAAAATTACTGGAAAAAATGTCAAGTTAACATAGAAGTGGTTGATACGAGACTGATTGTAAAGGCCCTTTACTGGAGACTTTCAAAATTAAGGTTGTCACTCATCATTACGGGACGGTGTCAGAGGGATGTCAGTTGGCAATGTGCTCCATAGTTCAGAAGAACTCTTTCAAGCTGCATATAAAGCTATCTCCACCAGCTTGTTGTTTCATAGATACTCAAAGACATTTCCTCTCTCCTTTGAACAACCCACAGCTATTATATTCAACAGCATCAAAATTCATCCTGTGTCCCCACACTGAAAAACCAGACGGACATCCTAGGTTTCTCCTTCTCCTTTGCTTATAATTATCCAATGGGTTATGAAGTCCTGTTCCTTCTGCGACTTTTTTTTCCTCTTTTTTTAGAGTAAGCTCCATACTGGGCGCGGAGGCCAATGTGGAGCTTGAACTCACAACCCTGAGATCAAGGCCCTGAGATTTAGAGTCAGATGCTCAACCATCTGAGCCACCCAGGCACCCCTCCTTCTGTGCCTTTTTTTTTTTTTAATTTTTTATGATAGTCACACACAGAGAGAGAGAGAGAGAGAGAGAGGCAGAGACACAGGCAGAGGGAGAAGCAGGCTCCATGCACCGGGAGCCCGACGTGGGATTCGATCCCGGGTCTCCAGGATCGCGCCCTGGGCCAAAGGCAGGCGCTAAAGATCCCCCTCTTCTGTGCCTTTAAAATGTCTTTTGGATCAATTTCCTCATTTCCGGGTTCCCTGGGTGGCGCAGCGGTTTGGCGCCTGCCTTTGGCCCAGGGCGCGATCCTGGAGACCCGGGATCGAATCCCACGTTGGGCTCCCCGTGCATGGAGCCTGCTTCTCCCTCTGCCTGTGTCTCTGTCTCTCTCTCTCTCTCTGTGACTATCATAAATAAATAAATTTTAAAAAATTTCCTCATTTCCTATACATTACTCCTGTTTCAGACCCTCATCCTAGGACACCTAGGTTACTGCAATTGGCACCCTGATAATCTCCTTGCCTACAGTCTTATCCTGCTTCAATCTTTTTTAAAAATTGCTGGAAAAATCTGTATGCTTTAAAAGTCAAGCCCTTTGGCCTGCAAAACTCACTCATCTCTTCATCTTCATTTCCCATGCCTTGTACCACTCACCCATGCTAAACTATAGATATTTTGGGAAGGACTGAAGTCCTTCTCCTCACACATATTGCAGGCTTTATATGTGTTAGTCTTACTCCCTGGAACCACCTCCCCTTTTATGTCTATTGAACTCAACTCTCCAAACCTAGGTCAAATGTCACTTCTTCTCAGGTGTTTCCTAAAGTTTTACCTAAAACAAAACAAAAAAAAGGGCAGAAATAATTGTTTCTTCCTCCATGTTTCAAAGGTGCCATGCATATGCCTGTAGCAGTGGTGATTATATCACTTATTGTAATTATTTGATTATATGTGTGATGAAGATGAAATATCCTTGTGTCTATGCTCCTCAATCCCCATCTCCTCCCTGTCACAAGCCAAAGGACAGTTGGGGTTGGCCTAATTCTGGATCTGTTCTAAGTGGTTTAAAAACAGGCATGAAAAGAGTTTGGGACTGATGTGGGAAACAATGACAGAAGAGAAATTATTAAATTTCCTTACTACCTACAGCCCATTGACAAGTCCTTGAAATAGGCAGTGACATTCCCCTAGGGATTCAACTGGCTCAATGTTAATACTTTGCTAAGGGCAATGGATAGTCTTAGCCCAACCCCCAGGATTCTGTAAGTCCTCTTTATTTTTATTTTATTTTATTTTTAGTCCTCTTTAACATATAAAGATTCCTTTAGAAATTTCCTTTATCATTAAACCCCCAAGATACACATTGGCAATCCTCCCCTAAGCATAGGACCCACCAATATACATCTGAAGGGTCTCATGTCTAAGGTTTTATTAGATTGTAATAAATGACCTTTTCCCAACAATAGCTAGTCCTCTCAAGGTCCTGGAAACCTTGCTTCCAAAATTCCTTAGAGACTTATGCTCTCCCTAACACCCTCCCAACTTGAAAGTATATAATGGGTCCCTCCCCGTGACCCCACTGCAGCTCTTTCTGCCCACAGGTCCTGTCCCCATCTTTAATAAAATCACCTTTTTGGACCAAAGATGTTTCAAGAATTCTTTCTTGGCTATCAACTTCAAACCCTAATGTCTTTTCCTACATCAGGAGGATTAACATATGAGAGCCTCTGGGTAATCCAAATCTCTAAATATGGGGAATCGAATTGGGACTTGTTTAATATTCTTTGAGAAACAAACAAATATGAAATATATCTTTAAGTACTTCTTGGAAACTAGACTGTTTCCCACACAGAGATAGGCCTCATAGAACCCTGGCATTTATTTTGGTCACACATAGGTCTGTTGCCTCCTTTCCTACTCCATGTCTATTTCTCCAGTACCTCAGACAGTACCTGCATGACCCGATAAATGGATGTGTGAGTGTGTTAGGGTACGTCATATTTGGCCCCTTCCAATAAAATAGCCCAGTTTTCCAAATTAACATTAATGACTATTTCCAGATGGTGTCACTTTTCTTATGCTAAAACACTAGAGGTCATTGGGGCCAGCCCAATAGCTAAGAGGGGTGCCCACAGGTTGGAACATAAGCAGAGGGGCCTGTGCTCTGGATGGAAGGCCAAATCATAGTGGGAGAATGTGGCAGTGGTCAAGAGAATAGCTATTTATGTGAGGCCAAGAGAAAGGCAAGACAAAGGCTTAGGAGTGACATAAGCCGTGAGATCAGTGGCTAGAACAGTCCAAAGGATCATATCCAAGTTTAAGGGGCCAAATGAATGAGATATGTTCCAAGATGTGAGAAGGAGATAGTCTTCAGAATGGGTCTTTGGGGCTGGTGCAGCTGTTTAAAGACACTAGGGGGCGCCTGGGTGGCTCAGTCATTTAAGTGTCTGCCTTTGGCTCAGGTCAAGATCCCGAGGTCCTGGGATGAGCCCCACATGGGGCTCCCTGCTCAGTGGGGAATCTGCTTCTCTCTCTCTATACCCCTGCCCCTTCCTCCCCTGGCTCATGCTCCCTCTCAAAAAAATAAAATCTTTAAAATATAAAGACACTAGAACATGCTATGCATCATCCTCCTCCTACCTCACTGAGCAGTGCAGGCCACAGTACGTGGTGGGGAAAGTGCTGGTGCCCTGGCCTAACTCCCGTGTGTATCCTGGTATTGTCACGCTCCCGTGCAACACACTTGCAGGAACAAACAGTAATCACTGAAGTAAGACACAGGCTCCCTGGTTTTCCACTTTTCCAGCCAAAGGCCCTTTGTGGGACCAGTTCTTGGAATAATTTCAGTAGAAACCTTGAAGAAAATTAGATGTTCTCAATGAACTCCATTTCTACATGGGTCTTTTCTAATCTTCCAAAGTTGCCTTTCCTCTTGAGATAAGTCCCTTTAAGTTGCTATTGACTTGGTGTAGGAAACAGCATAAAACTGTGAGGATTATTTTTCAGATTCCTTAATCAAAGTACTTTTTACTATTAAATTTTTTCAATATAGATAATTCTATTGTAGGATCAGCTCTTGTTGCCATTATATAAAATTGTGTCCTATGTTGTTTATGCATATAATTATTTTGTGGGTTTTAAAGATCTAATTTTTACCAATTTAAATCAGGCACTGGTATCATGTTTCAGCAAATTTTTTTTTCCTGGAACACTCTCCATCCCCAATTTGAGAAAATTAACATAATTGCACATTTTCTTTGTCTTTTCTCCCTTTTCTAAGCAGGAACCAGGCTGTTAACCCTCCAGGATCCAAGAACTTGGGTCAGCTACATCACAGGAGCCCTGAGGGAGCAGTTAGGAATCAGAATGTGCTTTATCCCAGCAGCTGAATGCAAAGGGTTACACTCCACTGGAAGCTACAAGGGCTGCAGCCCACCGTGGCGAAGAGAGAGGTTTTCTTCGCCCTACCTGGTGTGGGAGCTTCACTCTATCTTCTTACTGGGAGCAAGGTACTAGAAATTTCCCTTTCACCTAAAAATAGAAGACAAGGGCATTTGGTGTAGGAATCAGAAAGAACTAGGTAGCATTTCTAGAGCCCTTTGGAATTCTTTCAGGGAAAATGTTATAAAACAAATTATGTCTTTTACTGTTAAATTAAGTTTCTATCATCAATAACTCTGCAAGGGGAGCTTTTTTTTAAATTAAAAGTGTCAATGTTCTAAATCACTAGGTACCATGAGAACTTTGCCATGCAAAGAGAGAGGTGTCAAAAGCATGCAAAACGGTCTCTGATTATTTAATGTTTTATTATTTATTTATTCATTAATTCATTCATTCATGAGAGACACAGAAAGAGAGAGAGAGACTTAGAGGAAGAAGCAGACTCCATGCAAGGAGCCCGACTTGATCCCAGATCCCAGGATCACGCCCTGAGCCTCAACTGCTGAGCCACCCAGGCGTCCCAACAGCCTCTGATTAAATTACCTCTGTCTCCCACTTCCCACGCATATTTATGATCTGCTGCCTGCTGGACAAAAAGGAGAGGGGTGAGGGTAGATGGGAAGGTAGGAGAAACAATTCTAAATGTAAGCCCCAAAGTTCTAGTTCAAAGGAAGGGAGAAACCATGTGTGGTGTGAAGACAAAGAGACACATGCTTGATGGAAGTGAAGTCTATTAATGTGGGAAGGAAAGATGAATCCTGTCCTGAGTTATGAGACAGGGAAGAAGTCAGGAAATGGAAACTCAGGAATGAATGTGAAAAGAATTTGGTCATACTTTGCAGACCACTACTAAGGACATGGTGTTCTAGCTTTCTCTTGTTTCATTATCTAGTTTATGTCATCTGTAAAGAATTAGTTCTAGGAACCCTTGTTGACTAATTTATACCATTCAGTTGTTCTTAAATGGATAACTAATAGGCAGTCAGGTGTGCAGATATAACGATTGCTACTTCCTTTTATTTGCTACAACTACCTGCTGCCACGAGATAGATTCTATTTGGACCTCTTCATGTTCCTCAACCTAAGTGTGTATAATAAACAGTTTGGACACTCACCAGTTTTCTCATCAATCTTGGAAGACCCAGGTTCAGGGATTTTATGCTCTCCTGCCCCCCTCCCTTATTCTTTTTCTATACCAGCTTTTCTCAAAACATGGTCTACAGACCCTAGGCATCCCACCGACCCTTTTGAGGACTTTGTGTATTAAAACCTTTTTCATAATAATTCTAGATTACCTGCCTATTTCACTGATGGTACAAAAGCAAGTTTTATAGCAGATAAAACTGTCGTTGCCTTAGGACAAATGTCAGTGTGCTGGTACCAGCTATCACTGTACATACACTTGCAGTAAAAAAAAAATTATGATGAAGTGTAAGTTATCAATTTTATTAAACCTCAGACCTTAAAGGTATGAAAATACAGAGCACTTATGCTGCATGCTGAAGTATGGTTGGAGCACTGTTGCATTGAACTGCTAGCAGACTCAGCTGCTTTTTTGTGCAATACCATTTTTCCTTGAAAATACGACTGATGAGATGACTGTGACTACTCAGACTTGGGTATCTGGCACTGATTTTCTTGAAAATGAATCAAGTAAGCCTGTCACTTCAAGGAGAACAACTGGTGGTATTCTTTTTAAGATACCACTGACTGGTGCCCCAATGGATGGTATTTTTAAGTGAATTAGTGAAAAAATATTTTTAAAATCTCTCAATGTTAATTTCCAATATGGTAAATATCAATAGATATAACCCACAAAAAAAAGCTCTTTGGGGCCCTCATTGATTTTTAAGAGTATTAAGAATAGATCCTGGTGTACCTGGCTGGCTCAGTGAGTGGAGTATGTGACTCTTGATCTTAGGGTTGTACGTTCAACCCCCACGTTGGGTATAGAGATTACTCAGAAATAAACTCTTTAAAAATGTCAAGAGCTCCTGAGACCAAAAGTTTGAAAATGGTTGCTCTATATAAATGCTTCCTAGTTTGTATTATTTGGAAGTTTGACCTTTGGGATGCTCTAATTCTGTGCTATCCAACATATCCAATATGGTAGCCATTACCAACAGGTGGTTACTTACATTTATGTTAAATAAAATTAAAATTTCAGTTCCTCAGCTGCACTAGCTACATTTTATGTACTCAACAATCAGATGTGGCTGGCAGATTATAGAACATTTCCAGCATCACAGAAAGCGTGCTCTAATCAGGGAGACTTGTATACACCTTACTTCTCTTGTTCACTCACTGTGTTCATTAGCATCAAAGGCTCTGCAAAATTCTGAAAAGAGGGATTTCTGTTTCATTTTGGTAAAGCGTTTCTCAAGTTTATCTGAACACAGAACTTTTTCTTTCTTTTTTTTTAGAACTTTATTTTTCACATGACATCTAGTCCCATTCTGTGAAACACACTGAAAAATACTCTTCTGCCTTTCTCCAATGCTTTTATTTTAACTATTTCACTGATATGAGGTTTCATTATAAGCAATTTTTTATAACTTCTGGAAGTAAGTGAATATAAACAATATATTAAATTTTAAAACCCATCGTCTAAATCTAAATTCCATTCCTTTGCTAGCTCACAACTGATATTTCCCTCTATTCAGGTATATATATTCCAGTTCAGATTATTTTTCTGATTATTTCTGAATCTTTAGTCTACATCATATCCAGTCTATGTCATGTTATAATCTTAAAGCTCTGGAGATTTTCACATTGTTAATCCAGCATAAATTAGCTTACCCTGACCAATAGAAAAGATAGATAACTGTCTTTTATAACTGTGTGTATACATACGTAAATGCAAATTGTAAATGCAAACTGTGCTTGTGTGTGCACAGACAGAAAAACATACAAAAATATATAAAATTCGTTTGCTACTCTGAAAGTGGGTTTATACTATATATCTATTTTATATATTCCTTTTTTTAAGATTTATTTATTTATTTATCATAGACAGAGAGAGAGAGAGAGAGAGAGGCAGAGACACAGGAGGAGGGAGAAGCAGGCTCCATGCCGGGAGCCCGAAGCGGAACTCGATCCCAGGTCTCCAGGATCACGCCCTGGGCCAAAGGCAGGCGCCAAACCGCTGCGCCACCCAGGGATCCCCTATATATTCCTTTTTGAATCAGTGTATTATTATAAATATTTTCCCATCTTACCATACAGTTTTTGGAAATAAGATTTTAATGCAGGAGATGCATTATGATTTAACACAGTAATGGCTGTGTATTATTCTATATCATGAACTTACCATCATGTATTATTTAGTTTTAATCTCCTGTGCAGACATTTAGGTTGTTTCCAAATCTGATTCTTGCGAATTATCAGTGAATGTATTTGTCCACAGCTCTGACCTAGGATAAATTTCATGCTTAGGATAAATACCACGAAATGGGGTTACTGTTAATTCTAGAACTGACTCTGACTCTCACCCCCGTGGCTTCCTATACCCACCCCATCTCCAAAGGATTCATGTAGGTCAACAAGGTGAGACATTTCAGCTACCAACCCACAGAGGACAGAGGCACTGAGTCTCTTGCTAGCTTTGGTAAATGAGATCATAATCTCCTATCGTTTCCAGCTTCCCTCTGCTCAGCAAAGACAAGGTTGAGATTTTTTTCTTCAAGAATTTTCATTAAAAAACTAAGAGTAAAGCAAAACTATATTTATGAAATGTACCTTTTTGCAGCTAACATAACTGCTGGTCAAAGATTACCCTTCAAGGTGCTCAGTCCCCAGCCTTTTCCTCACATCCTCCCTGACTAGGTTAGATGTGATAGTTGCCTGGGCTCTCCCAGAACTGTGTTCTTGGTCTTCTCTGCAGCAGTCACCTTCAGGTTTGTACTCACCCCATTTTATCATTCCTGGGGCACCCTGCACTAACATGAAAGCAGCACTTTCCTGCTCAATTACACCCATTGGTTTCCTTTTCTCTGTTTTCATCAGGCTAAACTGTGATCTTCTTGAAGGCAGAGACTGTTATTTCATTACCATAGCCACAGTGATTAGCATAGTGCAGAACTGAGGGGACTTAGAGTAAATATTGGGTGAATGCCAACACACAAGTAGGAACTAATGCATATGGATTCATGCATGCATGAGCGAATGAGCGGTTCATAAGGAGACATGAGGAATGCATTTTTCAATCTCTAGGGTCTGAAAGAAGCATCTTTCTGCCTCAGGGTGATTATCTTTTGCATCCAGATGAGCAGTTTATCTGTAACATGTAGGTACTTATAAGACAGGTGTTCATAATTCGGAGAATATCTGGATCTATGAGGAACACCCTGAAAACTAGATAGGCATATTCCTTTTTTCCTGTCTTAGGACTAAACTCAGTTATGAAAAGTAAAGAGAATATAAAATAAATGCATGAGGCAAGGCC